>NC_080682.1:21952769-22577769 GCF_030445035.2 Dasypus novemcinctus | reverse complement strand
TGAAAGGTGCAATCAAATAAATTTAAAAAACATTGGAATCATATAATAGCAGATTTGAGGAGGTAGAAGAAAGGATTGGTGAGCTTGAAGAAATGGCCACTGAAAGTGAGCATACAAAAGAACAGATGAAGAAAAGAATGGAAAAATTTTAACAAGGTCTCAGGGAGCTAAATGACAGCAAAAGGCTTGCAAACATACATGTCATGGTGTCCCAGAAGGAGAAGAGAAGGGAAAAGGGGCAGAAGGAATATTTGAAGAAATAATGATAGGAAATTTCTCAACCCTATTGAAGGACACACATATCTATGTCCAAGAAGCACAACATACTTCCATCCAAAAAAATCTGAATAGACCAACTCTAAGACACATACAAATCAGAATGTCAAATGCCAAAGACAATGAGAGAATTCTGAGAGCAGCAAGAGAAAAGGAATGCATAACATATAAGGGATACCCAATACGATGAAGTGCTGATTTCTCAACAGAAACCATGGAAGCAAGAAGACAGTGTTCTGATATACACATATATAAGATGCTACAAGAGAAAAACTTCCAGCCAAGAATCTTATATCCAGCAAGACTGTCTTTTAAAAAGGAGGGTGAGATTAGAATATTCATAGATAAACTGAGTGAATTTCTAAAGAAGAGGCCAGAATTTCAGAAAATACTAAATGGTGTGGTAGAGTCAGAAAAGAAAGAACAGGAGAAAGAGGCCTGGAAGAGAGCCTAGTAATGAAGATTATATCAATAAAAGTAACTAAAAATATAAACAGAGGAGTGAAAATAAAATAGATAAAACTCAAATAGTCAGGAATAAACTTAACCAATGATTAAATCACCTGTATTCAGAAAATTACAGCTTAATTTAAAAGAAATAAAAAATAACTGGAAAAACATTCCATATTTATGGATTGGAAGACTAAATACCATTAAGATGTCAATTCTACTCAAATTGATATACAGATTCAATGCAATCCTGATAAAAATTCTACGAGCTTTTAAAACAATTGAAAACACAATTATCAAATTTATTTGGAATGATAAAGGGTCCTGAATAGCCAGAGGCATCATCAAAAAGGAAAAGTGAACCCTCATCTCCAGACTTTAAATTATATTACCTAGGTAGAGTGGTAAAAACAACATGGTATTGGCATAAAGACAGACACATAGATCAATGGAAACAAACGATGGTTCAGAAACAGACCCTCACATGTAAGGTCAAGTGATCTCACAACTCAGAACAGTCCATTCAACAAATGAAGCTGAAAGATTGGAATTCTATAGCAGAAGAAGGAAAGAGGACCCCTATCTCATACCTTACCCAAAAATTAACTAAAAATGGGTCAAAACCTAAAAATAAAAGCAAGAACCCTGAAATCTTTTAGAAGAAATTGTAGGAAAATACCTTCAAGACCTGCTGGTAAGTGATGGATACTTAAAGGAGATAAGAGGAGGACTGAGATGGACTACTGATATTTTATATATGTAGAAGTTTTAATTAGCTTTACTGTAAAAGTGTGGAAATGTATAGAGTGGATGGTAACAAATAGTGAGTAATAGCTAGTTTATAAATGGGGATGTGGCTGAAAATGGTAGTCTAGATATGTAAATGCCAATTGACAGAATGCTAGAGAATAATCTAGGAACTGAATAGCACAATAAACCAAGAGGTGGATGAGAATTGTGGTTTACGGTACAGATGCAAGGGTGTCCTTTGTGAGCTAGAGCAAATATAAATCACAACTGCAGGGTGTTAGAAATGTGGAGAAGCATGGATAAAATAAAACTGGAGTGACCTATGGATGGTGGTTAGCAGTAATGATATAATATTTTTGCATCTATGCCCAAGATGTACTGTGTTGATAATGAGTCAGTATAGGAAATGTGATGTGGTATCACATTATCTTATCTGTAACAAATGTCCCACCACAGTATGGTGGGTTGATTGAGGGCTGTTGTTTGGGAATTCTGCACATGGGCATGATTGCTTTATAAGTTTACTACTTCCATCATAAAAAATATATTTAAAAAACAGTACAGTGGGTTGGGAGAAAAACACACCAAATGTAGAATATGGGCTATAATTGGAAGTAAGATTTGGAAAATAATCTTTCATAATTTGTAACAAATGTCTCATGACAATGCAAGGTGTTGATGGAGGGTTGATGTATGGGACCCCTGTATGATGTCATGCATGTTTGCTTTGTAAGTTCACAACTTTTACTATACACTTAATTGGTCTTAATTGTTTATGTATGTTTGTATAAAAATGATATAAAATAGAGTGGGTTGGAGGAAAATACTTTGGGTACTAGTAATATTTTGACAATGCTTTTTTTTTTTTTTTTTTTTTTTTTTTGTTTTTTTTTTTTTTTTTTTTTTTTTAGTTTTTATAAAGGGTATTTATTTGGGGTAGGAACTTACAGATACCAGGCCATTAAGCATAATGTCTCTTTTGTATAATGTCAGCAAAGTCTATTTTCCTGTGTTGGAGCAAGATGGCTGCCGACATCTGCGAGGGTTCAGGCTTCCTGGATACCTCCCTTGCAGGGTCTTGCTTCTTTTTCCTCTGTGAGCTTACTTACTGGGGATCCAGCTTGCTTAACTTCAGCATCAAACTCCAACATCAAAGACCCTCCAACTGTGTCTTTTGCCATGACTTTTATTTGTGAGTCCCTACCCACCAAAGAGCGGGGACTCAATGCCCTGCTGACACAATAGCTTTACCTGATTAAGTAATCAAATAAACTTCTGAATCCAGTATAATCTCATATGCCCAGAGGAAAATGCCAGTTTACAAACATAATCCAATATTTCTTTTTGGAATTCATCAATAATATCAAACTGCTACAAGGAGGTACCAGAGATTGAACCCAGGACTTCATACATGAGAGGCAGGCGCTGAACTACTGAACTACCCCTACTTCCCATTTTCCATCTTTTGTATAGGATTTTGCTATTATTTGCGCATGAGCATTTCATTAGCTTTCTAAAGTTTAATAATGGGATAATTGTTTTAAAGACACTTTTTTTCTCTCTTTTTTTCTTTTTTCTTTTTTTTTATTTTATTGACTTTGTAATAATATTACATTAAAAATATATATGTGAGGTCCCATTCAACCCCACCCCCCCACCCCACCTCTCCCCCCTCCCCCCAGCAACACTCCCTCCCATCATCATGACACATCCATTGGATTTGGTAAGTACATCTTTGGGCACCTCTGCACCTCATAATCAATGGTCCACATCATGGCCCATACTCTCCCCCATTCCATCCAGTGGGCCCTGTGAGGATTTACAATGTCCGGTGATTGCCTCTGAAGCACCATCCAGGGCAGCTCCATGTCTCAAAGATGCCTCCACCTCTCATCTCTTCCTGCCTTTCCCCATACCCATCAGCCACCATGTCCACTTTTCCCAATCCAATGCCACCTCTTCTATGTGGACATTGGATTGGTTGTGTCCATTGCACCTCTGTGTCAAGAGGAGGCTCAGATTCCACCTGGATGCTGGATGCGATCCTCCCACTTTCAGTTGTAATCACTCTAGGCTCCATGGTGTGGTGGTTGTCCTTCTTCAACTCCATCTTAGCTGAGTGTGGTAAGTCCAATAAAACAAATTGAAAGGTGCTGGAGTCTGTTAAGGCTCAGGACCTGGCTATCACATTGTCAGTCCAGAGATTCATATCCCCTAAATATATCTTAAACCCCAACATTAACTGCACCTCCAGGACATTAGCATGAAAGTCTTATGAAGGGAGATCCCATCTGAGTCCAGATTCATCACACATAAACACCATTTCCAAAGAGGGGCCATCTGCCCTGGTAGTTAACCCCATCGGCCATGACTATAACTCCCATGGGTCTCTTTAGCCCTCAAAGGAACCAATATCTGGGGGTTGTATCTGCTTTATCTGTCTCTCTGACTCTGCTCAGTTGTGCATAAGGGCAATCCTTCTGCCAGCCTCCAGACTCTTTTTTAGAAACTCGTAGCCATATAAACTCATTTCTCCTTTCCATTTCCCCCTTACTTTAGGTCAAACAGCATTTTATTTTATTTTATTTATTTTTTTTTTTTTTAATTTTTTTATTTTTTATTGACTTTGTAATAATATTACATTAAAAATATATATGTGAGGTCCCATTCAATCCCACCCCCCCACCCCCCTCTCCCCCCCCCCAACAACACTCGTTCCCATCATCATGACACATCCATTGGATTTGGTAAGTACATCTTTGGGCACCTCTGCACCTCATATACATTGGTTCACATCATGGCCCATACTCTCCTCTATTCCATCATGTAGGCCCTGTGAGGATTTACAATGTCCGGTGATTACCTCTGAAGCACCATCCAGGGCAGCTCCATGTCCCGAAGACGCCTCCACCTCTCCTCTCTTCCTGCCTTTCCCCATACCCTTTGTCCATTATGTCCACTTTTCCCAATCCAATGCCACCTCTTCTATGTGGACACTGGATTGGTTGTGTCCATTGCACCTTTATGTCAAGAGGAGGCTCAGATTCCACCTGGATGCTGGATGCAATCCTCCCATTTTCAGTTGTAATCACTCTAGGCTCCATGGTGTGGTGGTTGTCCTTCTTCACCTCCATCTTAGCTGAGTGTGGTAAGTCCAATAAATCAGATTGTAGGTGCTGGAGTCTGTTGAGGCTCAGGATCTGGCTATCACATTGTCAGTCCAGAGATTCAAATCCCCTAAATATATCTTAAACCCCAACATTAACTGCACCTCCAGCACATTAGCATGAAAGTCTTATGAAGGGAGATCCCATCTGAGTCCAGATTCATCACACATAAACACCATTTCCAAAGAAGGGCCATCTGCCCTGGTAGTTAACCCCATCGGCCATGACCATAACTCCCATGGGTCTCTTTAGCCCTCAAAGGAACCAATATCTGGGGGTTGTATCTGCTTTATCTGTCTCTCTGACTCTGCTCAGTTGTGCATGAGGGCAAACCTTCTGCCAGCCTCCAGACTCTTTTTTAGAAACTCGTAGCCATATAAACTCATTTCTCCTTTCCATTTCCCCCTTACTTTAGGTCAAACAGCATTTTAAAGTCATGGTATTTTATGTAGACATGGATATTCTGCTGATCCGCATTGAACCTTCCGTATAAGGTCATTTTCCAGTTGCATCATCAGTTGGTAGTTGATAGTGGTCCCTCGTTGCCAGGGAGGCTCATCCCCGGGTGTCATGTCCCACGCTGGGGGGAAGGCATTGCATTTACATGCTGAGTTTGGCTTCGAGACTGGCCACATTTGAGTAACATGAAGGCTGACAGAAGGAAATTCCCAGGCACAAAGTTGCTCTAGGCCTTGTTATTATTTTGGGTTTATCAGCTCACAAGCATAGTCATTAGTATCAGGGGCTCACTGTTGAACCCTCACTCCCTCCCGGTCCCCACCACTGTACCTGGGAGACTGTCGCTGCTCCCCTAGGGACCACGACAGAGCACCACTGGCCAGGAACCCAGTACCCCCCCCTACTGTGGTTTTTAATTGTTGCCACTATGAGTATATCCAAACATTACCATGCACCCTGGACATATGTTCTGTACAGCTCCCTGTCAGTCATATATCATCTGTCATTGGTATCCCATACCAGTATCCCTCCATTGCCATTGTTGAAACACTCTGTGATCCAGAACTCCCCGAAATTTGAAGCCCAATATAATGTCATGGTCCCTTACTAGGGAATGGCATATAGCGATGAGTTTAAAGGATAGATAAAGAACTTGGATAAAGTTAGATAAAGAACTTAGATAAAGAATGTTGACTTGAAAAAATTCCACATCCTATTTTTTTCTTTTTTCTTTTTTTTCCCCCCCCCCCCCCCCCCTAATTATTCAGCTTTTCTTCACAGGAGTCCTAGACCACAGCAATGTATATATATAATATACAGCACTCCCACACATCCACCAGAAAACCTTTTCCCTTCCACAGTGATACTCTTACGCCCTATTCATATCATATTTACTTAAAGTGATGTACAGAGTCTGAGACATTAGCTTTCTAACAAGGTGACATCTGTGTTTACATTATGGTGCATACTTTAGGATACACAGTTCTTTACATTTTTAGTTATCCTATGTTTTACATTATGGTTTACATTATCAGTCTGTCATCTCCTATATGTTATGGTGTAATATTACATGTTTTATATCCATCCTTGTGTACTCTCAAGAAACTCCTCTCTTACCCCCCATTTACTTTGGTTCCACACATTTAACGTCCATTTTCCCTTCCACCTTGGTGCCCTCAGTGATAGCCAACCTCCGTTTCCTGAGGAGCCACTTCCAGAGATAGATGGAATAGTGTTCAGGGCCTAACTTGCTCAACTGCCCCAATGCCCTGGGAGCCACCCTTTCTCTCGAGGGATACAGTTCCCTCTATTGGATGGCATTAGTCCTCCCCAGGATGTGGGTCCACCCCCACTCTCACTACTTGGGTTTCTACCCCATGGTGTCACCCACTCTGGCAGAATGAGCATTTAGACATTCCCCAGGAGCCCGTCCTGCATCAGACCCTCCCCTCCGAGCATTCTAAACAGGTAACCCTCTTTATTATATTTTGATATGATTTTCTCGGCATTTTACTCTCCACCAACACCTGACCCTCTCCTGGTTCGTATGCTACCCCTCCCTCCCCCCACTTTTGGGCAACGTTACCCACCCGTCCCTCCCCAGCCACCCTCAAACCCGCAAAGCCCCAAGCAAAGGCAACCCCTTGCCCCCCTTTTATCTCTTCTTTGTGTTCATACTTACCACCATCTCGTCTTAAATTCCACCCCTGCAGACATCGGCTCATATCCTTCCTCCACCCTCCGATTTCCTGCAAGCCTATCGTTCAGTCTCTTGCTATCTAGGGCAGCTTGTTTATTTCATATCATTGAGGTCATGTAGTATTTGTCCTTCAATGTCTGGGTTGCTTCACTCAACATAAGGTTCTCAAGATTCATCCATGTTATCACATGTGTTTGTAGTGTGTTTGTTTTTACAGCCGAGTAGTATTCCATTGTGTGTATATACCACATTTTATTGATCCACTCGTCTGTTGATGGGCATTTGGGTTGATTCCAACTTTTGGCAATAGTGAACAATGCTGCTATGAACATTGGTGTACATATATTGGTTTGTGTTCTTGTTTTCAGTTCTGCTGGGTATATTCCCAGCAGTGGTATTGCTGGGTCATATGGCAAATCTATGGCTAGTTTTTTGAGAAACCGCCATACTGTTCTCCAGAATGGTTGGATCCTTCTGCATTCCCACCAGCAGTGGATGAGTGTTCCCCTTCCTTCACATCCTCTCCAGCACTTGTATTCTTCTGTTTTTTTCATAGCTGCCAATCTTATGGGTGTAAGATGGTATCTCATTGTGGTTTTGATTTGCATTTCCCTGATAGCTAGAGATTTGGAACATTTTTTCATGTGCTTTCTTGCCATTTGTATTTCTTCTTCGGAGAAGTGTCTGTTTAAGTCTTTTTCCCATTTTTTAAATGGATTGTTTATCTTTTTATTTTCAAGATGTAGGAGTTCTTTATATATGCAAGTTATAAGTTTCTTATCAGATATATGATTGCCAAATATTTTCTCCCACTGTGTGGGCTCCCTTTTTACTTTCTTGACAAACTCCTTTGAGGTGCAGAAGGCTTTAATTTTGAGGAAGTCCCATTTATCTATTAGTTCTTTTGCTGCTCGTGCTTTTGGTGAGATATTCATAAATCCATTACCTATTACAAGGTCCTGTAGATGTTTCCCTACACTGCTTTCTAAGGTTTTTATGGTCTTGGCTCTTATATTTAGGTCTTTGATCCATCTTGAGTTGATCTTTGTATAAGGTGTGAGATGGTAATCCTCTTTCATTCTTCTACATATGGCTATCCAGTTCTCCAGACACCATTTGTTGAATAGGCCACTCTCTCCCAGTTGAGAGGGTTTGGTGGCTTTATCGAATATTATGTGGTTGTATATGTGAGGTTCTATATCAGAGCTTTCAATTCGATTCCATTGGTCTATATGTCTCTCCTTATGCCAATACCATGCTGTTTTCACCACCGTAGCTTTATAGTATGTTTTGAAGTCAGGTAGTGTGATTCCTCCAATTTCGTTTTTCTTTTTCAGTATGTCTTTGGCTATTCGGGGTCTCTTTCCTTTCCAAATAAATTTCATAGTTAGTTTTTCTAGTTCCTTAAAGAAGGCTGCATTGATTTTTATTGGGATTGCATTGAATGTGTAGATCAATTTTGGTAGGATAGACATCTTAATAATGTTCAGTCTTCCTATCCATGAACAAGGAATAGTCTTCCATTTATTTAGGTCTTCTTTGATTTCCTTGAACAATCTTGTATAGTTCTCAGTGTATAAGTTCTTTACCTCTTTAGTTAAATTTATTCCTAAGTATTTGATTTTTTTATTTACTATTGTGAATGGTATTTGTTTCTTGATTTCCTCCTGATCTTGCTCATTATTGGTGTACAGAAATGCTACTGATTTTTGCGCATTGATCTTATAACCTGCGACTTTTCTAAACTCATTTATGAGTTCTAGAATCTTCGTTGTAGATCTCTCAGGGTTTTCTATGTATAGGATCATGTCATCTGCAAATAATGAAATTTTAACTTCTTCCTTTCCAATTTGAATGCCTTTTATTTCTGGTTCTTGCCTCAGTGCTCGAGCAAGTACTTCTAAGACAATGTTAAATAGGAGCGGCGACAGTGGGCATCCTTGTCTTGTTCCTGAGTTTAGAGGGAAGGAGTCTAGGATTTCTCCATTGTAAACAATATTGGCTTTAGGTTTTTCATATATACTCTTTATCATGTTCAAAAAATTTCCTTGTATTCCAATCATTTGGAGTGTTTTTATCAAGAAAGGGTGCTGTATTTTGTCAAATGCTTTTTCTGCATCAATAGATATAATCATGTGATTTTTTTCCTTCAATCTGTTTATATGGTGTATTACGTTGATTGATTTTCTTATGTTGAACCATCCTTGCATACCTGGGATGAATCCCACTTGGTCGTGGTGTATAATTCGTTTAATGTGTTGTTGAATACGATTAGCAAGTATTTTGTTAAGTATTTTTGCGTCTAGGTTCATTAGAGAAATTGGTCTGTAATTTTCCTTTCTTGTGATGTCTTTGTTTGGCTTTGGTACTAGGGTAATGTTGGCATCATAGAAGGAGTTGGGTAATGTTCTTTCTGTTTCGATGGTTTGGAATAGTTTCAGCAGGATTGGTGTCAGTTCTTTCCGGAATGTTTTATAGAATTCACCTGTGAAGCCATCTGGCCCTGGGCTCTTCTTAGTTGGGAGATTTTTAATAACTGATTCTATCTCTCTGCTTGTGATTGGTTTGTTAAGATCATCAATTTCTTCTTTTGTCAATATGGGCTGTTTATGTGTTTCTAGGAATTTGTCCATTTCCTCTAGATTGTCGTTTTTGTTGGAATATAGTTTTTCAAAATATCCTCTTATGATAGTCTTTATTTCTGTGGGGTCAGTGGTGATATCGCCTTTCTCATTTCTTATTTTGTGTATTTGCATCTTCTCTCTTTTTTTCTTTGTTAGTGTTGCTAAAGGTTTGTCAATTTTGTTAATCTTCTCAAAAAACCAGCTCTTGGTCTTGTTTATCTGTTCAAGTGCTTTCTTATTTTCTATTTCATTTAGTTCTGCTCTTATCTTTGTTATTTCCTTCCTTCTTCTTCCTGTTGGGTTACTTTGTTGTTGTTTTTCTAATTCCTTCAAATGTGCAGTTAGTTCTTCAATTTTTGCTCTTTCTTCTTTTTTGATATATGAATTTATGGCTATAAACTTCCCTCTCAGTACTGCTTTTGCTGCATCCCATAAATTTTGGTATGTTGTGTTATCATTATCATTTGTTTCAAGGTAGTCATTGATTTCTTTTGAGATTTCCTCTTTGACCCACTGTTTTTCTAAGAGTGTGTTGTTTAATTTCCAAATCGTGGTGTGAAATCTGGGCTTCTTTCCCTTGCAAATCTCTAGCTTGACTCCACTGTGGTCAGAGATAATGTTTTGTATGATTTCAATCTTTCTGAATTCGTTCAGCCTTTCTTTGTGGCCTAGCATATGATCTATCTTGGAGAATGATCCATGTGCGCTTGAGAAAAATGTATATCCTGCTGTGTTTGGGTGTAGCGATCTATATATGTCTATTAGATCGAGCTCCTCTAATATACTATTCAGATGTTTTGTTTCTTTGGTGATTCTCTTTTGAGATGTTCTGTCCAGAGTTGATAGTGGTGTATTAAAATCCCCCACTATAATTGTAGATGTATCTATTCTTTCACTTAGTTTTTCCAGCGTTTGCCTGACGTATTTAGAGGCACCCTTGTTAGGGGCATAGATATTTATGATTGTTCGATCTTCTTGACAGATTTTCCCTTTAACTAAAATGTAGTATCCTTCTTTGTCTCTCACAATTGTTTCACATTTAAAGTCTATTTTGTCTGATATTAATATAGCTACTCCTGCCTTTTTTTGGTTATTGTTAGCTTGTATGATTGTTTTCCAGCCTTTCACTTTCAATCTCCATGCGTCTCTGGGTCTAAGATGTGTCTCTTGTAGACAGCATATGGATGGGTCATATTTCCTTATCCAGTGTCCCAGTCTGAATCTTTTGATAGGTGAGTTTAATCCATTGACATTCAGTGTTATTACTATCAAGGAATTATTTGTGTTAGCCATATTTTGATTGGATTTGTGTTTGTCATATTTTGTTTGTATATTTTTTTTTGTCTTTTTTGTTGTTGTTGTTGGTCTTATACTCTCCTCCAACTTTGCCTTTCCTGTTTTTTCCTTTCTTCCTGCAGAACTCCCTTTAGAATTTCTTGAAGGGGAGGTTTCTTGTTGGTATACTCTTTCAGTTTCTGTTTGTCTGCGAATATTTTGAACTCTCCATCATGTTTGAATGCTAGTTTAGCTGGATAGAGTATTCTTGGTTGGAAATTTTTTTCCTTTAGTACCTTGACTATATCATACCACTGTCTTCTTGCCTCCATGGTTTCAGAAGAGAAATCAGCACTTAATCTAATTGAGCTTCCCTTGTATGTGATGGTTTTCTTTTCTCTTGCTGCTTTTAGGATTTTCTCTTTGTCTTGAGCATTGGATAATTTGACAAGTATATGTCTTGGGGTGGGCCTGTTGGGGTTTATGACTTGTGGAGTGCGCTGTGCTTCTTGGATATGTACATCTGTCTCTTTCAGTAGATTTGGGAAGTTTTCAGCCATTATTTCCTGCAACACTCTTTCTGACCCCTTTCCCTTCTCTTCACCTTCTGGAATGCCTATAATAAGTATGTTTGAGCGTTTTGCATTATCATTCAGGTCCCTAAATCCTAATTGGATTTTTTCTATCTTCTTATTGACCCCTTCTACTATCTGTTTGATTTCTGATGTACTGTCTTCCACATCACTAATTCTCTGCTCTGTCTCTTCTAGTCTGCTGATATTTGCTGCAAGTGTATTTTTGATTTCTTGAACTGTGGTGTTCATTCCCATCATATCTGTTATGTTTTTGCGTATGTCTGCAATTTCCCCTCCAAGTGATGTCTTCATGTTGTTAACCTCTTTCATTACTGCATCAAATTTGTCGGTGATAAATGTTCTGAGATCTTTCATTGCTTGTGCCAAGTTTTGCTCCCCTTCGTGATTATTGGTTTGTTGATTGGATTCAGCCATGTTTTCCTGATTATTGGTTTGGTTCGTAGATTTTTGTTGCTTCCTGGTCATCTCTTTATTTTGACGAATTTAATCAGTTCCTTAGCTTCTTTGTCTGCTCTTGGAGGTTAATTAGTTGTTATTTTTGCACAGGTGTTATATCTTCTCTTTGTCACTTTTTTCTTCTTATTCTAGTTACTTGTTGTTGGTTAAGTTCACTTTAGAGGAAAGTATTAGTGTTGGGGAAAGGCAATTGTGTAAGCAAGGGAAAAGTGTAAAGCTGTATTGGTGATGTATGTTAATAAAGCAGGAATATGAGATCTGGAAGGATGGAGGTTAGATTCATGTAGATTGTATAGAGTTATAGCTGTAGGTAGAGTACCTTTTATGAAGTTGATGACTGAATTTGGGAGGAATATGGTATGAACTACACAGCTATTGTTTTCATGAGAGAGGGAAAAAGAAAAGAAAGGTAATAGTTTCAAGAGTGGATAATAGACAGAAAACAGAACAAAGGTATTAGAAATTAAGAGTTAGACACTTTGTGGATCAAAGAACGGGAGGTGGGGGGTGGAATATAGGAGAGACAGTAGATGATAGTGGATATCAAGATGCAGGGGAAGGGGGATAGTGTAGGTAGCCTAAATCAGTTCACACAGAAATGAGGCAGTGGAGGATGGGAAAACCCAGCAAATGTGAGGTGTTCCCTGTAGCACCTATTGTATACTTGAATTAAAGTAAAAATAAGTGGAAGATGAGGGACAAGAGGGAAAGAGAAAACCGAAAAAAAAAAAAAACAAAACTAATTATAATAAAGAAAAAAGAAAGGCAAGAAGAAAGGAAGAAAGAAAAAGAGGATGGGCAAACGGTGGGGAACGGATAGGGAGAAGAGAGATACAGGTACACACGTGTCACAATTGCAACACTATCTAAAACAACAATTTCCCCCCGCTTTGCCCTAAAACCCCCCCGTCTGTCTGCCCAAATGGGTCTGCAAGCACCTCCCTTCCCACAAACCCCCAATAGGCCGCCCAGGGCCCACGAACTCCCCAGTACTGCAGATGCTAAAAAAAAAACAAAACAAAACAAAACAGAAACCCCTCCGCAGGCCCGGCTCCGCCCGCCGCGGAGGCTTGGACCGGCTCTGCCCGGCTCCTCACGCCGCCTTGGCCTGGCCTGGCTCCGCCCAGCTCCGCTCGCTACAGCGGCCCAGCCGGCTCCGGCATCCACCTCCCGCCACCGCGGCCTGGACCGGCCCTGCCCGGCTCCGTACCCGCCGCGGCCTGACCCGGGCCCGCCCGGCTCCAAACGCTACCGCGGCCCGCAGCCGGGGCCTGCACCGGCCCCGCCCGGCTCCAAGCGCTACCTCGGCCCGCAGCCGGGGCCTGCACCGGCCCCGCCCGGCTCCAAGCGCTACCGCGGCCCGCAGCCGGGGCCTGCACCGGCCCCGCCCGGCTCCAAGCGCTACCGCGGCCCGGCCCGGCCTGGCTCAGCCCCACCGAGCGGGGCTAGATGCCTCGTCTCCGCCTACCCAAGAAGGGAATCCTCTACAGGTAGCTGGGATCTCCGTGTATATTTCACAGACGAATCCTCTCTGTTACCTTCCCTCCAAATCGATGTCCAGACACCTCCGGACCAGCAAAAATCCCGAAACAATCCGGTCCCAAAGAGTCTCCAACGCCGCCCAGCCGATTCCCTGCAGAAGACTCTAACAGGGATGTTCACTCAGCCGCCATCTTGCCCCCTCTTCCGACAATGCTTTTTAATCATTAGTCAAAAAGGTTTAACAACAATGCAAGATATTGGTGGTAGGGTGAGTTATGAGAGTCCTGTATGATGTTATATATGTTAGTTTTGTAAGTTCACAGCTATTACTATACACTTATTGTTTATGTATATGTATGAGTGATATACTTCAATAAATTATTTTTTTTAAATAGAAAAAACACTGTACTTCAAGGATCTTATGAAAGGAAGTTCCCACTTACCTAGAGAAATTTTTTGAATACTATATAAGCCTAGGTCATTTTGATTTTATTCTGTTACTGAGATTAAAATATTTGCCACTGGAGACTTATCTGAATAATAAGTCATTCGTTATAGGGCATATACAACGTAAAGTTTTCTGGGGATTGGAATCCTAATTCTAAGGAACTCTATTAAAACAAGGAAGACTTTAGTATTAATAAGTTCTAATAATAGCATATATTGTCAAATTACTATTATTATTTTTACTGAATTTCTTTTCTTCAAAGGATTCTTCTTTTTAGATACAGCTAAATTCTGTAACATGATTCTGGCCAGCCTCCCTCCTGCTCCTCCCCTGCTATTACACTAACAACAAATTTCTAGATGTACAAAAAAAAAAAAAAAAAAAAAAGACAGGGAAAAGTGGCATATGTCGGAAAGAATGAATAACCTACAGGTTTTATTCAATTCTGTATCGCTGTTGAACTTTGCATGTAATTATGTAATTAGAAGAAGCAAGGGCTTTGTGAACCTTCCGTGCATGAATCAATCTCTTGGGAAATATGTTTTCAAGCAAATTCATGGTAAGTTAATTTCAAATAATCTCATGTGGTATAATGAGATCTTCATATTTAACAAAATACCTAGAGGTTCTAGTATAGTTGTTCTATGGAGAGACACAGTCCTCTTGTTTAAATAGCGTATGTCAAATAAAAGAACAACATGTCTTCAAATTAACTGAAGTGAACACCATATTTTTGGGGATGATAAACAGCAATGACTTAATGTGCTGATAAAGAAAATAAATGAAATTTTTTATATTGAGCATTTAGGCTATTAACCACAGTTTTTATCTATCCAAAGTTATTACTCTTCACTCTACGGTATTAGCACACTTCACCTCACAAACTTTTGCTAATTGCCTTTTTTTCTCTCAATTTGCTTTTATTTTTGCTCTTTCATACTTAAATTCTGTTTCCAGCATTCTCAATTCTTATCTCCTTTAAAAATAAATCACAAACACATTTTAGAAGGCCAGTAATGAGGTGATTTTCTGTATCTGTATCTGTAGTATCCAGAACAGTAAATATTTAATGAACATTTGTTGAGGAAATTCACAGTAGATGTTGCTAACATATATAGATCATTAATAACATAGCAGGTTATAGTTTCTCTGATCCTTGCATGCAATAACATATTTTATTCTCAAAAAATACTGGATAGTAGATACTAGCATTACTCCCATTTTATAAACAACAAAAATAAAGTATGGAAAGTTTAGATAATTGGGTTATGGTCACACTTCTAATGAGCATAAGATATAAGATACCGGTTCATTCATATTACTTGAGAACATTCTGTATTAGTTGCAGCTGCAATATATTTGCTCTCCAAACTTGATTTTTTTTTCCCAGAAACGCCATAAATAGACACAGAGAGCCTTGAAAAATAAAATAAGGAACACTGGGACAAGGACACAATGACATCCTTACACAGTATAATGCAATGAAAGTTTTGTCACTCATCTTTCCATTATTCATAGGAATTTCCTACTATGTGACTTACTGGTATACTCATATATGCCTACCACATAGCTGCACATAGACTGTGATCATCTGTATTCTCACATAAGGATATACCATACTTAGAAGGAATAGCAATAGTTACATAAGGGGTAAGTTGGTGGCCCTGAATTACAATGATGTTTCTTCAGATTGAGTGCTTAGTAATTATAAGCAAGTCACACTTTTTCTCCATTTATGAATGGATTCAGTAATGGATCCTGCATCCCACTCAAATCAATGTGGTTGTGAAACTGAATATTCACAATGTGAATGCTAGTTAATATTCAGCATTTTATGCATTTAGGAACTGTAGGTATATAAGTGAACCAAAACCTCAAAAATCCCTCCCTCTGGAACTCACAAATTCTAGTGGGCAGAGACAGGTTGTATTGCAAGTAAGATAGTAATAATTTATATTTCAAATGGCAGGAAGTGTTATGGTGAAAACGCAAGTTATTGGAGTTTTTGTGAAAGGGTGTTGAAAACCTCACTGGAAAAGTAAAAGTTTGTAAGTATTGAAATGAAGGAGGAAGAGAAAAAGTAAAAAGGGTTTCTTGGAAAGTTCTTCTAGGAAAAAGACCTGACGGTACAATCATACCTCCTGTGATTATTCTTGGAAATAGCTGGTGGTGTGTGTGTGTGTACGTTCACATCTCTGCATATGTGTTTGTGCAGGGTTCATGGAGAGAAATGCAGAAAAGTCTAGCTAGGAGTTGCCATTAAATGAAAATATTTCACTTCATTGAAAGACAACTCAAATATACTTATGACTTTCCTGTCAAGAATATCAACAATCTTCCCTGGAGAACAGGGGTAAGAACTTCTTAGTAGCACCTTCTCTTGAACAATTGGGTAGCAGTAAATACGGTAAAAATGGCATATTTATTTCTGCAAACAGCAAGGTGCCATTAGGTGGTATTTTCATATGCCTCTTCACTGGTGGTGTTTTAATCTAATAAAACTGATAAGAGAAAAGGAGAAAAAATCTATCATAAAGCAAGTAAAACAAGAAGCATATTTTATCCCAGATGTGTCTTTTTCAATGGACCAAGCTGCAATTAAATACTGATTTGACAGAACCTCTACTTCAGTGACGTCTCTCTTGAAATGGCTGTAATGATTTCTAAACTGCAAAATAAAGTCAAATTCTGAAAATCAAAATGAACTAACAAACAACCAAAACAAAAAATGTTTGGTTGCCAAAACAGAGAAAAATGATAGGAAAAACTCAGGATATTGGGATATTAAATAAAAATAAAATACATGATAAGAAATGGAATGTGAGGGATTCATTGATAGAGAACTCATTCATTAAATGTCACATAAAGACTGCTTGGGTTTGACTCATAAGCTCAATGTCTTGGGTCAGAATGAGATATATCAATTGAAGCACTGTAAAGTGGATAGTGGTAAGTAAGTTGCTATGAATGTTTAGTATGTTTACCGAGAAAAATAAGTGCAGAGGTGGGTTGCCTGTGTCAGAAGAGAGTAAAAAATAAGGGCCTTCTGAACAAGGAACTTCCAGTTTTACACTCAATATTGAATGGAGCAGGCTGAGGAAGAACCAGTTGGACAAGAGAAAGCTATGAGTAATAGAATCTGGAACTGACACCAGTACATAATCCATATAGTCGAGTGCAAAGCAAAATTCAGAAACCCTTGTCCAAAACTTATTAAGAATTTCAAGAGCTTTAAACCAAGCTTCTGAGCAAGGGACCCAACAAATTGCACAGGTAACACACCAAAGAAGGCAGTATTGGACCAAGTGTTTGACAAGGGGAATAGAGCAGCAGCAGGAGAGCACTTCACCCCAAACACACAAAAGGGAAAAGCTGCAAAGGAAGGGTTTCAGCCTAAGTAAGAATGTCATCTCAAAGACAGGCTAGAGATAGTTTATAGGCCATTTAATTACATGTTGATGACAAAATACTATTTTAGGGAAAAAAGACAGAATAAAGAAAATATTTTAACATCAATCATTGTTGGAATGGTTCTTAATCTTCTTTTGTTTTATATTACCATGTATTCTTTGAAAAATCTAATGCAAATACAGAGTCTTAACCAAGTTAAATGCTTATACATACATTCTTGTAAGAATGTAAGGGGCTCTAGATTACCTGAAACAACTATAAGAACTCATTTTACAGCCCCACTCTGAAAAATGCACTTATGTGTGAAATGTGACCAATGTTTGCTTTTCTTGTTTCCTTTGCACCGAAAGACACTTCTGCAGAAGATTGTCCAGAAAGAGAAGCCTATTTTCAAGGAAATTAGTGAAGGCTCAACTCTGCTACTGAAAACAGAAAGGATTGATTGTAAATATGTTGAGGAAATAGGGTACACCAAAATTAAATTTTCTAGGAGGACTGCAGGGGGAAGGATCACTCTGTCAAATTGTACTTGCATAGGTGTCAATAAGCAATAGGTTTGAAATGAAGATTGAAGACATAATAATTATTCACCTTTTAGAAGCAAACTTAAGTGATGTAAAATCCTTGTAAATATCGTTGTCTCATTCACTGGAATTGGGGAGATGCAGTAAAAAAGAAAGAGGCTTAAAAAATTTCCGTTTTGTCCTCAGGGATATATAAAGCTCTATGCCATAGGGAACTACAGATAAACAAAAGTTGACTCCTCTCCTAACCTGTGTTCAAAATGTTTTTCTCTTTAGGGAAAAGAGAAGAGATGGGGCTACATCCATTTCCTTCACATTGACCTCTCTTTATTCTTTCTCTAGTGATAATTTAGAAATTTTCACAAAGGTTATGAATGAGAAGAAATGATTCAACTCAGGAGATAAGGTACTTAGAAGCAAATAGCTCAGAATAAAATATCAATTCTCCCGAGTCTCTGGAAGGTAAGAAAGAATGCACAGATAGTGTTCCAGGCTCACATGTGAGGCTAAGAGTCAGCAGAAGCCTTGAGTGAATTTTGGCACATGCAGCCCTGAGATGTGTCAATTAGAGCTGTGCATTGTTTAATGCCCCATACAGCCTTGGGAGAACCCTTATGATCAGATGCACGTGGCCAGTGACTTACCAAAGCACCCATGTCCTGACTTGTCTCCTTGAGCTCAGAGTTCCCTCAAGTGAATGGCACTAGGAGCCTATACTCACATCTGTCATCAACAAAGTCTCTGAGTAAAATGGGATAACATTTCACTTAGTGGCAAACTTTAGAAAATAAATGAACCAAATTACATTACACCAGAACTTGTTCAAATTTTTGAAAGCCTAAGGAGTCAAAAATTGAATATACAAAAATTCAGAATTTCATGAAACAAATGCCAATTAGTGACATGGATTCTAGCTATGCTTGTAAAAAATTTCCTGTAATTACAAGGATTTAACCAACTTGGTCTTTGCTTTTCCAATTGTAAAATATGAAATAGGGTTTTCATAGAGAATAAAATAACTCATGGAAAGTGCATAGAGAAATGCCTGGATTAAAGTCAGCACATAATGAATGTTTAAGGATAGTTAACATTTTCATAACTGACCTTCCTTTTCTTCTTTACACATAGCCACTGAGAGAAGGGCAGGACCTGTTTCAGCAACAAAACTTAAGATTCTTATTTGCACTGATTTACAAAATTAGAAAAACCCTGTTTCTAAAGAGGGAAAATACATATGGTCTATAACCTCCATGTAAGACTTTAATACAATTTTCTCTTCACATATAATAAAAATCATAAGAACAATAAGGCTTACTTTTAGATCTGATTTGCAACTTTTTTCACAACCTCTGATTAAAGAATGTTCCTGTTGCGTTGGTTAGCTGTGAAAGGTACATTAATTTAAACTAGGATAATGGAGGTGGAGACTCACTTCTTAAAGTAAATCTCAAAAGGACTAAGGAATACCTTAGAGT
Organism: Dasypus novemcinctus; assembly: GCF_030445035.2. NCBI lineage: Eukaryota > Metazoa > Chordata > Mammalia > Cingulata > Dasypodidae > Dasypus > Dasypus novemcinctus. Next base: position 22,558,677 of record NC_080682.1, on the reverse strand, counting down.
ATTCTTGGGACAACCTGGGATCAGGAGTTAATTATATGCCTCTGTGTGTTACTGTAATTTCAAATTTACCCATGTTTATTGTTAAGTTCTACGGAAGGCACAAAAATAAATGCCATCTTGAAATTTTGACAATGATCTATTTTTTTGTTTTCTTTTTCTTTTTACTAAAAGTTGCTCCTCTCCTAAAATTCAGAACTCCTAGCAATGCCTTATCTGGCATAGATGCTTTGGACGGGTTAAGCCATTAGCAGTATTGTGAAAGAGCGTAATTCAGCAAAAACTTTGAAGATCACTTTCCATATGTCAAGCACTTTCACACAGGTAGGCCAGTTGATTCCTCAAAATAATACTATGAGGTTCGCAGTACATCCTTATCTTTCTGATAAAGAAGCAGATGTTCAACCACTAGAGTAGTGACCTACTGACTCGCCCAGAGCCGCTATTCAGTGTCCGGGTTGTATTTGAATCCCTGTTTTCATACTCTGAGTTGAATGCTTCCTCAATTGTAGGCAGCTACCAGTCCTTACCCTGTATCACAACCATAGTGTGTCCTTCCTTCCCTCAATCTTTATTTTAACATTTCTTTCCTCAGTTTCCCTCAACTCAGCCCTTGTTCTTACTCTCAAAAGATTCAAGTTTCTCTCAATAGTGAAAAAATTTCAGATTGAAATCTTCTAAAAGAAGCCTTCTCTTCCTACACAGAACTGAGTTTGACCTACATCCCCAACCCCAGGCTTCCTTAGCACTCTGCTCTTTCCCCTGTCAAAGTAGGGAGTAAACTCTGTTGTAATTATAATCGTATGTGTCTATTCCCTCCGTTAGACTGCAAACTCCACATGGGCAATGTTTGGTCTCTGCATCTACCACAGATCGTATTACATAATAGTTGATTGACAAACAATTGCTAATAAGTTAAGAGGTTTGTAATGTTCTTTTTTTATACCCCCCACCCGCTTTACCCCACTCTTTCATCATCGTGGCACATTCATTGCATTTGATGAATACATTTTGGAGCACTGCTGCACCACATGGATAGTGGTTTACATTGTAGTTTACACTCTCCCCCAGTCCACCCAGTGGGCCACGGCAGGACATATAATGTCCAGCATCTGTCACTGCAGTACCACGCAGGACAATTCCAAGTCTTGACAATGCCCCTACATCATATCTCTTCCTCTCTGTCCCTACCCTCAGCAGCTACCGTGGCCACTTTTTCCACATCAATGCTACAATTTCTTCCACTACTAATCACAATAATTCCATAGTAGAATATCAGTAGGTCCACTCTAATCCATACTTTATTCCTCCAGCTTGTGGACCCTGGGTTGGCTTAATTAAAAAAATATATAACAAATCTTGGTTTTCTCTCTCAGATAGCTTTGCATTTTATTGAGCACAATTCCTTACCTCTATAAAATGAAATTCTATACAGAGATGAAATGGAATGAATGACTAGTGTGCTTCAGAAACCTTAGGAAAAAAACATTATAGTGGTAATTAATTATAGGTAATAAGCATTCAATACATAATATGTATTAGATTTTGGGTTTAAAATTTACAAGCATCAGCTCACTTAACCCTCACACAATTATATGAGCTTATTGGTTCTATTATCTCTATTTTATACATGAGAAACTGAGGTAAAGAGCGGTGAAATAACTTACCCTAGAATATACAACTAATAAGTTGTGAGGCTGGGATTCATAGTTAACAAATGTTGAGGGAATGCCTTTTTTATGACACTGCTTTCACTGTAGAGAATATAAAAGAAAGCCAAAAAAAATTGATTTGCATCTTTAAAGAATTGCTGCTTCATTCGCATGCAGGTTTTAGATTGTGAGTTAATGAAGATCCTGCTGGCAAGTGATGGATCATAGAGCTTGCACTCAGCCATAACGCAAAGAGTATAATAAATTTATTGATGAACAAATAATTATTTACAGCCATCTGTATTCTAAGTTTTGTGATAAATGCTGGCTCCAAATGGTAACCCAAAAGAGACAAGGACCTTGATCTCATGGAGCTCAAGGTCTGGAAGATGAAACAGTTATGAATCAATCACACAATAATATTAGGATTAAAATATTGAAATTTGTACAAATTAAAAGTACATGATAGTGGGAGAGCATATAAAAAGAAGATAGGACCTATTCAGAGAGATTAGTCAAGGACACACTGAAAATAGAACAGCATAAACATATGAAATACCAACTTGGAGAGAAGCTAAAATGCAAATTATTAAAAAAACTTTGAAAGCAACCTAGAAAAAGAAGATACTTTGCCTAAAAATGATAAAAAAAAAAAAAAACCCGGTGAACACTTTGCACAAAAAATAACAGAAGCCAGAAAGTTAATAATTCTTGCTACTGAAAGAGTCTATCAATTTAGATTTCTGTACCCAAATTAACTCTTCTTTTAGAATGAAAGTTAAAAAGAGACATTTTCAGGAAAATACAAACATATATATCTCATTCAAATTCTTACTGAAAAAATTAATTAAGCATGGATATCATGCAGAAGAAATTGAAACCCAGAAACAAAAGAGGGATGCAAAAAAAAACAGTGAGTCATTGAATATTTGATAAAGGTGGGCAAATTTAAAGGAATATTTAACATAATTATCAGTGTAATCATATATAACATATAAGAAATAATATTTATAAACTGTCTATTAGTAAATAATAATTTAGTATTAATGATTTAGTCTATATTTTCACACAATAGCATATAAAACGAAAATGAGAGGTATGATGGTTTGAAGTTGTATGGACCCCAGAAAAATCATGTTCTAAAATCTAATCCATTCCTGTGCAAGTAAACCTATTGTAAGAAAGGTCTGTTGATTAAGTGACTTCTGGTAAGCACCTTTTGATTCAGTTATTTCAGTTAAGACATTAGGCAGGTTCGCTCTACATCCACTACTTTTATAAGAGAATGGAATTCAAAGAGAGAAGGGGAAAAGCCATGGAAGCAAGAAGCTGAAGCGATGAAACCCAGAAGAGAAGGGAGAGACCAGTAGATGCCACCATGTACCTTGCCATGTTACAGAGGAGTCAAGGATCACAAGCAGTTGGTAACCGGGGAGAAATCATAGCCTTAAGATGCTTTGATTAGGATATTTCTCTTATCCTTGGAACTGAAAACTTGTAAACTAATAAATTCCCTCGGTAAAAGCCATCTCATTTCTTGTATGCTGCTTTTGGCAACGTAGCAGACTAAACAAGAGGTAATCAGAGTTAAAATTTTCCTTGTTCTTTTCACTATTCCACACCAAGATGGATCTGATTAATAGAAAATGAGTTAAGTAAAAAATATGTATAGAAAATGTCAAAGATAAAAAATTAAAAACAGAGTATTATAATCAATAAGAGGTAAAAAGAAAAAGGAATTTTAGCAAAAACGTGATTCAGTTTATGTAAGGAAAAGGAATAAAAAGCAAAGGATAAACTTTTTTAAAGTACAATATTAGCTGGTAAAAAATATACCAATGTTCACAATATAATATTAAACTCACTATTTAAATAAACTCAGTAGGCATGAAAATAAAAGGTTAGAAATTCACATAAAAGGCAACAAATATCCAAAACAACAAAAGTACTGCCCTAATCAATGTTAGAGAAAGCAGACTTTTAGATTTTAACCATTGTCAAAGATTGGATGGAAAAAAGAAAATAAGAATAATAATACTATTTAATTATTTTGAAGAACCTAAAAATATATACATAAATTTTGAAGAAAAAGAAAGTTACAAGGGGGTAACAGACAAATCTACAATCATCATAGGGTCTTTTAACATATCTCTCTCAGTTTTTATATATGAAATAAAGATACTGAAGATCTGAAAAAACAAAGACCAACTGGATTTCCCTAAAGAAACTCTGCTTGACTCAGCTCCCATCACTCCTGAAAATGCATTTGAGCCCATTGGGTCCACCACTTGTATGTCTCAGAAAGAAGTACCACACTGGAGTGGCAAGTGACCATGAAGCAGGTGGCTATGAAAATTGACCAGCAGGAAATATACTACCTGGAACACCTGTAGGGTGAAAGTATGGATACCTGGCATCAATTCTGTTTTCATTGTGAACTGCAACATCAGAGGATGGAAGCTTCAGGTTTAGGAAAGGCCCAGTTTGGTAAGAAAAAGGATGATGAAAGGATGCAGAACTGATGGCAACTCTAAAAGTATGTTAAGCCATGTGTACTGAATATTTATAATGGTGATCAAAATAAGAGGGTTACTTCAGGATCAAATGTAGATTGTAAACAATATTGTTTTCTTTTCATTCTCTTAGCCATTACAACTGGATCAGTGGAACTGGTTTATTGGGCCTATGAAGAAATGATGGACGTATTGTCTGGATAGAAAAGAGACATTTCCATTCATTTCAAAGTCAACTTCTCTCAGAAATCTTTAAAAAAAATACTCTAGTGTCCCAAACTTCCAGATAATAAACTGGTAGATATACTATAAAGCTATTATATTAAAACAGACTGTAATGATGCAGGAAAAACTGGCCCAGAATAAAGAAACTGATACAAGTGTGATACATGACAGAGTTCACATTAAAAATGTCATGAAAAGAGCATGGATTATTCAATAAATGGAAAATCATTTTCCTAAAAAAAAGAGAATTAGACCTTTGCTTTGCAACATTTACAATTCCAGAAACAATAAAGACTTAAGCATGGCAAAGGAAAAATTTTAAAATATTGGAAAAATATAGAATATTTTTATAATAGGAAATAATTTTTAGGCAAGGTAAACAAACAAGAACTATAAAAAAGAAGATTGATGTGTCTGAACTAAAATGGAGGAAAAATGGAAGAAATATTACATATTTATGAAGATGTGAGTATGTAAATTTAAGAATAGGTCTTAAAATAAACAAGAAAAAGATGTAAGCACCAAATTTAAAAACACATAAGGCAAATGATGTGAAAAGGAAATTTGCAAGATTATTTGATATTGGCATTAAATATGGAAATGTTATCTAATCAAATATATAAGCATATATGTATACATATGTATTAGTCAGCCAATGGGATACTGATGCAAAATACCAGAAATCTGTTGACTTTTATAAAGGATATTTATTTGGAATAGGAGCTTACAGTTACCAGGCCATAGAACATAAATTACTTATTTCACCGAAGTCTATTTCCATGTGTTGGAGCAAGATGGCTGCCAATGTCTGCCAAGAGTTCAGCCTCTTCCTAGGTCTCTGCTTCTCTCTGGGCTCAGCTGCTGTGCTTTATCCACAAGGCCAGTTGTAGACTATCAGGCAAACAGCTCTGTCATTCTCACTGGGGTTTCTGCCATGTCTAAGGAGCTGTCTCTATTCCTCTATATTCTTCTTCTGTTTGTTCACTTCCCAGGCTCCAGCTCAAAACTCTAGCATCAAAAATTCCAACTCTGTCCTTGCCGTGTCATTTATCTGTGCGTTTCCAGCCACCAAGGGGCAGGAACACAACTCGCTATTGAAGTGGCCCAATCAAAGCCCTAATCATAATTTAATCATGCCCAGGTACAGACCAGTTAACAAACATAATCCAATATCAATTTTTGGAATTCATGAACCATATCAAACTGCTACAACATATATAGAGATGAACCATCAAAATGGAAATGCTTTTTTAAGGGAAATAAGTATTAATGAAAGAGTTGAGATGAGGCATCATGTACTGGTGAGGATATTTGAAGCTTAAAAAGGAAATTGACTGAAGATTTTTAAATATCCTTCAAAACCTTACGAGACTTCCATTGTACTGACAATCATTCAAAGAGATAATCTGGGATATACCCCAAAGATCTTCCTTTGTATATAATCTGTAAACAGGAATAAAAACACATCTGCTGTGGTTAACAGATTTCTGCAAAATAGTTTGGAAATTATTAAGCACTGTCAAAAATAAGATGTTGTCAAAGATGTGATAAATCTGTCTTTTATAACTTGGCACAAAATAAGTACTAAGTATGGAATCATCTCTTCTTTTTGGGTTTTATAGAATAATAACCATACCTGATGATTTTGGTCTTTGAATTTCTAGGTGTGTGTATGTTTTTCTTCCTTTATTTTTTAATGTTACATTAAAAAAAATATGAGGTCCCCATATACCTCCCACCCCCCTCACCCCACTCCTCCCCCATAACAACAACCTCCTCCATCATCATGAGACATTCATTGCATTTGGTGAATACAGCTCTGAGCACCACTGCACATCATGGTCAATGGTCCACACCATAGCCCACACTCTCCCACAGTCTACCCAGTGGGCCATGGGAGGACATACAATGTCCAGTAACTGTCCCCACAGCACCACCCAGGACAACTCCAAGTCCTGAAAACACCCCCACATCACATCTCTTCCTCCCACTCCTTACCCCCAGCAACCACCATGGCCACTTTGTCCTAGATGTGTGTTTTTAATTTCATTGATATGACACTGTAAACTCTAGCAAATAATTTGACTCATTCTTACAACTTCCATATATAAATTAAGAAAGACAAAAATTACTTAATGTCAGAAAGTGATTTGATAATTTAAGATGCTCACTAATGTGACTGAGAATAAAGATATATTACTTACCTGATATATTACAAAAAAAGTGTGCTTTATTTAACAAACACTTTCTTTTGGATAAAATCCCTTAAGGCTCTTTTAACACCTTTGTTTCTCAGGCTATAGATCAAAGGATTTAACATAGGACTTAGAAAGGTATAAAAACAGAAACAATTTTCCTCTGTTCTATAGATGTCTCAGAAGGGGGCCTCAAATGCATACCGAAAAGAGTTCCAAAAAAAGATGGTGACAACCATCAGGTGGTACCCACAGGTGGAAAAAGCTTTATACCTCCCCTCTGCTGAGTGGGTTCCCAGGATAGCTGTAAAGATGAAAATATAAGAGATAAGGATGATGTTGAGAGAACAGGTGAGGTTGAAGCCAGCCACCACAAACATGGAAGTTTCTTTGACATACGAATCTGAGCAGACCAGGACTAAGAGAAGTGGGTCTGCACAGTAAAAGTTGTTGATCTCATTGGGTCCACAGTAGGACATATGAAGCATCAGGATAGTCTCAGTCAGAGCATTTGCAAAGCCATAAATAAAGGGAGCAGCAACCAGGGAGAGGCAGGTACGTTTGGACATTTTGCTCCCATATAACAAAGGCTTATAGTTGGTCATGTAGCGGTCGTGAGCCATTACAGTAAGCGTAATCTGTTATCTGTTATCACCAGGGCAATGAAAAAATTGATTGTACTAAACAACCAGGGAAGGAAATGATTTTTCTCTTGGATAAAAAGTTAACTAGCATCCAAGGAGTGACTGTAGTGGAGTAACAGACATCTATAAAGGAGAGGTGACTGAGGAAGAAATATATTGGAATGTGAAGATTTGAGTCAAATATGATTAACAAAATCATGATCATATTGCCAATTATAATGATAAGAAAGATAGCTAGGAATACCACAAAAAGGACAGGTTGCAACTCAGCTTGATCTCTCAGTCCCAGGAGAATAAACTCAGTCACAGGTGTACAGTTTTTCTTCAACATTACATTTTCTTGGCTTCTAAAAAGATCTAAAGAGAAGGATATGAAATTTATTTGCATATTGTTATTTATCCATTAACCTAATCATCATTTCTTCCAAAATTTCTTCCTCTAATGTCAAACATGTCACAGAAATGTGACATAAAGAAATTCTGAGTAAGCGTGTGATATTTTAAACATCTAAATTAATCAAGAACTCCTTATGTAAAAGGCAGTCTTACCGTTTAACTGAAAACTTTATGGTAATAACATTAATTTAAAGAAGTAGAACACAACATTCTACATGGTTTGATCAAGGACACTTCAGAAAGAAGTGTTTGTAGGTAGACAAAAGTGACTTTGAGTTGTCCCTGACTATGTGCTCCTAACATTCACCTTCACCCTTGAGCTCTCTCATGTAAGTGCTCAAGGCCACTGCTCAGTCCCCCAAGGCATCTAGAAGATAGGTTTCAACTTTAACAAGAGTGGGGTCTCCTTTACATGTGGTCATGGACAAAGGGGGAGAAAAGAAATAAATTTAGAGAAATCAATTTCCTAAGATACATTTTAATTAACTTTAGCCAGATTAGGTAGATAGCTAAATAGGTAGTAGCTAGACAGAAAGATAGATCAGGAATCCAAAAGAGGCCAATTCATCCTGAAATGAGTCCAGCACATTATGCATTATTCTTATAATAAAGAATAGCATTTTTAATTCAAAAGAATTCAGGAAGATTATTGAATAACAGACCACTTTTTGTTCATGAGTCAACAGGTAATAAATGCTTAGTTATTGAGAGTTAGCAGAGTGTGACAATTACTGGGAAATATTCTGGAGCCAGAAATCCTGGGTAGAAATCTCAGCTCCTTTACTTTCTAATGTGGCTTTGGAAAAATCATTAATCTCTTTGCCTCATTTCCTCATTCATATAATGTAGTAAATAATAGCAACTCCCTCCATGCAAGGGAGATAATTCAGGTAAAACTTTGTAAATAGCATGCCATGTGGTAAGCACTTAATAAGTGGTAGATACTATTTTTATTTGGTGACAAAGTGAAATCTAGTCCAGGACAAGATTCATCATCAAAGTGCAGAATCTTTAGTGTCAAGGGTTTTGTCTCATCTGTAGTTGTGACCTTGGCAGAACCTAGGAACAGTGCTTCTCAATTGTAGATAGTAAATAATTGTGGATAGAATGGATTTTCTCTTATATCTAGTTCCTTTTCCATTAAGTAAATATCACTCCACTATACATTTATAAATAACTGAACTCTTAAAATAGAGCATAATAAGCTACTCATTTTAATAGAGGTATTTATTAATTCTTCAGAATATGAACTTCAGTCTTAAGTTTCACGTTTACTTGTTCAAAATTTATTTCTAGATTTCAAATCTAAAAAATGTCTAAATCCTACCTAAGAAAGGAGTGTGGTTTCCCAGAGACATCATAGACATGAAGAACCCGAAGTGTTTATAGCCAAATTATCACATAGGGAGCAAATCCCTACGGTTCAATTATTTCTGGCAGGAAACTTGTTCTCACTATGTACACCTACTACCTTTTAATCTTCTGATAATCCCAAACTCATTGAGGACATGATTTTTACCCACTCTCAAATATCATTAGAAAATTAAATCTCCTAAGAATGGTGAGGTAATGGGATTCATTGTTTATTTTAATTTACACTTAGAAGTCTCGATATTTTTTGACATAAGAATAGGTATGCTATAAGGATAAAATTTTGGATTCTAAAAAACAATTGAAAGACCAATTAATTTTTCTTACTTATTTTCTTCATTTTTAAAGAAGTTTCAGATTACTTAAAAGTTACATCAAAAATAAAAGTCATTTCAATACACCCCCCCCTTCCCCTTCCCACATTTTCACCCATTAACAACATTTTTCATTAGTGTGGTATTTTTGTTATAAGTGATATAACAAATATTAAAACATTGCTACTAAGCATAGTCTTTAATTTACATTATTGTTTATACTTTGCACCATACAATTTTACAGATTTTGAAAAAATGTATAATGGCTTGTATCTGTCATTGCAATATCATGCAGAACAATTCTAATGTCCCCAAAATGCCCCATGTTACATTTATTTTCCCCTCTCCCTCCCCTCAGAACCTCTGATGACCACTGTCTTTATATCAATGTTACAAGTTCTTTCACAACTAGACTAATAATGTCTACTTTAGTCCAAAGTTGCATTCCCTTATTTTGTGGGTTCATTCCTCGATCTTGAGAATTTTGAGATGGTGATGCCCACACTGCTTAAGACTGAGAGTAGGCTTAGATCCCACGGGGCAGATGGGTGGAACTGTCTTGCTTACAGTTTAAATACTCCCTGATTTTTGGTTTGGGTTTTTATCCATCATCATCTTTTTGTAAGTTGTCCCGTGTGAGTTTGATTAACTGGAGAGTAAGTGTTGGTTGCAACTCTTCTGACATTCAGGGCTCATTGGGCTCATGAACAAATGAAGATTTAAGTCCCTGGAACATACATTTAGTGGGCATAGTGTTAATTGCAGGTTCAAATAAAAGAGACAGAAGAACCATGTGTAGGAAAAGTGTACATGAGTCTAATACTGATGCATTGAGGAGACAGGTTGGCATTTATTCCAAGGAAAAGCTCCCCAATGGGGTGCCTATTTCTGGGGGTTGTCTGGTCTGTCTATTGTGTTTATGTGTCTCTAGAGGCTTCAGGATAACCCTTACTTGAGACACTAATTACTGGGTCAGTCAGAGTGATCCTCTTGAGACATATATAAACGTAACCTCTGAAATGACTCCCAAACCACTTTGAAATCTCTTAGCATGAAAAAGTCCTTTGTACTTAACATTTCCGTCTTTGGTCAAAATCTTTTTACAAATGAATCAATAGTTGGTGCTTAGTGTGATCCCTCTGTGCCATGGAGGACAATCCCCAGGATTCATGTTCCACACTGAGGGGATAGTGGTGAGCTAAATGCTTAATTTGGCTTGGAGAGGGACCACCTTTGAGTAACAAGGAGATTTTCAGGAGGTAACTCTTATGCAATATATATTATAAGGTTAAGTTTCAGTTTTACAAGAATAAAGTTCATAAGTACAAGCATTCTTCTCAAGGGCCTCTCATATTGGTCTGTCCTATTTTGTTATTTTGCTATGAGCTATGCACTCTAGAGATTCTTGCCCCTCTATTAGAGAGAGTAACAAGACCCTCCAGCATTAGAATTTAAAATTTCTTTTGGTGATTGTGTACTCTTCTATCCACTGAGATAACACCCCATGACCACATGAACAGATTCATATTCCATAGAGACATGCCCCAGGTGCATCCTTCTCCACATAATCCCCTACCACTGACACCTTGCACCAGTGGTCCTCCCCTTCCATAGCTCTAATTTTTCTATAATCCAAAATCTCCCCCAAAACAAATCAATTTTTTTTGCATTGTACCTTCCATCACCATAAGATCTGTTATATTTTATGTATACTGGCAAATTCTTCAGTATGTTTCTCCAGTGTATTTTTTCCCCACTTTATCCCTGAGGAAGCTCTTGGTTGCAGAAATATAACATTAAAAATAAAGGGGATTCCCATTATCCCCATCCCTTTGCCTTCTCACATTTATTTTCCCCTATTAATAGCATCATACACAAGTATGGTACTTTTGTTACAATTGATGAACTAAAATTGAAGCATTGCTCCAAACTATGGGCAATAGTTTACATTATGATTTATAGTTTGCACAGTGTACTTTTTTAGGTTTTGACATAATGTATAGTGGTCTGTAGCCATCACTGAAAAATCATGCAAAACAATTCCAATTTTCTAAAAATGCTCTGTGTTCCACCTCTTCTTCCTTCCCCCTCTCCTTGAAAGCTATGGTAACCATTAAATTTCAATTTTGCAAGAATAAGGTTCATAGTTGCATCCACTAATATTGAGGGCTTGACAAAAATCACTGTAAGATCATTTAATTTTTGGTGTACTTGGACTAAGTATTTACTGATTCTGAGCCCTGAACCTTAGACTTTATAGAGAAAAAATTGTACATAGGTTTGTTTATGGATATTATAGGTGTTTTGGCGATTCTCCTCTTGTGCCTCCTAATTCCAGCCCAAAGCTATTCTTCTCTGTCTTGCTCTGTGTACCTGGAGATATAGTAGTTTCCAGGTGAGTATGATATTGGGAGATGCTAAAAGGATTTTAGACATGAGAAGCAGAGAGGAGTTGCTCAATTTCTTTCTCATTCTGTTCCTGCTTCGTTATGAAGATGCTAGAATAAGTGCATCCCTCTAAGGAGAACTGTGCCCAAATTGTATGTTGGGATTGAAAGTGGCAAGGAACATTGTTCCCCTTCCAGCTCTCCCTAGGCTCTGGTGAACTATCCACTGTCTTTGTCCCTTCAGGACTTGGGGTGGAAATTGCAAAAAACAATATTTGCAATTGACCTCCAGGTGCTTCTCCTTCATTGGTTTATTTCCTTAACCTTGCCTCATTCTCTATGTTTTCATTAAGTTATTTTCAGCTAAAGCATCTGAGTGGAATTTTATTTCATACTGGGTTCCTGAACAGGCCAAAGCAGCACATGGTAGCTACTCAATTAATGTGCCAGCTGTTTTAGCAGGAATGATAATTATTGTCATGATTTTTTAAATTAAAGTTTTGGGATATTTCTCGGTTTACCATTGATAGAGTTTGAAGGAGCCACTGAATGAGCCTCCTCTGGGATCCTGAATTAATTGCAGACTGAAAGTAGGAATCAAATAGTAAAATTGCTAACAAGATTGCAGATAAATTTGTATTTGAGAATTTACCTTAGACTTCTGATGTTGTTTTCCTTTTTTTCTGACTTGAAATTACTCAGAGTAGCTAGATAAACTTTTGCTCAGTCCTTCCCTACATGACCAGCTGCGGTCACATACAGAAGAAGGGGACACATGGGATTCAAATTTCTAATTGCAATGATCCTTTTCATGATCTCTCCAACCTCCATTCACCCAAAAGATGCAGGATCTTGCCAGGGTATAGGGAGAGGAACTTGAAATGTCTTCCAAAATATTTCCCTCTAATGTCATTTAAACCTCTCCCATAATTCTTATTAACATGCCTGGAATCCCCTGTTGATACATCCACTTGAACTAATTTAATTTAAACCAATCTTGAAAATAGATCCCAGAATCTAAAAATGGATTCCCTGTATTTTGCATCTAATAGATAAGAAGAAATGATTATTATGAGAAAAGCACTCACTATTTATGTGAAAAGCCATTAGGTTTACAATCTCTATCCAGTGTCATTTAATTATTCATTCATTATCTCATCATTAAACCTTAATTCAGCACCTAAAATTTTCAGATATCTACAGAAGATACCAAGATTAAACTGACATTAATTCTGTCTTCAGAGAATTTATGGTATAATAAAAGAAACAGAAAAGAAAGAAAAGGAGGCAAAGGCCATAAGAAGGCAAAGAAAAGCACCAAGTGGAAGGAAAACTATTCCATCTGAGTAGGTGATAACCATTGTTATGGAAAATGCTTTGTGATTATGGAGACACGAATACTTTCTTTTTTATATTTTTTTATTATTTATTTTTGTCTTTATTTATTTATTTTTAAATACATTTAAAAAAATATGAGGTCCCCATTTACCCCCACCCCCTCCCCCCACTCCTCCCCCCCATAGCAACGGTCTCCTCCATCATCATTAGACATTCATTGCATTTGGAGAATACATCTCTGAGCACCGCTGCACCTCATGGTCAATGGTCCATACCATAGCCCACACTCTCCCACAGTCTACCTAGTGGGCCATGGGAGGACATACAATGTCCAGCAACTGTCCCTGCAGCACCACCCAGGACAACTCCAAGTCCCGAAAATGCCTCCACATCTCATCTCTTCCTCCCATTCCCATTCCCCACACCCAGAAGCCACCATGGCCACTTTCTCCACACCAATGCCACATTTTCTTAAATTACTAATCACATTAGTTCATGAATAGAATATCAGTAAGTCCACTCTAATCCATATTGTATTCCTCCATCCTGTGGACCTTGGAATGGTTGTGTCCACTCCACATCTATATCAAGAGGGGTCTTATATTCCACATGGATGCTGGATGCAATCCTCCTGCTTTCAGTTGTAGGCACTCTTGGCTCCATGGTGTGGTGGTTGACCTTCTTCAACTCCATGTTAGCTGAGTAGGGTAGGTCCAATAACCCAGAGTGTATACGAGCTGAAGTCTGCTGAGGCTCAGGGCCTGGCTATCATATGGTCAGTCCAGAGATTCAGATTCCCTGGGTATATATTAAACCCCAGCACCAACTACAGTTCTGGTAAAAGTAACAGGAGAGGCTTGTGAAAAAAGATAATTTGATCCCAGTTTAAAACATTTTTGGTGTGTTTTTGCATTTATCAAGTGATACTATGTGCATTTAATGATTATCTCATAAATTAGGATTCTACCCATTCAAATGTGACTTTTGTAAATACCTCCAAAGGGAGGAATAATGATGTCTCATGGGTGATTTCATGATGAATGCTTCAGGGATGAGGGTCTCATGGTTAGCCTTTCAGGTATAAATCTTCCCACGTTTGAGACCTTTGCAGAAGTTAAGAAAACACTAAACCTTCACAGGTATGTCTGAAGATTTTGAAAATCAGGAACTCATAAGACAAGGCTATCATATTGTTTGATTTTTTATTTCCTGTCATCAAACATGGAACTGAATTAGTAGTGATTGTAAGAATTGTGACATTAAGTGAAAACAACAGGCAGACAGATACCAGGCTTACTCTGACAAAGCAAGCAGGTGATTTGTGAGGTCAATATTAGGTCAGGTCAGTCCTTCAACCATCCCTTATCTTATCTACAAATCCATTGCTAGAACTAATCCATGGTTTAGGGTACACTCACATATTAAGCTTCACAGGGAGCTCAGAAAGTTCATAATGATACTTCCCTTATTATTTAAATGAACCTTTTCCACCACCATCAGAACAGATTCATGTCATTTTGGTCAAGAAGAATAAATTTTTCTCCACTATATTCAGGTCCTATTCAAACTTGCTCACCAAATGTGACTAAATGTTTGACGTTTTGGTCTAAAGTTCACACAAAAAAGATTCTCTAGATCTGAGGGTTTTGTTTCTCTTTTATTTTCTGCCTTGTATAGAGAACTTTAAATCTTCCCCTATTCTGTGCATACTGGCGTTCTTTACAATAATTCTATTATTTAAACTGGAGTTTCTTTTATACATTTAATTATTAATTATCTTCTAAAGTCCATATTTTATCCATTTTTTAACTGGCCTTTCTCTTGCAAGAGAAAGCAATGCTAAATGGAGCAGAAATTCTCAAAAATTGGGAATGTGACTTATCTGTGGAAGCATACATCATTGTGTGTCATAGCATGAACCTTCATCTGAAAAATTCTCAAAACAGATAAATTTTGCCTGCTTTTATAAAGCCTGAGCACTTAAGTGTGGATGAGGACACTGAGCCTCACTGCCTGTGGTAGATTGGGTTGTGTATCCTAGACAAGTGATGTTCTTAATTTTGGTCCAAGTTCCTGTGGGTATGAGCCTAGTAAACAGAATCTCTTGATGATGCTATTTTTAGTTAAGATGTGGCATAACTGAATGAAGGTAGATCTTAATCCAGATAACTGAAACCTAATAAAGAGAAAGCCACAGGGAGAAAGAAGCCAGAGGCCAAAAGTCAATGAAACCCAAGAGAAGAAATGAGGGATTTTGCCATGGGACAGGAGGCAGGAATACAAGCCGAAGAAACTCAGGGATGGCCAGCAGCCAGCACCAGACTTTAACAGACTTTAGTGGTATCTTAATTTTGGATTTCTCCTAGCCTCAAAACCATGAGCCAATAAATCCTTGTGGTTTAAGCCAACCCTTTGTGTGGAATTTATCATAGCAATTGGATACAGTAAGAAAATACCGGACTTCTCCACTCCTGCCCACTACCTGAAAAATAACAATACAAAAGTTCCAATTTAATAAATTGTGTTTCTTCATGGGTCTTCTGAAAACAAACCCTGGTGCTGTGTGTAATAATAAGATGCTATGACCATGAGTAAGAAAGTTTTCTTTTTTTCTCTCCTGTTTCTTGAGTGCAAGGAAACTTGAGATAGGTTCATGAAGGAGGTCAGGAAAATTTCTTTATAAATTTTTGAAAGCAACAGAAAACTTTAAGGGCTAAAGTCAGAGGCTGGGACTTTTCCTCATATAACTGATGGAGAAAACTTTTCTGTATGCAAAGTTCTGTAATTAGGGGCAGGAAGGACTTTGGTAAAACATCTTGAAACTGTTCGTTAGGGGAAAACCATACGCTATCAGAGGGAAAACTATGTGAAAGCAACACTTTTATTTGGTTTAAACTAGGTCATTTCAATTGCCTGGCTGTGACTTACAATTATGTGAAAACTTGTTAAAATACCAGTGTGTGTCTGACCCAGCTATGCCAGGCTGAAATCCAGTCATCAGCGTTATTAAAAGTTCCCTACCAGATTCCAGTAAGAAGCCAGGGTTGATAACCACTGATCTAATGTTAACTTTTAGCTTTTTGATCATGTGATTTTGATAAAGCTGTATAGGCACTCTTTAGAAGATCAACCTTCTCTGTCTTCCTGGTTTAAAAAAAAAAATTTGTGAAGATTAATGGTAATTTATTACTTCAGTCCTAAGTGAACTTTGACCTAATTTCTAGCAATCTAATCTGCATTTTCTAACCATAAGTTACTGAAGTTTTGCATCAGGCACCATAATAACCAGCTTGTGGTACTAGAGCAAAGCCCTAATCGGTCTTTATCTCTCCACATGTGCTCCCTCCTGTACATTTCCCATATGGTTGCTATGAGTTTTCATAGAACCTCAACGTCCATGAAGCCCCTGGTTAAATCAGAAAGCTGCAAAGTCCTCATACAATGAAAAGGCAATAGTTGTGCATTGGCAAAGTTACCTCACGATTCTTCCATCCATTCAAGTGATTCTAGCTTAGTATCTACTATGACTCAGGCACTCATTTGAGTGGCACAAATAAATTACTTGCCATTATGTGGCTAATATTTTAATCAGAGAGGGCAAACAACAATCATATGAATAGATAATAATGGCAGGAAGTGATAAGTGACATGACAAAAATAAAACATGTTTCAGAAGTAAAGAATAATTTGGAGTGGAGGTAGTTTAGACAGGTGGACAGCAAATTGACTGGAAACTTTGGGATGAGGAAGTGTTATCAGAAGAGAGATACAAATGAAATGAAAAATGGAGTAATCCAATGTTCTGGGGTAAGAGAATTCTAGGTAGAGGAAACAGCAAGTACAAAAGCTTTAAGGTGGGAATGTGCTGAGCCTGTTCAAGGAACAGCTAGAAGATCAATGTGACAGGAGCAGAAGGAATAAAGAAGAAAGTGGTAAGAAAGGGGTTTGAAGAGGTAGCTGGGAAAATATCATATAGGCAATTACAGATGACAGTAAGGAGTTTAGATTTTAGCCCAAATCCAATTGATGGAAAGACTTGGACCATTTTAATTAATCACTAACCTGTTTTATGTTTATAAGAGATCAATACCTGATGTTGGCCAAAAGAGGATTTCAAGTGTGGAAGAAGGGAGAACATTGCAGTAACTTCAGCAAGAGATGATTTTCTCTTAGAATTCATTGTTAGCAGAGGAAGTGTTGACAAGTGGTTTTCCCATTCATCATATCATGTTTTGAAGGTAAAGGTTACCGGACTTTCTGATGGTCTGGCTGCAAGGTGTAAGGGAAAGGTATTGAAATAAATGAGTATATTGGGAGATAAGAGAGTTGTGACATAAGAGAAATTAGGTAAGGAAATGGTACAACTTATCAGTGTTAATCCGTATGAAGGAACTGGGAAGGACAAAATACCATGGTACTGGAAAGATTCATTGTTCCTAGGGAGTAAGTGAGAAATGGGAAAGTAACTGAATGAGTTTGAATGTATATAGAACAAAGAACTGAGACTATGCCTATCCTGCCTAATGAGCTTCAAGAAGATTATGCTTCCCAATTTATATGAGGTATGCCTGTGGTGGCGATGATGTCTAGTTGTCCTAGAATCACCCAATGAACTTATTCCTTCAAGCATTTGTGTCATGATCCGACTATGGGTGGGGATATGTTTGAACCTCAGGAGCACAGATTCCATGACCTTTTTAAGGACACTAATGGGTAAGTCAAATTCCATATGTGTTAGCAGAGTTAAGCTGGGAGTTGCAACACATTCAATGCAGAATGCATGGACCTCAGAATCTCATTTTCAGATGCATTGTCCACCTGGATCACCACATCAAACCATGATAACATTAGTTGTAACTCTTCTATCTCTAAGGGAAATCTTTTTAAACCTCTCATTTCAAAACCAGTGTGTTTTAATGCTCATTGATTTTGCCTATTCTTGGACAGCATATAATTTATATCTCTTTTTTTAATCTGGAAAATACCTTTTCTCTTATTAGAGAATATGAAGATGAAGATAGTTCCCAAATGCAATGGCACTGAGACAACTGAGTTTATTCTGCTGGAATTAACGAGCAAATGAGAGCTGCATTCCATTCTTTTTTTGTTTTTTCTCCTGATTTACCTCATCACTCTGACTGGAAACTTTGGAATGATTTTGCTGATCAGAATTACTCCCCGATTGCAAACCCCCATGTACTTTTTCCTCACTCATTTAGCTTGTGTGGATATTTTTTATTCCACTAATGTCTCTCCTCAGATGCTGGTTAACTTCTTATCTGAGAAGAAAACAGTTTCTTATGCTGGATGTCTGGCACAGTGTTTTGTTTTTGTGACCCTGCTCCTTACAGAGTATTACATGCTTGGTGCCCATGGCCTATGACGGGTACTTGGCCATCTGCAAACCCCTACAGTATAACAGCCGAATGTCCAGGCCAGTTTGCATCATCCTGGTCACTTTCCCCTACGTGTGGGGTTCGATGGTGGGTACAATGCAGGTAATATTGACCTCCCACCTGTCCTTTTTGGGATCCAACACTATTAACCATTTCTACTGTGCTGACCCACCCCTCTTAATGTTGACATGCTCTGACACTTACATAAAGCGAACCGCCTTATTTGTGTCAGCAGGGATCAACCTCACAGCTTCCCTACTCATCATTCTCATCTCCTACATTTTCATTTTCACTACCATTATGAGGATCCGGTCCAATGAGGGACAACGCAAAGCCATCTCCACCTGTGGCTCCCATCTGACAGCTGTCACTATGTTCTATGGGTCCTTATTCTGCATGTATCTGAGACCAGCGAATGAGCAGTCTGTGGAACAAGGGAAAATTGTATCAGTATTTTGTATTTTTGTGAGTCCCATGCTAAATCCATTCATTTACTCTCTGAGAAATAAGGAGGTGAAACAGGCTTTGAACAGAGTGTTCTTGAGAAGTCTTCGTAAAAAGGATGGAAGTTCAATTTCTGGAATTTTCCAATTAAAAAGAAGATAAATATCAAAATCAATACAAAATATCTGTCCTGTCCCACACTTTGGTATGTGTGAAGGCAGATCTTGAAATCGCAATATAAGCATAGTTTGGGACTGAGTGAGAATCAAATGGTAATAATGAATGTGAAGTGATGATAGGAAACACAAGAGCAGAAGTCTTCTTCTTATGATAAATCAGGGTTATGTTTTTAGTCTTACTCAATATTTCATTTCCAACTTTTGACTTAGCAAATTGGTCCTTATTTTCATTCCCTAGACCATCATACTGAACATCACTGAGCTACTGTTACCAGCAAAATTAATTGGCCTATAAATTTCTTCTGAACACAAAAATGATTGACATTCATGTGATATCGTACATCTTTTCCTCTAATTAAAGTGGATTGACTTTTCATAAAAAAACTCCTATTTTTATTTGCAGATTTTTTTCTCACTACACTTTCATTGCATTTTTTATGTGAATTTTATGTAAATTTAAAACCTGTGTTATGACATTATGGTTTTTTTCATCAAAATCTTTGTCAAAGATATTCCCTTCTTAATGGGAAATGACAATTCTAATTTATAATTTTTCTTATGGCTGAAAGGGTTTATATAATTGTGCAATTAAATTACATTAACAATTACTTACTATTTAATTTTAGTAATAAAATTTATTACCTTCCATTTCTCCTCTAACATGCATGAAAATTTTATTTTAGTGTTTTACAGATAACTGTAACATAAGCACAATCCAGATTGCCTTATACTCTTTGAAATTAACTTTTCTCTTAATGGCATAATATAATTTAGAATTAACAATTTGCCACATTCTATTACATCATTGAGAGGAATTTTTCATTCTTTTTCCTTCTCTGTATGGAAATTTTCATAAATAAAAGCTATTGCTTCTTGTCAGTTATTATATTAAAATAGCTTTCCATGATTTCTTTTCTTACATCTTTTTGCAATGCTTTTTGTGGGGGGAATGTGTGAAATCAAACCAACAAATGTGTACTGTTGTTTCACTACATCCTCAACAGTATTGGAAGTTTTTATTTTTATTTTGTAAATGTGATAATTTAGTAGATAGAAAATCAACAGAGAAAACATGTATGCACCCTATAACATTTATGGTTACAAACCCTCCATAGATTATTTTTCTACCTAATGCTATTGTATTATACTGTGATATAATGTTTATGCTTGAGGGGAGGAGTGACTTTAATTACCAGGAAATATCTTTGGAGAAGTAAGTGTATTTATGAATGAAAGTAGAATTTTTTTTAAGATGAAAAAAGTATAGACTGAGGTACTGATGATGACTCTCCTTTCACTTGTGACAAACAAATAACCATATCTTTACCCCTGAATAATTTCGAAATATTCAGGTACAGAGTTCAACGTGTGTAATAGAGCAGGTTTTTTCCTCCCTGTTGTTTCCTACTTTCATATTCAAGTGCTAATATTAATAAAGACACATTTTTATATTCTAAAATCTGGACTATCTTGGTAATGAACTTTTTTTTTGTTTTTGTTGCTGAAAAAACAATAATTGCTTAGTATGGAAAAATTTTGCATAGATATACAACTTATGTTTTCTTAATCTCACTATTCTACAATGCTGATTATTACATATATATTTATTTTGTAACCTATTCCAAAAAATATTATATAAAACGATTTTTTCTTTGACAGGAAATTTCAAAACAAAATATTTTAATGACTGTATAGCATTCAAATCTAAAATATTGTCACCCATCATTTATTGAATGTTAAAAAAAAGGGACTAATAATTCTTTATAGGTTCATTTGAGAGGATTCAAATAGATAGTTATACTGATGAATGAATAATCAAAATATGGTATATACATACAATGGAGTATGACTCAGCTGTAAGAAGAAATGAAGTATTGACACATGCAACACCAGGGATAGATCTTGAAGAACTTTTGTTGAGTGAAGTAAGCCTATTAGTGTGGAATAGGCTTCCACACACATAGGCTAAGATATGTTAGGTGAAAGGATGGAAGTAGACTGGAGTAAACTGATGCTCAGTCTGGGCAAAACCCATGATAAGGTGGAACGCAGTGGTTTAGCAGTAGAGGGGGCTGATGGTGGTGCAGGGATGTGAGTAGAGTCCATTTCCCCCCAGAGATCTAAACTCCTCTCAGTAGGAAGCAGAATGGTCATCACCATCGCAAAATCCTCAAGAGAGAAGAACAAACAAACATAAGGGGGAATGCAACTATGGACTAAAGTAGACTTAATATTATTCTAGTAATGGAAGAACTTGATATGACCTAAGCCTATTGAGCAGACCTGTAGAACTGATATAAAAACAGCGGTCACCAGAACTGAGGGGTGGGAGAGAGAAGAATAGGTGTAATATGAGCATTTTTGAGATATAGGAATCATTCTGCATGATATTGAAATAATGGACACAAACCATTATACAGTTTGCCAAAACCGATAAAATTATACAGTGCAAAGGGTAAAACATAATGTAAACTTTAAACCATGCTTAGGAGCAATACTTCAATGCATTTTCGTCAGTTTTGACAAATACACCACACTATTGAGAAATGTTGTTAATGGGGGAAAGTGTAGGGGAGGGGAGTGGGGTATATGGGAATCCCCTATAATTTTGATGTAACGTATGTAATCTAAAGCTCCTTTAAAAATAAATAAATAAATAGTTTCATAAAAGGAGGTGCTAAACCAACATTGAATTTATCAGTAGTGATTTTTATTCATTAGTTTATCCTTGATCCTATTTAAACAGAATTTGTGAGGTCGTTTTCACCCAAAGACTCACACAATGGGAATATTTAATCATAAATAAAATAAACACATTGAATTTAAACTAAAGACTCTAAGTACTTCAACCATTTGAGTTAAGGAGGTTGCCAAATCTAAGCTTAAATTTGTCTCCTGAAGGCTTTTGTATTTCTAACATTAGAAAATAAAAGGAAGAACACAGTTAGGCAGGGAAAACATAAAGTATATTTCACACTAATTTTAAAATACATTTTTCAAATGGATTATAAATTTGACGATTAGACCATTCTATTGCTAGTGGTGGAAACACAGCTGTTTATTAACAAAAAGGAAAGAGAATTTTCCATGGACTAAATGATGGTGCTGCCCTTAAGGAGACAGAGGCAGTAATTCATCACCATCAATACTCTCTGAAACTCATTTATAGACTTCTGTGTCATCTCCCTGTAGTCAGCTGTTCCTGTTGCCTAACAATCATAGACAACACCAAAGAAATGTACAAACAAACAGGACTGAAATTTAACATTGCATTCCACTCATTCAGAAAACGCATTCTCTCTTTTTTAGTTTCTGCTTCTGAAAGACTTTGATAGGTCCAGTCATGTACAATCAGCTAAGATTAATCTATGGGGACCAATTCTATAAAAATTAGTTTAAGAAATTTTCTGGAAAATAAATTTGAACATTTTACAGTAAATGCTAGTGAATTTTGCATGAGTAGTTCTTATCATTGTGCTACGTGTGCAATATAAAATGCAAAACATTTAAAGCAATTTAATGAAACTTAAATATATATGACCCAATATGTAATAATCTAGTTGACAACAATGCATGAATAAATCTGTATGAATTATGTATCTTTTCATATATCCTTTGTTACTATTATTTTCTTGTAATGAAAGTTTTGATAATTATTGGACCAGGTGCATTAAGTCAATGTTTCTTAAAATTTTGGAGTAACAGGACCCTTTTTGAACAAAAATAAACACTTGATCTTGTCCTCCAACACATCTACTACTTTGTGTGTTATTTCAAGGTATTATTGGATCTGCAAAGCCAATTAATAGAACCTATTAACTCTTAGTAAATTAGCCCTAAATCAGAGCTATGAAACCTTTCATTTATCCAAAGAACTGGAGTGCCATTATACTATATTAGTGATTGAAATGGATCATTACTTTTGGAAACTCATAAGTAGATGTTGTCAGTTTATTTTCAAAACTGAGGATGATCATATTGATAGAAGGTAAAACAATGGCTGTAACATGGATTTGGGGGAAAACTAGAGAAAACCTAAACCTATGATTGACTCAAATATTTAAAAATTTGGCAAAGCAGTTTTTAAAATAGTGTTCTGCACACATTTGAGTAGAAAATATTTTATTAAAATAAAGTGTACAAAACTAACATTTTATCTTGAATCACACTAAGGATCTGTAAAAATTTACCCCCAAGTGAATAAAACATTAAGTAATTACATGAATTCATGAATGTCAATCAACTTATTTTTGGAGAATCCCTGCCAAATAAACCATTTTTAAATTAAGTATTAAAGTTTTGATTAAAATGATCTGTCTTCATAATGTTAATTTCTGGAGAAATCAATGAGAGCAGTCATTCAGAGTTCATGATGATAAATCATAATTCTAGAGTAATAGGTTTGTCTTTTGAAGGGAGTAACTATGTTATCAAAGCCTTCAAATGAACAGATATCTATCTAATCTACAATTTTGTGGAAGAGATTTACCTTGACTACTTGCTGGAAGGCATGGATCACATCCTTGTTCCTTAGGCTATAGATCAAGGGGTTCAGCACTGGGCTCAAAAAAGCATAAAAGACTGCAATTGTTTTGGACTCCTCTACAGACTTCTCATTTGGAGACCTCAAGTACATGCAGAAGAGAGTTCCATAAAATATAGTTACCGTTGCCAGATGGGAACCACAAGTAGAGAAGGCTTTGTGCCTGCCTTCAGCAGAATGAATCCTCAAGATAGCTGCAGAAATGAAAAGGTAGGACAGGAGAATGATGAAGAGAGAGCTAGAGAGAGTAAAGCCAGCAACTACAAACATTGCCATCTCTTTGACAGAGGTGTCAGAGCAGGCCAACATTAGAAGAGGAGGATCAGCACAATAGAAATGATTGATTTCAAGGGAACCACAGAAGGATAAGTGAAAAGTCAACAGTGTCTGAGAGAGTCCATTCACAAAGCCATAAGTATAAGGGAACATGACTAAAGATATGCAAATGTTCTTGGACATTCTGGTGCTGTAATGGAGTGGGCTGCAAATGGCTACATAGCGATCCAATGCCATTGAAGCAAGGATGTAAAATTCAGTGATTACCAGGGCAATGAAGAGAAAACACTGTGTGAAGCATCCAGCATAGGAGATGGTCTTTTGGTCTGAGAGGAAATTGTACAGCATATTTGGAGTAATATTGGAGGAATAACAAAGGTCTACAAGGGAGAGGTGGCCCAAGAAGAAATACATGGGAGTATGGAGGCGGGAACTGGTCCTGATGAGCACAATCATGCACAGATTGCCTGCCAATGTGATTAGGTAGATGGCCAGAAACACTCCAAACAGGATCTTCTCCAGCACGGGATCATCTGTGAGTCCCAACAGAGTGAATTCAGTCAGTGTAGTGTGATTTGGGCAGGACATTTCCTCATCCTTCGAAAACTGAAAATAGCAGGACATGTAAGATTTCTATCCAATCCTAATTTTTCATTTATTTCACCCATTTTGTCATTGTCTCATTGATCTCTTCAACCATGGATAAATGTACATAGATAATTTACTCTTTTCAACAAGTACATTAGAATATCTATATAAAACATTTTCACTGTTTTACTCTATTTCTACCCCTGTCTTTCCCTCTCTGTTAAAAACTCTCTCTCTCTCTCTCTCTCTCACACACACACACACACACACTAACATACATATATGGAAATTATATTTTTTTTCAAATTTCATGGAAAAAAGTAAAAAAAAGTAAAAAGGGAAAGAAAATTAGATCTGAAAAGCAGCATGCCCTTTACATCATTTAATTAGACAAGTGAAGTTTTTATCTCTCAGGACATTCAGCTCTTATACTAATTTTTCAAATACTAATTAGAAGATAAATGTTCAGTACAACTATTTCATTTGAAACCCTTATTTCTATGGTTTAATTTCTTTCAAAAAACACTGAACTATCTAAATTTATCTCTTGATACATGCCTACATTGTCCTTTCTATTTTGTAAACTGAGACACCCACTTATTCATTTATAACCCAAAGTCAGATTTCTTCTAGGCTAAGATTTAGGGTAAGAACAGTGAACAAATCCCCAAACATTTTGGCACATATATTTCAGTAGAGAGACAAGATATCAAACAAATAAAAAAAATTTTAAAAATATATGTCAGGTGGAGTCAAGCACTATGAAGAGAAATGCTGGTGTGTAAGGGATGCTTGAAAGTAGCTGTTCCATGAAAGCCTTTCTGAGAAGGTGGCATTTGAACAGTAAATAACACATGCAAATATCTGGGAAGAGTGTACATTTTGTGGTCCCATAATTTGTTCCACCCAGTCATGAAAATACTTGTCTTGGGAAGCACAGATAATGTTCAAATATAAATTTGACTCCAGTTCTAGCCGTTTTTCTTCATTCATTTATTATGAATATAAGATTTTGTTGCAATACTCTTCAAGGACTGCTCCATAGGCCATAGCTAATTTAGGTGGCAGACATATAGCAGAACGACTTTGCACATAATAATTAATTTAGAGATACAATGAATCGCTAACATATGAATAGAAAAGTCAAGTGCAATTGATGAAATTATTGTTCTTTTCAACATTGTTGAAATACTAATCACAAAAGAAAAAAAACAAGCTGTATTTTTTAGTGTACAAATAAAGAAAATGACATACCTGCGAAAGCTGATTTACCATATTTTGTCAGATGCTAGAAAGATTGATAATGTATATCTTACGTATTTTCCCTGAAGTGTTTTATGAATAACTCTAAAGAGGCAATTAAAATATCCTTTGCACCTCAAGGGTATAATATTAATTTGATGTTTTGTTGCACTAGATTCTCCTTTGAGAAAGAAATCCCTGCCTAATATTTGTGTATCCTGCTTGATATGTGAGTGCATTGATTCTTAGTATTGACAAAGAAATTAGGGATGGCTTTCAAGAATATAGAAGGGAAAATATGTGATGGTGCGTTTTTATATTTATTTTAGTAAAGGTGAGAGAGTTCGCATCAGAAGGTTTCAGATTTTCTTTTTATTTCTGAGGTGAGGTCATATAAAGAGTGCTAGAAGTAGGCCTGCATGGTTGATGAGAGAGGAAGGATCTGATTTTGTTAGTGGAAGGAAGAATAAATACTGGTCCAATCTGAGCATCCTTTTAAGAATGGACATTATGGATCTGTACTGAAAAAGACTGACCCATTGAGTTTATTTTATCAAAATACTTTTACTCAAAGCCAGGTCTGAGAATGAGGACCATTCATAAAGTTAATGATTAGGTGGAGGCCTGAAAGTAATATAAAGAATAATTGTATTTTATCTGTCATTGCATTAGAGGATAATAGAACCAAGAAACATTTTCACTTGTCTGCATCTACTGGTTTACTCACTCTTCCAGACCAAAGTATAGTCCCAAATTTTGGCAAATCTTCAAATTATAGGTTAAGTTGTGAGAAAATAAGCAGAGAAAAACCTATATGTCAATATTAAAAAGTTCCTTATTACCAACCCATGAAATTGGAATATTTGAGCATTAATATAGTAGTTTTCTCATATTGAGTTGGAAAGATTGCTCTATTGTAATGTTTGTGTTTTTATTTCCTGATATCTTATGCAAATAAAGTAATAAAAAGGAAGAAAATACAATCTTACTGCTTGAAATATTGCTATGGAATAGAAATTCCTATTGTTTGACCTGTTAATGTGGAGATCCCTTGTTTGCATAATAAATAAATACTTAAAGATTTGATTTTTCTTAAAACAGGATAACTCTTCTTTGAAAAAAAACCTCTTCTTTATTATTTTCTGATTTAGTAATTTCTTTATATTCAGTAATACAGAAACACATCATAATGCTTTTACAATTTATGAACTTACTTTGCCAACAAGAAATGACTGGCTTTAAATTAAATGAATGGACAGACACAAAATAGAACATTAGGTAATTTACATTTGGATGGTCAGAAAATCCACACTTTTAAGTCCTGTAACATAATTGAAAATCATCATAAAAAAAACTGATGGAAAGACTTGGGCCATTTTCATCAACAACATGAAGTTTTATGTTTATAAAAGATCACTGACTGGTGTTGATTGAATAAATTCTTTAAAATATTGAAGAGGGGAGAACATTGAAGTAGCTTGGAGAAGAGATGATTTTATTTTCGACTTAACTGGTAGAAGAGGAAGTGTTGACAAGTGGTTTTCAGATTCACTATAAATATTTTAAATTTTGAACTCACCTCCTCATTGTTTGGATGTAAGGTATTTAGGAATGGTAGTGGGATAAATGAGGATTTTTGTGAGATAAGAGTAGAATTCTGACATAAACAATAGAAATTAGGTGAGGATAACAGTCCAGATTTTTAGTTGTTAATTGAGTGTGAAGGAACTGGGAAGGATAGGACACCAAGGGACTGGGAGTGTTCCACTGCTGTTAGAGAAGTGGGAAATGAAAGAGACCGAATGAGTAGGAATGTATAGCTCAGACTGAGACTTAGGACTCTTAGGAAGGATACACTTCCCAACTTATAGGAGGTTTGCCTTTGGTAGCAATGTTGCTTAGTTGAATCAGAATCACCCACTGAACCAGTTGCCTCAAGTATTGTGTCATGATCTGACTATGGGTGGGGGGCATGCTTGAGCATCAGGAACCCTAACGGGCTTAGGCAAATGCCGTATGTGCTAGCAGAGTTAAGCTGGAGTTACAACTCAGGCAGCAGAATATGGTGAATGGACATCAAAATTGCTTTTCAAATGCATTACCCACCTTGATCAGCACCTCAAACCATGATACCACCTATTGTAACTCTTGTAACTCTAAGCAAAATATTTTTGGTCCTCTCCTTTCAAAACCAGTATGCTTTAATGCTCATTGATTTTGCCTATTCTTGGGCTGCATATTATTTATTTCTGTTTATATCTCGCAAATTCTTCTTTAAAATAAAATATAAAGATGAAGATAGTTTCCAAATGTAATGGCACTGAAGTAACTGAGGTTTTTCTTTTGGTAATGGCCAGCCAGCCAAGGATGCACTCTATCCTTTTTTGGGTCATTTCTACTGATTTGCCTCATCACCCTGACAAAAACCATGGCATGGCCACGTACTTTTTCCTCACACATTTGCTTGTGTGGATATTTTTTATGCCACTATGTCTCTCCTCAGATGCTTTGTTACCTTTATCTTTATCTGAGAAGAAACATTTCCTAAGCTGGATGCTTGGTAAAGTATTATTTCCTTCTTTTATAAAATGTATTTTTACTTATTTATGTTTTATTAGAGAAGTTGTAGGTTTACAGAAGAATGCATTAAAAAAAAAAGATTCCTGTACACTACCCCACTAATAACACCTAGCATTTTTGTGGAATATTTGTTACAATTGATGAGAGTGCACATTTATAATTGTACTATTAGCTAAAGCCCTTGATTTAAATTAGGGTTCCCTCTTAGTATGGCATAGATCCATGGATTTTAAAAAGAGTATTCAGTTACATGTATATAGTCTAACACTTCCCCTTTTCATCATATTCAAATATATATTTCAGTGATGTTAATTGTGTTCACAATGTTGTGCTACCATCAACCCCATCTACAACCTAAACATTTCCATCATTCCAAATAGTAACCCTGTACATTTTAGACCTTAACTTTCTATCGCCTATCACCAACCCAGCCCCTGGTAATCTGTATTCTAGATACTGACTCTATCATTTTGCTTATCCTAATTATTTCAAATTGGTGAGATCATAACAAATTTTGCCTTTTGTGTCTGACTTATTTCATTCAACGTGATGTCTTCAAGATTCATCCTTGTTAATGCATGTTATATCACAAGGGGAAATGTTAGACCATATATATATGGTAACTGAATAATTTTTTTTTAATCTGTGGATCTATGCTATACAAAGAAGGAAACTTAATGAATAATATTTCATTGCAGGCATCCATTCAAGAGCTGATGGACATTTGGGTTGATGCCATTTTTGGCAATCGTGAATAATGCTGTCAACATTGATGTATAAATATCTGGTTGAATTACTGCTTTCAAGCCTTTTAGTATATACCTCGTGGTGGGACTGCCACGTCATATGGTAGTTTATATTTAGATTTCTGAGGAACTGCCGAACTGTCTTTAAAGGGAGCTGCACCATTTTACTTTGCCATCAGCAATGAATGAATGTACATATGCCTGCATCCTAACACTTGCTATTTTCCGTTTTTAATGGTAGGCTTTCTAATAGGAGTGAAATGGTATCTCATTTTGATCTGAATTTTCCAGATAGCTAATGGTGTTGAGTTTCAGGGCTTTATTTTTATGACCCTGCTTCTTAAAGATTATTACATGCTCAGTGCCATGGCCTGTGTCTAGTACATGACCATATTCAATCCCCTGTAATATGGCAGCCCAATATCCACACCAGTTTTCATCTGTTTGGTCACCTTCCCGAATCTGTGGGGTTCTATGGTGGGTACGATGGAGGTAATATTGACCTCCCATCTGTTCATTTGTGGATTCAACACCATCAACCATTCCTACTATGCTGACCCACCCCTCTAAGTTATGCTCTGACACTTACATAAAGCAAACTACCTTATTTGTGTCAGCTGGGATCAACCTTATAGCTTCCTCATCTCCTACATTTTCATTTTCATCACCATTATAAGGATCTTTTCCAGTGAGGGGCTGCACGCTAGAACCTGTGGCTCCCACCTGATAGTTGTCACCATGTTCCTATTCTGCTTGAATCTGAGACCAGCAAAAGAGCAGTTTGTGGGACAAGAGAAAATTATAGCAATGTTCATATTTTTGTGAGTACCAGGTTGAATCCATTTATGTATAGTCTCAAGTATAAGGATGGGAAAACAGGCTCTCAACAGTGTTCATGAGAAACTTTGGCAAAATAGAGAAAAGTTCAATTTCTCTAGTCATCTACAAAATAGTGAGTTTCAAAAACAATCAAAATGTACCTGCCCCTTTGAGACTACATAAACGCTGTTCTCTGCAGTAGTGATAATAACATCTTTCATGTATGCATAGCTTGGAACCAAGTAAGGGTCAAATGGAAATAATGACATGAAGTGATGATTGATAGGAAACCCAACAGCAGAAATTTTCTGTTTATGATAATGCAAGGACACATTTTAGTATTACTCAAGAATTCATTTCCACCTTATTATTTAGCAAAGAAATCCTAATTTCTACTCCCTAGGCTGTCACAATTGAAGATCTTTGATCTATACTAATCAGGAAAAGTGAAGTGATACACAAATTTCTCTTGAACATGAAAATTATTAACATTCATGTGATACATTACACAGTTTCATTTGATGAAAACTAATTTTCTTCTTAAAAGAATCATATTTCTAACTCCAGATATTTCCATCACCATACCTGGGTCATTCCTGATGAAAACTTATCATGAATGTAAAACCATATGTATTTTAATATTTCAACAAAGAATCTAATATTTTGTATACATTTATGACATGCCAATTTATTTCATCATTTTTCTTTAATCAAAAGAGATTTCCTAAAGGGACATTACATTTCTAACTTTCCTTTCTTCCTGAGGGGCCTTTGATATTTTGTACCCAAAATATCATTAACAACTATATTAATTGGTGTTTTTAAAATTTATTTGTTTTATCTTCCAATTCTTCTCTGTTCACATAATATTTATTATTTTATTTTTTATCTACTTTTTTATTTTTACCCACATACTATTTTAATATAAATACTTCTTTAATATGTAAGAACATTTTTATAGTATTTCATAGTTAAATTTTAACATAAGCACGTTCCAGCTTGCTTTATACTCTTTGAAATTAAGTTTTTCTTAAATGAAAAATATAGTGTAATATTTATATGCCAAATTTTATTGTATCATTAACATTTAGACAATTTTTCTTTCTTCTGTAGGAAAATCTTCATAAATATAAGCTCTTGCTTCTGACAGGTGTTCTACTAAGATAAATTTCCACAGCATTCTTCTTACATATTTTTGTATTGCTTTTTACACAATCAGGCTATTGGTATCCAAGTTTCACTACATCATCAATGGCTTTATGTGTACCCACCATCGAACCCCACACGTAGGGGAAAGTGACCAGGCTGATGCAAAGTGGCCTGGACATTCGGCCGCTGTACTACAGGGGATTGCAGATGGCCAAGTACCAGTCATAGGCCATGGCACCAAGCATGAAATATTCTGTAAGGAGCAGGGTCACAAAAATAAAACACTGTGCCAGACACCCAGCATAGGAAATCATTTTCTTCTCAGATAAGATGTTAACCAGCATCTGAGGAGAGACATTAGTGGAGTAAAAAATATCCACACAAGCTAAATGGGTAAGGAAAAAGTACGTGGGGGTTTGCAACCAGGAAGTGATTATGATCAGCAAAATCATTCCAAAGTTTCCAGTCAGAGTGATGAGGTAAATTAGGAGAAAAACCAAAAAAAGAATGAAATGCTGCTCTTGTTTGCTGGTTAATCCCAGCAGAATAAACTCAGTTGTCTCGGTGCCATTGCATTTGGGAACTATCTTCATCTTCATATTCTCTAATAAGAGAAAAAGAATTTTCCAGATATAAAAAGAGAAATAATTGTATGCAGTCCAAGAATAGGCAACATCAATGTGCATTAAAATACACTGGTTTTGAAATGAGAGGTTTTAAAAGGAATCCCCTCAGCGATAGGAGAGTTACAATAGATGCCATCATGGTTTGAGGTGCTGATCCAGGTGGACAATGCATTTGAAAATGAGATTCTGAGGTCCATGCATTCTGCACTGACTGTCTTGCAACTCCCAGCTTAACTCTGCTAACACATATGGGATTTGACTTACCCATTAGTGTCCTTAATAAAGCCATGGATGAATAGTTTGTGACTGAGAGGCAAATGTAATAATGAATGTGAAGTGATGATAGGAAACACAATAGCATAAGTCTCCTCCTTCTGATAAATTAGGGTTATGTTTTTACTCTTACTCAATATTTTATTTCCAACTTTTGACATAGCAAATCCATCTTTAGTTTCATTCCCTATGCCATCACACTAAACTTCTCTGAACTACTGTTATTAGCAAAGTGAATTGGCCTATACATTTCTTCTGAACACAAAAATTATTTACATTCATGTGATATACCTTTTCCTCTAATGAAAGTAGATTAACTTTTCATATGAAACTTATTTCTAACTGCAGATTTTTTTTCTCACTACACTTTCATTGCAATTTTTGTTGTGTACATTATGTAAATTTAAAACCATATGTTTTAATATTTTAAATAAGAACCTAATATATTCCCTGTGTTTATGACAGGATGGTTTGTTTCATCAAATTTCTTTATCAAAGAGATTCCCTTCTTAAAGGGAAATGCCAATTCTAATTTATAATTTTTCTTATGGGTGAAAGGGTTTATAAAATTGTACTATTAAATTACATTAACAATTATTTAATTTTATTAATAAAATTTATTACCTTCCATTTCTCATTTAACACAAACTTTTTTAAGACAACACCTTCTTTAATATGCAATAAAATTTGATTTTAGCATTTTACAGATAACTGTAACATAAACATATTCCAGATAGCTTTAAACTCTTTGAAATTAATTTTTCACTTAATGGTATAAAATAATTTAGTATTAATAATTTGCAACAGTCTGTTACATCATTGAGAGCAATTTTTCATTCTTTTTCATTTTCTATATGGAAATCTTCATAAATAAAAGCTATTGCTTCTTATCAATTATTTTACTAAAATAGTTCTCCACAATTTTTTTTCTTATATCTTTTTGCAATGTTTTTTTTTGGGGGGGGATGGGGGAAATGTGTGAAACCGAACTAACAAGTGGGTACTCTTGTTTCACTATATCCTCAAAATATTGGAAGTTTTTATTTTCATTTTGTAAATGTGACAACTTAGTAGATATAAAACCAACACAGAAAACATTTATGCATCTTATAACATTTATGGGAACTCAGCTTCCATAGGTTATTTTTCTACCTGATGCTATTATATTGTACTGTGATGTTAATGCTTACGTTTGAGGGGAGGAGGGACTTTAATTTCCAGGAACTTTCTTTGGAGAAGTGTATTTATGAATGAAAGTGAAATTTTGTTTTCAAGATGAAGAGAGTGTAGATTGAGGTATTGACGATGACTTACCTCTCACTCAAAAAATTTTCATATGTTTATTTAAAACTTAGTTTTAAAAATAATTTAAAACTATTCAGGTGCAGAATTCAATGCTGTTATAGAGCTTTTTTTTTTTCTCCCTGTTGTTTCCTACGTTCATATTCAAGTGCTAATATTAATAAAGACTCATTTTTGTATTCTAAATTCTGGACTATCTTGATAATGAGCATTTTTTTGGTGTTGTTGCAAAAGAAACAATAATTGCTCAGTATGGAAAAATTTTGCATAGATATAAAACTTGCTTTCCTTAATCTTACTCTTTTACAAAATTGATTACTATATATATATATATATTTATATATTGTAGTAACCTATTTCAAAAAATATTATGTAAAATGATTTGTCATTTCCTTGACAGGGAATTTCATAAAAAAACATTTTAAAGACTGTATAGCATTCTAATCTAAAATATTGTCACCCATCATTTATTGAATGTTATAAAAGGGACTAATAATTCTTTATAGGTTCACTTGCAAGGATTCAAATAGTTATACTGATGAATGAATAATCAAAATATCGTATATACATACAATGGAATATGACTCAGCTGTAAGAAGGAATGAAGTATTGACACATGCAATACCAGGGACAGATCTTGAAGAACTTTTGTTGAGTAAAATAAGCCTATTAATGTGGGAGATATGTCATCAGTTGAAAGGAATTAAGTAGACTGGTGTAAGCTGATGTTCAATTTGGGCAAAACCCCTGATGAGGTGGAATGCAGTAATTTAGCAGTAAAGGGGGTTGATGGTGATGCAGGAATGTGAGTAGAGTCCATTTGCCCCAGGAGATCTAAGCCTCTCTCAATAGAAAGCAGAGTGGTCATCACCATCCCAAAATTCTCAAGATAGAGGAATGAACAAACATAAGGGGGAATGCAACTACAGATTAAAATAGACTTAATATTACCTTAGTAATGGAAGAACTTGGTATGACCTAAGTCTACTGAGCAGACTCGTAGAACTTATAACATTGATATAAAAACAGTGGTCAGAGCTGAGGAGTGGGAGAGAGAAGAATGGGTGTAACATGGGCATTTTCAAGACAAAGGAATCATTCTGCATGATATTGAAATGATGGACACAAGCCATTATAAAGTTTGCCAAAACCGATAAAATTGTACAGGGCAAAATGTAAAACATGATGTAAACTTTAGACCATGCTTTGTAGCAATGCTTCAATGTGTTTTCATCAATTTGTGCCACACTGGTGAGAGATGTTGTTAATGTGGGAAAGTGTAGGGGTGGGGGTGGGGTATATGGGAATCACCTATAATTTCGATGTAACATGTATATAATCTAAAGCTCCTTTAAAAATAAATAGTTTTATAAAAGGAGGTGCTAAACCATAATTAAATTTATCTATAGTGATTTTTATTTGATAGTTTATCCTCAATCCTATCTCAACAGAGTTTGTGAGGTTGCTTTCACCCAAAGACTCAAACAATGGGAAAACTGAATCATAAATAAAAGTAAACACGTGGAATTTTAAAATGAAAGACTGTAAGTAGTTCAGCCATTTGAGTTAAGGAGGTTGCCAATCATAAGATTAAATATGACTCCTGAAAGCTTCACTATTTCTCAACATTAGAAAATAAAAGAAAGAACACAGTTAGGCAAGCAAAACATAGAGTACATTTCACACTGATTCTAAAATACATTTTTCAAATGAATTATAAATTTAACAATTAGACCATTCTCATTGCTAAGGGTGGAAACACAACTGTTCATCCACAAAAACAAAAGGGAATTTTCTATGGACTAACTGATGGTAGTCTCTAAAAGGAGATGGAGGCAAGAATTCACCACTATCAATACCCTCTGAAACTCATTTATAAACTCTTGTGTCATCTCCCTGTAGTCAGCTATTCCTGTTGCCTAACTCTCATAGACAACACCAAAGAAATAAACAAGTGGACAGCTCTGAAATTTAGCACTGTATTCTAGTCATTTAGAAAATACCCACTCTCTTTTTTAGTTTCTGCTTCTGAAAGACTTTGATAAGTCTAGTCATGTACAATCAGCTAAGATTAAGAGATGGGGACCACTTTTATAAAAATTACAGTTTAAAAAGTTTTCTGGAAAATAAATTTGAACATTTTACAGTAAATGCTAGTGGATTTTGCATGAGCATTTCTTATAGTCATGCTACGAGTGCACAATGATGAAATGCAAAACATTTAAAGCAATTTAATAAAGCTTAAATATATATGATCCAATATGTAATCATCTTGTTGACAACAATGCATGAATAAATGTGTATGAATTATGTATCTTTGTATATATCCTTCCTTACTATTACTATTCCTCAATGGAAGTTTTGGTGATTATTGGGCCAGGTAGATCAAGTCAATGTTTCCTAAAGTTTTGGAGTAACAGGCCCCTTTATGAACAAAAATAAACTTCGGTCTTGTCCTCCAATGCCTCTACTACTTTGTGCATTATTTCAGGGTATTACTGGATCTACAGATCCAATTAATAAACCCTCTTGACTCATAGTAAATTAACCCTATATCAGAGCTACTACACCTTTCATTTACCAAAGGCCTGGGGTGCCATTATACTATATTAGTGATTGAATTGGATCATTATTTTTGGAAACTCATAAGTAGATATTGTCAGTTTATTTCCAAAACTGAGGACCATCATATTGATAAAAGGTAAAAAGATGTCTGTTAAATGGATTTGGGGGAAACCTATAGAAAACCTAAACCAATGATTAACTCAAATATTTAAAAATTTGCCAAAGCAATTTTTAAAATATTGTTCTGTACACACATTGGAGTAGAAAATATTTGTCAAATGTCCAAAACTAACATTTTATCTTGAATCTCACTAAAGATCTATGAGCCATAAATTTCAGAGAAGATATATTTTCATTGTAACCATCAAGATATATAGTAAAAATTTATCCCCAAATAAATAAAATATTATTACATGAATTCATGGATGTCAATCAATTTATTTTCAGAGGATCCCTGCCAAATAAACCATTTTTAACTTAAATATTAAAGTTTTGATTAAAATGAATTGTCTTCATAATTTTAATTTGAGGAGAAATTAACTAGAGTGGTCATTCAGAATTCATGATGATAAATCATAACTCTAGAGTAATAGGTTTGTCTTTTGGAGGAAGTAACTATGTTATCAAAGACCTCAAATGAACAGATATCTGAACTACAATTTTGTGGAAGAGATTTACCTTGACTACTTGCTGGAGGACAGGGATCACATCCTTGTTCCTTAGGCTATAGATCAATGGGTTCAGCATTGGGCTCAACAAAGCATAAAGACTGCAATTGTTTTGGGCTCCACCACAGACATCTCATTGGGGGGCCTTACTTACATGCAGAATAATGTTCCATAAAAAACAGTTCCTGTTCCCAGATGAGAACCACAAGTAGAGATGCCTTTATGCCTGCCTTCAGAAGAAATCATCCTCAAGATAGCTGCAAAAATGAAAAGGTAGTACAGGAGAACGATGAAGAGATAGCTAGAGAGAGTACAGCCAGCAACTACAAACATTGCCATCTCTTTGACAGAGGTGTCAGAACAGGCCAACACTAGGAGAGGAGGATCAGCACAATAAAAATGATTTCAAGGGAATCACAGAAGGATAAGTGAAAAGTCAACAGTGTCTGACAGAGTCTGTTCAGGAAGCCATATGTATAAGGAACACTGACTAAAGATATGCAAATGTTCTTGGACATTCTGGTGCTGTAACAGAGAGGGCTGCAAATGGCTAATAGCGATCCAGTGCCATTGAAACAAGGATGTAAAACTCAGTGATCCCCAGGGCAATGAAGAGAAGACACTGTGTGAGGCATCCAGCACAGGAGATGGTCTTTTGGTCTGAGAGGAAATTGTACAGCATATTTGGAGTAATAATTGGAGGAATAGCAAAGGTCTACAAGGGAGAGGTGGCCTAAGAAGAAATACACTGGGTGTGTGGAGGTGGGGAAC
Source organism: Dasypus novemcinctus (assembly GCF_030445035.2). NCBI lineage: Eukaryota > Metazoa > Chordata > Mammalia > Cingulata > Dasypodidae > Dasypus > Dasypus novemcinctus. The sequence goes on along the minus strand of NC_080682.1, from coordinate 22,521,478 downwards.
AGTCCTGATCAGCACAATCTTGCACAGATTCCCTGCCAGTGTGGTTAGGTAGATGGCCAGAAACACTCCAAACAAGATCTTCTCCAGCACTGGGTCATCTGTGAGCCCCAATAGAGTTAATTCAGTCACTGTAGTGTGATTTGGTCAGGATATTTCCTCATCCTTCAAAAATTGAAAATAGCAGGAAATGTGAGATTCCTATCCAATCCTAATTTCTCATTTATTTCACCATTTTGTCATTGTCTAATAGATCTCTTTAGCCATGGATAAATGTTCATGGATAATATACTCTTTTCAACAAGTACATTAGAATACCTATATAAAACATTTTCATCCTTTTTCACCATTTTACTCTATTTCTACCCATCTCTCTCTCTGTAAGAAATGAAGATTCATTTAGTTTTCACATAAAGGAAAAAAATATTAATTAATGTAATCTGGTAGCCTACTGCCTCAGTCTCCCACTCCTGGTTAAGCAGAAACAAAGGAAACCAGCTTAAGCCAGTCGTGTAGGCAGTAAAAAGATGCCCAAGAAAGAGCTAAGTCAATACCAAGTCAGCACTAAATTCCGTTCCTTATTTGGCAAAGGGGAGCAGGTAAAAACTAAAATGGTTGGAAAGTAATGGAGGAAGCGGGTAATCACAAACTTTTGCACGGGAAAGTTAGATCTTCTCGAATAGGTTGTAACTTCTGAAGTATCCAATCTATGGAGAAACAGATGAAGGGCTTGTGTGCTAGGCTTAGGGGTATAAATTGGGTTATTTTTCTTTGTTTGGGTTGCCAGCCACATTTTCTGGTTGTGAGCCCCTTCTTGCAAGATTGAGAATAAATTATTTTCTTCTCCATGATCAAGTGAGCCTTAATTTCTTCAGGAAGAAGATTTCTTTCTTACAGCTTTGGGGCCTTATCTGGGATTCTGAAGCTTCAGAGAGCAGACCCCCAGCATGAATGACAGGGAGGCGCACCCTGCTGTTTAAGTGGTCTTGGACTCCACGGGCCTCGCCTCTGGAAGCCAAGAGGCGGGAAAACAGACGCTTAGATCTGCTGATTGTGGATGAGAAAAAGGGAAGGGAAAATCTGTCTCTTGTTAACCAGGTGACTCCATGCATGGACCAAGGTAAGAACAAAGGCTATTAAGTATTACCTTGGTGGTCAGAAATTCCGGTGAGTCTGAGGTTTACTGTGCATGCAGGAGATGTGTAATATATGGCGTGAAGTGAGTGTGGAGTCCCAATTCATGTTTCCATTCTCCCATGAAGAAAAGGGCTGGAGATGGACAAAGCAAAAGACTCAAGAAAAAGAGACCCAGACTAGATTCAGAATGAGGAGGAAAAGCAGAAACAGAAAGCAAAGGTTATGATAAACACAGTTGATCAAATGGTTAGGAAAGAACTGGAGACAAATCAGGGAGGGAATAGGCAGAGGTGAAATAAAAATGCAAAATGGGCTTACTTAGATAAGGGGACAAGGAAAATGCAAGACTCTGCAGGGTGCTATCACTGTGGGAGGCCTAGTTATTTCAAAAAGGAATACCCAAGTTAAAAGAAAGAGAGTCAGGTAATCCCCCTCAAAATTTTGAGGATTAGGGGGTCTGAGTCTCCTCACTTCTAAAGGCCACTGGGAGGCTTTAGTAAATCTAAGAGTGGGTCCATATCAGAAAGAAATTACATTTCTAGTGGACACTGGCACAGCCCAATCCTCTGTAATTGTCTTGCCAGAGAAACCAAACTCTCTGGCAGCTCCCTTACAGTCTCAGGGGTAAAAGGAGAAGGATTTAAGATCCCCATTCTTTCTTCCACTAATATTTATTGGGCAGACAATCAAATTGTAAGCCCTTTGTTGTACATCTCAGAAGCCAGGAGTGATTTGTTGGGAAGGGACTTAATAGTATTCATGGGTTTAGATTTGGAAGTAAAGGATGGGCAAATAGAAGTAGTCTTAGCCATGCTCACTGAAAAAGATGAAAAAAAATCAAAGAGAAAGTGTGACTGAGAGAAGGGAATAAAGGAGGTTTGCAGGAACCCCTATTAAAATCAAATTAAAAAAGAAAGGAGAAGTTATTTGTCAAAAACAGTATCCCATTTCCCTTAAGGGGAGGCAGGGACTTCTACCCATCACCAAAGGCCTCCTTCGGGATGGACTGTTGGAGCCCTGCATGTCCCCCTTCAATTCTCCTATATTGCCCATTCAAAAATTGGATGGTAGTTGGAGGATGGTATAGAATCTAAGGGCCATTAATCAAATCATTCAGGTTTGACACTTGGTAGTCCTAAGTCCATACCCTCTTCTTAGTAAGATCCCCTGCCATCATAAATTGTTCAGTGTAATAAATCTAAAGAATGCCTTTTGGGCCTGTCCCCTTAATCCAGAGAGTAGAGACTTGTTTACCTTTAAGTGGAAAAATCCCTCTACAGGAAAAAAACAGCAATATAAGTGAACAGTTTTACCCCAAAGCTTCACAGAATCCTCCAACCTTTTTGGGCAGGAACTGGAAAAAAATATTGGAGAAATTTGCACTCCCATCTAAAATTTCCCTTTTACAATATGTGGATGATATGCTATTATCAGGTGAAAAAAGGCAGATAGTGGTCCAAACAAAAAAAAGCTTATTGAATATCCTGGGGGATCAAGGGCTAGGAGTGTCAAAAAGTAAGCTACAATTTGTAGAAAAGAAAGTCAAATACCTGGGTCATCTCATTAGTGAGGGAAGGAGAAAGATAAACCCAGAAAGAATTCAAGCCATTTCTAAATTACCTTTTCCCCAGACCCAAAAAAAACTAAGAAGATTTTTGGGATTGGTGGGATATTGTAGTTTATGGATAAATTCTTATGCATCCCAAACAAAAGGGTTATACCAAAAACTGATGGAGGAGGAGTCTGACAAATTAAAATGGAAGGAAGAGGAAGTAAAGGCTTCTAAGGAGCTCAAACGGGCATTGGTGCAAGCCCCTGTTCTAGCCTCAAAAGTCCTTTCCATCTGTTTGTTACAGTAGATAAGGGGACATCCTTGGAAGTCCTAACCCAGATCTAGGGAGCCCAAAAGAAACCTGTGGCCTTCCTTTCCAAAATCCTGAACCCTGTCTCCAAGGAATGGCCAGGGTGTGTTCAGGCCATGGCAGCAACTACTCTCTTAGTAAAAGAAAGCAGGAAACTAACCTTTGGAGGGGCCTTAGTTGTTAGCACCCTTCATCAGGTTAGGACTATTTTGTCTCAAAAAGCAGAAAGGTGGTTAATGAATTCCCAAAATCTTAAATATAAGGCAATTCTAATAAAAAAAAAAAGGAGCTAATAATAACAATTAATCATAGTCTAAACACAGTTTCTTTCCTTTGTAAAGGTCCCAACTAGGTAAAAACTCCTGAACATGATTATTTAAACTTAATTGAATACCAAACCCAAGTCTAGCCTAACCTAGGGGAACTTCCCTTACATTCAGGGGAAAAATTGTTTGTAAATAAGTTTCTAGGGTCCTGAAAGGAAAAGGGCAATGGCTCTGCTATTATTGATGAACTAGCTTGTGAGGTGAAAAAAGCTGGCCGACTGCCCAATGATTGGTCAGCTCAAACTTGTAAGCTGTATGCATTAAATCAAGCCCTTAAATTGTTAGAGGAAAAAGATGGTACAGTCTACACAGATTCTAAGTATGCCTTTAGTGTGGTCCACATCTTTGGGAAAATTTATGAAAAAAAGTATTTTATCAATAGCAAAGAAAAGGAAATAGTCCATGTGGAACTGGTAAAACAAGTGTTACCCACTCTGCTCTTACCAAAGGAAGTATCTGTGGTACATATAAATGGGTATCAGAAATGTCATACCTTTGCAGCAAAAGGCAACAAATTGGCTAATGAAAAGGCCAAAAAGGCTTCCCTCTGTTCCCCTCTAGAACTGATGGTCCTGATACTCTCCATCCCCAAAGAAATTGGAATCCCTGTATTCTCTAAAAAGAAAGTTAAAAAATTAGAACAAATGGGGGCAACCTTAGATAGCCAAGGAAAGTGGCTCCTTCAAAACAGCCAGCAGATGTTGAATAAGCAAATAATGAGGAAAGTACTAGCACTTTTGCACCAAGGGAGTCACTGGGGAGTACAGGCCATGTGTAACCTGGTCCTCATGCATTTTTGGTGTATGGGCCTTTATACTATAGCCAAACAAATAAGTGAATGGTGCATAATCTGTCAAAAAGTTAATAAGAAAGTTTTAAGAAAGCAAGTGCAAGCGGGGAGGAGGCCCAGCCTCAAACCATTCCAGAGCATTCAGGTTGATTATACTAAAATGCCCCCACAGGTCAACTAAAGTATGTTCTGGTTATTGTGGATGGGTAGAAGCATACCCTCTTGCTTCAGCTACAGCACCAGGAACTTCAAAAATGATTCTTAAACAAATCATTCACCAATATTGGTTAGAAGAAAACATAGATTCAGACAATGGTAGTCACTTTACATCCAGAGTGTTGCAAAATATTATGCAGGGTCTAGGTGTCACATGGAACTTCCATATACCCTGGCACCCACCATCCTCAGGGAAAGTGAAAAAATAAACCAAACCTTGGAAAAAAATCTAAGTTTGTCTTAGAAACAAATTACCATGGGTTAAATGTTTACCTATAGCTCTGTTAAGAATCCAAACTGCCCCTAGGAGGGAACCGGGAATTTCTCCTTACACAATGATTTTTGGTCTGCCCTTCCCTAGGAAGCCTGGAGAACTCCCCTCCTTTGAGTCACAGGATCTCTTTCTTCAACAACAGAAGCGGAAAAGAAGACACAGCAAATAGACACCGAGAACAGACAACCGGGGTGTGGGGGGGGGGGGGGGGGAAGGGGAGAGAAATAGATAGATAGATAGATAGATAGATAGATAGATAGATAGATAGATAGATAAAGTAAATAAATAAATCTTTTTTTTTTTTAAGTATATACTGGCCTTGTCTTCTACTTTGTCATCCCTCAGAAATTGGGGTTTGCTGGCTCAGACTTCGCCTCTTGAATTTGCAGTCCTCCAACACCAACCTGGCAGCTGAGTCTTAATCAAGGTGTAAAAAACGTCCAAACGCCAACCAACCTGGGAAGGACCTTATCAAGTCTTACTAACAACTGAAACAGCAGTCCAAACAGCAGAAAAAGGCTGGACTCATTACACTCGAGTAAAAGGACCAGTACCTGAACCAAAGGATAAGTACCCAACAACTTCGTCTGAATCTTTGAAAATAATTTCAGCCCCAGATTCCTTAAAGATCACACTGAGAAAACAATAACTAGGAAGGAGAGGGGGTTAAGCTGTGTATTGTCCTAGTCAACAATGGCCCTAGTCCTATCGGAATACCAAAGGAAAAATTCAAACCTTAAGTTACAGGTAAAAATAATCTTACTGGCCATGATGTTTCAAACCCTAGAAGCAACTAGCCCCATCAAATTAGTTATAAACATAATTGAAAGTCTGAAATCCCAAACAGTGCAGTTTAATGCCTACCAAGTAATAGACTATGGGAATTGAAAGCACCAGTGATAGCTGAGTGAGGAAAATAAATACCCATGCCCAGAGCCAGTGGGGAATGGTTACAATCGAGCCCTCCTTGCCCCTCCTGGGATGATGTATGGTGAACTACTCAGTATAAGGGATGGACTGTAATACAGGATGAGTCATACCAAGTTCGAGGTCATTAAAGGGTAAGATAACCTTTTATAAAGGTAATACTCTGCCAAACTGCAAAAGTCTTCAGCGCAATCCAGTAATAATAACTATTAAGAAAGCAGACAAATTAGAAACTGGGAGCAGCACCAGGGACCAAGTAGTCAATAGAGTATATAAAATGGAAGCAAATATTACAGTTAAAAATCCTCTGGTGAGGTTCCGTATCTGAGTCCTTTCTTCCCCTGTAGATATAGCATCAACAACGCCCTCTCCAGCTAACCCTTCAAAAATACGACAGGAAAACCCACCAAAGGTCAGTTCCCCAATTCAAAATAATCCCAAAGGAGTTAGGATACTTAAGGCAAAAGATTTAAAGCAAACCATAAAAATAGAAATAGAATATGGGGACACAAATGCCTGGGTAAAATGAATCAAATATACAGTCTGGAGTCTAAACAAAAGCAACTGTTATGCTTGTACAACAGGCTGGCCCACAGCTCATATTGTATCCTTTCTGCTGGATATGGAAAAGCATGAAAAGGAGTTTAAGTACATAGTTCTCCTCTTCCAAAATGCTACTCCTGGTGAAAATTGTAGTACATTGTCCTCTCTCTTCCCACAGGTCAAAAATGGAAATATCAAGGCCATACCTGCCTCCTGTCTGGGCCCAGGGAATCACTCTGCTTGTCTCTCTAGACAGGGGAAAGGATTCCAGAACCTTAAAACTATGGCCTTACACAAGGCCTTACACAAGTGTGAAATGTAAGCAGTAATCATACTAACAATTTCTCCAGTTTAGTCAGACCTCCAGCAGACCTGTGGTGGTACTGTGAAAAGGGTGTTCTCCAACCAATACTATCTGAGCAGTGGGGCAAAACCTGTGCTCTAGTCCAATTGGCTATCCCATTCACCTTGGCATTTTTTCAAAAAAGCAAAAATATCATCCTAGGGAGGGAAAGAGAAAAAAAGTTTACTTGGTTCTTTTAATGAGCAGATCTATTGAAACAATATAAGAGTTCTCCGAGGAGACAATTTACAAAAATGATGTGGTGGGGGTTGGAGAGTGGGTTATATGGGAACCTCTTATTGATATAGCTTGTGCATAAATTCAAATTTGTTTCCAAGAGTACCTAGTCCCCAAGATGGCCAAATAAGTAATATAGGCCCTATAGTCTCTGTTCAAAAAGGATGTAAGACAAATGTGTTTAGGGTTGCCTCCAGACGAGATGTGAAAGATATGCTAATTCAAGCTCACCGGAGATGTAAGGGATATGCTAAAGCTCACCTGAGATGTGAGCTATATGCTAAAGCTCACCTGAGATGTGAGCGATATGCTAATTCAAGCTCACCTAAAATATGGGGGTACTATAAAAAACTTATCTGGTACTCAAACAACTAACAAGGAAACTCATCTTCTTCCACAAAAGCACCATTTAACTCCCTACCCTTATATCTTTTTTGTATAAAAGGGAACACAAAATTCTATTCGGGGCTCGGTTTTTATTAGGACGAGAGTCGGCCGAGCCCGGCCGGTCAAAATAAACCAACTTCTTCTCAGTACTCTCGTGTCCTGGCCTTCGATACCGCGCACACCTGATTTCTCTACAACATTATGTTGTTGTTGTTTTTTATGTTTTTAAATGTAACATTCCTTGTGATCTATTACCTTTAATCTAAAAAAAGAAAAAAGTTAAAAAAAGATGATATGCTTACTTTTCCTCTTAAATTTCTATAATTTTCACTTATTGAATCAATTATTCATTATTATTCACAATTACATTTAATAAAATGGTTTCCCTCATCAAAAAAAAATAAATTTAAGGCTAAAAATCAGGTAGCAGCTGGGTTTAAGTCATTGTTGTTCTGGTGGGTCACCATTAATAAAAATGTAAACTGGATTAATTATATTTATTATAATCAACAGAGATTTATTAATTACACCAGAAATGCAAGTAAAGAAATTGCAAAACAATGAAATGCTATTAATAAAATGGCATGGGAAAATAGAATGTCCTTAAATATAATGCTAGCTGGAAAAGAGGGAGTCTGTGTTATGATTAAAGGTAGTTGCTGTACATTCATCCTCAATAAACTGCCCCTAATGGAACTATCACTAAAGCTTGACAAGGCCTAACAGCCTTATCTGAGAAATTAGCAGAGAGTTCTGGCATTAGCAAATCACTCATAGAATGGCTTAAAAATTGGTTTAGAAAATGGAAAGGGTTTGCACTGTCCATCTTAACTTCCCTGATGATCTCAGCTGGGGTGCTTACCACAGCTGGATGCTGTATCATTCCATGTGCCCAAGAGCTAGTTAAAACTCATTAAAATGCCCTAGCCAAACAAATGCCCACACAGTATAGGCAAAACAATCTGTACCCCCTTAAAAAAGGAGATCCTTATGATAAAGAGTGTAAAATAGCATTTAAAAATTTTTAAAAATGGAAATGTAAAAACTAAAAACAGTTTAAAAGTAAGAGGAGCAAACGCAAGAAATGAAGATTAGTTTAGTTTTCACATAAAGGAAAAAAAATATGAATTAATGTAACCCGGCCACCTATTGACTCAGTCTCCCACTCCCAGTTAAGCAGAAACAAAGGAAACCAGTTTAAGCCACTCCTATAGGCAGTAAAAAGAAGCCCAGTAAAGAGCTAAGTCAATACAAATTCGGCACTAAATTCCATTCCTTATTTGGCAAAGGGGAGCAGGTGAAAACGAAAATGGCTGGAATGTGATGGGGGAAGCGGTTAATGACAAATTTTTGCTTGGGAAAGTTAGATCTTCTCAAATAGGTTGTAACTTCTAAGAGATTCAATCTATGGAGAAACACGGGAAGGGCTTGCATGCTAGCCTTAGGAATATAAATTGTGTCATTTTTCTTTGTTTGGGGTACCAGCCACATTTTCTGGTTGTGCACCCCTTTCTTGCAAGTTTGAAAATAAATTCTTTTCTTCTCCACAATCGGGTGAGCCTTATTTCCTTCCAGAAAAAGATTTCTTTCTTACACCTCTCTGTTACAAACTCACTCTCTCTCTTTCTCTCCCCCCTCCCCACCCCTGCACACACACAAACATACACATATGGAAATTCTACTTTTGGCATTTTTTTCTAATTTCATGAAAAAAGTTTTAAAAAAAGTCAAAAGGGGAAGAAAATTAGATGAAAAGCAGCATGCCCTTTACATCATTTAATTAGACAAGTGAAGTTTTGATCTCAGGGCACTTGAGCTCTCATACATGATTTATTCAAATACAAATTAGAAGATAAATGTTCAGTACATCTATTCCATTTGAAACTCATATTTCTATGGTATAATTTCTTTCAAAAAACCCTGAAATATCTAAATTTATCCCTTGATATATTGCTACATTGTCCTATTTTGTAAACTGAGACAGGCACTTATTCATTTATAATCCAAAGTCAGATTTCTTCTAGGCTAGGATTTAGGGTAACAGCAGTGAAGAAAATGTCCCAACATTTTGGCACATATATTTTAGTAGATGGGCCAGATATCAAACAAATAGAAAAAATTAAAAAAAAAACCAAATGTCAGGTAGATTCAAGTGCTTTGAAGAGAAATGTTGTTATTTAAGGATGCTTGAAAGTAGCCGTTCAAAGAAGGCCTTTCTGAGAAGGTGGCATTTGAACAGTATATAAAACATGCAAATATCTGGGAAGAGTGTGGATTTTGTGGTCCTCATTATTTGTTTCACTAACCCATTTATGAAAATACTTGTCTTGGAAAGCACAGATAATGTTCAAATATAGCTTTTGACTCCAGCTCTAGCCATTCTTTCTGCATTCATTTATTGTGAATATAAGATTTTGATGCAAATACTCTTCAAGGACTGCACTGTAGGCACCTGCTAATTTAGCTGGCAGACATACAGTAGAACAACATTGCACATAATAATTAATAATTTAGATATACAATGAATCATTAATATATGAATAGAAAAGTCAAGTGCAACTGATGAAATTATTGTTCTTTCCAACATTGTTGGAATACTAATCATAAAATAAAACAAGCTGAAATTTTTAGTGTACAAAAGGAGAAAATGTCCTACCTGTGAAAGTTGATTTACATATTTTGTCAGATGCTAGAAAGATTGATAATATATGTCTTAGGTATTTTCCCTAAAGTGTTTTATGAATAATTCTAAAGAGGCAATTAAAATACCCTTTGCACCTCAAGGGCATAATATTAATTTAATGTTTTGTTGTACTAGATTCTCCTTTGAGGATGAAATCCCTATCCAATATTTGTATATCCTGCTTGATATGTGAGTGCATGGATTCTTAACATTGACAAAGAAATTAGGGATCACTTTCAAGAATACAGAAGGGAAAATATGTGATGGTGAGTTTTTATATTTATTTTAGTCAAGGTGAAAGAGTTCCCATCAGAACTTAAATTTTGAAGTGAGGTCATATAAAGAGTGCTAGAAGTAGGCCTGTATGGTTGATGAGAGAGGAAGGATCTGAATTCATCTTAATATCAGGAGAATGACATAATCAGGGGAAGGAAGACTAAATACTGGTCTGATCTGAGAGTCCTTGTAAGGAAGTACATTATGGATTTGTACTGAACAAGACTGACCCATTGAGTTTACTTTATCAAACTTTTACTTAAAGTCAGGACTGAGAATGAGGATCATTCACAAAGTTAATGATTAGGTGGAGGCCTGAAAGTAGTATAAAGAATAATTGTATTTTATCTGTCATTGCATTAGTTAGAGGATAAAAGAACCAAGAGACATTTTCACTTGTTCGCATCTACTGGTATACTCACTGTTTCAGACCAAAGTATAGTCCCAAATTTTGGCAAACCTTCAACTCATGGGTTAAGTTGTGAGAAAATCAGCAGAGAAAAACCCGTATGTCAATATTAAAAAGTTCCTTATTACTAACCCATGAAATTTGAATATTTGAGCTTTATTATAGTAGTTTTCTCATATTGAGTTGGAAAGATTGCTCTATTGTAATGTTTGTGCTTTTATTTCCTGATATCTTATGCAAAGCAATAAAGTGAAAGAAAAATAAAATCTTTCTGCCTGAAATCTTGTTATGGAATAGAAATTCCTTGTAGGATTTTAGAGTTGGTGGCCCTTATTGCTTGACCTGTTAATGTGGAGGTCCCTTGTTTGCATAATAAGTAAATTCCTAAAGATTTGATTCTCCTTAAAACAGGATGATAGCTCTTGTTTGAAGAAAACTCTTCTTTATTATTTTCTAATTCAGTAATTTCCTTATATTCATTAATACAGAAACACAACACAATACTTTTTCAATTTATGAACTTACTTTGCCTACAAGAAATGACTGGCTTTAAATTAAATGAATCAACAGATACAAAATAGAACATTAGGTAATTCACATCTGGAGGGTAAGAAGATCCACACTTTCAGTTCTGTAACATAACTGGAAATCATCACCAAAAAAAGTAATGGAAAGACTTGGGCCATTTTCATCAGCAACATGATGTTTTATGTTTATGAAAGATCACTGGCTGGTGTTCACTGAATAAATTCTTTAATGTATTGAAGAAGGGAGAACATTGCAGTAGTTTGGAGAAGAGATTATTTTATCTTTGACTTGATTGGCACAAGAGGAAGTGTTGACAAGTGGTTATGAGATTCACTACAAAATATTTTGAATTTTGAGCTGACCTCTTATGGTTTGGATATAAGGTGTTTAGGAATGGCAGTGGGATAAATGAGGGTTTTTGTGAGATAAGCAGAGAGATGTGAGATAAAAGATAGAAATTAGGTGAAGAAACAGTCCAGTCCAGACTTTCAGTTGTTAATCGAGTATGAAGGAGCTGGGAAGAACAGGACATCAAGGACTAGGAGTGTTCCACTGCTGTTAGAGAAGTGGGAAATGAAAGCGACTGAATGAGTATGAATGTATAGCCCAGGCTGAGACTTAGAACTCTCAGGAAGGATACACTTCCCAACTTACAGGAGGTTTGCCTTTGGTAGCAATTTGTTTAGTTGAGCCAGAATCACCCACTTAGCCCTTTCCCTCAAGTATTGTATGATGATCTGACAATGGGTGCAGGGCATGCTTGAGCATCAGTGGCCCAGGTTCCTTGGCCTTACTAAAGACACTAATGGGCTAAAGTAAATGCCATATGTGTTAGCAGAGTTAAGCTGGGAGTTACAACTCAGGCAGCAGAATATGGTACATGGACATCAAAATTGCTGTTCACATGTGTTACACACCTTGATCAGCACCTAAAACCATGATGGCACCTATTGTAACTCTTTTAAGTCTAAGGGAAATATTTTTGTTCTTCTCCTTTCAAAACCCATGTGCTTTAATGCTCATTGATTTTGTCTATTCTTGGGCTGCATATTACTTATTTCTCTTTTTATATCTGGCAAATTCTTCTTTAAAAGAAAATATGAAGATGAAGGTAATTCCCAAATGCAATGGTATGAAGCAACTAAGGTTTTTCTTCTAGTACTAGCTAGTCAGACAGAAATGCACTCTATCCTTTTTTGTGATATTTCTTTTGGTTTGTCTCATCTCTCTGACCAGAAACTGTGGGATGATTTTATTAATCTGATTAGCTCCCAGGTCCAAACCTCCACGTACTTTTTCCTCACACATTTGCTCGTGTGGATATTTTTTATGCCACTGATGTCTCTCCTCAGATGCCTTGTTACCTTTATCTTTATCTGAGAAAAAACATTTCCTAAAGCTGGGTGCTTGGCAACGTGTTAATTTCTTCTTTTATAAAATTTATTTTTACTTATTTATGTTGTATTAGAGAAGTTGTAGGTTTACAGAAGAATGTATAAAATACAGAATTCCTTTATACCACCCCACCAATAACACCTAGCATTGATGTGGAATGTTTGTTACAATTGATGATAGTGCATTTTTATAATTGTACTATTAACTAAAACCCATGATTTATCCTAGGGGTCCCTGTTTGTATAGCATAGATCCATGGGTTTTTTTTTAAAAAATTATTTAGTTACCATATATAGTCTAACATTTCCCCTTTTCATCATATTCAAATAAATATTTCAGTGATGTTAATTGTGTTCACAATGATGGGCTACCATCAGCCCCATCTACTACCTAAACATTTCCATTATTCCAAATAGTAACCCTGTACACTTTAGGTCTTAACTTCCTATTCCCTATCACCAGCCCAGCTCCTGGCAATTCATATTCTAGATTCTGACTCTATGATTTTATTTATCCTAATTGTTTCAATTCAGTGAGATCATAAAATATTTGTCCTTTTGTGTCTGGCTTATCTCATTCAACATGGTGTCTTCAAGTCCATCCTTATTATCGCATACATCAGGATTTCTTGTTCACAGCTGAAAAGTATTTCATTGTAGACATCCATTCAAGAGCTGATTGACATTTGGGTTATTGCCATCTTTTGACAATTGTGAATAATGCTGTGAACTATGATGTATAAATATCTGGTTGAACCCCTGCTTTCAAGTCTTTTAGTATATACCTCATAGTGGGATTGCCAGGTCATATGGTAGTTCTATATTTAGATTTTTGAGGAACTGCCAAGCTGTCTTCAGCAGGGGGTGTACCATTTTACTTTGCGATCACCAATGAATGAGTGTACATATGTCTCTCCACCACTTGTTATTTTGTTTTTTAATGGCAGCCTTTCTAATAGGTGTGAAATGGTATCCCATTGTGGTTTTGATTTGCACTGCCCTGATAGCTAATGGTGTTGATCTGCAGGGTTTTATTTTTTGTGTGTGACCCTGTTCTTACAGAGTATTACATGCTTGGTGCCATGACCTGTGACTGGTACATGACTATCTGCAATCCCCTGTAGCAGGGCAACCCAATATCCAGGCCAGTTTACAACTGTTTGGTCACCTTCCCCTACCTATGGGTTCTATAGTGGGTTTGATGACCTCCCACCTGGACTTTTGTGGATTCAACACCATCAACCATTCCTACTGTACCGACCTACCCCTCTTAATATTGACATGCTCTGACACTTACATAAAGCAAACCACCTTATTTGTTTCACTGGGGATCAACCTCAAAGCTTCCCTGCTCATAATCCTTATTTCCCCTGTTCTCATTTCATCACCATTATGAGGGTCTGTTCCAGTGAAGGGCTGCACAAAGATGTCTCCTCCTGTGGCTCCCATCTGACAGCTGTCACCATATTCCTCTCTTGCATGAATCTGAGATCAGCAAATGAGCGGTCTGTGGAACAAGAGAAAATTGTAGCATGTGGGAAAAAGAGTTTAGATTGTATTTGAACTTTGTATGGCCTGTTCCTTTTTGTACGTGCTGCAGTTGTTCCTTATTGTAGATGTTGCAGTTGTTCCCTGTTATTGTAGATGATGTTGCAGTTCTGATAGCAAACAGCTGCTCAGTAGTTTCCAATAAGTAACATGTGGAAACTAGGGTTAAGGCTCTCAGTTCCAGAAGCTGTGAGTCCCCTGGTCCCATCTTTATCTCCTCTCTTGTGTCTTTCTCTCCGTCCTTTATTTCATGAAGTTCTGTGTTGCCTTCCCTTCAAGCCAACCTATTGCTGAGCTGATCTCAGCAGTAGCAGTGTTTCATATTTTTTGTGAGTACCATGTTGAATCCATTTACCTGCAGTCTGAAGTGTAAGGATGGGAGAACAGGCTTTGAACAGTCTTCATGAGAAACTTTGGCAAAATAGAGAAAACTTTCATTTCTGTAGTCATCTCCAAAATAGTGAATTTCAAAAACAATCAAAAAGCATCTGCCGCCTTGGTTCTATAATACCTAAATGTTATTCTCTGGAATAGTCATAATAACATCTTTCATATATGCATAGCTTAGAACCAAGTAAGAGTCAAATGGAAATAATGACTGTAAAGTGATGATTGATAGGAAAGACAGCAGCAGAAATCTTCTGTTTCTGATAATGCAAGGCCACATTTTTTAATATTACTCAAGAACTCATTTTCACCTTATTATTTAGCAAAGAAATCCTAATTTATACTCCCTGGCCATCACTATTGAGTATCTCTTATCTATTCTTATAAGCAAATGTAAAGTGATTTACAAATTTATCTTGAATAAGAAACTGAATTACATTCATATGATATATTACATAGCTTCATTTGATGAAAACAAATTTTCTCTTTGAAAGAAACAGGCCATTATATATCCTGCCATAATCTACAGAATTGAGTGGGAAAGATTGCAAACTACAATGTAAACTATAATCCATTTTTAGTGGCAATGCTCCAAATGTGTTCATAAATTGCAATGAATGTACCACAGTAATGAAAGAAGTTGTTAATGTGGGGAAGAGTGGGAGGTGTGGGGAGTGGGGCATATGGGAATTCCTTATATTTTTTTGTGTAATATTTCAACAAAAACTAATATTTTATATGCATTTATGGCATGATAATTTGTTTCATCACTTTTCTTTAATCAAAAGAGATTTCTTTACTGGAGATTCCATTTCTAACTTTCCTGAGGGGACTTTAGTATTTTCACCCTACAATATCATTAATAATCACTTGGTGTTTTTTAAATTTATTTAATTTACTTTCCAATTCTTCTCTACCCACATACTATTTATTTTATTTTAACTTTAATCTACTTTTTATTTACCCATATAGTATTTTAACCTAACTACTTCTCAGATATGCAAGAAAATTTTGTTACAGTGTTTCATAATTAAATTTTAACCTAAATACATTCCAGATTGCTTTATCTATGAAATTAAGTTTTTCTTAAATGAATAATAGAGCTCAATATTTATATGCCAAGTTTTATTGCATCACTAAAAATATTTAGGCAATTTTGGGTTTTTTTTTCCTTTGTAGGAAAATCTTCATAAATGTATGCTCTTGCTTCGAATAAGATGCTCTACTAAGACAGATTTCCACAGCATCTTCCTACATATTTTTATATTGATTTTTTCCAGCATTAGGAAATTGGTACCCAAATTTCACTACATCATCAATAGCTTTGGTGTTTTCCGTTTTCCTTTCATATGCATCAATTTAAGGGATGTAACATGAACACAGAAAATATCCATTGGATAAAAGGATACAACTCATCATTCATTTATTTATTCTCTTTCTAATGCCATCTTATGCTACAATGATGGTCATATTTAAGCTCAGAAAAACAATTATTGTCTGTAAATTTTTTTCCAAAAAGTATACTTCTGCATGAAAGTGAAGTTTGGTGTTTCACATCAAGAGATTGTAGATAGTGGTATTGACAGTGACTTGCCCCCTTTCCCCACACCTAATAGACAAATGATCATATGTTTAGCCCTAAAGAATTCCAAACTATTAAGACACACAATGATAATAAAGGGAAAATAACAGGAGGTAATTAGAAGCAACTTGAATGGCCATCCAGCTCAATATTAATATAGGGTATATTTGTAACTACCCATTTTTTCCTACTTTCATATTAAGGTACCAGTTTTAACAAATAACATCCTTTTATTATATGTCCTAAAATCTGAACTTATTCTGCAGTTTTTTGTTTATTTTTTTTGTTGCTTAGCAAAGCAGTGATTGTTCATTTTGAAAAATTTGCACAAGGATATGAAAAAGTAGTTTCACTTCTCATTAATCCTATTATTTTACAAAGTTGACCATAACATGTATTTATTTTTGTAATATACTATCTTCATAAAATACTATGTAAAAATATTTTTTGATTTTTTGGCTGTGAACTTCAAAACTTCATTTTGATCACTAACATTTTAATTCAAATATGCATCACCCAATGTTCACACACTACTTTATGATCACAAACATCATATCCTTTCTTGATTAGTAATCATTTACAGCCAACTTCTATCCAGCAGGAGCTTTGTATTCCTGGTTATTAAATGCAGGTTGCACTCCCTTTACACCATTCCATGGTAACTGAAAATGGTGCAAAACAAGGACAGGTTTTGTTAACAGAGTACCATACAAAGTGAGGACTACAGGTTGTATATCGTATATTACTTGCTTCCTTTCTCTCACTCAGTTTTTAAAATAACAATACAATGAAAATCTTCACCCAAATTTCTTTTCTATCTTTGGCAGATTCTTTTCTTATTAGAGAAGTTGTGAGCTTACAAAACAATAATTCATAATGTATGGAATTCCCAGACATCACCCCTCCACCAACGCTTTACATTGTTCTGGAACATTTGTTACAGATTATAAAAGAACATGATCAGACTATTACCAATAACTATGGCCCATAGCATATTCTTGTATATTTTTTTGTGCACCCCCTATGCTAAGTGAGATAAGTCAGGCATGAAAGGACAAATATTGTATGGTCTCATTAAATGATCTTTGTCAGATTCTTAAAATCAGAATAGTTGATTAAATTGTACAAATATTTTTAATTTTTTAAAAAAATATTATGTTCAATAGATTCCAAGAAAAACTGTATTAATCTTTTTTTGATACTTAATATATAATAGTGCCAGTCTTTTTTAATTCTCTTAAATGTAGAAACATTAAAAACAATATCACTTCATATTTTGATGATTAATATTTTACACATGAATTTTGACACCTTTATCAATTTTATATTCATAACCTTTAACATTGTTATGTATCAGAAATTTAGTGCTTTAAATTATTTCTATGAGCTTCCCATATCTTAATAATTTTACCACTTTATTTTATTGGTGGTAAATACTTTGCAAAATAGTTGGGTGCCTATTAAGTTTAAATACTTGTATTGTCAAATTTGACTAACTTTTCTATTGTGATTTCTTCCACTACCAACAAACTCAGAGAACTTTTCTTCTGATCATTGAATGGGTTAATAGCTATATTAGTTCTGATTAGACACCATATGTTTTTCAGCATTTGAAATGACTACTCCCTTTGAGGGATCTGCCTAGGCATTTCTGTTGTCTTAGGGAAATGGTTGTTGAGAAAAAATCAGGTTAGTTTGGTGTAAGATTCTGTTTTTAGAGATCTTTGTTGGAAAAAAGTGTTGCATTATAGAAGCACACTGTGGTGTAAAAATAATTACATAAAAGTGTCAAGTAAATCCATAGTATTAACATGCCAGAGTTTTTCTTAAAGTCTGCCCATTAGATGTACAGAGACATGGCTAGAATAATAGTCTTCATACTAAAAATCTTTTATTTGTTTTCATATTTTCCAATAATTTACAATGTATATGTATTTCATGTAAAACCATACATTTATATACATATAGTTTCTATATTAAACCATTATATGAATAATTCTGGTTTAAAACTTTTAGATAGGTAAAAAACATCTGATTTGCAGTCTTCTAAGATAAATTTGAAAAAGAAGAATACTGAAATAGAATATTCTACAAGAAATTGAAACAAATTTTAAATATACACTAATTATAATAATTCAGTTTAAAACATATATACAGATTGGTCATTGGAACAGAAATTACAGGTCAGAAATGGACTATCCTGTGGTACAATACAGGTGAATTCACAAGTCACTTGGTAAACCAAGGATTGCTTAATAAGTAATCTGAGGAAATTGGTTAAAAATGCAAGAGAAAGAGTTATATAAGACATCATTATGCACCACAAAATTTTATCCAGAAGAAATAAAGATATACTTCTAAGATATGACCATGAAAAATAACTAAAAACATGGATGTATGCTTCTCTAATATCAGGGTGAAGACATTTTTAAAAATTTTAGAATTTTCTCAATAAAAATATAAGTATTTCCATTTCACAAATTATCAGAAGGAACATAAAAAGTAATCATCAAACTAGTATATATTTTATGTTAAATACATATTTCAATATTATATTGCTCAAATTGAAACAGAATCATAATCCTTTCCTAAGAATTTTCAGTTGAGACTACAAAGCAGCAAATAATTTTATATAATATTTTCCAATATTGATAAAGGTAGAGTAAAATGGTTAGTCACAATCATTACTATATATAAGTATTCATTGCTATAATTTTTTTGTAGAAAAATTTAAGTAGAGCTTTAAAAATGTACAAAACTTTAAATTAGAAATTCCACCTCTATACAGGAATAATTAGAGAAATATCCAAAAAGGTCTAAGTCATTTGTAACAATAATAGGATATATTGATATGATACAATAATGGTTTGGAAGATAAACCAATTACAATTAAATACCCAAAGTGCCTGGAGTACCTATCTATAAGTACTTATAAGTGAAATTTTCTTTTGTTCTATGTCTTTCAATATTTTTCAATTTCTTTTTTATTACACTCAATATGTACTGTTTTTAACTAAAATTTAGAATGGTCTAATTTTGAAATATTGTGTCACATAAAATATTTACTGTGTATGAAAATGAAGAGACTGCACTATGAAGTGAAAACAAAAGTTAAAATTGCATATGGCATTTGATCCCAATTTTGTATTTGTAATTATATTAACATATGTACACATAACAATGTGTTAAGAAGCAATGTGATAAAATGCAAATATGTACAATTCATTTGTTTAAGATAAATAAATTTACTTCTTCTTTTCTACCTCTATTTTCTAACTCTTTATAATGAACCTAATGCAGTTAGAATTTGGAAAATGTTAATAATATGTAGTTGTAAAAGAACTACCATATATCAAAATTATGCACTTTTTCATTGAACAGTAAAATATTTCTACTTACAATGCACACAATTAGAATGTTAACCTAAAATACCAGAGAATATACATCTCAGTTATTGTTAGAAAAAAAATCACTATTATCATTGGCAAAGCACCGTAATTTCATCCCTAGCAATAATTGGATCATTTCCTCACCCAAAACATACAGCCTGGCCTTTGCAGTTTGTTGAGTTTGGTAGCCACTGCAGTGATATTAGAAAGAGAAGAGAATTTGGAACCAAAGCACTTACCTTTGTGTTATCTAGTAGCTAAGTGACTTTGGAAAACTCTAATTAAGCAACATATATAATGTAATTAAGCACCATCTATAGCAATTTTAATTATTTTTCATGGTTTATTTTCTATCTTATCTCTACAAAACTTCTGAGGTGGTTTTCAACAAAGATTATTCAAAAATTTTTAAAAATCATGAATAGAAGCATATAAATAGGATGAAAATAGAGACTGTAAATAGATCAACCATTTGGGTTAAGAGAGTTACCAAAATTAAGTATAAATGTGTCTTCTGAAAGCCACAATATTTCTCAGGAGACAAAAATAAAAGGAAACATATAGTTATTAAGGTAAAACAAAGATTACTTTTCATATACATTTTATAGGATTATAAATTTGGGTGTAAGACCATCATGGTTGCAAAGAATGGAAACACAACTCTTCCTTAACAAAAAGGGAAGTTGGTTTCAAGATAAGGAATGTTACATGGACTAAATGATGTAGAACAAAGGACTCTACCACAGTAAATACTGTGGTCACTTCTGCTTCATTGTTATCTCTTTGAAATCAACTTCTCCTGTTATCCTACTATCAAAGGCAAAACTAAGCAAATATATAAACAAGCAAACAGCTCTGAAATTTAAATATTATGTCCTAGGCACCTAGAAATCACCCTTTCTCTTTTTCATTTACTGTTTTTGAAATAGGAATTTGAGATTAGAGTGGACTTAGTGGTATTCTACTATAGAATTATTGGGACTCTAGCAATGGAAGAAATTATATCATTGATGTGGAAACAGTGGCCACAGGAGTTGCTGAAGGCAGGGAGAGGGAATAAGAGGTGTGATATGGGCATTTGGGGGCTTGGAGTTGTCCTGAATGATATTGCAGGGATAGATGCAGGACATTTTATATCCTGCTATAACCCAATGAATGGCTAGGGAAAGAGTATAAACTACAACATAAACTATATCTATTCTGTGTAGCAATGCTCCAAAATGTACTTATCAAATGCAGTGAATGTACCACACTTATGAAATAAGTTGTTGTGGTGGAAAGAGTGGAAGGGGGGTGTGATGATGTTGTAGAATTTGAGAGAGGTTCAATTATTTGCGTATAGAAAGGCTGGGACTCAGGAATGATTTTGAGAAGGAAAAATGGTTTACTGATGGCCGGCCAGACTCAGGAGCTTTCTGTTGCAAACCCGCCCCAAACAAGAATGTTGAGTTCCTTTTATACAGAGGAAGGGCTAAATCGTTCTTTGTTTCAGTGCTCAATAGGTTTGAATTAGCATATATATCTTCCACATCCTAGATAAGCTTTTAGTTTGGACTTCATACATTCTCGATAAGCTTTTAGCACATTTGGTTTGCATTTTCCCTGAATATTTAAAGTTTATAGAATTTGCATTGATAAACTGTTTCCTGGGACTGGAGTCGTTGCCATAGTTACCAAGGGCAGGGCTGCAGCCTGTCACCATCCCACACCCACAAGTCAGGACAGACAGCTTAGGTTAAGGTTATCTCTGAAGAGACAAAGAACCTCCCACCCATAGCTCACATCAGGGACTAAGATATATGGGAACCTCTTATATTTTTTAATGTAACATTTTGTGTGATCTAGGTATCTTAAAAAAAAAAGATAATTAAAAAAATGAGAGGAAAAAAATAGGAATTTGATAAGCCCAACCTTGTTCAATCAGGGAAGATTTGAGAATAGGTTTCAAATTTCCAAAAACTGCAGAGGATTTTCTGGAAAATCATTTGAATACCTTACAGTAAATACAGTAGTTGATTCTACATGGGCATTCTATAGTAGTACTAAAAAATCAGAATGTACAATATTAAAATATAAAACATTTAAGACAACTTAATAATGAGTAAATGTATGTGATTTAATATGCCGGCATCAGGTTGACTAATAAGGCATGGATTAATGGGGGTAATTGCATGTTTCTTTATATTGCCTTCCTTATTTTTGCTTTTGTTGCTAGAAGTAATAAGAACTATTAAAGTCCTGAATCAGGCTTATCTAAAAGAGAATGAGCCATAGACTGCCTTATGAACCAGGGTAAACATCATGTTTTCTACAGAAAATATTTATGTATTTACTCATATGTATACAGCTTTAGAGCATTTACATGTCTGCAGAAGCCAATTCTTAGAACCTATTGTCTCTTAGTAATTAGGATTATATCAAGACCACTACACTGAAAATACCTGGAATACCATTATACTATATTGATTATTGAATTGAATCTGTGCCCTTGGGAGCTCATAAGCAGGTATGGAAAATTTATTTTGAAAAGTGAGGATAATAGCAATATAATCATATGGATAAAAAGTTTATCAGAATATCCATGATGTTAATTTAAGGGAAACAGGTAGAAAGTTTAAACTTATGGAATATTTATATATTTAAAAATTTCCCAAGGTGATTCTAGTGAATAGTCAGGCTACCAAGTGACTTTTTCCATATGACACATTGGAGTACAAATTATTTCATCATTTTAAAAAGTGTAGAACTAGTCACTATACCTTGGGTATCAGTCTAGATTTCCAATGTTCTCATTAGGCATTAAGTTAAGGTAGTTATAAAATTTACCCCTAAGTAAGGATATTAAATTATCATTAATGATCACAATTAATGGATACAAACTAATTAATTTCCTGAGGACCTAGGCCAAAGAACACATTTCAAATTTAAATACTAAAGTTTTTTATTAAGCCAGTCTCTCTTGAAGTTGCTAATTTTGAAAAGAAATTATATAAAAAGATCAAACAGAGTTTATGATAATAAGCAAATCATGACCTTAGCGTAATAGGTAGTCCGATAATGTATAACATATAACAGCACTTTGTCACCTCAAATGAAAGACTACTAAATTGCAATTTTATGTAAGAGATTTCCCTTGATCACTTGTTGTATGGCATGGATCACATCCTTATTCCTTAAGCTATATATCAATGGGTTCAGCATTGGGCTCAAAAAAGTAAAAAAGACTGCAATTATTTTGGACTCCTCTACAGACTTCTTAGTTGGGGGTCTTAAGTACATGCAGAAGAGAGTTCCATAAAATATGCTTACTGTTGCCAGATGAGAACCACAAGTAGATAAGGTTTTGTGCCTGCTTTCAGCAGAGCGCATCCTCAAGATAGCTGCAAAAATGAAAAGGGTACGACAGGAGAATGGTGACGAGAGAACTTGAGAGAGTAAAGGCAGCAACTATAAACATTGCCATCTCTTTGACAGAGGTGTCAGAGCAGGCCAACATTAGAAGAGGAGGATCAGCACAATAGAAATGATTGATTTCAAGGGAACCATAGAAGGATAAGTGAAAAGTCAACAGTGTCTGAGAGAGTCCGTTCAGGAAGCCATGCGTATAAGGGACCGTGACTAAAAATATACAAGTGTTCTTGGACATTCTGGTGCTGTAATGGAGAGGGTTGCAAATGGCTACATAACGATCCAGTGCCATTGAAACAAGGATGTAAAACTCAGTGATCCCCAGGGCAATGAAAAGCAAACACTGTGTGAAGCATCCAGCATAAGAGATGGTCTTTTGGTCTGAGAGGAAATTGTACAGCATATTTGGAGTAATATTGGAGGAGTAGCAAAGGTCTACAAAGGAGAGGTGGCCCAAGAAGAAATACATGGGAGTGTGGAGGCGGGAACTGGTCCTGATCAACACAATCATGCACAGATTCCCCGCCAGTGTGATTAGGTAGATGGCCAGAAACACTCCAAACAGGATCTTCTCCAGCACTGGGTCGTCTGTGAGTCCCAACGGAGTGAATTCAGTCACTGTAGTGTGATTTGATTGGGACATTTTCTCATCCTTTGAAAACTGAAAATAGCAGGACTGTGAGATTTCCATCCAATCCTTATTTCACCCCAACCATTTTACCATCGTCTCATCCGATCTCTTCAGCCATGGATTAATTCTGCTCTCTCTTCAACGTGTACATTAGAATATCTACACAAAACATTTTCACCTACTATCTCTGTTTTATCTGTATTTCTGCCTCTGTTTTTCCCTCTCTTTCTCTCAATTTAGCGGTGGAGTGGGCATCGCCATCCCAGGGTCCACAGGGTGGAGAAATAAAATATGGATTAGAGTGGATTTACTAGTATTCTACTATAGAGCTATTGTGACTATAGCAATGGAAGAAATTGTATCAAACTCACTCTTTATCCCTCTCTCTTTCATACACGCACCCTGGTATGCAAACACATATATGCCATATGCATCCACACATCCACTTGCATGCATCCATACATTCACAGAATTTGATGTCTTCTTGGAGAACTCCATATATGTTAATTTTTTTTTCAAATTTCATGTGAAAAAATGTCTAAAGGAAAAGGTAATCTGATATTAAAAGCAGCATGTGTTTTGCATCATTTAAAGGGACAAAGGAAGAGGGTGATCTCTGAGGACCCTTCAGCTCTGACATCCTGTTTATAAGATACAAATTAGCATAATAGATAAATGTTCAGTATAGCCTTTTCACTTAAAAACCATTGTTCCCCATACTAATATCATTTAAAAATCATTGCATTATATAAATTTGTCTCTTAAAATATGGTTATTTTGTCCTCTTGTCTCTGTAAATTGAGTCACTCATTTATTCATTTACACTCAAGGTTTGGATAAGAGTGTAGTTAAGGATGTTTGAAGACATTCAGAAAAGGGCTTTCTGAGAGGCAATATTTTAACAGTAAATACTCCATGCAAGTATCTGGGAAGATTGTTGTGATTTTTTGTTCGCAAATTTTTGCATCAGTCACGCACTCATAAAATTGCTTCTTTAGGAAAGCACAGATAAAATTAAAATTCTCCCTTAGATTCCAGCTCTAGCATCTCTTGTCATTCAATGTGAAAGTAAGATGCAGCTATAATTACTCTTTGAGAATTGTCCCATAGGTCACTTTTTATTTAGTTGTCACATCATCAACAAAAAAAACTTGAATATAATAATTGATTTTTGCTAATACAATAAGTTATTAATACATGATCAGAAAAATCAAGTGCAATTGATGAAAATAATCTTTCTTTTTCTACATTGGTGTAACACTAATCTCCATGCAAAAGAACAATCTGTACTTTTTAGCATAGAAATATAGAAATAATTGACCTACCTATAAAATTTGACTTACTCAAATTTTACCAGTTGAAGGTCAGTGGGTTTATAATGTATTTTTTATGTATATTCCCTAAAGTATTTTAAGAATAATTCTAAAGAACCAATTAAAATATTCTTTGTTCCTCAAGGGCATAACTTTAATTTGATGTTTTAAGGGGCTAGATTCTCCTTTGAGGCTAAAATCCCTTCTTAATATTTGTGTATTCTGCTCGGTACTTGAATACATGGATCTTTAACATAGATAAAGAAATTAGGCAGCACTTTCAATAGGATGAAAGAAGGAAAATATGTGTAGGTATGTCATATATTTATTCTAGTAGATATGAGAGAATTCCCACCAGAAGTCTTCAATTTTTTCTCTCTCAACACTGACAAGAGGTCATTTAAGGAATGAGAGAGGTAAGGCAGTGGGGTTGGTAAGAGATTTGAGGAGAGGAAGGGACTGACATAGTGTTTACAGCAGGAGAGTAACACCATCAGTGGAAGGAAAGATAAATACTGGTCAAATCTGAAAGTCCTTTTTAGGATGAACATCACGGATTTACACTGAATTAGACTGCCCTATAGCATTAATTTTACCAGCATGCTTTTAATCAAATCCAGATCCTAGTGCTAGTTTCATTCATAAAATCGATGACTTAGGAGGAGAGCTAGAAGGAGAATAAGGAATAATTGAATAATCGTTGGCTCTGCATTTGTTAGAGTGTAAAGGACAAAGAGACACTATTACTTCTGGTGTCTTCGAGGGCACTGATAGTACTAAGTCAATTCTCAGTCAATGAAATGAATGAATCAAAGTGTAGTCTGACCAAGACGGTGGCGGGGGATGCGGGGGAGCGGATAGGGGCTTCCCTCATTTTGGCAGGCCTCCAAATGATGGGTTAGGTTGTGAGAAATCAGTCAGAGATGAAGTTATATGACAATATTAAAATGTACTGTTGGGAGTGGATGTGGCTCAAGCGATTGAGTGCCTGCTTTCCACAGGGGAGGTTCCAGGTTCTGTCCCTGGATACCTCCTAAAAGCAAAACAAAAAAACAACAAGTAAACAAATGAAGAAACCAACTCAAGGGAGCTCATGTGACTCAGTGATTGACAGCCGGCTTCCCACATAGGAGATCAGAGGTTCAATCTCTGGCCCCAGTACCTTAAAAAAAAAATTACCTTTTACCAACCCCTGAAATTGGAGATTTCAGTGTAGTCGCAAAAGTATTCTCAAACTGAGTGGGAAAGATTGCTCTATCTCAATGTTTCTCTATTCTTTCTGGTATTTTACACAAATAAAGTAATAAAAATGAAAAATAAAATATTTATGTAGGAAATATTTCTGCAAAATGGAAATTCCTTGTAGGATTTTAGAGTTGGTGACCCTTATTGTTGAGACTCTTAATGTGGAGGCTCCTTGTTTTGCATAATAAGCAAATACTTGAAGATTTCATTCTCCATTAAACAGGGAGATAGCCTATGGTTTGAAGAAAAATTATCCTGAGCATTTATTTTTTTAATTTAATTATTTTCTGATGTACTTTAACACATAAACACAAAACAATATAATATCAACTTATACACTTACTTTTCCAACAAGAAAGACAGGCTTAATAGTAACTGAATAAGTAGGCAAAATTAGTGCATTTGGTATTTCACATCTAGAGGGGCAGTGAATCCAGATTTTTCATTTTAATGAAATGATTTGAAGTCCACATGTAAGAAAGTGATGTAATTTATTTATATAGAAATGAATAACATTAGAATGTCCAGAGTTTACATATGTATAGGTACCTAACGCAAATAATAATTTTATACATTCTCATTTTATTTTTGTTAACAAGCCTCCAGTGGGCTCTGGTGAGTTTATGAATGAAGACATTGCATTCCTTAGTTAATATCAAATTACATCACTTGCAATGGCTGATGTGTGTTGCTAGAAGGACACCTACTGGCTTTAGTTACAGAGATGACACAATGGTCACATAGTTGGCTATACCCTACTAGCCTTGTTACATCTTTACCTATTTTTTGGTGTATTTAACTGGCTTCTTTTAAAAGTAATTGCAAGGTCAGCATTGAACCAGAATCTTAGCTTGTGTTATAAAGCAAAAAAAAAAAAAAAAAAAGGTATATATCTTGGGAAGGAAAAAATAAAATATTACTATTCATTGTTGCCAAGATAGTTTACCTAGAGTACCCAATAAAAAATCTACAAGATATAAATTAAGTCTGTACTTAGTAAGGTCAGATTATTACAAAGCCATATGTAAATCTCATATAACTATAAAAGGCAAATATCAACTAATAGCAACAATTTTAAAAAACATTTAAAATAGCATCAAAAGCATAAACTACTTAGAAATAAATATAATAAAATTTACAAGAGCTAATACTGAAAACCAAAAACCCCTATAAAAATAAATTAAAGAATGCATAAATATTGGCTATGTATTCCATACTTGTAGATTGAAATATTCAATATTATTAAGATTATACTTCTTCCTAAACTTATCTATAGCTTCAAACCATCCCAATCAAAATTTTAGGTTTTTTTTTTTCAAAAATTAGCAACCTGATTCTAAAATGTAGTATAGAAAAGACCTAAAGTAGCCAAAGACATTTTGAAAAAGAAGAACAAAGTTGGAGGACCTACACTAACTAATTTCAAGAATTACTATGAAGATACAGAATCAAAACAATGGATAGGCCTAAGGGAAAATGAATTGATTAATGGTTCAGAATAGAGAGCTCAGATGCAGATCTATTTATATATAATCAGTTATCAATTGAACAGAGGCACAAAAATATCTTAATGAATAGTGCTGCAAGAACAATTGTGTATCTGTAAAGGAAAAAATCAACATTAATGCCTATATTACACCATGCTTCAATACTCCAATGGTAATATGAATAATATCATAAGCCTAAATTTAGAAGTGAAATCTATAACTATTTTGGAGAAAAATAGATTCTCCTCTTTTTCTTTTTCTTTTTTTTTTTAAAGGTACTGGGGCTAGGGATTGAACCAGGACCTCGCATGTGGGAAGCTGGAACTCAACCTCTGAGCCACATCAGCTACCCTGAGTAGGTTTTTTCTGTTTGTTTGCCTATTGTTTATTTTTATTTGTTTGTTTTTAGGAGGCACCCAGGGACCGAACCCAGGACCTCCCATGTGAGAAGCAGGAGCTCAAATGTTTTAGCCACATCTTTTCTGCTCCTCATTATTTCTTATTTCTGCTCCCTTGCAACTTTCTCTTCTGGTAATCCCATTCTGCATATGTTGGTGTGCTTGCTCACGTCTAATATTTATCTGAGGATATGTTCATTTTTCTGCCTTTATCTCATTGTTTTTCAATTTGCATATTCTGTATTCATCAATAAGTCTTTATTCTGCCAATTCAAATATATTCTGAGCCTATCAATGAATTTTGTTACTTCAGTAATTGTGCTTTTTGACTCCAGAATTTCTTTTTGGTTCTCTTTATTTTATTGTTTATATGTCTTTAACAGTATTCTAGATTTGATGAGAACTTGTAAACATTTGTTTCCTTTATTTCTTTCATTATGGCTTCTTTTTTCTTCAAACATAGTTATGATAGCTACTCTAAAGTTTTTCTTTTGAATTTTTAATGTTGTCCATCTCTCAGGCAGTTTCTGTTTGCCCCATCCTTTCCCCCAGTGAATGGGTCATACTTTCCTGTTTTTTGCATGTCTCATAATTTTTTGATGGGTCTGGACATTTTACATAGCATAATGTTGCAACTGTAGATACTGCTTCTGCTCCCATTCTGGAGCTTTTGTTTTTTTTGATTTCTGGATGGATTTTTTCAGTGAAGTGTATTTTCCCTACTTATTCTTAAACCTGTGAAATTGCTCCTCAGAATGCAGACCCTTGGATTTACTGGGAAGGCTGTGGCTTTTGTAGGGCTCTGTTAGGCTCTCTCAAAAATAGGAAAGAGGAAATGAAAAGAAAAGAGATAGTAAGAAGAAGAGAGAGAAGGAGCTGGTGTCTGGCACTGAGTCCTAATTCCATACCTACATTAGTTTGAATCATCTTTTTGTCCATTCAGTGAAAAAGACCTGTTGAAAATTGTTGAAAGTATATTTACGTTATGTAAAATGAAGATATAGGATATTGAAATATCATGTATATTAAAGCATTTACTTTTTAAAAATCATAAGTCATCTAGCATTAAAAAGAATAAAACATCCAACAGTTCACACAACCCTATATAAGAGGACATTCATTTCTAACATTTACTTTTCAAAATTGTGCTCGTGGAACACTTTGTTCCATCTACCATCTCCCCATGCCTTCAATAAGAATTATTCTTTCTTAATTTAAAAATTTTTATTGATCATCTAACATAAAGCATGGGTATATAAAGGTAGATATAAAAAGGTTGATCTTTCCAAGGAGGTCTCAGTTGATGTAAGGAGGCATTACACAATATTGTTATGATTTTTTCCATGACTAAGAAATTCCTTAGGTTTACCATACCTATAGAACCAGTTAGTGTGATTTCCCTGATGCTCCCTTGGACTTCCCAAGTTGAACAATCATAGAGGAGATAATATTTGTGCTGTGTTTTGAAGGTTGAGAAGTTTTCCCAAAAAAGAATGTACAGCAACCAGTGGGGAAGCAATAAAGGAGGGCAGGAAAACTATATGATGTAAAATGCAAAGTAAAGGAGGATAAAATTATAGATTTGAGCTTCATTTCTCACACACACAAAAAAACAAACAAACCCATAAGCTGTAACCAAAAGGAAGATTATTCCTTTAAGTAATTTTATTTGACTACTTTCTATTTGGATAATTTTTTTTGTATTTCTAAGGGATATAGTAGTGTCATGACTAATATATTTTATCCACTACCAATCAGTTGGAAACAATTTATGTTTCCACGTCAGTGGTCAGTCTCTGGAAAAAATTTCTAAGTTATTTGGGGCGATAGCCCAGCCAAGAAAATATCAATCCAATAAAATGAAAATCTTAAACATGTGCCAGTGAAATTGTGGTACCCCAAAAACAGATAAGAGTGGATATTTACCAAGATATTAGGAAAAGTACATTGATCTTGCTCTAGCTCTTCAAGTATTCATGCTTACTCTGTTTGGCATGCAATGGTCAAACAACTAGACACTTTTTATCTCATGAATTGTGAAGAATACGTCTTTTCTAAATTCCTGAAACTTCCTTTACAAAACCCTTGATTTTCTTCCTCTGTCATCCTCTAGATTTACCCATAGTTTTTTCCCATTATTCCCCAGGCAATCTAGACTAATTGCCCAGGTTAGAAGCACTTGACATAAGCACGACCACCACCAAAATTAAATTTTGATAATTGCCTCTGGTTCACTGGGGCATGGAACAGTCTCTAAGATTTGTATTAGTGCCCTGGGGAAATTCATCCCTCTGTTCTGACAGTTTCACCACCATTCAATCAAGGAGCCATCAGACTGGGAGGAGATTGGAGAAAGTCCTCTGGATTCTGTGTTATTCTCTCTTCCAGCTAATTTTATACTGGACTGCATAATACCAGAAATCAGTTGGTTTTTATAAAGGGTGTTTATTTGGGGCAGGAACTTATGGATACCAGGTCGTAAAGCTTAAGTTACTTCCCTCACCAAGGAATGGCGATTCAACACCCTAATGACATGGCCCAATCAGAGCCCTAATCATAATTTAATCATGCCCAGGTACGGACCAGTTTACAAACATAGTCCACCACCAATTTTTGGAATTCATAACTATATCAAACTTCTACAACCCCTATGAACAAAGTGTTGAAATATGATTTTTGGTTATTTTCTGGTATTTAGGTTCTGTGGAATAACAGGATTTATACAGACCAACTACATGCCCCAATATATCTAGGACATTTGGTAGACCTGTACTACCAGAAAAAAACCTTGTAAAGAATGGAGACAGGGTCATACTTCTAAGTATGAGTCCTAAAATTCCATATTTTGATGATTATAAGTACAAGAATAAAAAGAAGTTGTTTTAAAATTTTTACCTTTAGAAGTATGACCTTCTTGGTGCTCAGACTATAGATGAGAGGATTCAATTTGGGGATTACCACAGTATAAAATATAAATGCCACTTTGCCTTGGTCTATCAAGTATCTGGAGTTGGGGTGCAGGTACATGAATACAATTGCCCTAGAAGAATGAATCATAAAGATGATAATAAGAATGTAGAGATTAAAAAATGAGAATAGTCAGGAGACAGTTAAGTTCATTAAAACTAGTAAAAGCAAAATTCACAATCTCATTTTCATGTGTGTCAGAACAATGGAGTTTCAGGAGGGACAAAGTCTCAGAGAAAAAAAGGGTTGATGACATTAGAGCAACAGAAAGATAGCTGGAAGGTGAAGCCAGTGTGAAGGTTAGCATTCATAAAACCTGCAAGATATGTAACCAACACAAGGAGGTTATAGATTTCAAGAGACACCATGACTGTGTAGAGGAGCAGCTTGTTGATGGCCATGAAAAGTTCATAGGCCATCACAATCAACAGGAAGCCCTCAATGCCAGCAATGGAAACAAACAAGGAGAATTAAGTGGGCCATTCATTAAGTGAAATGACCCAGAAATTTACCAGCTAAATAGGGACATTGATAGGAGAGAATGAGAAGTCGACTAGGGCCAAGTTATCCAGAAAAGATAATCAAATTTGATTAATTGATGGGATCAGGCTGAGATTTCCAACCATATTGATCATATAGATGACCAAAAACACGCTAAAAAGAGACACTGTACCTCTGGATGGTCCCTGAATCCCAAGAAAATTAATTCAGTCATTGTTGCATCGTTTCTCACACCTTTGTTTCAGAATGGAGGATCCATTTGCTGGAATAGCAAAGAAACCAAGGAAAAGTATACCCAAAACATAAGGAATAGCAAGTAGTTCAATCCATGCTTTAAATGAGAACATGTGTATTGAACTTGTTTATTTTCTTTCAGAAGAAGAAAAATTTTCTTAAAAAAACAGAGCAACCCATTTTATTTAAAAAGGAATCTGCTACGATTTATTCCATTATTAGTCACAATAGTTCTATAATAGAATACCAGTAAGTTCATTCTAATCCATATTTTATTCTTCCATCCTGTGGACCCTGGATTGGTGATGTCTGCTACACCTCTATACTGAGAGAGGTCTTAGATCCATGGTTGATGGATACGATTCTCCTGCTTGGAGTTGTAGGGACTCTCAGTTCCCTGGTGTGGTGGTTGACCATCTTCACTTCCATGTTAGCCGACCTGTGCAAGTCCAACAAACTGGAGAGTAGGAATTGCAACTCTGCTAAGGCTCATGGTTCAGCTGGCACATGGCCAGTCCAGAGATTGAAGTCTCCTGGGAATACACCAACCCTAGCACCAACCATGAGTTCAGCAAAAGTGTAGAAAGTTCACATCTCAGTCCAACTCCATCACACTCAGGAACACAAATTCCCAGAAAGGGCCCACTGGCAAGGAACCGAACTCCAGAAATTGTAGCATTGATCTGAAGAAAGCGGCCAACTTAGTTCCTGAGGGCAGGGAAAGGGAAGTAGAGATGAGATGCACGGGCATTTTTGGGACTTGGAGTTGTCCTAAATGATATTGCAGGGACAGATGCTGGACATTTGATATCCTGCCATGACCCACTGAATGTACTGGGGGAGAGTGCACACTAAAATGTAGACTATAATCCATGTGGTGAGGCAGTGCTCCAAAATGTATTCACAAAATGCAATGAATGTGCCACAATGATGAGGGAGATTGTGGATGTGGGAGGAGTGGGGGTTTGGGGTGTGGGGTATGTGAGCACCTCTTATATTTTAATGTAACATTTTTTTGTGATTTATGTATCTTTTAAAAAAAAGACCATATGCTAAAAAAAAAAGGAGTCTGTATGTACATTTGGTGTATGTGTGCATTTTCTTACATCAGGGGTCATGCTGCCTTTCCCTCACAATCTGAGCCTGAATAATATAATTTGCTTTATAAATTGTAACTCTGATCCTTTCATCCTGCTGTTTAAAATTCTTCATTGCCAATAAAAAACAGCCAAATTCCTTGAAAGGTCTTTGATGAAGAGACCTTAGATTATTTATACATTACCCTACCTCTCAACTTTTCTCTCCTCTTCCACTCCCCTCCAAATCCCTCCTTTTCTCTCCTCTACTGTCTCTGTCTTTTCCTTTCTGTCTTTCCCTTCCTTTTCCCTTTTCTTCCCTTCCTTTTCCTCACTTCTCTCCTCCTCCTATCCTTCCTCTTCTCTTCTTTCTCGCCAACTATTTTGAACAACGTTATATTATTTGGATTGGATCATTCCAATTAGCATACCAGCATGTTGCTTTTTATCCATTTTAGGTAAAGAAAACGTGTGTTCATCCAATCGCCCTTGCCTTGTAGCATTCCATTCCTTTTTGTTCCCTTTGGCAATAAAGTGTATGAAACAGTTGAACATATTTGCTCTATCCAATTTGACTTTCCAATTCCATTCCAATAAAGTTTTCAACTTATCACTACATTCAAGTTGCACTTGTTGAAGTTACCAATCATCTCTACATTTTAATCCAGTAGTCTACTCTCATCTTTCTTGACCTCTCAGTGGTATATGGCAGCTTGATTGTTTACTTCTCTTTAAAAGGCTTTCTTCTCTTTTCTTCCAAGACATTGCACTGAGTTTTTCTTCTACCAGTCTTGTTTGCCTATTCCTTTTTTACTGTCTCATTTTCATGTTGGAGTACCTCAAAGCATATTCTTTTATCCTCTTCTTTTTCTCATTTCCAGTCTTTCTCTTGATGATCTTATTAGTCCCTGACTTTAAATACCATCTATTTATTTAAAACTCCTAAATTTATATCTCCAGTCATGACTGCTTTCCCAAACTCTAGACTCATGTATTTGATTGATTACTCACAACTCTAAAAGGTATCAAATAGAAATTCAACATGACCAAAACTGACCTCCTCATCATCCCCAACTTCTGCTATACCTATATCATGCCCCACTTCAATTCAATGACAAATTTACGTTTTCTTTTGCAGAGATGAAAACAATCAAACAAACAAACAAACAAATAAATATTGGAGAAACTTTTATCTCTTCACTTTCTCACATACTCCATATCCAACTCATTAGATAATTCTGTTGGCTACATTTTTAAAATATAAACCAACAGCATCTCAGATCCTCCACTGTGACCCATGCCAACATCATCTTTCACTTAAATTGATGTAACAGTCTTTTTATTTTTTGATTACAGAAGCTGTGGTTTTACAGAACAGTCATGCATAAACACACAGTATTCCCATTCTCCACCACATCAACAACAACTTGCACTGGTGTAGAATAGTTGACAACACTTTTTTATATTGTATTTTTTTTAAACAGTAGTTACTTTGTTACAACTGATGAATGATTATTAAAATAGTACAATTAACTATCACCCATAGTTCACATTAGGTGCATTTTTCACCTTATACCACCCAATTTTTAACACCTTGTGCTATTGTCATACATTGGTTATAATTCATGAATGAGCATTCTTATACTTGTATTATAGTCCATTGTCTACTATAAGGATCATTGTATTGTACAGTCTTATATTTTATCTTTAAATTTTTATTTTAGTAATGCATATGACCTAAAGTTCCTTCCCCCCCCCTTTTGAAATTGTGACTTTACAAACCAGTCTTGCATGAAATACAGGATTTCCATACACCACTCTACCACCAACACCTTGCATTGGTATGGAATATTTGTTACTGCTGATGTCAGCACTTGTAAAAAATAATTTACTATTTTTCCTTGTAGTTACCTTTGTTACAGTTGCTGATTATTAAAATAGTCACCTCTATTGTCCATTATTTACATTAAGTGTATTTTTCCCCAATATAATAATCTTAGATGTAGTTTTTCCCAATATAAATATTTTTATTTAAAAATACTTCATTGCTAAAAAATGCTAACTATAACCTGAGCCATCAGCAAATAATCATCTTTTTTAACAAATAAATTTTATGGATACATATAATAAAACATAAATCCATCCAAAGTGTATAATCAACAGTATTTGGTATAATCACATACTTCTGCATTTATTATTCAATAATTTTAGAGCATTTTCTTTATTCCAGGAATAATAATAATAATGATAAAACAAATAGTGATTTAACTCATATTCCTAACTTGAAAATTAACTAAAATTCCACCCCACAAAATAACCATATTTAAAATTTGGTAGTCATTCTTTTCATGCTCCACTTTATGTGTATATATACATGCTCAAATACATTCTTTTATATATGCATATGAACATAATTTTGCATAATTGGAATACTATTCTATATGATATAGATGATCCTATATGTGATGTATGGGAGTATGCATGTGTCTGTGCGTGTTTTAAGGAGGGAGGCCGTCAGTTTATTTTTTCTAACACTCATTTCTATAATTTAGATTCAGATTCAGAGAATATTTAGAGTACTCCCACATGCCTGGCATTGCAAGTGGACATTTAATTTATCATCCTTTGTGGATTATTCACAACACACAAGAACTGAGATAGAATCCCCTGTGCTGTATAAATGAAAATTTGTCCTCAGAAATCTTAAATAACTATTGCAATGTCACAAAACTACCACAACTAAAGCACAAGATGAAGACTGAAAGTGTAGATCAGTTTTCAATTTATGCAATTTCAATTTGTGCTATCTTATAATTAGTTTATCTAACACTTTTTCATTAGACAAATAGACATTACATTTCCCCAAGTGTTTTGACACAATACATAAAATTGATTAAATATTCTTGCTTTTCACACTCACCTATTTATGTGCATATACAAATATTCAGGAATAAATATATGCATATATTCATGTATGTATAAATATACACATGCTAAATATTCTATAAAATTCTTTTTCTGTTTCTTATGATTCTAACTCCCTTCTGCTTTAGTCTGCCAAAGGAGTACTGATAGAGAGTACCAGAAATCTGTTGGCTTTTATAAAGGGTATTTATTTGGGGTAAAAGTTTACAGTCCCAAAGGCCATGGAAAGTCCAGCTCAACATACCATAAAAGGTACTTTCTTACCAAAGTCAACTGCTATGTTTTGAAGCAAGTTGGTGGGCAGTCTCTACCTGGTTTCTCAGGACTTCTGAATTAGTCTCTGGCATAGGGCTCGTTTCTATCTGGGCCTTCTCACCTGCTTAGCTGCTCTGTTCTCCTGCAGTGCAAACTATCAGGCAAATGGCTTATGTCCCCCAAGGGCCCCAGGATCAAACATGACAGAGATCTCTCTCTCTTCTTGAGTGGGTGTTGGTTTTATCAGCCCACAAAGGAAGTGGAGACTCAGCCTGAGTTACACCCTACTGATGTGGTCAAATCAAAGCCCTAATCTTGACAGGAAATGTAATCAAGAGACATCAGCTGAGTCTAAAGCATTCAAAGGGTATCACACCCAGAGGAAAAGATTAGTTTTTAGGCATAATCTTTCTGTTTTGGGGATTCATAAATAATCTCAAACTGCCACATCTTTCATCTTAAAATAGAATCTGTGTTCACAATTTATTCAGTAACATTAAAAGCAGTGTTTCAGACATATTCAATTTAAGATGTGTAATATCAATTGCTTGAAAGTTTTTTGAGTCCTCTCAGAAACTCTATATGTCTGAACACTTTAAGATAAATGATAACATCTTACCTTAAGAAATATTCTTTGGAAAATAGGAAGATTTCTTTATTAGTTTAATTGTATTTTATTTATTAGTTTCTAGAGGAACACAAGTTTTCTTCTTTTCAACAGTGAAATTTATAGATTTATTTATCAAGGAATTAGCATTGGGAAATCAACAAAATTAAGATAGTAAATTAATTTAGCAAAGAGTATAAATGGCTGCTTCTGAATTCAAGGGAATTCTGTCTTATTAGGATGCAGTCTTTCTCTTGATATTTAGTGTCGGCAAAGCAACTAAAAAGTCTAAGTTCTGAAATATGCTAAAATTCCACAATTAAAATATGCCTTTTGCTTTTCATTGAGGTAATTGAACTACACTTTCTCCAGTGAGGTATTTATAGTCTGAAGGGTAACTTAGATATCCAGAGAAGTTCATGAGTATTCCATTGCCCGGAAACAACTGACCATAGAATTAAACTAAATGTTTCAGCATTGACCAGCTTTTGCTTCCAAAGTTCAGAGTTCCATTTAAAATATGATCCTTGTCATTTCAACCAGAACTTGTGTCTCAGTTCATTCATTCAACTACGTGCAACCATCAGAGGAGGAAAGATAAAAACTTAAAGTTCAATTCACAAAGCCAATGAGTTATTCCTCCAATATTGCCATGGTTTTCATAGGATTATAATGCTTGATAAGATGCTTTCGTGTATCTTTTCTGATGCTTTTTGATGCATCCATATGAGTGTAATAAGTGTTGTTTCTATTAATAGTACACTGACCAGATTTGCTTTCCAGGATTGCAGGATTGAATTAGTTATTTCCACAGCTACCAGGTATATCAACAGCTAATGGTTCACAGCTGAATTCCTCTTTGGGAATTGCTAGTACTGAAAGGAATTGCCTTGCCAAAGATTATGCTCCCTCAAAGAAGGGAGCCCACATTCGAACCTGGCCACTGTGGAGGTACAAATAACTGATCCTTTATTCACAATTTGAGACTCTTTGAAGGACTGCACCAGCTCCAGAGCCCAACATGGGCTGACCTGAATCCTCTGTTGCAAATTCATCACAGTTCAACATTTTTTGCCCAGTGCTGCTTCCCTCACTCTTTTATAGGTGTTTTTCCTCTGTACACTCTCCAAAAAACTTCATGCATACAAATGTCTGTCTCAGAATCTGTTTGTCTGGAGCCCAACCAAAGACACCAATTTATATATAATATAACTGAATCTGATAGAGCTAAATATTGAAGTTGTGTCTTAAACCCAGGTCAGCCAAATTCCAAATGTTTTAATGATTTATTAGACTCTGTTCCACCTACTCTGTTGATTCATCAGTTAGGCCCATGTGTATGTGTTTAAGATGCCTGGGGACTAAGCAGTAATGATAAAATTAATTAAAAATGGTCTTTTCTTCTACATAACAGGATGACAAGTAGCATGGCCTTATGGTATGTGTTTCTGTAAGATTTTCTTTAGGGCTCCTTTCACATCCTTATTTTTCAAACTGTAGATAAGAGGATTTAACATAGGGATGACCACTGTATAAAAGACAGAGACAACCTTGTCCTGCTCCATTGAGTAGCTAGATGTAGGGCGCAAGTACATGAAGAGAATTGTCCCAAAGAATATAGTGACAGCTATGAGGTGGGAGGCACAGGTAGAGAAGGCTTTGTGCCTCCCCTCTAATGTGGGCATCCTCAAGATGGCAATGAGAATGCATAAGTAGGAAGCGAGAACAATCATAACACAGCTGATGACATTAAAACTGGAGAAAGCCATGATGACAATGCCATTGATGTGGGTGTCAGAGCAAGAAAGTTTGAGCAGAGGTGGAGTGTCACAGTAGAAATGGTTGATCCTATTAGAGCCACAAAAGGACAAACTGAAAGTCATCCCTGTGTGGATGGCTGCATTTCCAAAGCCTGCCAGGAAGGAGGTAGCCACTAGCAAAAAACAAATTCTCCCAGACATGAGAACTGGGTAGAGCAGCGGGTTCCAAATGGCTGCATAGCGGTCATATGACATCATGGCCAACAGGAAGCATTCAGTGCCCAGGAAGGAGCCAAAAAAGTAGAACTGGGCAGCACATCCACTGAAAGAAATGGCCTTATCTTCAACCACGAGGTTCACCAGCATCTTAGGAGTCACAGAAGAGGAGTAAGAGGCATCAACAAAGGAAAGGCTGCTGAGAAAGTAGTACATGGGGGTGTGGAGAGAGGGATAAATCATAATCAAAATGATCATTCCCAAATTACCCACCATGGTTGCCATATAGATTGACAGAAACAATCCAAAAAGGATAACTTGTATATCTGGGTTGTCTGAGAGTCCTAAGAGAATAAATTCTGCCACTTCAGTTTGATTCCTGCCTTGAGACTCTTTCATATATTTGATCATTTGAGCTGGGGTAAGAGGAAAGATAGAACATGACATTTGTTCAGATGAATACATGATGGTTCTATAAGCCAATTTATACTGATATATGCACTTAAATATTCTACAGCATAAAGTTAAAAGAGTGCTGAATTTGATGTTAAAGTGACAAGCCCTATATCTGAGTACTGACTAATTTTCTTGAGCAAGTACTTAATATCAATTCTCCACAAACTGCATCCCTTCTGATGTTAATCATTTACTGAATAATGATGAAGTCTTATCCTTAAGATATGACTCTCATAATCATATATGAAAAATAATTTAAATGATACGTTAAGATACCCTTTTAGATGAGAGTTCTGAAGAAAAATGAGGGTGTGAATTCAGGTCACTGAGTATTTCTCTGCAGTACTAAGAGAATTAATAAAAATATTAAAATTTAACAAAGTTAATAGTGTCAAGCAATGGGAGGAACTGAGTAGCCTAGGGGATTAAAAAAAATCTGTAAAAACTGAAGGCCAAGGTAAAGGTAGAATCATGTTTCTAAGTCCATCCTACCTAACCACCATCAAAATATATAGAAAAAAATACAAAACAGTAAAATCCTGTGGATTTCCAAAATTTGTAAACACCTTATATTCACCAAGTAACAACTACCCCTTTCCTCTTATGCATCCCTGATAACCTCAAATCTATGTTGTGTCTCTATGAAATTGCTATTTTTAAATATTTCATATATGTGAAATCTTAGAGTCTTCTTCTATGACTTGGTCAGATTTAGCATCATGTTTTCAATGTTCATCCATGTTATAGCATGCATCAAAATGCCATGTTTGCCTTCTCATGGCAAAACACATCGTGTACATGTTTGAGACCTGCTTTCAATATCTTTTGATACATACCTAGGAGAAAAATTGCTGTGACAGATGGTAATTCTATATTTAACAGTTCAAGGAACCACCATACTACTTTTCATAGTGGCCACACAATTCTACATTCCCCCCAAAAAATCTCTTGATGCTGTTCTTCAACACCACAATGTCTCTCTCTCTGTGATGATTTGAAACTACATGTCCCCAAGGAAACATGTTCTGAAATTTATTCCATTCCTGTGGGTGTGGACCCAATGTAATTCAGATCTTTTAATCAGGTAAAGTGTGTTCCGCCTCAACCAGGATAGGTCTTAATTCTATTAGAGGAGTCCTTTATGTGAGAATAAAGTTCAGACACACAGAGAGAAAGCCATAAGAAGAAGCTGAGTCAAGGAAAAAAGGAAGATAGAGGAAAGACCAACAGATGTCACCATGTGCCGTGCCTTGTAATCTCAGGCAGCCAGTCTTCAGGAAGAAAGCATGATCTTGATGGTTCCTTAATTTAGATATTTTCCTTGTATTAAAACTGCAAGCTAATAAATTCCCTTTATTTAAGCAAACGCATTGCATGTTATTTGCTGGAACCCAATAGGAACCTAAAACACCCTCCCTGAATTTCACTGGCATGGATATACAAGCTACCTCCTGTACTTTATTTTGATATTCAAACTTCACAAAGAATATCATTGCTAGAAGAAATGAAAAAGAAGTAAAATAAATTCTTCTCTCATCCCCAACCAGAAAGTTTCCCTGAGAGTATTATACAATAAGAAATAGTAAAAAGGACAGAATCCTTCAGACATGTGCTAGACACAAAAGGAAAGGTAGCAATGAGTAAAAAGAAACACTGAAATGTACTAAAATGTGTGGAGTATTTCTTATGCTCCCCAGACAGTCTGATGATTATTTTGCTTGCATTATTTTATTTGAATCCTGTGGGATAGACAGCGCTTTATCCCTTCTTGGCTGATAGGAAATGCGAAGTACCAAATATTAACTTGCTATATGAAATACCTTGAATAAGTAAATTCGTAGAGATATAAAGTAGGTTACAGACTATCAAGGGTTGAGGAGTTATTGCTTAATGGGTGCAGAGTTTCTACTTGAGGTGATGGAAAAGTTGCACAATATTGTGAATGTAATTAATACTACTGAATTTTACCTTTGAAAATAGTATAGGAAATTCTGAGTCATACAGGTGTTACTAAAATAAGAAGTTAAAACAATTAACTTTCCTAAAGTCCCAAAGTTAATCTGAATTCATTCCCAGGAAATATACTTCAAGTCTCTTAACATTTGAGATCATTTTGAATGACACCCTCAATTAAAGTATGAGAGAATTAATACACAGAGCACTTGATATTCTAATTCTCAGAGCTCCAGTGATACTCTAGACTATATTTTGTCACAGAAAATACAGCTGTATATCTCCTGGAATGAAAACATGATCACGGTTGATGAAAATTGTCTTTTCTAGAACTCACATTGCCTCATCAGCATTATTAATGAAGCTGGTGCTGTCAATTACGGGTTTTCATCCCCCCTCTCTTCTGGCAAAGATAATCCCTGCCTCTTTGCAATATATCTTCTTCTACTGAGTTTGCAATGAACCCTCTACTGCAGAAATTCTTGACATGAGTTTTCATTTTCTGTGAGTTCCTGAAAATAGTCGTGTAATTTCTGGAGATATGCTTCAAAAAGGCTTAACATTTTTTACTGCTGCTCATCTTACTCCTAATGTCTCACAAATCTTGTAAGATTAAAAATGGTCTGAGCTTTCATTCAATATATATTTTTAACCACCCAGTGCTCTTGGACCTTTGGGTCGATGGGAGGTTAGGTAAATTAACAAAATTGTGATATTTTTCTTTGTGTCAGGAAGTTAAATGGACATCACTCTTTATACCTTTTCCTTACCTTTTTTAAATACTTGAGTTCTCTTTGTTCCTTTTGCTTGTTCCTGTTCAATGCCTGTATTCTCCACAAAAAAAGCAAAAACAGAAAAAATTCACTTTTTCCGAGAACACACTGTGTCTAATTCTTGCAGGTTAAACAGTTACCTTAGTTAGAATGGACCTTAGAGGAAGTCGTGCATTTTACAAATGAAACCCTTTACATTTTCCCAGGTTTAAGAAAATTATTCTGCATCTCTGCATGCACTGGAGATGTCTTCTTTCTTTTACTTTTCTTTAATGCTAAGTAGACCAATTTGTTACAGCCGGATAAAATACACTTCAAACTATAGAGTAGGTTCCTGTAGTGCAACTGTAATTTTGCCCAGAGTTATTTCTAATTATAAGGTCTCTATACTGGGCTCTTGAGGAAACATCCTGACTTATTATTAATAAGATATATATCT
Source organism: Dasypus novemcinctus (assembly GCF_030445035.2). NCBI lineage: Eukaryota > Metazoa > Chordata > Mammalia > Cingulata > Dasypodidae > Dasypus > Dasypus novemcinctus. Next base: position 22,479,599 of record NC_080682.1, on the reverse strand, counting down.
TGTTCTTTAGTCTCTGGGCACTGTATCCCTGATGTCATTTCATTGTAGTTGACTAATTTCTTCCTTCTGAACTAAGAAGATCACCTTATTTTTCATATATCTCTCCTTCACCTTTGGGAAACCTGGACCCAGTGGAGAATGAATTTTCAGTCCCACATTCCCAATCACCATTAAACATCCTTCTTCTGTCCCCTGTGGTAGCTAGTATTTTGATCTTCTTGAAGGGAATTGAAAGACTCTACAAAATATCTGATTTGCTCAACCTCTGGCCCCACCATCAACAAGGGCTATGTGTACAATAAGAAACTATGTGGCCTGAGTTATGGAGAGAAGTCTCAGTGAAAAAGGCATGGGGAGATGGAAAGAGGCAGGGCAGTCTTAATTGAACTCCTGGTTCTGTGACTCACTGATTATGCAGCTCTGGGTATTTCACTATATCTTTCTGTATCTCCACTTTTTCATTTCTAAGTGGCAATTTTAATGCCTGCCTCAAGGATGACTCTGGAGATAAAATTTAAAAATGAATGTGAATTGCTGAGTCCAATGCCTGGAATATATAGATGATTAATCTACTATAACATTCTTCCTTACACTTCAGAATAAGAAATAGGTATCAACTTATATAGCCTAGATTCTGACTTTTATAATTTAAATGATCTATACTGCTTTGAAGAGATGCTTACTTTAATTTGCATCTCAGTACAATGAAGTTTCATATAATCTGTGGTGTATGCTAAGGGAAACAAATACTTAAAAGATGTGTTGTTTCCTCTCATGCAATTCAGAAAATTGAATTATTATGCATTATTTTGTTTAAAAGTTTTACCTTTTGTTTTTGTTTTATTTCTTTTTGGTACCCTAGAGGGAGAATACAGTAGGTTCTTATCAACACAAGTCTGAACTATAACGTGCATACAATGAAGATTAATTTGATAAATAAACTCTCATCTTAAGTGTGAATTGGTTGTTTTATGGGAACAGACTTTTATAAATTAAATCAGATTGAGATTTGTCTAGTGTGAGTGTGGACTGGGGTTGGAAAAAAGATCACATGGCACAAAGAGATCACATGGCACTAAGGAATACAGAATATAAAAACCCTAGCAGAATACTTGAAAGTCCTGTAGGAACATGGGGAATTCTTTCTTGTTAGATTGTTCTTAGAATGGTAGAATGAGACGTGGGCCACAGAGGTATAATTAGATTGTGCATGAGATAGGTGGTCAGGCTTGGTCAGCCCCAGCCTATGAGGCAGGACAACCCAGAGAGTTCAAGAATAAGCAGAAACCCCATTTTCAATCCTAGGTTGTGTGTTATTTAAAGAGGCACCAGACATGTGATTTTATATCCTCCTTCCCCTGGGATAGGAACCATGGGAAGTAGGGATACAGTATAATCTCCGTGGAGAATTTTGTGAATTCACATGGTAGTCAGTCTTACAGTGCCATAAGAGATGCAGCATTGAAAGTTAGGGTGCAATAGACTCTTCTTAGATGCAAAGGGTCTCTAAAGCTAAATTATTGAGCAACTAATAAAGGCAATGCTGGTATAAAGACATGACCTCCACTCTAAAGAAGCTTGCAAATGATAAATGTAAAGAATGAGGCAGCATTTTGAATGATGAAGAAAACCAATTCAGCCATGAGTATAGAAGACTACATGAGTATAGAAGACTACAGATTAGTAATAATAGCAACTAATTTTAATTGAGCATGTACTACTTGACAAATGTCCTCCTAAACATATATATTTTCCAATTTTTATTAAGTATTTCCATCACAGATGAGTAAACTGGGGCCCTGAGAAGTAATCCAACTATTCCAAATAACTAATACAGATCAAAATTTAGACTCAAACACAAATTTTTCCAGAGTCCAGAATATCCATTGCTACCCTTTTGTGTTTCTGCACCCCAAAAGTAATTAAGAAGTTGTTAAAAATGTCCTTCTGCATTAAATATGGGTAACACTTAAAGTACAATAATGGATAATGGTTATTTGATATCCTAAAAGGAACGGGATGACATATTGGAGAATTTGGCAGTCCCCATGGTACTTTCAAGTATTATGCTGCTTATATATTAGGATAGAATTATCTAACCTTTGAATCTACCTCCATTTTACACATAAACGCATTTTACCTATAAACATGGTGTATTATTTCATGGATTTTACATATAACAAACTAGCCACACATGCAGTTCTTAAGTAACTCAAGGAAGAAAAATGGCTCAGAATTTTACCAAGAGTTGTTCATCATTTTGTAACTTATATCATGAGCAAGAATGTTGCAAGATTGATTGAGGCAATATATATTTATCAGTTTGGATATTTATCTGTTATGTTTATGGAGATTTTGCATACCTGTGTAAGCAATCTTGCCTGACCAGTTAGTTACTAAAATACATTTTTATTATAAATTGCTTTTTTTTTTTGCCAGTGTAAGATGCGGCTACAATTTAACATACGATGCATATATAAAACCTACATGAAAAAGAGAGAATTTAGTAAATTAGCAAAACATAAAACTAACCTGTGTGTACCTGGGAAAGCTAATTAATTCTCTCTCACTCCCTTTGAAGATTCAATTGGATCACATATTTGAAAATGTCCCATAGAACCCCTAGGGAATAAAAGGTCTCAAGAGATGTCCGTTTCCTTCCCCTGATCACCGAACTATGCTTTCAGACAAAATCAAATGTGATTAATTTGTTTTGTAAATTTAAATTTCAAATGCATGCCACATAGGTGAGATTAAGACACATTTTATATATGGGCCCTCCATGAGACTTAGAAAGTATCATCCAATTTGAAAGGGCTTTCAGGCATCAGCAAAATATCTTTCTCAGTGATCCCCAAATCACATCCTCTAGGCAGCTCGGACTGGGCAGAATAATTGATGCTGTGCTTATGACTGACTCAGTCCTTACGATAGCGCCTGAAAATAATTTCCTTGTGTTTCCTTCTTTCATCATTAAGATCAAAGGAAAAAAGTGCAAAACCTTAGGGAATGACAGGTAATCGAAGTTTTGAGTCTCCTGTGAGTGCAGAAAGCATTTCATCATGTCTCTTCTGGGGATTGAATGCGACTCTTAGACTTAAAATCCTCCCCCACACAGGAGCAAGGGTGGGATGAGCAAGTAGCTCTGAAACAACATAAAGCATTTTACCATCTTTGGATTCTTAGAATATTTGTTCAGTAGAACCAACCGAGAGAAGAGGAGACATCCAACTTCTCATCAACAGGTAGTAAATAGGCAGGGTCACAAGTCAGTATCTGAGGCAGAAAAAGAAGTGATAAGACCTTTGGGAAGTGACACATTGCACCACCTAGTGCTCCTTTGAGTCTGGGTTCTGGTTGGAGCTGGGTTCATGCCATTTTAAGACTTCAAAAGACATAAGCCATGGGTTTAGCTTTTAGGAATTGTGTAGTAGGTTTGGAGTCAGAGAATGCTAGAATTCAGATGTTCCATAGAGTCAGAGAGTATGTATTCTCCATCCCATCCATTTCCCAGATAAGGAAGCTGTATCCAATACAGCAATTCAAGAGTGCTACCAAGTGTTAGTAGCAGAAATAGGACTGCAGCCTAAATCTCCAGACTCTTACCCTAGTATTCCTTTCATATAATCATGCAAAAGCAGGTAATACATAGAAATCTGAAATATATTTGACCTGTGTTTACCTATATAAAGCAATACTTTTGTTGGTCTTCTGTTAAATATTTGAGCTTATTTTTAAGTATGGAACTTTTTTATTTACTCCCACTTCTATAGTTTCCTAAACAATTAGTTGGGCTGAAGTTTCGCTACATGATATTAATCAGGAAATTGTGAACGTTTTCTTTTGCCGAGCCCTGGTTCTGAGTTTTGTAGTCTCATCTCTGATTAATTTATCACTTAATGGAAATGCTGTAGAGCTAATACCACCTCTTTCCTAAAGGTGAAGTCTGCCCATGATACCTCTCTAGCATAAGCTTTAAATCTCTTTCATCTAGGAGATTTGAGAGAATATTTGTCTACTGTATCAGAAATCTATACAGATGCACAATGGCCAAGAGCACTAAGCACCTCCAAATGTCAGTTGCTAAATTCAGCCTTTGTATTTAGTCTAACCAATTTTTATGTAGTCTTTAAAGTAGTCATTATTAACCCTATTTATTTTTTATAACTTTTGCTTTATTTTTTTTTCCAAATTCTACTCAATTTAGTCATTTTTTTAAAGATATTACATTAAAAAAATATGAGGTCCCCATTCGCCCTCACCATCCCCACCCCACCACTCCACCCCCAATAACACTCTCCCCCATCATCATGTCACATCCACCGTGTCCGGTGAGCACATCTCTGGGCATCGCTGCACTCCATGTCCCATGTTCCACACCATAGTCCACACTTTCCCTTGTTCCATCCAGCGGGCCATGGGAGGACATACAACATCCAGCAATTGTCCCTGGGGCACCACCCAGGACAACTCCAAGTCCCGAGAATGCCTCCACATCTCTTCTCTTCCTCCCCTTCTCCGCACCCGGCAGCCACCATGACCACTTTTTCCACATCAATGCCACATTTTCTCGATTATTAACTACAATAGTTCATGAATAGAATATCACTAAGTCCACTCTGATCCTTACTGTATTCCTCCTTCCTGTGGACCTTGGCTTGGTTGTGTCCATTCGACATCTATGTCAAGAGGGGGTTTAGAGTCCACATGGATATTGGATGCAATCCTCCTGCTTTCAGTTGTAGACACTCTAGGCTCCATGGTGTGGTGGTTGACATTCTTCAACTCCATGTTGACTGAGTGGAGTAAGTCCAATAAATCAGAGTGTAGGAGCTGAAGTCTGTTGAGTTCAGGGCCTGGCTATCATGTTGTCAGTCCAGAGATTCAAATCCCCTAGATATATGTTAAACCCCAGCACCAACTACAATTCCAGTAAAGTAGCATGAAAGGCTTGTGAAAAGAGATCCCTTCTGAGGCCAGCTCCATCACGCAGAAACACCAGCTCCAAAGAAGGGTCAACTGGCATGGCAGTGAACCCCATCTGCCATGACCATAGAACCTATGGGTCTCTTTAGCCCTCAAAAGGACCATTACCTTGGGTTGTATCTACTTTATCTGTCTCTGAGACTCTGCTCAGGTGTGCATAAGGGCAATCTTTCTGACAACCTCCAGACTCTGTTTTAGAGACTCATAGCCATATAAACTCATTTGTCCTTTCCATTTCCCCCTTAATTTAGGTGAAACAGCATTTTAAGCTCCTGTTATTATATGTAGACAGTATTAACCCTATTTAATAGGTAGAAAATGTAGATTCCAAAAAGGCAAGCAATATCCCTTTAATAAGGATAAGTATAAGTCATGCAGCCTTGATTTGACTGTCCACAGTTAAGAGAGTTGCAAGCAGGATGTTTTATGATTGGTGAAGCAACTTCTCATATACTGCCTCATTAAGCCAGCATCGGAAATCTTTAAGGGAGGACAGAATGAACTTATAATCACATTTTCCAACTAAGGGAAATTAATTGGCCAGCACATATTCAATTCAGTTGTGGAGCAGAGCCTGGACTTCTGGTTCTGTTTCTTACCAAGCATCTCATACTTCTCTCACTCCTGCAGTCCGGTATCACCCCTGTATATTCAATAGTGATGTTTGGGTCTGTTTCCTCATTTATTAAATGCTGAGTTTGGACAAACTGTATTTTCTTTCCCTCCACAGTAGAAAAAGAAGCTGACAATTGCAGGAGTATCAAGGCTATATTTCCTTGATGTGTCATTTTCACATTCCTGTGTGAGGCAGTGGGGGGAAAAGAAATCCACTGAGCATGGTATGGGAAATTAGCAGCTCCAGATTCAATGATTGACTCTTCAAGTAACTTATTGCCTGACATTGCAAGTCCTCTTAGTCTGACAAGGCTTTGTTTCCTCAAAGACCTAACCTATAAAATGATATATGTATTCACATGTAGGGAGAATGAAGCTGAACTGAGGGGCAAGTGCTTTGTTCTTTTTTCAACAGCCTTTTGAGGTACAATGAATGTACAGTAAATTGAACTATTTAAATGCACAGTTTGATAAGTTTCTATATAAGAATACATCCATGAATCTATAACCAGAATCCAGGTAGTAAAGCTACCCATCACTGCAAAAAGGTTCCTCATGCTTCTTTATGTAATCTCTCCCTTCTTTTCCCCATCACACAACCCCTGCCCAGGCAACCACTTAGTGCTTTCAGTCACTGTAAACTAGCTTGCATTTTCAAGTTTTGCAAATGTAATCATATAATGTACACACCTTTATGTCTGGCTTTTTTCAATCAGCAATTTGAGATTCCTTTTACATCCAGCATGATGCTTATATGGCTAGTTCATCCCTTTTAACCACTGAGTAGTATTACATTTCATGGAAACACCACAAATTGTTTATCCAATCACCTATGGATGGGAATTTGGAATTTGTTTTTTTGTTCATTTGTTTGTTTATTTTTGGCTATTTCAAAACAGCCAAACATTTGGTTGCTGTCTATATTGCTAAGAACATTTGTATACATTTATTTTGACATTTACTTTCTTCTCTTTTGGCTAAATACCTAGAGTGGTGAGGCTGGATCAAATGAGAGGTAGTTGCATGTTTGAGTTTGTAAAAAAACTGCAAAAGCATTTTCGAAAGTGATTGTACCATTTCACAGTCACACCAGCAGTAATGGAAGTTCCATTCCACCCACTTCCTTTTCAATACTTGATATGGCCAATCTTTCTTAATCTAGCGATTCTAATAGTGGTATAATGATAACTGTGGCTTTAGAATCACATCCATCAGCCGTGTGGGATGTAAGATCTCTCTCAATTTAGAGGTGGAGTAAACTTTTCCATCCAAGGGTCCACAGGATGCAGGAATAAAATATAGGAGATTAGAGTGGGCTTCTTGGTATTCTACTATAGAACTATTGTGACTCTAACAATGGAAGAAATTGTCAGTGATGTGGAGGCAGTGGCCATGACAGTTGCTGAGGGTAGGGAAAGGGAAGAAGAGGTGTGATATGGGAGTATTTTCAGGACATGGAGTTGTCCAGAGACAGATGGAGGACATTATATATCCTGCCATAACCCACTAAATGGACTGAGAGAGAGTGTAAACTACAATGTAAACTGTAATCCATACTTTGTAGCAGTGCTCCAAAATGTATTCACCAAATGCAATGAATGTGCCACACTGATGAGAGGTTGTTGATGTGGGAGGAGTGGGCGTGGGGTGGGAAGGGGTATATGGGAACCTTGTATATTTTTAATGTAACATTGTGTGTGATCAATATATCTTTTTAAAAAAAAACAATAGAAAATTAGCTAAAAAAAATAACTAATGATGTTGAGCATCTTCTCAGGTGCTTACTTGCCAAGCATACCTTCTTTGGTTAAGTGTCTGTTCCAAATCTTTGGCCCATTCTAATTGAGTTGTTGATTTTCTTATTATTCAGAGTTGGTATATATATGTACATATATTTCAAGTCCTTTATCAGAAATATGCTTTCTCCAGGCTGCCGTCGGGCTGGAGGGCTTAGCCTCGCTCAGGCCCAAGAGTCAGGGGGGGGCTCACTCCTGCCGAACCGCCGGCGGGGGGTACTCCCGAGGGGAGCACCGGTTCTCCAGGCGTGGGGGACGCGCGGTTGGGGAAAAAACCACGGAGACCGCTTGAACGCAAGAACAGGTCCGCTTTATTACGGAAGTACACTTGGTTATATAGGGTTGGGTAGAGGGAGGAGTAAGATATAGGGAGGGCTAGCTACGGGGTAGTAGTGGACAGGCTGAAGCTGATGGACAGCCCCGAGGTAAGCAGTCACCGGGGAAGAGGGCAGACTGTACGCCGGCAACATGGGCGGGACTGGCGGAAAAGATAGCGAGGGCTGGCTGAGAGGTTTGGAATAGGGGAGGGGAAAGGGGGAGTGAGAGCTGGCCGGATGTTGGGCTAGGCAGGAGATAGAAAGGGGGAGGGCAGCGCCGGCCAGCCGCTAGCAGCAAAGGCCTAGTCAGGCGTAGTCACCTTATCTAGGCCCAGTGGGCAGAGGCGGTATCACCTCTTGCCGCACTGTTTGCTACTGTGGCAAGCCGGGCACCCTTCCTCCCACACCAGGCTCTTTTCGTTTGCTCTTATTTGACATGATACACATATTCATGACATATTAAAAATGAATTGAACAGAAAAATAAAAATACTTTTGTAAACAATAAGCTCTTGAACCAATACATGGCACTAATTATTCATTATTAGAGCCCCTTATTTGTTAATGTTGATTATATTTTATGCCGAAATTGAAAGATGAGGGCCTTACTTCCATCCACCCTATGACTTAAAATAACCTGTTATAAATGTCCATACTCCCATGAAAGACATATTAGAATACTTCTCTACTTTCTATCAAACCAATCAAAGCATTTACCATCTGACTTCTCCCTTCACCTTTAGTTAAGAGGTGCTACTCATTTCTAATATTTTGTTATTGTTCCTACTTCTCATCAAAGGGAAAAAAAAGTCTTAACAAGTACATACTCCTGTGTGAGCACAGTGATGGACAACACTTTCTTTTCTCTCCTGAGTGAGGGCTCCTTGAATCTTATGTCTAAGTTGAGCTATGCAACTGCTTCTGGTAGGCAATAGAACTTCCCAAAGACACAGCTGCATCTTCACACTATTTCATTTTATGCATGATCACTGAGTATTTGCAAAGATAAAGGAAATCTAAGAACTGATTCTATGTTCATGTATGATAAGCAAGGTAGAAAAGGAAAGGCAAGCACAAAAATAAAGATTTAAAATTGATAAAACAGCATCAACACAAATCACAATAAAGTGTAGTGGTATCCAGTAGAGTCAGCTCTGCTGCTTACTGTCCGTTGACTTTGGCAATTTCTTATTATCTAGCCTTATTATTTTTTTCACATATGAGATAGAAGTAATGATGATACCTACCTCATACTGGTATAAGGATGAAATTATGCAGACACTTAATAAAGGCCTAGCACATAGTGTTAAATAACCCCAGGCCTTTAAAAATATTATTCCCCTTTTTTATGTATTTCTCACCCTCTACTCCAAGTATTTCACACTTTATATAAACATATGTGATGTGTTATGCTTTGAGATTCATTTTGTATGTCCTCCCTATGCCTACCAGACATGAGAGTTCACACTTATTCATAATCTGAATTTATATTTTCTTTTTTCTAGAAAGAAGCTAGAAGCACTATAAACTACTCAACTTTACTAATTGATAAGATGGGTATTGCCCAGACCAGATCAAGCATCTGGTATTGTGTGACAAATGACCTCACAGTGCCAAGAAGATTGTAAAATCAGAACTTCCCAGATCTCCAAGAAGCTTATATCTTCTATTTTGACTGTGTACCTGGAAAGGAAACATGACCATTACTTTCACCAAAGCCATTTAAGTTACCCTATTGGTCACAGAATTTCACTCGCAAGAATTTTAAGAATCACTCCACACAAAGCCTTCATTTTCTATAGAAATATGTTTAATTGTTATAATATCCCTGGTTTATGATTTTTTATCTTTATTTTGTATATTTTCTGTGGCAAGGTACTTAACTAGAATCATCAAGAAATCAAATCCAGGTGCAGGTAAAACTGAAGAGATGGATAAAGGAAACCACTCAGTGGTGACTGAGTTTGTCTTTATGGGAATCACTCAGGACCCTCAGCTGCAGATCATCTTCTTTGTGGTCTTTATGGTGGTCTACCTAGTCAATGTGGTAGGAAATGTCGGCATGATTGTCCTGATCATAACAGACACGCAACTTCACACGCCCATGTATTTTTTTCTCTCCAACCTCTCCTTTGTTGACCTGGGCTACTCTTCAGCCATTGCCCCTAGAATGTTGGCTGATTTCCTAAGTAAGCACAAAGTCATCTCCTTCTCCAGTTGTGCCACCCAGTTTGCTTTCTTTGTAGGTTTCGTGGATGCTGAGTGCTATGTCCTGGCAGCCATGGCCTATGACCGTTTTGTGGCCATCTGCCGACCTCTCCATTATAGCACTCTCATGTCCAAGCGGGTCTGTTTGGCTCTCATGATGGGCTCTTATTTGATTGGACTGGTGAGTTTGGTAGCTCATACTTCCCTTACCTTCAGCCTTAGTTACTGTGGTTCCAATATCATCAACCACTTTTTCTGTGAAATCCCACCTCTCTTGGCCCTCTCTTGCTCAGACACCTACATCAGTGAGATCCTACTTTTCAGTCTGTGTGGCTTCATTGAATTCAGCACCATCCTTATCATCTTCATCTCCTATGCCTTCATCCTCATCGCCATCATCAGAATGCACTCAGCTGAAGGCCGCATCAAGGCTTTCTCCACCTGTGGGTCTCACCTCATTGGTGTAACCCTCTTCTATGGCACAGTCATGTTTATGTACCTGAGGCCAACATCCAGCTACTCCCTGGACCAAGACAAGTGGGCTTCTGTATTCTACACTATTATCATCCCCATGTTGAATCCCTTGATCTACAGTCTGCGAAATAAGGATGTGAAAGCTGCTTTTAAAAAACTAATTGGGAAAAAGTCTTAATTTAAAAAATTAAAATTATTATTGTCAAAAGTAAATTAGTGTAGTAGAAAGACTGTGACAAGAAATAGAAAATTCAAATAGTCTTACAAGAAATAAAGCCATGTTACCATCTATTTGCTGAGAGGATCTTACATTTTGAAGGGATTTCTATAATTCTTAACTCTAAAAATCTAACATAGAAATTAATAATTTTGAAAAACACACTGAACAAGGTACATTATTTTTTGTTTGTTTGTTAAAGTTGGCTCAAAGATTGATTAGAAATAGAGACGGGAGTTGATTTGGGGGGAAAAAAAACAAAATAAGCAACCAGTCACTCTAAAGTAGGTTTCTTCAGAGGCATGATAAATGCTAAGACCAAATGTCTAGGAATTCTCTACTCTGAAAGAAAGTCAGAGAAAATTTAGTTAAATGCATGGTAAAGGGTTGGTGTGAGGAATTCAATGTAGAATCCATGCATTTATATATTCAGCAAAAAAACTTTTGCATGTGAAGTAAGTGCCAAATTCTAGAAGATACAAACCTAAGATACATGCTTTGCCAACAAGGAGCCAGTTGTGTTTCCAGTTAGTATATTATCTCTCTCAGTTTGGTGCACCCAATAACAGCATCAAGAGCTGTGCAAGGTTCAGCATCAAGACCTGGAAATTTAAGTTCCACTGCAGCTGTGAGATCTTTAACAAAATCTTTTTCTTTTCTATCCTCAGTTTCCCCGATGTCAAGAGATTGCTTTCACCTAAACTTCACTGGATCCCTCTGGTCTATTTTGCTAATATTCAAAAGTGGAAGACATTTGAATGTTTTCATTTTTATGTGTTGATATCCCTTTAGTCTTCAGGGAAACCCTAAAATGCTGGGACCCAAAACAAATACAGGACAGAGCAATCCCACAGGCTAAGGCTATCAAAATTGTAATGTAACAAATTTACTCATCTTTCTCCCTTCCAAAATTTTCCCTCTGCCTTTCCCTCTTTTCTCAATTAAACCCTAGCTTTTTTCCTTGGTTCTCAAAAGTCTCCCTGCTTTCCACCTTAATTCTCTCATCCTTATCAAACAATAGACTCATTGCCTCTGATATATTAGTTGTAGATAATAGAAGAGAATAGGACTCTTCTTTGCATAGTTTCAAGGCTGCATCTTTTAAAAATTAAAAACCCAAAGTATCAGATATCAGAAATAGATAAAAGTCAGGGAAAAACTACTTTTTTTCTCACATGTGCTGAAATTTCATCATACTATCAGTTTCTAATACTTTATTTATTTTTTCTTTTTTATTGTCTTTTTTCCTCTCTATTTTTTTAAATGTTACATTAAAAAAATATGAGGTCCCCATCTACCCCCACCCCCTCACCCTATTCCTCCCACATCCACAACTTCTTTCATCATAGAGGGACATTCATTGCATTTGGTGAATATATTTTGGAGCACTGCTGCACCACATGGATAATGGTTTACATAGTAGTTTACACTCTCCCCCAGTCCACCCAGTGGGCCATGGCAGGACATACAATGTCCAGCATCTGTCCCTGCAGTACCACTCAGGACAACTCCAAGTCCTGAAAATTCACCCACATCATATCTCTTCTTCCCTCTCCTTACCCCCAGCAGCTACCATGCCACTTTCTCCACATCAGTGCTACAATTTCTTCCATTACTAATCATAATAGTTCCATAGTACAATATCAGTAAGTCCACTCTAGTCCATACTCTATTCCTCCAGCCTGTGAACCCTGGGATGGTTATGTCCATTCTACCTCTATATCGAGAGGGGGCTTAGATTCCACATGGATGATGGATGCAATTCTCCTGCTTGCAGCTGTAGGCACTCTTAGCTCCCTGGTGTGGTGGTTGACCTTCTTCACCTCCCTGTTCACTGGCCTGGGTGAGTCCAATAAACCAGAGGGTAGGAATTGCAAGTCTGCTGAGGCTCAAGGCCTGGCTGTCACATGGACAGTCCAGAGATTCAGGTCTCCTGAGTATACACCAACCCCAGTGCCAATCACAAGTCTGGTGAAAGTAACAGAAGAGGCATAGAAAGGTCACATCTGAGTCCAACTCCATTACACTCAGGAACACAAACTCCAAAGTAAGACCAACTGACATGGCACTGAACTCCAGAGCCATCTGCCATGACCATGGAACTTTAAATCAGGAATTTTTCAACAAAATCCATTTGCCAGTGCATTGTAGTCAAAGGTGAGGGGAAAACAATGGTTCCTGTAAAGCATACACCAAGCGCATTCATCAAAAAAGGCAACAAAGAATTTTAGAGATAAAAGACTCAGGATGTACCAGGATTTCTAATGGGTGTTACTATATATATGAGCCGTACTCATATACTATAAATGAGTTGTAATTGAGTTCAAAATTACCCAATTCATATGATGAATTTTCCCAAAACATATTATTGGTGTCACATTGTAGAGAAAGAACAACCTGTGGCTAAATGGACAGATTTGGAGTTAGCAGTCCAGAAACAATCTACAAATCTAGACTTCAGTTTCTTTCTTTTTTTTTTTTTTTTTTTTTTTTGCAATGAAATGTGTAAATCATATATGTTAGGGGAAAATTAAGAAAATAAAGTCTTTCTATAACGATTACAAACCAAGTGATGTAGGTAGAATTGTGTACTCAAATTTGGACTAGGTCTTGGTCCACATTCTGGTGGGTATGAACCCACTGTAAATAAAATCTCTTCAAGATGTTACTTCAGTTGATGTGTCACTCAACTAAATCAGCTTGGGGCTTTAATTTGCATTACTAGAGTTCTTTAGAAGCAGAGCCAAAGTCATTCAGAGAAAGAAGGCACAGGGAGCATCCAAAAGCCAGAAATTAGCAGAACCTGGAGGAGAAGGAAGAAGACAACCTCATGGACACTGCCATGTGACAGAAAAACCAGGGACCAAGGATCACCAGCAACCAGCCTCCAAAACCACTCTCATCTTGAGAAAGCATTGTCTTGCTAATACCTCGATTTTGGACTTCTCCCAATTACAAAACCATGAAGTAATAAATCCCCATTGTTTAAGCCAACCTATTGTATGTTATTTGCTTTTGCAGTCAGGAAACTAAAGCAAGTTTTGGTACCAAGATTTGGGTGCAGCAATTACAAATACTTAAAAATGTAGAAACAGCTTTAGAATCCAGAAATGGAAAGAGGCATGGAAGAATTGTGAGGTGCTTGATAGAAAAAGTCTGGATTACTTTGAGGAGACTGTTGGTAAAAATATAGACATTAAAGATACTTCTGATGAGGGTTTGGAAAGGAATGATGAATGTGTGATCAGAAATTGGAAGAAAAGTAATCCTTTTTATAAAGTGACAGAGAACTTGGAAAAATTGTGCTCTGATACCAGATTGAAAGTGGTACTTGTAAGCAAAGAACTTGAATAATTAGCTGAGAGAGTTCTAAGCTAAGTGCAGTAGTTACCACCTGACTTCTCTTGGCAGCTTATAGTAAAATGCAAGAGGAAAGAATAAACTGAGAAGTGAATTCTTAATCACAAAGAAATCAGAAATTGATGGTTTGGGAAATTCTGAGCCTATTCAGATTGTGTGCTCTGAGACTAGGCCAAAGCAGCTCTATCAGGGAACTCCCTGACTTTTCAGGAAATAGGTCCCCAGAGGACAGGGTTCCATGTGAACATTTAACTAACAACGCTTTGCTAAGCAGTAGGCTGAACAAGGATACAGTTCAGTGGAAGTTAAGATTGGAAATGCAATTATCCAAGAAGGATTTGTGGAAAGTCCTGTTGTCTGATGGTTTGGATCTGCCAGACCTGTATGCAAAACCAACAAGGTTTTTTTGCAAAATTGTACAAGTAGAATTACTGCTAGCCAGGACTGAAAGAGAAAGAGAAGGAATGAACTGAACGTAGAATGACTTCAGTGGTGAAACAATGGAAGCAAATGTCTAGATCAAAAATATTTCCTAGGGTCAAGAGAGCAGGTCCTCCCATATGTTTGGAAAAGGTGAGTCTGCCCCTGATCCTGGAGGAGGTTGGCCTTGAAGTCTGTTGTTCTGGGAATGTGCAGCTACTCCAATGCTTGGATTTGGTGGGGCTTGTGTCCTTGATGGAGACCCCTCTCAGTACCCCAACACTCAGCAATGGTTGGCCCTGTTCCCTTGTGTTCAGGAAGTGTCTGGTTACTATGCAAGGGCTTGAAAGAGGTGGGACTGCCTCTCCATCTGGCCCCAAGGACAAAACATTGACCCAGAGATGATGCTTAGCCTTTGAAATCTAAAGGAGTTTTCCCTGCTGGGTCTCAGATTTGTTTGGGACTTAGGACCCCTATTTACCTTTCTATTTCTCCCTTCTGGAATGAAAATATTTATGCTATGCTTGTCCTACTGTTGTATATTGAAAGTAGGACTTGACTCCTGCATTTTATAGGTCCTAAAATGGATGATACCCATAACTGATTTTGATGAGACTTTGTATTTAGCATTGTTACTGAAATGACTTAAAGCTTTTTGGAATGTTGTGATGGAATGAATTTATTTTTCATACAGAAATAACATGTCGTTTTGGTATCTAGAGGGAGAACTGATATTGACTGAATTGCATACCCCAGTTTGGACATGTTCTTCATTTTGGTCTACATTTTAGAGGATGTGGCCCATTGTAAATAAGATCTTTTCAAGATAATACTTTAGTTGAGATGTATCCCAACTAAATCAGGTTGGGTTTCATTCTGGATTACTAGAATACATTATAAGGAGAACAAAAGTCAGAAGGAGTAAGGAAGCAATGTGGAGCAGCCAGACACTGGGAAGTACACAGAACACAGAGAAGAAGGGAGAAGGCAATGCCACATACATTCCTAAGTGAAAGACCCAGGATCACCAGCAGCCATCCCCAGAATAGCACAGTCTCCTTGGAGGAAGCATCACCTTCCTTACACCTCAACTATAGAGTTCTCATAGTCTCAAAATCATGAGGTAATATACTCCATTGTTTAAGCCAACCTTTTTCATGGTATTTGTTTTAGTGTCCAGGGAACTAAAACAGAAGGTTTATATTATAATTGAAAATGCTGTTACCTTAGAATCAGGAAAATATTTCTTTGAATCCCATCTCTAATCAGTGACCTTGTTGCTGGAGGACTATATTTGTTTTTATTTGCTGTGTGCCGGTCAAAGAACAAAGTGCTTTATATCTCATGAAGTTCTTACAACAACCATGTGAGACAGGTATATCTTCATTTTAAAGATGATGAAACGAAGCTTAGATAAGTCAACAAACTTTGAAAAATTTAAATTATAGAAATAAAACTGATCCAAGGTCTGCTCTTTCAGCTGTAAGTAGTGGAAAGCATTTAAACTTGGGACATAGAGAAATGAGTTCTCATCCACGTTCTGCAATTTTCTAGCTGTGTGACCTTGGAAAAATGACTTAATCTCTCTAAAGTTCAGTTTCTTCATCTATAAAATGGGAAAAATAATACTTTGCTTTTAGCATTTTTCAAATGTGTAAAGCATCTGTCACATAAAAGATGCCTAGTAAATATTAGTTCTTTCAATGTTTCCTTAAGTTACATGTCAGCTACCCATAATTACACATCAATATGATGAAATATAGTGAGGACATTAAATGTTTTGTTTTCCATCTAATTGGTTATAGAAGGATGCACATCAACTTATAACAGCAAGAGAAATGGGATGGAAGTTGGATCACCTTGTCCCACTCCCAGTTTCACCAATAATTATTTCAAATAAATCCCTTTAATATCTCTGTACTTCAGTCTGTTCATCAATAAAATGAGGACTGATATTAATACTGAATTTATCCTATTAATTTGCTCAAATAAAAGGTCAATGAATTCCTTTTGTTTGAAAAGTCTTGAATTCTCTTGAATACATTAAGAAGTTATAAAAAGTTTTAAATGTCAAGTAACAAAATTATAACAATATTAATCATGTCAATCATGTTTAGTATCATACCAAAAATCATGGGTACTGCTGTTTCCTTTAACCAACAAAGAGTTGGTGATCACAGTTCTAGGGGATATAAAAGTTAAAAATGGGTGCAGAATTTTATGGCAACTGTCAGAATGAAATTAAACTGAAATTTAATTCTATTTTCTCTATTCTCCAGCTATATGATTTCAGGTGATATCTTTTAAGCTGTCTTGATTAAATCTCATAAAGATTATTTTTGAAGGGAGATAAGGTAAATGAAAAAACCTGTTATAAGAAATAAAAGTTCCAAAAAAGAATTGTAAAAAAGCATTGTGGGAGCTCACATGAGACCTCCTCTTTATATTTGGTTTATCTTTGAAGCATAGATCAGAACTTAATGTGGGAAAAGAGGACATAGATAAAGTCAGAGGAAGAAAACCCAATGAACAAAGGCAAAAGGCTAGATACAATGGGGCATGCTCATGGGAGAGCTCGGCTGAATGCTCATCATGAGGTGCTGGGGATTGAATTGCTTCCCCACAAAAGACATGTTCAAATGTTAATCCACACTACTGTGAGTGAATCCATTTGGAAATAGAATCTTTAAAGATATTATCAGCTATGGTGTAGCCAAATTGAATCAGGGTGGATCTCCATACCTATGATTGGAGGTCTTATAAACAGAGCAAGTTCCAATGTAGTCAGTCAGAAGAAGACAGAATCAGAAGCCAGAAGTCAGTGGAAACTAGAATAGAAGTGCACAGAGAGAAAGAATACCATGAAAGGGAAAATTGTCCTCTCCAGAGTGCTACCAAAGCCAGGAGAAAGCATGGCCTTACTGGTATCTTGATTTTGGGCTTCTCTTCCTAAAAAACATGAGATTACAAATGTTTGGTGTTTAAACCAACCCATTGGATAGTATTTGTCATAGCAATTCTGGCAAACTAAAACAGGAGAGTTTGGAGATGAAGTTGAAATGTAGTTAAGTAGTCTGGCTGGCATTAATTTATGGATATTGGAGTTTATAACTTGTGGATTCTAGAGGGGAAAACTCCTCCATGCTCCATGATATCCTGTCACATATCCATCAGCACAGAAACTTTTGAGGAAACCATAGTAGCAATATTGTCTTGAGGCTGGTAAATCCTGGTAAACCCTAACAACTTGAACCAGGTTTAGTGTCATAAAATGCTGTATTTTCTTTTAAGGGGGCATAGGTGAAATCTTACATTCTAGCTGGGTGAAACTCTTATGTTTTAGCCCCATGACTGGTCTTCTCCCAAGGAAAGAAATCAAGCCGAAGCTCCTGTCTTCAATATCTGCCTTGGAGACCATGTCTGAAACTACTAGAGTTTAAGATTTCTTATCTTCCCCAACTCAGGAGCTATGAAATTACCAGTGTCCTTTGCTTATTATTCCAGACACACTTTTCCCTAAATCACCTGGTGGTTATTTCTCCTTGTTTCCCTTGACCCACCAGATTCTCCTGTAAAACTATTTCTTCAATGACTCTTGCATTTTCTCACCTCAGTATCCAAATTCTTTCCCATCTCCACTATATGCTTCCTAGACAGTCCCAAATCCATGTCTCAGGATGTCCAAACCCTCCCCTTCTTTCAAATATCAGTTTAAATACTTTTCATCAAAAACATGACTCTCTGATCTACAGGACTGGTAGAAAACTCCTATGAATAGCAAAATCCCTTCATTTGTAACTTCTTATATAATTGTGTGTGTCAGGATTTTAGTCATGCAAATTCATGTGTAAATACATTAAAAGATGTTATATAAGATATATCTGGGTTTCCCTTACTATAATAGTGAACTCATAATGGACTCTTGATACATGTTTGTGAAAAGAAGATGAGAAGTAATGTGTTTTGACTACACTACTTCAAAAAACTACAAGCAAACAACAAGGCAAACTATAATTCATGTTTAGTGGCAATGCTCCAAAATGTGTTTATCAATTGCAATGAATATACCACACTGATGAAAGATGTTGCTAATGTGGGAAAATGTGGGAAGTGTGGGAAGTGGGGAATATGGGAATCCCCTATATATCCTCTGTAACATTTATATAATTGAATTATCTTTTTAAAAATTTAAAAAGTGAAAATAAACGCTAAAAGCACTACAGAACTGCACAGTCATCTGAGGGACATGTCCAGGGACAGTACAGCTGAGCTCTGGAAGCAGTTGTGTTGTTATCTCTGTGTTTAATTCTGTTGAATCAGGTGGAAATTAAAACAATCTTCTTCACCGTACCTGGCTTTAGCAGACCGAACCAGGAGCCCATAAGAAAATCAATACCTTGAATGGGATCTATGTACAACATCTGAAGTTCCACATTTCCAGCTTCATCTCCAGATACTTCCTTCCACATTCCACCTTCCAGAATTCCAAGTCACATTGAAGTCAAACACACCATTCTTACTATTCTTTTGCTTATACTAATCCCTTTCCCACAAACTTCTGTTTCACATTACAAATTCATTGACACTTTGCTCTAGTTCACTAAACTGCTCAAGCAGATAACATGAAATGTGCTGGCTTTTACAATGAGAATTTTTTTGTTTATAAGTTTACACTCTGAGACCAGGAAAATGTCCAAATCAAGACATCATCAAGATGATACCTTCCTTCTTGAAGGCTGACTGACTGCCAGTAATCTTGGACTCTTCTCTCACATGGTAAAGGACATGGTGGCATCTGCTGGTCTCTCCTTTGTCTCCCAGGTTTCATTGCTTCCACCTTCTTGGTTCCATGGCTTTTTCCTCTCTTTCTCTGAATTTCATTCTCTTATAAAGGACTCTAGTAAGAGAATTAAGATCTACCCTGAATGAGGTCTTAATGTAAGACCTTAACTTAAGATTCTACTTGCCAAAAGATCCTACCTACGTTTGGTCCACACCCACAGGAATACATTAACTTCAAGAACATATTTTTTCTGAGGTACATAAAACTTCAAACCTTCAAGCTCATCTTCTATGAATTATTCCTGTACTAACTCTCCAGGATTTTCTCTCATGCAAAATAGTACTTAATACCGACTTCATGGATTTGCTGTGAAAACAAAGCAAAGATAATGTTACCATGGACAATTGTCCCTCTTGCCCAGGGAAGTTCTGGTTTTTACCCATTTTCATGGAGTAATTGTGAATATTTCTACCTTTCATTCTCAGAGGTACCCTAGCACAGATGATAAAATATATGAACAACCTAAGTAATATAATTAAGTACTTCAGGGCTTTGTAAATGGAATTTCTCTGTGAGAGAAAAAGTACTGTGCACACAATTCTCTTCTAACACTATTATGGATTGAGTCATGCCTCCCACAAATACATGTGAAAACCCTAACCCCCAGTCCTATGGATATGAATCCATTTGTAAATATGATCCTTGAAGATATTTTTACCCAAGATGAGGCCAATCAGAATCAGGGTGAACCTTAATCCAATATGACTGGAATTGTTATAAAAATAGGAAATTTGGACACAGTAGGAGGAGACAGATGGGAAGAGAGACCACCACATGATAGAGGCAGAAACTGAGTTAACAGATGACTGGCAAGCCACCACCAGAATGCTACAAACTTTAAAGAAAGCATGATCCCTCTGATATCTTTATTTTTTTATTTCTAGCCTTCAAAATTGAGACAATAATTCCTGTTGTTTAAGCCAATTAGTCTGTGGTGTTTTTGTACAGCAGGCACAGCAAACTAAGACAAACACTAAAACATACACACCTTAATGTAATCACTCCTTCAGTCAACTCTAAGACTTCGAGATAGGCTCATTTTTTTTATCCTCAATCCTGGAATATAAGTAATCAACATATGTTCATTGAACAAATGAACGACCATGCCCTGCTGTATAAGAGAACTACCAAAAGTTAGTCCCAATTCTGGGACCTACTGAACATAGGTATGAGCTTCTAGGACAAATAGGATAACATTTTTATTTTTATTTTTTTTATTCATTTTTTAAATATATTACATTCAAAAAATATGAGGTCCCATTCAACCCCATCGCCCCACAGCAACACTCTCCCATCATCATGACACATCCATTGTACCTGGTAAGTACATCTCTGGGCATTGCTGCATCCCATGGTCAATGGTCCACATCATAGCCCATACTCTCCCACATTCCATCCAGTGGGCCCTGGGAGGATCTACAGTGTCTGGTAATTGTCCCTGAAGCACCACCCAGGACAACTCCAAGTCCCGAAAATGCCTCCACATCTCATCTCTTCCTCCCATTCCCCGCACCCAGCAGCCACCATGGCCACTTTTCCCACACCAATGCCACATTTTCTCTGTGGACCTTGGATTGGTTGTATCCATTGCACATCTATGTCAAGAGGGGGCTTAGATTTCACATAGATACTGGATGCAATCCTCCTGCTTTCAGTTGTAGGCACTCTAGGCTCCATGGTGTGGTGGTTGACATTCTTCAACTCCATGTTAGCTGAGTGGGGTAAGTCCAATAAATCAGAGTGTAGGAGTTGAAGTCTGTTGAGGCTCAGGGCCTGGCTATCATATTGTCAGTCCAGAGATTCAAATCCCCTAGATATATGTTAAACCCCAGCACCAACTACAATTCCAGTAAAGTAGCATGAAAGTCTTGTGAAAAGAGATCCCATCTGTGTCCAGCGCCATCATGCAGAAACACCAGCTCCAAAGAAGGGTCAACTGACATGGCAGTGAACCCCATCTGCCATGACCCTAGAACCCGTGGGTCTCTTTAGCCCTCAAAAGAACCAATACCTGGGGTTGTATCTACTTTATCTGTCTCTGAGACTCTGCTCAGGTGTGCATAAGGACAATCCTTCTGACAATCTCCAGACTCTTTTTTAGAGACTCATTTCTCCTTTCCATTTCCCCCTTACGTTACGTCAGACAGCATTTTAAACTCCTGTTATTATATGTAGACAGGGATATTCTGCTGGTCCGCATTGAACCTTTAATTCAAGGTCATTTTCTAGTTGCATCATCTGCTGGTACTCGGTAGTGATCCCTTGGTGCCAGGGAGGTTCATCCCTGGGTGTCATGTCCCACCACGCTGGGGGGAAGGCATTTCATTTACATGCTGAGTTTGGCTTCGAGACTGGCCACATTTGAGTAACATGAAGGCTGTCAGGAGGAAACTCCTAGGCACAGTGCTGCTCTAGGCCTTCTTCTTATTTCAGGCATATAGGCTCACAAGCATAGTCATTAGTATCAGGGGCTCACTGTTGGACCCTCATTCCTTCCTGGTCCTTACCGTTGCACCTGGGGGACTGCCGCTGCTCCCCTAGGGACCACGACAGAGCCCCCCCCCCCGCCCCAGCCAGGAACTCAGTACTCCCCCAGCTGTTGTTTTTAATTGTTGCCACTATGAGTATATCCAAACATTACCATGCACCCTGGACATATGCCCTGTATAACTCCCTGTCAACCATATATCACCTGTCAATAACATCCCATACCAGTATTCCTCCACTGCCATTGTTGAACCACTCTGTGATCCAAATCTTCCTGAAAAGTGAAGCCCAATATGATGTCAGGATCCCTTACTAGTAAGGATAACATTTTTAATCCAGTTTTCTTAAGATGATGAAACAGGAGTTACATATGGCTAACTGGCATGCCTGTCTTCTCTTAGTTTAGAAGTATTAGTGCTGGATTATAACTAATTGTTCCTGTTTCATAGTCCAGTACTTTATAGAGCAGTGAAATGTACAGCATTGTAGAAAGTGACAGATTTAATCAAATCTAGGGAAGATATATGGGGAATTTCCATAAAGGACAGAATTCATGACTGCCTTGTCTGGTGATTGGATAAGATTCATTAGTCAGTATTTAAATAAGACTATACTGTGAATCATTTGTTAAAAGACCCACATTTGCCTGTGACCACTGTGAACTGTATTTCTGTAAGCCCAGGTGAGGTAGCAGAGTCACCATAACATCAATAAGTAAAGGAAAAGAGGCAAAACAGGATGTATTGAAGAAGCAGTTCAGATTACAGATGATACTGAAAAGATGGAATCAATAAGGTATAATTAGTTTCACCACGACTTTCTTTCCCTTGGGCATTTTACAATCCTCATAATTACAAACTGACACACTAATATGTATTTTTCTCACTTCAAGGTAAGATTTTCATGGCAAAATCTATTTGGCCTGTGGTGGTTATGCATTTTATTCAGTTTCTCCTATCTTCTATTCCTACAGTAAAACACCAAACACTTAAACATTGTATCATTGTCTTTACAATTAATCAATCAAATCTAAAAAGTGAAAATAAACATTCAATTCAGGAGAAATCACAAAACTATTTTCAGAAAGGATGGATAGGTGATAGATTAGATAGATATAGATAATTTGAGATTACCTAATCCAACAATTGTTTCATTTTATAAATGAAGGAACTAAGGTTCATAGGAAATAAATGATTACCTTGTATAATAGAATTTTGGAATAATTTTATTTTTTCACATACTGAATATGTTATCTTATACATTATTACTTACCAATCAGGCACTGAGAAAATGTAGTTTAGGAAAATTGATAATTCTCAAATTATTTTACTTATTGTAGGCAACATTTTTATTTAAAAATGAACAATTAAAAAAACTGGTTAATAAATATCCTACCCATCTGTTTTTCTTACTGCCACAGGCCCAAACAAATTATAGAGGAAATCATCCCAATTGGGCCAATGATCATTCAGTTCACCATTTTTGTATTAGTCTTATAGTCAGTTGCTCTTTGTTCTAACAGTGATTATAGTATATACTATAGAGAATTATCGGCTAAAGATCTTCAAAATGTCATATTTTCCTTTTAACTCAAAGCCCACTGAATGTACTGGGGGACAGTGTAAACTACAATGTGAATTATAATCCATGCGGTGCTGCAGTGCTCCAAGATGTATTCACCAAACGCAACGGATATGCTGCAATGATGAAGGAGGTTGTTGATGTGAGAGGAGTGGGAAGGGTGGGGGGTGGGCAGTGTGGTATGTGGGAACCTCATATTTTTTATGGTAACATTTTTTGTGATCTATGTATCTTCAGAAAATATAATAAAAAATAAATGCTCATAAAAATTATAAATAAATAAATAAACCTAGATAGAAAAAAAATTAAAGTGAGTATCTTGGGTAGTGTGTATACCTCAGTGGTTGAGCACCTGCTTCCCATGTAGAAGGTCCTGGTTTCAATTCCCAGTGCCTCTGAGAAAAAAACTTAAAAAAAATAAAGTCACTGTCTCAAAAAAAAAAATGAAGCAAACACATGGGAAGCAGATGTGGCTAAAGCGATTGGGCTCCTGTCTATGGAGATCCAGGGTTCAATTCCCAAGGCCTCCTACTGAAGGCAACCTGGCCTGCACAGCAAAATGGCCTGAGTGGAAAACTGGCCCACACGAAATGCTGGTCCACTTGGTAAGCTGATCTGAGCAGAGAGATGGCACAGCAAGATGACACAACAAACAGACACAGAAGAGAGACAATAAGAGATGCAGCAGACTAGGGAGACAAGGTGGAGCAAGAGATTGAGACCTCTCTCCCCCTCTGGAAAGTCCCAGCATTGGTTCCTAGTACTGCCTAAAGAGAAGACAAGCAGAATCAGAAGAACACAGTTAATGGCACAGAGAGTAGACATTGGGAGTGGGGGTGGGATGAATAAAGTAAATAAATCTTAAAAAATAAAATAAAAAAAGCAAACACAAGAGGACACTTGCTTGAAGAGATCTAGATGAGATTTAGGAAAGGGCCTGGGCTAACTGGTTTGCATTTTTTTTCCTAGTTCACCCAACTACAAATTTGTTGATCAAAAAACAAACTGGTCAAAATGAATTGACTTGGTTAGCAATTGGACTTAATAGGTAAATCATTACAAAAGCAAATATTCACTTCCACTTGTTTTACAGGTTTTGGCTAAGTATGACTTAAGTGAGGATAGTTCTGAAATTTTTGTCTATAGTTTAAATTATGTCACCCATATTTAGAATTGGAAAAGTAGCATAGATTGGTCATTTTCATGAACCAAAAAATAGCCTTTCCATTTGTACATACCTTAAAGTACTTTGTGTTCTTGTTCAAAGATATTTTAATGTATATTTCTAATTTATATTAAGTCAACTAAAGAGCTCTTTCTTATTTGATAGTGTTTGATAATATTTAAAAGAAAATTTTAAATATTCCTTTTGGCTTTATATAATTTCCTAGAAGAAAATTGATGAGAAGTATGTTTCTGATCTGAAATCATGCATTTAAGCAAATATATAAAATGGCAAGTCATTTGTATATCAAGGTAAATATTTAAAATAAAAAACTACTATGTAGTAAATTTAACTAGTTAATTCTGTATTAGTCAGCCAAAGAGGTGCTGATACAAAATACCAAAAATCAGTTGGTTTTTATAAAGGGTATTTATTTGGGTCAGATGCTTATAGTTACCAGGCCATAAAATATAAGTTACTTCCCTCACCAAAATCGATTGCCAAGTATTGGAGCAAGATGACTGCCAATGTCTGCTAGTGTTCAAGCTTTCTGGGTTCCTCTCTTTTCAGGGCTCAGTTCTCTTCAGACTCAGCTGCTCTGCTGTCTCCACAAGGCTACCTGTAGACTATCAGACCAACAGCTCTGCCTCTCTGCAAGGCCTCTGCCTGTGTTTAATGGGACTTCTCTCCTTCCTCACATATCTGCATCTCTGTGTTTATTTCCCCAGACCCCAGAGTCAAAACTCCAACCTCCCTTCTCTGCAGTGTGGTTTCTCTGTGAGTCCCTACCCACGAAGGGGAAGAGGACTCAATGTCCTACTGACATGGCCCAATCAAAGCCTTAATCATTATTTAATCAAGTAAGAGTGAAACCTCTGAATCTAATATAACCTAATATGCCTGGAGGGACAGATCTGTTTACAAATATAATCCAATATTTTTGGAATACATAAACAATATCAAACTGCTACAGTGACTTTGCTTTTTAATTTTAAATCAGTTTTAAGTCACTAATGTCTATTCTATTTCATCAGAGCCACTTCAGTTCCAGATTTTTTAATGACCTTCATATTTAGTCAGAAGAAATGGTTGAATTTTCAATGTTATGTTTCTCTGAAAGGTGATTACATTATTTTTAAAACTCCAATTTGTAAAATAAAAAGTGAGAACAATTTTAGAGATAATTCAATTCTAACTTATTATCACAGTAATTCTACGCCTTTTTAAGCATCCACAATAAGTATACTAATACTGAGTTTTAGCTTGTTATTCTCTTAATTCAAAGAAGAATTTCTTTTACATACTTATTTTAATTTGCTAAAAGCTGCTGGAAGCAATATACCAGAATTGGGGTAGCTTTTACAATCAGAATTTATTAGGTTAAAAGCTTACAGTTCTGAGGCTGTGTAAAGGTCCACATCAAGGCAGCATCAGAGGTGCTGTATCAACAAAGGTCACCTGCTGGTGATCCTGGACTTCTGCCGCATGGCAATGCACAATGGCGGCTCTGCTGGTCTCTGCCTTTTCCAGGCTCACTTTCTCCCAGAGCTCAGTTGTAGACGATCAGGCATATGGCTGGGTCCATACATCTCTTCCTCTCCTTTGGGACTTGCTGCAGCTTTGGGTTGCTCTGCCAGTGCCTCCTTTCTCTTTCCCAAGTTCTTTAACATCTGAAAGCTTCTCTCTGTCACTGCAACATTTTTCATGTCTCTGCAGTTTGCTAGTCCTCCTCTTATAAAGGACTCGTAAGAGAATTAAGACCCACCCTGAGTCCCACTATCTAATCAAAGGCCCTTAACTGAAATGATCTGATCAAAAGATTCCTTACCTTGATTTAATCAAAAGGTTTCAACTACAATGGGTTTACAGGCACAGAATGGGTTTGCCTTAAGAACAGGATTTTCTTAGGTCCACAAAAGACCCAAACCAGCACAATACTACTGAATGAAAAAGCTTCAAAATACTGGAAACACTTGTTTTCACAAAGCAATATTAACCATTTTACTTTCAATCATTGCACACACATGTGTACATATATCTTTACATATGTGTGAGTATATATATTTTTTATATATACTCTATTTCAGCATATACACACACATACATACTTATAGTCTGTTCTCCAGAAAGCATCCAGAAAAATCTTCTAGAAGCATAAATTGTGTCATTTCATTCCTACTCAGGAAATTTATGTTTTACTAAGAATAAACTTTGACCTATTACCACAGCTAAGGCTGTGCTGCTGGATCTGACTGCTTCCTTCCTCCCCAGCCACAACTCTTGCTGCTCTGCTTTTCATTGGTTCCCTTTATTTCCTGAAATAGAGCAAACTCTTTCACCCTCCATCACCTTTATGCAAAACCATGGTTAACTGGACAGCTCTAGTTCCCATTCTGACTCCTACCCTCCTCTGGTCTACCTTGATGATTAATTTCTTTATTGTAATCATAAAAAATCATCGATATGTATGTGTATATTTCTATGTATGTTATAAATATTTCATGAATTTATATTGATATATTATAAATATGTTATGTACAAATGTATATCTGTAGGGAGCCACCCGCTGTGAGACCTATCTACAGCCTCCCACAACATGGCGGAGTTCACAAATCTGCCCTGTCATTTCCTTATTCTTCTCCTCCCTGCTTCTTTGTTCTCTCCCTCCCACCACTACTCAGGTGACCACAGCAATACGCATGCACAAGGCGCGAAACTCCGCAGACCTGTTGCAAACTGTCGGCCAATCCCCTCCTTGGACGTCTGCCACCCACAAGACCAGCCTATCACCTATGTACACGTTCCCTTCCCTCTCTATATATTCCCATGTTCTGCCCCCAATAAACGAGGCTTGATCAGAACCTTGTCTTGCCTCCATTCTTCTCTCGACTCCTGCCCCACCCCGCTTCTTCCCACAGGTCCCTGGACTCGCCCCCGCCGGCTTCGGCATATATCTATATGTTTGTTTATTAGGAAAGGAAGCATTTCTATTTTATTTAACAACATATTACATAGTCATTCAATAATAGAGAGTGAATGAATGAATGAATGTATTACTTATATAATATGAAATATGGCCATATCACCTGTTTCTGATCATTGCTATCCTTTTGTCCATACAATCAGCCTAAGACCACCAGAAGTTGTAGTGGAGAAATTCGGGTATGCGCGGTTTCGAAGGCCAGGACAAGAGAATACCGAGAAGGAAGTTGGTTTATTTTGACCGGCCGGGTTCGGCGGACTCTTGTCCTAATAAAAACCGAGCCCCGAACAGCCTTTTCCAGACCCTTTTATACAGAGGATATAGGATTAGAAAGACTAACAGTGATGGTAAACAGACCTTTGGTTAGGTTCTTCAGATCTTAGTATCAGATAGGTTATTTCCTCCAGGTGAGTTACATATTCTCCACATCCAAGCCAGTTTGGATTAGCATAGCTCCACATTGTCTGGAGGCAGCCCTGAATACACACTCAGTCTCACATCCCTTCTGAACATTCAAAGACTGTAGGGCCTATATTACTTATCTGGCCATCTTGGAGACTAGGTACTCTTGGAAATAATTTTGATTTAATGCACAGGCTATATCAAAGTAACCCTTTCATCAGATAAAATCAGATTTATTGATCCATTGAAAAGAGGGAGACCACTCACCACAGAAACCATGAAGTATTTCAAAAGCAAAGGAAAAGAGTTATCATAAGATTTAGGAAATGGTAGATTTAGGTGAAATTTAAATGAAGCAGTATTTTGAATGGCTCATGGTAAAGTAGTACTGTGTGTAAAGGAGTCAACATCAGGTCTAAACCAGAAATCAGACACAAGATCCTGTTTCCTTAGAAACTACAAAATTAAGATGTGCGATGCTGAGT
The DNA here is from genome assembly GCF_030445035.2 of Dasypus novemcinctus. NCBI lineage: Eukaryota > Metazoa > Chordata > Mammalia > Cingulata > Dasypodidae > Dasypus > Dasypus novemcinctus. Next base: position 22,451,261 of record NC_080682.1, on the reverse strand, counting down.
ACAAAAACCCTTTATTTGAAGCCCTGCACCTGGGTTGGAAATTGAACCTTCTTCTCTATATTAAAGTGAATTAGATCTTTAAGCAGGAGTGATATAATTCAGCTTACTGATATAATTTAAAACAACTAATTTCAGATAGTCTATGATTTTAGAGACGTTTTCTCACTGAGTAAAAAGAAGTTACTCAGTGAAGGGAGTTATTTTGATACTTTAAAGCTGCAGTCTGTCACTGGGGAAAAACTTTTTCATGCTGAGTTTCAAAATGGATTTTCTGTTTCTTTTATTCCAGCCTAATGAATGGCAGGGCAGATTTTGACAGTCCAAGCTTTTTTTTTTTTTTTTTTTTTTTCTTTTTCTTTTCTCACTTCGTTTACAGGATGGAATTATCTTAGATTGACAGTTAACCTTAGTGCCCAATTACCACCTCTCATGTCCTCTGTTTTGCAATAGCTCTCCTTATAGCTCCTTTCACATCTTGGTTCCTTAGGCTATAGATCAAGGGGTTGAGCATGGGTGTGATGACAGTATAAAAAACTGCAATTATCTTGCCCCCAGCCCGGGAAGACTTTGACTGGGGTCTCATGTACATGAAGATGGCAGTTCCATAGAATAAAGCCACCACTGTCAAATGGGAGGCGCAGGTGGACAGTGCCTTGTGCCTCCCAGAGGCTGACTGCATCCTAATGATAGAGAGAAGGATTCGGGCATAGGAAACAACGATGAGGATGAAAGGAATGAAAACAATAATGATGCTGAAGACAAAAACAACCAGTTCAGTGAGTGAGGTATCAGTGCAAGCCAACCTCAAGACAGAAGGAACCTCACAGAAAAAGTGATTCAGGACATTGGGTCCACAATATGGCAGACTCAATGTAAGGATATTGATAACCATGGAACTAAGGAAGCTGCTGGACCAAGAAATGGCTGCCAGTTGGACACAGGTGCTTTGGTCCATGATGACAGTGTAATGAAGAGGGTGACAAATAGCTACATATCTGTCATAAGCCATAACACCAAGGAGAACACATTCAATCATTCCAAAGGAGAGGGAGAAGTACATCTGAGTAGCACAGCCAGAGAATGAGATGTTCTTCTTTTTCCCCACCATGTTGGACAGCATTTGTGGAACATTGGTAGATATATAACAGATGTCCAAGAAGGATAAATTTGTGAGGAAAAAATACATGGGGGTATGGAGACAAGATTCAATCTGGATAATAGTGATGATGATGATATTCCCAGCCACAGTTAATAAATAAAAGAACAAGAATATAATAAAAAGAGTTATCTGGATCTTTGGCTGAGATGAGAGGCCCAGGAACACAAATTCAGTGACAGTGAAGTTAGTTTTTATCATATTCATTGTTCAGACCATCTTCCTCTCAAAATAGCATCCTCTCCCCTAAAGACAAAATCAAATGCCCTGTACATCACAGTGTTGGAAACACAAATCATAAGAAAGGAGGAGAAATCTTGTTCTGAGGTGATATTTTGAATATCTCAGTTTCATTACAGATGGAATACTTCTCTTTTGCTTCTGGAGGAAGTATTCTATAGATGAGATGATACTACCAAATTTACTCAGTAGAATATATCAGATATTCTTGTCTTTTTTCAAATGGAATGCTCTTTGTTTTGTCAGTAGCTTCTCCAAACCTTATTTATTTTTGAAAGCCTTATTCACACTCCATTTACTTCATAAAAATCTCATTTTGTTTTTCTTCCACATGTAACAACAGAGTAGCTTGGTGAGGCACACAAGTGGAAAGCAGTGGAAGACATTGTTACATGTGCTGCAGGTCTAGCCTAAAGGAAAGGCAGCCTGTGCTTTTTCTGTGTCATCCTGATGCCACTTTCGTATACTTCATCCTACAGAACAACCACTGCACACAAAAACAACAAAAACTGTTATGGGGCACACTAATTGCAAATTCTTTCAGCTTCACCACTTCCATGCTGAAAGATCTTGGATACTTTCATTATATATAAGAAAAAATGAAGATAGAACCAATCATGTGGAGATATTTTTGAGGTTTAAGTGAAATAATTATACAAAGCATTTAAGACAGTCTGCACCTATGAGGCAATACATATACTGTTGTAGAATTTGAGAGAGGTTCAATTATTTGAGTAAAGAGAGGCCAGGACTCAGGAATGATTTTGAGGAGGAAGAATGGTTTATTGATGGCCAGCCAGACTCGGGAAATTTTTGTTTCAATCCCGAGCCTCGAACAAGATTTTTTAGTCGCTTTTATATAGAGAGGAAAGGCCAAATGGTCCTTTTGTTTTAGTTTTCAATAGGCTTGAATTAGCATATATTTCCACATCTTAGGTAAGCTTTTAGCATGGACCTCAGGCATTCAATAAGCTTTTAGCACATTTGGTTTGCATTTACTCTGAATACTTAAAGTTTATAGACCTTGCATTGTTAAACTACTTTTTGCTCACCAAGGGCAGGACTGCAGCCTTTTATTACTCCACACCCCCAAGTCACAGATAGTTTAGGTTATCTCTGAAGAGACAAAGAGCCTCTCACCCATGTCCCACATCATTTCCCCCCTTTGCCAAAGTTTAACTTGCTAAGCTTTGGCATAATTATTGTTGGAGCTATGAGGTGGATAGCTGTTTGTTGTTTTGATTGATTATTTATCAATCTTTAGTGTAGCATCCAGAACTGTTTTTAAAAGTTTAGAAGTTTTTATTTTGGACAGCAGAATTCTGGGGCGGGGGCCTCCTGCAGTTATTCTGTGGCCACTGGCACTTACGTGGATTTCCAGTCAGGTTCTAGATCTATCTATTAATTTTATTTTACTCTTGAAGAGTTTACACCTTTAATTTAAAAGGGGTGCTGAAGGGAGACGATTTCTTTTTTGTAGCTGCTTTCTCCTGGCCATGGGTTGTAGTTATTGCTTAATAAGGTGTAAAACTCTTAATTTATTTTAACTGGAGGAAGATGGATCTGGCATTCTGTACGAAGTTGGATGAAGTTTTTATGGTTAATAAGATGTTCACTCTGAAAGAAACAAGCTTAATTAAAAATTTGGAATACCCGTTTTTAAAAGAGGACATTGGATTACAGAGGTAGACAAGGTTAGGTGCCTCTAAAGATGGCACTCCTTCTTAAAAGCTGGTGGGAACAGCATATATATTCTTTTTTAAGTTATTCATCTTTAGAGAGAAATTGCAACAGACACTTAGCTTTGTCTGAAGACACATTCCAAGCTGTTTAATGATTGGCACTCATTCGTTCTGTTAGATGCTTCTGGATAACTGGCACTCCTTGGGCAACTGGCTTCACTCAGGATTAGAACACTAAGTTGGAAATTTTTTTAGTTTTCCCCTGTGGGAGTGATCAGAACTACAGAATAAAGGTTTTTTTTACACCTTGGTTTTAATTGTACAATTTTTAGCAATTTTGACTTGTTCAATAGGTGACTTACTATCAGCAAGCAAGCCTCACCTTTGCTACACAGCAGAGTACAGTAGAATATAGAAGTTGACTGAGACTGGCTGAGACTGCCACTTTATTTTATAGACATGTTTATTAACTGTTTAGAAAATGATTTTAACAGAAATTTAACATGTCTAATATACTTCTGCACTTGATCCAAAATAGAAAAGATAACATTATAATTATTAGGCATATATTTAGTACAGGATAAAAGTACAGCACTTAATATTAACTAATGTATTACTTAATGCATAAGGATTTAGAGTTACAATTATTAGTTTTGAGTTTCAGGTTTGTAATACTTTACATGTTATTTTTCCATGAGAGCAGGCCATAATGCCAATTGTGTTTAAGTTTCACTTACAGTATTCTGGTATTGATGTGGGCTATGGGTGGCAGGCTCTTTGTCTCTTCAGAGATAATCTAAACTATCTGTGACTTGTGGGTGTGGGATGATGAAAGGCTGCAGTCCTGCCCTTGGGGAGCAGGAAACAGTTTAACAATGCAAGGTCTATAAACTTTAAGTATTCAGGGGAAATGCAAACCAAATATGCTAAAGGCTTATCTAGAATGTCTGGAGTCCATGCTAAAAGCTTACCTAAGATGTGGAAGATATATATGCTAATTGAAGCCTATTGAGAACTGAAACAAAGGGACCATTTGGCCTTTCCTCTCTGTATAAAAGACGTTTGAAAATCTTGTTCAGGGCTCGGGATCCAAACAGAAAGCTCCCGAGTCCGGCTGGCCATCAATAAACCATTTTTCCTTCTCAAAATCATTCCTGAGTCCTGGCCTCTCTATACACAAATAATTGAGCCTCTCTCAAATTCTACAACAGTATCATGGCTCCACTTAGCATGTTCTTCAATGCAGTGAGCAAGTTGCAGCATCCTTGATTTTAAGAGATTTTCCAGTATTTTACTAGCCTGGTGCATAGTGCTCTCTGGAATAGTGCCAGTCTGGAGGCAATATTCGTTGTACACTTGGCTGTACTGAGTCACTATTGGCTGCTGTAAGAGCTTGAAACTGCAACGTAGTTCCCATTGACTTTAGGAGCAGAACCAGAGGCTGATATAGCAAATATTTTTAATTGAGGGGTTAGTGAACAGCTTAGCCAATAACTCACATGGAGAGGCAAAATGCAATGTATAAAAGGCCTGGTTTGAATGCACAAAAGAGTTTGATAGTGTTAAAGTTTATTTCTTGTTTTTATATATATATTTTAAACAATTTAATGCAACATATTAAATGACTGTTTATTTACACAATTTTACCATGAAGATAACAGTAGGTACTTTACTTTAGTAATAGAGGAGAAAAAAATTATTTTTCATTGTTAAAATGAAAACAGAATATTTCCAATAGAATTAAGATAACTTTTTATTACCATTTACTTAAATGTGTACTTTGCAGTGGCCTTCAGACAGGTTTTATTATCATGAAGTTATTTTTGCTACCAATACCAATCTAAGTTTTTTAGTTAACAATGACTTCTAGAACTAGAACTATTTAAACATTTTCAGTTTGGAAGATGTTTTACAAACTCTTTATAATTGACTATAACCACATTGATTAGCCACCTCATGTTTAAATAAACTTACTAAATTACAATTAGTAATGAAAGAAATTTACTCTATTTATTTAAGAGAGCATATCTACAATCTTTTTCCTTTAGCCTAATTTCACCAATGTGAACTTAGTGATTTTCATTACTGTAAAGATTTTGTACATATAATGTTAATTTATGAATAATTTAAAAGCATACTAACAGGTTTTAAAACACATTACATAATTACTTAATTTTTAAAAATTATAACCCAGGAAAGATTTTTCCATAGTTTTTATGGACTTTCCTTTACTTACTGAAATTTGTTATAGATCCATTAATTACCTTTATTTTGTTGGAAAGAAATTTTTTGGAAGAAAATAAGGCTCACCAGATTGTGGAGAAGAAAAGAATTTATTTTCAATCTTGCAAGAAGGGGCGCAGAGCCAGATATGGCTGGTGCCTCGAACAAAGAAAAATGACACAATTTATACCCTTAAGCCTAGCACGCAAGCTCTTCTTTTGTTTTTCCATAGATTGGATACTTCAGAAGTTACAGCTTATCTGAGATTTAACTTTCCCATGCAAAGTTTGTGATTTAACGCTTCCTCTATTACATTCAAACCATTTTAGTTTTTACCTGCTTCCCTTTGTCTTTTCCTGGGTTATAATTTTTAAAAAACATTCCCAACAAACTTGGGTGCTTGGCGCGGACACAGATGGCCTCCAAGCCCCGGCAAAGGGCCAGACCAGAGACAAGACAGCAGAGCATGCACAAACATCTAGACTCTGCAAACATCCAGACTCCTCAGCTTTTGCCCCAGAATCATTTCACTCCCTTGCCAATGGCAAGGGAGGGCTCCAGCTCAGCTGTAATTCCACTTTACATAAGGACACAACTCCAACACTAGCATTGAGCTGACACAGACAGAAGCACAAAGGTCACTAATCTGACCCACAAGTTATATATTTATTTTCACCATGGCTGCCCCCACAGCCATCACAAACCTCAGAACACTTAACATTTGGTATAAAGTGAATTTATTCACAATTTAGCACCATAACAAAAGATTTCAGCTAGACTTTTTCCCGGTTTTCTTCCAGGACATTAGGACTCGAACCTATAAACAACCCTTCTTATTAAAATCAAGACTCCACTCCTTTAGTGGATATAAGACTAGTACCAGATTCTAACATGCAGTTAGACAAACCCAAAATACCAGGGCTTTTTTCCGGTTTTTCTCCTTTTCCCAAGCCTAGAGAAAACGGCTTCCCCCCCCCCCCCAACTCTTTGGGGCTACTGGGGTTCTCTCAGGAGGTGATCAGCCTCCCCTTCCTAGCAATTAAAGCTAGGGCCTTCCAGACTGTGCTCACCCGGGGAGTCTTACCTTTTTCCATGTTTGGAGTTCTTTTTTGTTCCCAGAATCTTTCTCTTCAGACCTTCCATTGCCCTCGATTTTTGTCGGGAAGACTCTGGTGGAGCCCACATCTTTTCTGGATTAAATTTAATCCAGGGGCGCTCAGATTTGGGGTTCACCTGAGTCCTCCCGGCTTCCTCGGGGATTTGGAAGGGGCAGCAAAATGCTACCGTCTCTGGTCTTCGTTTGTTATCCCTCCGTGGTTGCCAAAAATGTTGTAGAATTTGAGAGAGGTTCAATTATTTGAGTATAGAGAGGCCAGGACTCAGGAATGGTTTTGAGGAGGAAGAGTGGTTTATTGATGGCCGACCGCCGGACTCGGGGAACTTTTTGTTTCAATCCTGAGCCTCGAACAAGATTTTTTAGTCCCTTTTTTTTTTTTTTTTTTTTTCTTTTTTTTTTTTTTTTTTAATTTTTTTATTTTTTATTGACTTTGTAATAATATTACATTAAAAATATATATGTGAGGTCCCATTCAACCCCACCCCCCCACCCCCCCTCTCCACCCCCCCAACAACACTCGTTCCCATCATCATGACACATCCATTGGATTTGGTAAGTACATCTTTGGGCACCTCTCAGGCCAAATGGTCCTTTTGTTTCAGTTCTCAATAGGCTTGAATTAGCATATATTTCCACATCTTCGGTAAGCTTTTAGCATGGACGTCAGGCATTCGATAAGCTGAATACTTAAAGTTTATGGACCTTGCATTGTTAAACTATTTTTTGCTCACCAAGGGCAGGACTGCAGCCTTTTATTACTCCACACCCACAAGTCACAGATAGCTTAGGTTATCTCTGAAGAGACAAAGAGCCTCCCACCCATAGCCCACATCAATACCAATAGGTGTTATTAATAGCCCTGAAACATACATTGATGCTACATTTATCTGGAATTCATTTCTGTAATAACACATGCTTCAGGAAAATATTATTAATAAAAAGGATCCAGATAAGTTAAATTTAAGAGATATTTTTGATGTGGGCTCTGGTGGGAGGCTCTTTGTCTCTTCGGAGATAACCTTAAGCTAAGCTGTCTGTCCTGACTGGTGGGTGTGGGATGATGGGGGGCTGCAGTCCTGCCCTTGGTAACCATGGCAACAACTCCAGTCCCAGGAAACAATTTATCAATGCAAACTCTATAGACTTTGAATATTCAGGGGAAATGCAAACCAAATGGGCTAAAAGCTTATCTAGAATGTATGAAGTCCATGCTAAAAACTTACCTAGAATGTGGAAGATATATGCTAATTCAAACTTATTGAGCACTGAAACAAAAAAACCATTTGGCCTTTCCTCTCTGTATAAAAGGGACTCAAAAATCTTGTTCGGGGCTCGGTGTTGAAACAGAAAGCTCCTGAGTCTGGCCGGCCGTCAATAAACCATTTTTCCTTCTCAAAATCATTCCTGAGTCCTGGGCTCTCTATATGCAAATAATTGAACCTCTCTCAAATTCTACAACATTTTGACTGAGAGCCCTTAGTCCCCACCCTATGCCTCTTTACTCTTAGTATTTGCATTTGTTAGCAAGTTTGGCAAATTTCTTCCAGTTCTTAGCTGCTTAAAAACAGTGACTAAGGAAGATATGGAGTAACAAGAAAATGTGGAGGCAGGCATAGACACAATAGCAAGTATTATAGAAGTTGCCAAAGAGTCATACATTTGCTCATTCTTTTTCATTAGTTAAATTTTTATCTTCATTTCTTCCTTTCAAAAATATCTTCATGACAACCTAGTGCATACCAGAAGCTGGATACATACTGCTAAACTAACTGGAGTTCTTTATACTCTCAGGAAATTTACATTTCAGTGGAAAGTTGCAATTAAAGGAAACAAATTGATTCCATGGAGAATGGGGAATCTTACACAAGAAGGCATTTAAGAAATGAGAAGCTGCAGGTCATGAAAAGACTGTTATTCAAAATATTGTCTTTCAACCAATATTGGGTGGCATATAATATATTTTAGAGAGTTTCTTATATTTTTATTGTTATCAGTGTCTCTAAAACTAATAATTCTGTGAACTTGTAAACTAAATTATCTAAAATATGAAATCCAAGGATAAGGAAAGGAGAGAACAGTAATGAAGAGAGAGAAATAAAATTACAGTGCTATTTTCATCAAGAGGAAAAGGAAAGAGAATTTCAGAGTTTCTTAACATTTCTCCCAAACAACTGTTAGGAAGTTCTGTAAAGAAATATTTTAGTGAATTTTAGGAGTGATTATAATGATAACAAATGATACCCAGAGTGAGTTTCTCAGTTGACAAGCATCATGATGCACTATCAGGAGCCAGGTAGCTAGGGGTGAGGGGGAGAGGATGAGTTGTCTAGCTCCACCACCTGCCATCTGGGAGGACTTGTGCTATTCACCTCACTGATCTGTGCCTCATTTACCTCATCTGTAGAATGGGCAAGAGTAGCATTACCTCACAGGCTGATTGGTAGGTTTAAATGAGATAATACATGCTAAGCACCTAAAACAGAGTTAGATGGAGAGCAAGGGCTCAATACATTTTAACTATTATCATTATGTATTTGATTCTCATAGCAACATTGTTAAGTGGGCAGAGCAGGAGTTATTGGCATTCCTATGAATAGCTCAGGAACTAAGGCTTCAAGACATTGGGCAACTTGACTGACATGGCTTAAGGAATTACTGAATAACTGTTCAAGCACCTACAACACAAACATATATTGTATAGCTTTAAATAATGACTAGACTAAAAATAATAGTCTCATTTACATGGCATGTATTGATATGTAAAATTGTGCACATGTCAAGGAACATAAATACCTTGGGACAACTTCTAAACACTTTTTTTTTTGACATCAGTAAATATTCATGATTTACTGTAGCTATGAGAAATCAGCTTAAAATAGAACAGCACAATTTAATGTCATCTGTGTTTTCTAAGAATTCATATCAAATATTCATGATAAATATCAAATATGTTAATAATACTCATGATTTTCTCCTCTTTTTTATTCTGCATTGTTCATTTTTTACCTTTAATTTTTTTTTACCTTCTAAAATATATTTTTATTGCAGAAGTTATGAACTTACAAAACAACTCTGCACGTGTGTAGAATTTCCATACAACACCCCTTCACCAACATACCACACTGCTATGGAACATTTGTTATAGATTTTGAGAAAATATCATCAAACTATTACCACTAACTGTGGTCCTATTTGAAGAGTCAATAATCTGTCTGGCTTCCTCTGAAGGTACAGTCACCTCAAAGAGCATTTTCAGTCACTCTGTGACTGCAACTGCTGAAAACAAGTTAGAAACCACTTAATTGTACAATTTCTTCTGTATTTAAATGTTTCCATTCCTACCAAAACATAAAAGTTATGTTTTCTTCAAGGGTGAGGAGGAATAAACTATTTTTTACTTTTTTTTACAAAATGTCTTCTCTTGAACCCATAAATTTAACACCCCAGACTGATGCAAATTCAACATATTATATAGGGGTTTGAAAAAATCCTGAATATTTTGTAATTACCAGAAGATTCTTTATAAGCTTAGCCAATCTAGCAAGCCATCACCTAAAATCTAAATCCTCTATTCTACCTCACAAGGCAAAAGCTACTGTTACTAAATACTTTCATCCAACTTGACTCCATGGAAAACTCTTATTCAACCTTTTAAATCCTACTCATGCATGACTTCCTCTTTAAAACTCTCTTAAATTCTTTCTTCTGACAGATTTAATAAGAGTCTTCTCAGTTAAACCATTTTTATCCTTTAAATATACTCTGTTTTAATGCTTATATATGTGCATATAAGAATAAACATTTGTTTATTAGTTTATCTCTTTAATTGAACTTGGGTTTTAATGATCCTGCCATGTTTTGCTTGTTTGTTCGTTTCTCTGTATGTAATAAATACTATGCTGATAATACTAAAATGAACCCTTCCCATTTCCCAATCTTTTTGAGTAAGTCTTGTGCTTAGGTTAAGAATGAATTCACTTTCATGGTAGCCATGATTTTAGTTAAAGTATATAGTCAAGCAAAGTCATTTACTCTATAATTTATTTTTCTGAATAACATTAATGTTCAAAAAATAATTCACTTTAAAAAAAGAAAAGAAAAAAGATGATGTGGTTTAATGCCAAGAATGCACAAGTGACTAATTTATACTATACTCCATGTAAGGTTATTTTCACATCTTATAAGATATTAGGATTTTGATATATTATATGACCAAATGTCTCATCTTTCCATTCTGTGGGTCACAGGAATAAACCTCAAATATATTTCCCACAAAATTGGAATAGTCTGATATTCCTTCTTAAATTCAGGATTTTCAAAAGCTATCTCTTTAATCTTTATCATTTAAGTCATTTGTAAAATTAAAGAAACAGTTTCCTCTGATGTATAATCCATTTATTTGTTACTTAAATTTGGTAGATAGATTTGATAGATAATAGTAATATTGGTCTTTGGTAATATTTGATTTTCTAGGGATATGTTATCAAGGTGGCAGAGTATTGGGATGAAGAGCAACAACTCTGGAAAGGATAACCTGGATATGAATTCTAACTCCATCATTTCTCTAAGGAGCCACTTGCAAAGTGTCTCAAATTCTCTAAACCCCACTTTTCTCATGTGCTAAATGGGAATTATATCACTACTTAATTCTGAGGGTTATTTTGATGATTATATGAGAAATGGCATATGAGAGTTTAGCATAATGTCTGACATACAGTAAGAACTTAATAAACTATAGCTAATATTTTTTATGAAGAATCCAGGTTTATTCAATTTGCAAGGAAAATACCTGTTCACTGAGAGTAGAAGGACTATTAGACATAATTGCATTAGTCGTACATGAAATATCATTGTACAGACACTTAAGGCCTGAACAAGTTTGAACAATTAAATAATTGGTTATTAGTTCATCAAAAATGAAATTTATTTTTAAAAAATTACTTTTTAAGGATTGAGAACTTTTAGAACTAAGAATAAGAAGGAAAGCATCATAATCTTGTTGCCCACCTAATTAAGAAAACTAGGAAAGCCTACCAAGCAGCCTTAAAATGCCTTCTAATGAAACAATCACCGAAGTATGAAAATTATTGTTGGAAGAGGAATTATTACTTATTAAAATCAAATCAACATTTATAGTGCTTCCAATTTATACTGTAGATGACAATTTACCACTTGAAGTGAATGAGGTTAACAAATCCTCTTGAACAAATAGTTTAGCATTAGTTTTGATACAGCATAAAGGAGAAGAAGAAGAATTTCAGAAGATGGGCTCCTGGAACGTCATGCACTGAGTTAGGGAGAAACGTAACGACAGCAAGAATGCTATGCGGTGAAACATGAAAATTAAAGTTGATGTTCAGTACAGGCAAATCCTCTTTTCTTACAGTGAAAGGTTTCTCTATGGAGAAAAAAATAATCATACACACACACACACACAAAAGATATCATTACCTACTATGACTATTACATGAGAAGCATTTTACTAGGTACTTTGCCAAAACTAAATTGCATTCTCACAATTACTAAATATATTTATACCCATTTTGAGGATGAGGAAATTGAAGATCAGAAAAGCGATACAAATTTCTCAAAGTCAAGAGTATTTATAAGAACCTTAATTTGCACTCAACTCAGCCTAACTCCAAAGTATCCTTGCTACTTAACCATAGATTGTATTTTACATTGTGCATATCAGTAGGCCATTATCCATGTAGGCAGAGCTGACAAAACTTACCCTAAGGCCATAAGTGATGTGTGGAAATAATTTGCTTCATACCTGTGCTCTCCACATTTGCAAGCAAACAGAAGCCAAAACAGAACAAGGCAGATGTGCAAAAAATACAACTTTAATGGAGATAAAATAATTCTTTCATGATAACTGTAAATGACACACTACTATAACCCAATTTGGCCTTTTATAGACAAAAAAAAAAAAAAGCATACACAATGAAATCTCTAAAGCATGACTTTTCTCATTTTAGGATCATAGGCAGAATTTTAGATTCTTGAGGGAAAATGTCCCAGACCTATAATTAAAATTTAATTTGTTCTGAAGGATTCCTGGTTCATTTATTTGTTAGTTGCTCCCCTGTCCCTGACCCACAAATGAACATTTTCAGCAATTTAAATGTAGCGTAACTTCCAGAGTTATTGCTTATGTGCTGCCTCACACTGGCAATCATAAAAATTGGTGCATTTTTCACAAGAGCAACAAAATATAAAATGCAGACTACAGGGATCTCCTCAGGTGCACACAAACAGAACCATTTCCTAGAATCAATGACAAGATAGAGGTGGTTCTAATCTTACTCTACTCTCAATTATACACAAAGTAAATTTAAATTTTCATTTCCTGCACCTGGCATGATCTAGATCCATCTCCTATTGCGTCTTAGTTAATTATAAACCATTTTTAAGAGCAGCAGCTATTCCAGATCTGGAACTTACTAGACTTCTGACCTCATACAGGGGACTTCACTTCTATTACCTTCAGTTTATTCATATTTAAAACGAGTATGAAAAATTATCTCCACTGTTACATTTCCCTCTCCTTATAAGTTTCAAGGGAAGCAAGGAACTTGCTTGGGGTGGGAACTGGGGAGGCAGAAGGAAGGAGGAAATGAGGTGGTTAAGAAATTGCGGTCACCCCTCGGGCTGAAGTGTGGTTTGCTGGCCTGGCGGGGGAGCAGCCGCAGCAGGCCAAGCCGCTGCCCCCATAATAGGGTGGCTGGTCGGACTCACCGCCACCCCTGAAGGGAGCTCGGCATGGGCGCAGAGTGCCCTCGGGTCTCCCCTTCTCGGCAGCCATGCTTCCGCGGCCGCCCCTCCTCCCGGATGGCGCCACACGATGCCTGTGGGGCGGCACCCTTCTTCTTCTTTCTCCCTGCGCAGGCGCAGGGCGGAAAATTCCAGTCTGCCCTTTTCCCCTCCCCCGACAGCAGCAACAGCCAGGCGTGGGCGGAAAAATCCAGTCTGCCCTTTTCCCTCCCCCCAACAGCAGCAACAGCCAGGCGTGGGCGGGAAACTCAAGTCTGCCCTCTACCCCAGCAACAGCAGCCACCAATCACTAAGCCCTGCCACTTCCCCCAGCAACAGCAACAGCCAATCCCTAATCACCACCCCTCCCCCGTCCAGTACCTCCCACTGACCTTTCTCCGGCAACCAATCAGAACAGGGCGTGGCTTTGACCAATCAGCCTTCCCCAGCCCCTATAAAACTGTTGCCTCTCCCTCAATAAAGTGGACCTGCGTGTTTACCTTGTCACCGCAGTAGTTCTTCTGCCGTGCCCCCTCCAGTCCTGAGAGCCCCCGACAAGGGCCTGGCCTCCCTTGTCCCCAGTTTGTCGCCTGCGTCTCCGGGCGACCCCTTCGTCGCCTGCTTCTCTGGGCGACCCCTTCGTCGCCGGCTTCACTGGGCGACCCCGTCAGCCGAACCGCGCAACCCCTGTGAGACCGACCCCTCGTCTGCTGCCAGACCGACCTCTCGTCCCAAGCGGGACCGACCCCTCGTCCCAAGTGGGACCGATCCCTCGTCCAGAGCTGGACCGACCCCTCGTCCGCAGCCAGACCCCACTTCTACTGACCGAGCAAGCTGCCGCAAGAAATGAACATGAATTAAGTCCCTTTCATGTACAAAATACCAAATGAATCAAGTAATGTTTCCATACAGTCATAACACTCTCAATCTGGTGATTCTCAAATCCTGAATACCTATAGATTGCTGTTTGTTTTTTATATTATGAACATTTAACATCAATGTCCAAGCCTTACCCTAGGTCAGTTAAATCAGAATCACTGTGGATGGACTCAGGCATATGTATTTTTCAAAGTCCCCAGGTGAGGTCTTTATGACTTATTTTCCAATAGTTTTACTGAAAAATAAAACATTTTTGGATTTATATAAAATTCTCACTAGGAATTTTGAACTGCCACTTCTACTTTTTTTCCTATTATATTCCAACATTCAGGCAGTCATGTATAGAAAGAGTCTAAAAAGTACCACTTCTATCAAAGATCTTCCAGAATGTCTAACTGTTCTGTGCTTTGATAAAGCAGGAGTTTTCTAGATCAGCTCCTCACCTGGTATCAGTCCCTTCAGGGGGCATTTATTCTAGAATTGTTATCGGGGCTTCCCCAAATGCAAAGGAAATAACAATACATAGCAGACAGGGCACCTTTAGAATATATTTACTCAGTTGATTCCTAAGACTTTATAAGACAAAAAGAACTGCACTTATATTCATTTTACATTTCTGGAGACTAAAATCTAAAGGGAACAGATACTTTCTAGGTGCATGTAGTTCATAAGTGATATCAAAAGCTCTTGAGTATTTCTCACATTAAAATGTTCATTTTCAAATATATGGTCACCCCAAAGGCTTACTACAAGCCCTGGTGTTCACTTGAAGCAATATGAGATTCTAAGGCAATGTGATACATAACCTGACATGAGCAGAGTCGACCCCTTTCTCCTTGGTGAATGTTGATCAGTTTCTGGGGTTGGCTATTAATTGCAGGCCTTAGTTTGTTTGTTTGTTTTTTTTTTAAAGAAGTTGTGAGCTTCAAAACAATCATGTATAATGTGCAGAATTCCCAGAAATCACTCATCCATCAACCTTCTTATATTGTTGTGGAATATTTGTTACAGATTATGAAAGAAAATGATCAGATTTTTACCATTAACTATGGTCCATAGCATTCACTTGGCATATTTTTTCCATCCACCCTGCTCTTATTTACACTATGTATTAGTATTGTATATTTTTATAGTTCATAAGAAAACACTCTCATATTTGTGCCATTATCCATAGTCCATCTTCCACCACATTGTTCATTATTCTATACAGTTCCTTGCCTAGCATATTCTATCTGAAGGCTACAGTTGGTAGCCCTTAGTTTTGTTTTTTTTTTTTTAAAGATTTATTTATTTAATTCCCCTCCTCCCTCGGTTGTCTGTTCTCTGTGTCTATTTGCTGTATCTTGTCTCTTTGTCCGCTTCTGTTGGTAGCCCTTAGTTTTTAATTGCCCCAGGCAAGTCCTATTTTGTATTCCAGTCAGTCAGCCAACAATTCCTTACTGAAGGCCAGTACACATTAGACACTCTTTTAGGTTCTGGAGTTTGCGCAATGGCAAGCAAAACCGTAGAAGTATAAATGATAGTGGGAAAAACTAGACAATAAACTGGTGAAGAAATAACTGAATAAATTGTGTACTAATAAATACCATGAACAAAATCATATTGGGAATGAAGAGAAAGAACAACTGTTGAGGTACTATTTCAGCCTGTGTGGACACAAAAGGCATAACTAAGAAGATGATATTATAGTGGAGATCCAAATGATGAGCAGCAGGCAAGAATGAAGATATAGATGCACTACTCTAGTTAGTACAAGAAACAGTAGGAAGGTCCTTAAGGATTAGGGGCAGAGAATAAGAGATAGATTGGTAAAAGATGATAGCAAAAGTAGATGATGCGAATCTGTGATGCAATACTTCTAAGCACCCAATAGAATGGCAAAATTAAAACAACAGCACAACATTCAAATAAAACAGCTTAGTTTTGACAAGGATAAAGAACAACCAGAACATATATTAGACAAGGTATAATTTATGGAAGTTTAATCAAGCAATTTATGATTCATGAATTATGTAGCATCCAAACCACATGTGTAAAGGAGTGTCACCACAGGATGGAAAAGGAAAGCAAAAGCAGAAACAAGTCAGAAAGTATTCTGATTGTATATATAAACTGAATGACCTTTTTTGGGCTATTTCCAGTGGAAGGCCCTCATCTTAAGTTATCTATTACTGATTGACTAAGTTTCCATTTCTTAGTACGGCAGGCATTTATAGGAAATGTCTGGCATCCATTAATTTTTTAATTATATTGGAGTGTCTTGCAAAACCAGGGACAGATATACATTGATTAGTATGATATGTTTATCCATTCTGATAAACTATCTCTACTGGACCAAAACTGGCTTGCCACCAGGTATTCCTAACTGCAATTCTGTAGGGTACATCCCAGTTTCTTGGAAAGCCTCTGAGTCTATTGTCATTTGTGTGTGTGTGTGTGTGTGCACAAAAAATTACAAGCAATACTAGGAAACAGGAAGACACGGACCAGCCAAAGGAACAAAACATATATCCTGAAAAAATACAGAATTTAAGACAATTAATCAGGGATAATCTCACAATTCCTTATATCTCTTCAAAGAATTTAAAGGAAATATGGCTAGAGAATCAAAGGTTATTAAGTAAACGCTGGGTGAACATAAAGAACAATTTGAAAGCTTGCAAAGAAAAGTAACAGACCTTATGAGAAAGAAAGGGATATGGATTGTTTTGTTTTGTTTTTTTTTTTAATTAGAGGCACATAAAAGACTTGAATTGCTCGAAGACAGAATTAGTGATTTTGAAGACAGAACATCTGACCTGGAAAAGACAGAACAGAGGAAATGGAAAAAATGGAACAGAGTCTCAGGGAATTGAATGGTAATATCAAATGCACAAATATTTGCATTATTAGTGGCCCAGAAGGAGAAGAAAATTCAAAAGGAGCAGGGAGAATATTTGAGGAAATAATGACTGAAAACTTCAACCCTTATGAAAGACATAAACATCAATATCAAAGAACAATGCACCCCAAACAGAATAAATATGAAAAGGCATACTCCGACACACCTACTGTTTAAAAAGACAAATATAAGAGATAAAGAGAGGATTCTGAAAACAGCAAGGAAAAGCAAAGCATCACATATAAGGGGAACTCAATAAGATTACATGCTGACCTCTCATCAGAAACCATGGAAGCAAGAAGAAAGTAGATGATGTATTAAAGTTACTTAAAGAGAAAAACTTCCAGCCAAGAATTCTGTATATGGCAAAACTGTCCTCCAAAAATGAGGGTGAGTTCAAGGTCTTTACAGACAAAGAAAAACAATAGAATATGATACCAAAAGACTGGATTTACAAAAGATACTAAAGGGGGTGCTGCAACCTAAAAGGAAAACACAAGGGCAAGAGATTTGGAGAAGAGTTTACAAATGAAGATTACTAGGCAGAGTAAACTAAAGCATAAGAAGACAGACAATAGAGCAATAAGAAAACAGAGAGCCAAAGGACAAAATAGATGAAAATGAAATAAGCAATACCTTTACAGTAATAACACTGAATGTAAATGGATTGAATTCCCCAATTAAAAGATATAGACTGATGGAATGGATAATATATATATATATATATATATATATAGCTGTTTATATGTTGTCTACAAGAGACCCACCTCAGATATAAGGACCCAACCAGGTTAAAATCGAAAAGTTGGAAAAGATATTCCATGCAAATAGTAATCAAAAAGGAGATGGAGCTGTGATACTAATATTGGACAAAGTAGATTTCAAATTCAAAACTGTTGTAAGGGATGAAGAGATCATTATATATTAATAAAAAGGGCAACACACCAAGGAGAAATGACTGTACTAAGTATTCATGCACCTTACCTGAATGCCCCAAGATACATGAGGTGAACACTGGCAAAACAGAAGGGAGAAATAGATGTCTCTACAATAATAGTTGGAGATTTCAATACACCACTCTCAGTATTAGATAGAACATCTGGATAGAGGATGAATAAACAGAGAGCTTGAATAATATGACAAATGAACTAGACCTAACATCATCTATAGAACATTACCTCCCAAAACATCAGGGTCTACTTTCTTTTCAAGTGCTCATGGATCCTTTTTGAAGATACCATATGATGGGTCATAAGACAAGTCTCAATAAATTTAAAATAATTGAAATTATACAAAACACTATCTCTAATCATAATGGAATGAAGGTAGAAATCAATAATGGATGGAAAAAGGGAAAATTCATAAATATATGGAGATTAAACAGCACACTTTTAAATAATCAGTGGGTCAAAGAAAAAATTGAAAGAGAATTTAGCATATATCTTGAGACAAATGAAAATGAGACCACAACATACTAAAACATATGGGACCCTGAAAAGATAGTACTGAGAGGGAAATTTATAGCCCTTAATGCTTACATTAAAAAAGAAGAAAGATAAAATTGAAGCTCTAACTGCACACCTGGAGGAACTAGAAAAAGAACAGCAAATGAATCTCAAACCAAATCAAAGGAAAGAAATAGTAAAGTACAGATTAGAAACAAAATTGAGAACAAAAAAAAAACCAAAACAATAGAATCAACAAAACCAAAAGTTGGTTCTTTGAGAAGATGAACAAAATAGACAAACCCTTAGCTAAAATGACAAAGAAAAGGGAGAGAAGATGCAAATAAAATAAAAAATGAGAATGGGAACATTACCATTGACTCCTCAGAAATAAGAGTGATTATAAGAGGATACTTTTAACAACTCTAAGCAAAAAAACTAGACAATATAGAAGAGATGGGCAAATTCCTAGAAACACACAAACCACCTACACTGACCCTAGTAGAAATGGAAGACCTCAACAAACAAATTACAAGTGAAGAGATTGAAAAAGTCCTCAAAGACCTCCAAAATATAAAAATGCCTGAGACCAAATTAATTCACAGGTGAATTCTACCAATTGTTCAAAGATGATCTAATACCAATCTTGCTCAAGCACTTCCAAGACAACACTACCAAACTTGTTCTATGATGCCAACATCACACTAATAAAAAAAACAGATGAAGATACTACAAAAATTGAAAATTACAGACCAATATCTCCAATGAATTATAGATACAAAAATCCTTAATAAAATACTTGCTAACATAATTCAAAAGCACATTAAAATAATTATACACCATGATCAAGTGGGTTTTATTCTAGGTATGCAAGGATGTGTCAACACAAGAAAATCAATGTTAATAGTCCACATGCTAAGCTGAAGAAGAAAGTCATATGATCCTATCAATTGATGCAGAAAAAGCATTTGACAAAATACAGCACCCTTAATAAAAACGCTCCAAAAGAAAAGAATAGAAGGACGTTTTCTCAATATGGTAAAGTGCATATATGAAAAACCTACAACTAGCATAGTATTCAATGGTGAAAGACTGAAAGACTTCCTGCTGAGATTGGAACAAGACAAGGATCCCCACTGTTATCACTGTTATTACTAGCAGGGCTATTGTATGGTTATGACAATGTTTGCAAAGGAAAGTCTAAAGTCATGTATATTACTAGAAGAAAAGCTAAACACTGTAACATAAGTCTGTATAATATATTAAAATCTCATGTAAAATGTGAATATGGGTGGTCTTGCATATATAAGACTATTTTTACAAAATATAAATACAAATATACTAGTGAAAAGGAAAAAGAATAGCAGCTATGTACACAGGAAGACAGATTGAGATGTGATGCACAAACGTGGTTACACTAAATACCATTGATTGTACACTTTGGATGGATTTATGCTTTCTTAATATGTATCAATAAAATTGAAAAAGGGAAAAAACAGAAAATTAGAGTGTTAAAAAATTAATAATAATAATCCAGTGTGATGATTGCCCACAATCTACTTGACACTGCCCTGTAGCAGTGTTTTTCAAAGATTTCTAGTTAAAGATCCTGAAGTTCTCTGGAAAAAGCCTAGGTTGGACCAGAAAATGATAGTATAGTCTGAAATACTTTTAAAAGCACCATGAAAGATCCACCCCACCTTCAAGAAACTCACAAATCTAGGTGGGAGAATAAAAGCATGTTATTTGTGTGTGTGCGCACGTGTGCGCATGTATTTTTAATTTAATGGATGGCTTATTAACTAATACTGAAAATTATAAGGCAACATAAAATTACCACTGTGTCATGCAGTGAAAACTAAATACCAGTTTGAAGAGTGGGAGAACTAGTCACATTTATGAATAGCTTAAGGCAGTAAACTAAGGACTGTGGGGGCCACAGCAGTGGAGAGAGGCTCTTCCTGGAACTATTCTTTTTCTCTAGCAAAAGTTTTAATCCATTAAGTGCAGATAGATGAGAACAAAATTCAAAGAAGGGGAAATACTTTAGCAAGTGTTCATGATTTAGATCTCTTTGGCCTATGCACAGGATACTAGGTGTTCAGTAAATATTTATGGAAATTGATGAACAGCAGGGCAGCGGCAGCTGGCCTGTGATCGAGTATTCCCTGGGGGAAGCACTGCAACCATGTTCCTCTTCCCTGACAAGCTGCCATCCACCTCGAGTAATTCTTTTTTCTTAAGCTCCAGTAGCCAGGATTACAGGCCCCTGTGCCCAGAAATGTAGAAAGCCACGGATAAACCTGGGACATCGTCACGGGACCACAGTGTTATGTGATGTTTTTTATAAATAGGGAGCAGTTGAAGCAATTGGGCTCCTGCCTACCATATAAGAGGTCCAGGGTTTGATTCCCAGAGCCTCCGGTTGAAGGGAAGCTGGCCTGTGTGGCGAGCTGGCCCACGCAGAGTGCTGCCCCACGCAGGTGTGCTGGCGCAGCAAGATGACACAACAAAAAGAGACACAGAGGAGAGACAATAAGAGATGCAGCAAACGAGGTTGTTGATGTGGTGCAAGAGATTGAGCACCTCTTTCTCACACTGGAAGGTCCCGGGATCGGTTCCCAGTGCCACCTAAAGAGAAGACAAGCAGACACAGAAGAACAAACAGCAAATGGACACAGAAAGCAGACGAGTGGAAAAACAAGGATGGGAGATAAGTCTGTAAATAGGGTATGGGTGTAGCTCAGTGATTGAGTGCCTGCTTCCCATGTATGAGGTCTTGTTCGATCCTTGTACAAAGAAATATATACTAACTTGGACAAATAAATAAATGCTAACTAACTTGGGCTAAGCCTCCAGAAACATTCAGATATTTATGGAGCATCCTACTCCATTCCCAGCACTGTGCTAGGGTACAGGATACTTTTTAAAAATTTCACAGGAATAAACGTAAAAAAAAACTTTGACAAATGTTAGGGGAAGAAAAGCTATGCAATGATAAAATGTAAAGTTGCAGCAGTTGGCCTAGCTGGGAAGGTGACAGGACAGCAAGCCCTTACAAAGTGCAGCCACAGCCCTGAGCCCTCACAAGTACCACCTTGATCTGCCCAGTGACAATGGGAAACCGTTCTCTTATCCAGCAGAGAGGAGTTAGATTTTCCCAAAATTACACAGCTGATGGGGATGAAGAAAAGCAGGAATCACCTGGGCAGATGGACTGGAAAAGCTTTCTGACAGAGGGACAAT
This sequence comes from Dasypus novemcinctus, assembly GCF_030445035.2. NCBI lineage: Eukaryota > Metazoa > Chordata > Mammalia > Cingulata > Dasypodidae > Dasypus > Dasypus novemcinctus. Next base: position 22,429,636 of record NC_080682.1, on the reverse strand, counting down.
ATGTACAAAGGCCAAGGAGGAGGCCCCAGAGGCGTTGAAGGGGCTGCAAGAATGCAAGTGTGGCTAGACCAGCACTAATGAGGTAATGAAGAGGAGGATTGTGTGTGCAGGGGTGGGGGAGCCTAAAGACCCAACAGCCTGGTAAGCCTTCTTTAAAGGATTTGGTATTCTTTCGGCAAGGGGAAATCCTTGTGGTTTTGATTTGCATTTCTTGACAACTCATGTCGAGCATTTATTCATGAGCTTATTGGCCATATCTTTGGAGAAGTGTCTGTTCGAGCCCTTTGCCCATTTCTGAATTGGGTTGTTTGTCTTTTTGTGGTTGAGTTGTAGGAGTTATTTATATATTCTGGATATTGAATACATGGTTTCCAGATATTTTCTCCCACTGTGTGGGTTGTCTTTTCACCTTCTTGATGATATCCTTCAATGCACAACTTCTTACTTTCGATAGTCAAACACCCTTTTTCTCCTTTGTTGCTCATGCTTTTGATGTCATATCTAAGAACCAGTGTCAAATCCAAGGTCCTAAAGATTATCTCCTATGTTTTCTTATAGGAGTTTCATAGTTTAGCCACTATAGTGGTTACTCTTTCATTTTTGGGTAATTTGTACATGGGGTGAGGTAGGGATTTTTGGCATGTGGACATACAAAAGACACTGTTGTCCCCATTGAATGGATTCACTTTGCCTGGTTGTCAAAAATCAATTGACTAGGGAAGCGGCTGTGGCTCAGTCAGTTGGGCTCCCGTCTACCACACAGGAGGCCCTGGGTTCACGTCTCAGGGCTTCCTTGTGAAGGCAGGCTCGCCCGTGTGCCACGGAGAGCTTACAAAGCAAGATGACTCAACAAAGGGAGACAAGCAGACACAAAAAACATGCAGTGAATGGACACAGAACAGGCAGCAAAACACAAGCTGCAAGGGGGGGAATAAATAAGTAAAATAAAATAAAATAAATTGACCAGACCAGTCCCAAGCCCACCTGCCTGCCTTCCAGGCTGGGTCTTGGCACCTTCAGGCTCACCGAGCTGTTTGGGCAGTGGGCGAGCCAGCTTCAAAGAGCCAAAGAAGGCACAAGCCTGGCTCAGGCCCCACAGAGCTGCCTGTCTGTTGTCCCCTGCACTGCACAAGGAGAGAAAAAGAGGAGGAACTTGCCCAGAATCCTTGCAGGACAGAAGGGAAAATCTCAACATTGAGAAACTACAATGAAAATGACGAAAAGCCTGAAAACAAAGGAAAGGTGGAAGGTACAGAACAGTCCCAGAATGAAGGAAAGCCAGAAGTAGCTTACAAGAAAAAGTTAGAAACTGAAGGAAAGACAGATCAGAAATAGTACAGAGTAAGGAAAGGTCAGAGAATGAGGGAAAGAGAACAAGGGAAAGTCAGAGTGTGAGGAAGACAAAGGGGGAAAGTCAAAAGGCAAGTCCAGAGAGTATTCAAGGGATACAAGAAGGCACCCAGCTGAAGATGATGTACCCAGAAAAAAAGAAAAACCAGCAAAGGACTGACTGAGTACCTCAAAGAATATAAGAGGCCATACACGAAATGCCTTTGAGCAAAGAGGAAATAAGAGAATTTGATGAGCTGTCCCAGATGGAAAATGAGGTGATAAAAACCAAACAGGGAAGCAGATGTAGCTCAAACAGTTGGGCACCTGCTACCACACGGTCAGTCCCAGGATTGGTTCCCAGTGCTGCCTGAAGATGAGCGAGACAGCAAGCTGATGCAATGGGCTGGCACAGCTAGGTGACACAACAAGATGATGCAAAGAAGAGACACAATGAGTGGAGCTGGCTCAGGCAATTGGGCACCTCTCTCCCATGTGGGAGGTCCCAGGTTTGGTTCCCAGATCCTCCTAAAAAGAAAGATGAGCAGACAACGAATAGACACAGCAGACAGCAAGCCCAAACAACGAAGGGCGGGGGGAATAACCTTTAAAAAAAAAATGGGATTCTATGGATGCAAAAATATTTACAGAACCCCTACCACCCGAGTGGAATCTCAGGGGTGGCTGTAGGGCCCCACAGAGGGCTTTGAAGACCTTCCTTATGGGCAGTGCCTTTGGACTTCGCCTGCATTTGACTGGTTAAAACATTGCCAACTCTGCTTCCTTACCCCTGCGTTTCTCTGGCAGGCATGTTCTAGACTCTGCGCTTTAACCTTAGGCAGATACTTTGCTTTAGGTGCCCCTCCCCTTACCAGCCACCTTCTGACCCAACTGCCATGCCCTGTGTTTCAAAAAAGGATTTTCACCCGTGGTTGTTGAAAAGATGTTCATGATTCTTTGGAAAATAAAGCAGCTTATATTATCTTTAAAAATAATAATAATAATAATAATAAAGTCAAACTTAATTCTCTTTAAAAAAGAAAAAAGTAACAGTGTGCTGTATCCCACAATGGAATACTAGACAAAAAATGAGAAGGAATAAAATAACAATGAAATGAAAGCTGTAAATGAATATCAGAAACATGATCTTTCATTAAAGAAAACAGAAAAAAAAGAGTGAATATTACGTAATTTCCTTTATATAAAGTTCAAAAACTGATAGAATTACCCTATGGTGTTAAAAGTTAAGGTAGTGACTACCTTTGGTGAGGAAGGGACATGACTGGAAGAGGAATGAAGACGACTTCTGGTATGCTGGTAATGTTCTTTTTTGTTTGTTTGTTTTAAATCTGTGTGTAGGTTACAAGAATGTGTTAACTTGTGAAAATTCATTGAACTGTGAACTTTGCTTAGATCATTTTTTTGTATGAAATGTGTGTAAGATATATGTGTATTTGCATGTGTGAATATGAATTGAAAAAAGAAAAGGTAGGCTGGAATAAATTATGTAGAACATTCTAGATTAGTGCTTCTCAAACTTGAATATGCTAAAAAATCACATAGGTTTCTGGTTAAAATGTCACACTAATTCAGTTGATCTGGGTTAGAGCCTAAGAGTCTTCATTTGGAAAAGACATGCAAGGGATACCCATTTTGCTGGTTTTTGAACCACATTTTGACTAGCATGGTTTTACATGATAGTAGGGAGTTTGGAATTTATTCTGATTATAATATCAGAGTATTTTTAAGCAGAAGTGTGCTATGATCTGATATATGATTTACAATAACTTTGATTGGCACAAAGAACATAGAACCAGGAAACAAAAGATAGATAGGAGTAACAGTTCAGTGAGAAGAGATGATAGTGGCTCTGGTTAATGTTGTTAGGATGAAGACAGTTAATGTGGAAGAGAGAAAGATAAATCAATCAAGGTAAAATGTGAGGATTTACCCTTGATTTGGTTGTAAAGAATGAGAAAAAGTATAAAATGGCAATATTTCTAGTTTTTTGCCCTAAGCAAAACCCACTTTATTCTAAAATAAATGCTTTGAAACAGACATAGTCAGGGGCGGGTGGAAATCAATCATTCTGCTTAGTCAGGTAAAATTTTAGGTGTATCTGAAATAAATATAAATGTCAATCAGCCCATTGGATATAACATATATCCTTTAAGTATCAGTTAGATTTCTTCATCTTGTCTATGAGATGTTTGACTCTTATTGCTCAGGCACGGTGGATTGGTGAGATTAGATGTTGAGAAGAATTACATAAACTCATCAGTCAGTTTCCTAAGTGAAATCATTGGAATACTTTTCCTGTTGTTAGTGAAACTTAGCTTAATTACATCAAGTAGTAAATATATATATATATATATATATATATATATATATATTTAAATAAAGATGCAAAAAGTTTTAGTCATTTTTTCCCAAACTTTGTGATCAATTTATAGGAAACATAGAACTGAAGTCTACACACAATTGAGACTTTTCAACAGTATGGAAATTTTCAGGGGTCCTTGTTAGATATGGTAAGTTGCTCTTTCTTCTGTATTTATAACGTGCAATTTTTAATTGACTTCAAAGTACTATGTCAATTTTGATTACATGCTTAAGCAAGAAAGAAGCTATATTAATCCAAATCTACTCTGTATGCCAAACAGGGACTTGCTACTAAGTATGCTGGCAGTATTTATAAAAACAGACCTTAAAAGTTGTATTAACTTACTAAAAAGAACAAAGACAAACTTAAGTAGCATAAATGTATTCAAGAGAGAAGATTAAAACGAGATATTGGTATCTTGGAGGCAAGCTCCAGTTGTTGTAAGATAGGTAATTTTTCCATATATATATTGTTCTCAATGCATACGGGAAAAACAGCTGCTTCCCTCATCTAAGGGGAAGTTAGGGACTCCCTCTTCAGAAGGGATTTTTGTTATTAGTCTTACCCTTAATTGCCCAATATTCCTATAGCATGTTTTATGGTCCCAACTCTTCCTCTCACCAAGATCTCTCAGCTTACCACAGAATCTCTGGTAATGTTTAGCTCTTAATGGCCATAGCAACTTGGTTGTTCTTACAATCAGGTCCTGGCTTGGACCTCAAACAAATCGTTCCTAATGGACTACCAGCAATTAGAAACTCCTTCAAAGTTACAAGTAAAGTCTTCCAATTGCCCTTTCCAATTTATATAGGATATTAATGGTTTTCAGTTCAAAAGACCTCTGATTTTCTTAATGAACATTATCATAGTAATAATTATGTAACAGGAGCCACTATCCTGACCTCTGCCTACACTTCATGAAGTGACATCACTGATAATAAATTATCATGATGACACTATAATTCCATGGATTAACAGTTTCCTATTTCCCCACCTAGAGATTTAATTAATCCTAGAAACACTTTTTGAGAAGATTGATTCTAGGGTTATTCCTAATATCATTTACTATATCATAAGAGTCAGGGTCTGACAGTAAACACACACCACACCAATTGGGCGATTTAAGAAGAATCATTAAAGGGACCATTTACAAGATGTAAACAGAGTATGGGAAACTGAAAAAAGATACAATAGTCCTTTGCTACAGAGATACCACATCTAGACCTGAAGGGGCAAGGGGAAAGAGCAATTACCAGAATCCAGAGAAAAGGAGAGAATTTTTTTGCTGAGGGCACAGTATTGGTCCTGCTGCCCTCAGCAATACTGTGGCTTTGGTCAAGGGGTGAATGTGACTTTCAATGACATTGCAGGCAAAGAGCCTTGAATTAAGTACTCTGACCTCAGGCTTTCCTTTCCTTTCAATTCCAGCCTATATTGGCCAAAAATAATTGATAATAATCCATACAAGTTGGTCTCCTGAATCAGAAAACAAAATGGAAAAGGACTGGGAACAGATCTGAGGTGGAAAATGGAAAATGTCAGCACATTAAAGAAATCCCAGTGTCTATACATTTATTAATATTGAAATGTATATATTTATATAGATATATATGTGCAGTACGTGTGATAATTTATATTTTCATTTGGATTCATCAAAATTCAATATATAATGTGATGAACAATTATGACTGAATGCATTTATCAATGGGGAATCATATTCTCTAAACAAAACCTTTTGAGTCTTATTAAATAAGATTGACCTGACTTTCTCAATGAATATTTCCTTTAATTGTCTTGTTAACTGTTCCCTGAAGCTACAAAACCATGAGGAATTCCAGGAACCCAGTACACGTGGGATTTAATACCTGGTATAAAAGTTTCTGAAACTAGTTGATTTTAATGTAGGCATGTTAGAATGATGCTTCTGCTGCAAATTCTAGGTAAGTGTGTTATTCCGGTATTACTGGTGGCATAATTTTTTTTTATTTCCATAGTATTAATAATTCTACAGTCAGTTACATACACTGATATGAAAGGAGGTACAAAACCTCATTTTCATAGCTTATCTTCATTCTGACAGTTTCTGAAACTACTGAGAATATAAAGAGAGTTAGGATTCTCTATTTTTAGAGGTGAGAAGGAACTGAAAAATGGTATAATTGGCACAGAAATTAAAAGATTAGCCATTCATAAATATTTACAAAAGAATAAGTTTTTGTGGATGTCTTAAGTACCCACGAGGATGGCAGACTATAGAAAGAGAAATTTCTATAATCATGCTCAAAATAAATCATGAAAAATTTTGAAGTTCTTTCAGTTTACTTTTTTTTTTTAAGATATACTTATTTATTTAATTCCCCCCCTCCCCTGGTTGTCTGTTCTCTGTGTGTATTTGCTGCGTCTTATTTCTTTGTCCTCTTCTGTTGTCCAATTTACTTTTTTTTTTAAGATATACTTATTTATTTAAATCCCCCCCTCCCCTGGTTGTCTGTTCTCTGTATTTGCTGCGTCTTATTTCTTTGTCCTCTTCTGTTGTCCAATTTACTTTTTTTTTTAAGATATACTTATTTATTTAAATCCCCCCCTCCCCTGGTTGTCTGTTCTCTGTATTTGCTGCGTCTTATTTCTTTGTCCTCTTCTGTTGTCCAATTTACTTTTTTTTTTAAGATATACTTATTTATTTAAATCCCCCCCTCCCCTGGTTGTCTGTTCTTGGTGTCTATTTGCGGCGTCTTGTTTCTTTGTCCTCTTCTGTTGTCGTCAGCGGCACGGGAAGTGTGGGCGGCGCCATTCCTGGGCAGGCTGCACTTTCTTTTGCCCTGGGCGGCTCTCTTTTCCAACGCACTCCTTGCGCATGGGGCTCCCCTAAGCGGGGGACACCCCTGCATGGCGGGGCACTCCTTGTGCGCATCAGCACTGTGCATGGGCCAGTTCCACATGGGTCAAGGAGGCCCGGGGTTTGAACCGCGGACCTCCCATGTGGTAGACGGACGCCCTAACCACTGGGCCAAGTCTGTTTCCCTACTTTTTTTTTTTTTTTTTTTTTTTTTTTTTGCTGTTTCATTTCTTTTTTTACATGGAGACTACTGAGGCTTAATGAGATTAAATCACTTCGACAAGTTCACAGAGATGGTGAGCAGAGAGACAGACCCTGAATCTATTTCTGCTGCCTGATATGTGCTGTCTCCACTACAGCACAGCTATCTCTGGTTTGACCCCTCAAATCATGCATACCTCAGATTTCCAAGACATGGTTTTCTATTGCTCTTCAACATGAAGGACAATCTGATGTTCAAATGGAAAACTGCCTCCCTTAAGCACATTCTATTAAGAAATACAAATTGCCAATATATTTCAATAGTCAGACTGTATTATATAACTAATTGCCCTTGCTTTTTTTCTTGAACTTCCCTGTGAAGAGCACTAAATGATTAGATATTTCGAGTTCTAACAAGTCAGGTGGAATAATAAGCAGGTACTTTATGAGTTAAATGCCATCCTTACAGCATATCTGAATGTGGGTTTCACTGAGATGCTTCTCTAGAATTAGGGTAGTCCATTCATCCATTCAGCAAATATCGTCTTTGCTTACTCTGAGCCAGATGCTGTTTTAACCATTGGCCTCCAGCAGTGATCGAGGCAAAAACAACAAAAAGCCTGGCCTTTTGAGCTCTCCTCCTGGCAGGTGGAAACACAGATGGTAAATGCTCTGTAGACGAATAAAGCAAGGAAGAAGGATAGGGAATGCTGGGGGAGAGAGAGGGCAGTTTATGCTTGGGGTGAGAGAAGGGCAATTTTTGAAGAGTGTGGTTAAAGAAGACCAAGCTGAGAAGGGGACACTTATTAAAAAAGTCGATTGAAGGAAAGAATGTACAATGAGGACAGAATGAATAGCAAGCACAAAGATTTTGAATGTAAAGTTCCTTTAGACTACAAATGATGATGATGGAAGAAATCAGTACAGTTGCTGTGTCCCAGTCAAGTATGTGGGCACATATGTGTGTGGAGAGTTCATGTGAAGAAATCAGATTTTTCCAGCCAAGTGGTTCCCTGAGATATAAATGTTTACTTTGTTGCAAAGCTGTCTCATTTCTGCCTATGCTTCCCTCTTAGTAGATTACCGAACATTTTTCTGAAAGGTTAGGTTGGAAGGTTAGGAGGTCAGAGGTAATTTGACCTTTCTCTTCAAGATGTAACTGTCAGCAAAATCTAAAAGGGAGGAATTATGCCACAGCAGGAGGCATCTTAGACGAAGGATCCTGTAGTAGAAAAAACACAGGACAGGGTCAGAGGCACAGGGTGCCTTTTCCCTCCTATTTGCTTTGTGTCCCCAGGGGTCATATTGTTTCTCCAGAAAAGTCTATTTTCCTATGAAACAGGATGACCTCTTGGGATAGTAATGAGAAATGAATTAAGGCCCACTGCTTTGGTGCTGAATTTTCAAGGTTTTTTCTAAAACACTGGTTTAAATGGTCATACCGTAAAATTATTCTCCCAATATTTGTCCTCTATGAGCTTTTTATTTTCTTAATAATAACTTTAAATACAGCTGTATACTTCTATTTTAACAAAAAGCCTTTGTAATGGTAGTGCATATCTCAGAGGGCTGTGAAAAGTAACTTCCATCAAGCACTAGAAGAAGTACCTGGCACATAGTAAAAGCTCAACTATGCTTACTGAAGAAATAACTGAGAAACTTGAAAATTATTTCCAGGGGTCAGCTGACGTGATCCCATTGTTGTCATTTGTGGAAGGGCTGATAAGTGGAGACTGTCAAGGTCTGACTTCTGACCTTGTTCCATATAGAGGGGTTGTTTTGTTTTGATTTTATTACATGAGGGGGAGGATTCTAAATTGTCAACATGTTAAATTCTATAAAAGGAGAGAGGTAGATCTGAAAAGACCCAAACAACTTTGAGACCTAGTATTTGCAGTAGCCCAAGCTTCAAGTCAACCTAAGTGCAAATTTTCTTCCTGCACCTTACTATCCACCCACCTGACCTTTTTGAGCACAAGAGCAAGTGCAAATTTAAAACAACAAAAAAGCACTTCATTTTTAAAGATCAGGGAAGAGACTTTCTCCTCCCTCCAATCTCTTAATATTTACTTTAGAAAATCTGTAATTATAAATTCTCTCTTTGTCATTCTGAACTGTAATCAAAGAAGATATCCCCCCATGAGTAGCATGAGTTTCAGGTGGTTCTTGCCTTCAAAGTCTAAACCTATCCCCACACTATCTTAGGAGTGTATATATAATAGGTTGTATCCCTTGGCCTCATAAAAAGGCTGAGTTCTTTTTGTCTTTGCAATCTCTTTGCATATTATCTAGAATGTATCACACAGTGCTTGTTCAACAAGATTATCTTTCTTTTGCTAACTTTGTGGAGAGGTTTTCTGGATTGGGAAAAGATTTTGTTTTTAATTATTTTTCCCAACAGCATCCATTTCCATAATTGTGAAATGAGGATAATGAAATCTACCCCATAATTGTTATTAAGAGAGGAAATAATGCATATAAAATATCAGGTACCGTTCTTGGGCTAGGATATATCTTTTTTCTCTTTCCTCCTTCACTAATACTACTTCATTATACTAACTCTGTGATTAGCACTTAAGCCTAACCTGATCCAGTTCACACATTTGTGACCTAATTGGGTTTCTCAGTTGGTCTAGACCATGATACGCCCAGGTGCTTCAGTAATATGACATACAGGATGAGCCCACTGATGAAATTAACATGCCAGCATCTGCCGTCTGGGGTTCCATTGTGGAACTCTGAAGAGAGGAGGGAACTTTTCTGATCCTGGAATAGGGGTGGAGGAGACAGTTTTATGCATTCACTATTGAGGCTGATTGTGCATGTACTGATTTGGGCAGTGCTGGAAATTTTCCCCTACACTTATTGAACTTTCTGTCATAACATCTGAAATTTCAAAAGTGTTAATATTGACCTGCATTAAACCATTATCTCCAAGATTGTTCTGAGTGTGGTATAAAAATGTCTGTGATCTCATCTAACCTCGTCTCTACTGTTCCCAAAAATACATCCAACAGAACAGACAGACCTATGACACTCCCACCAGTTCCTCCACCCTCCATTCCATTCCTTGCTTCATCCTTGATCATTGTGATCTACTTTATCAGAAAAAGCCTTCCTACCAGATGGCCAGAGTCCACTCATTCTTTAAGGACAGATGCATGTTTCCTCCTCCCATGTCAAACCTCTCATATGACACACAAGACTTTCTCTCTCCCCCAGTACAGTCTCTTCTCTGTCCCGTCCCCCATGATCATATATAATAATTTGCTGACAAATTATTACATTTACTTGTTAAGAAAGATTTGTTTTCATTCTATGAAATACTCCCTTTTTGTGAGCAGGAACTTGACTTTAGTTTTACTGCTTGTGCCTAGTGCCTGGCCAAGCATCTAGAGGCAGTTAAAGCTGGATAGTTTTGGGGACAGGTGAAGAGCACTAGGAGAACTGATTTTGAGCTGTGGTTTTGTCAGCCTTCACATTTGCAATTTGTCTAATGTATGTAAAACATTTCTATGCCTCTGATAACTCATCTGTAAATGGGAATGATAATTACCTTTACTTCACAAAATTATCATGAATGATAAAATGAGGTGAAAATTGTAAAGCAGTGAGAAGAGTTTTGAACCCATGCTAAGTGTTCAAAACGTATCATTGTGTCTGATAAATAATGAAGAAACTTGATGAGTTTTGGGGAACATTAATCAATATGAATACTTTCTTTTCACTTCAAAATTGGGTACTGATTTGATGAGGCATATGCTTTTGTGAAATCTATCTGTACAGACAATGAAGATAAGTGGCAACCATTATGAAAAGCAATATAATCATAGTTGGCTTATGCATTTCTGAAATGTGTGTGGTATAGGGGAAATACTATGAATTTTATAAATTGATTACATTGGATTCAAGTCCTAACTACCATAAAATTTTGAGTTTACCTTGGGCAAGATAATTAAGTCAACTGAATATATTTTCTTGTTCATAATGGAAATTACAAGACCTACATCTTAGAGTCATTAGACAATTTAACAAAATTTCTAGGAAGCTATGTTCCAAAGAGTATGTTCTCAATATATAGTCATTATCATCACCTTTTAAAAACTTTTTCCCTTCTGCTTCGAGAAACATTCTCCTAAATGAGTCAGCACATTGTTAATTGCGTTTGTAGAGTCTTTCAATGAGATGAACCTCTGAGGTGCTGAAAGAATCAAGTACCCTGGGGAGAAGGAGTAGATCCTGGATCTGCAGTGTGCATCTTCATTGGTTGTGACAGTGGAAGTTGCAGGTAAGTGTCTTGATCCTGGGTGGGGATAAATTGGAATTTTTTATGCTCATAATCAGGATTGGCTGCAAATATAATATCACAGGAATATTCCAGCAGATGATTTGGTTCTTGGAAATATTTTTCTAGACCCTTATATATAAGGTACCCATCTGTGGGCAACAGCTGAATCCCTCTGTAGTATCATATTGATTTTGAATTAAGGAGTTATAATGAAAACTTAAGCAAACAAAGGCAACCACTAGCAACTACTAAACTAATATAACATAAGAAAATGGTGATTTAGTGTTTCAATACCTGGTCTCTAGAGAAAACAACACCTCTTATTAACTGTGTAACTCCTAATTACTTATTAACTGTATAACTCCTAGGTACTTATTGAATCTCAAATTAGTCATCTGTAAAATCATTGCTATTAATCTTTAAACCTACTTATGATGAATATTTATGTAATACATAAAATCGTGCATGTGAAACACTAAGCCATTGCTTTACTCAGAGTAAATGGCGAAGCTTCTTTGCTATGTCATTCCTAGAAGAAAAAAAAATTAACCAACTTAGAAATTTGGAATTTGAATATGTGAATATAAAATGTAATTGATTGTTCTAAATTTTTAAAAAATCTAAATTATGTTTATATATTGTTAAGTTTGTTCCAAGCTTCTAGAGTTACCAGTGGTGTGATGCTATTCATTTATTGTATTTTCAGTGTATACAGCCTAGTGATTCAATATGAATGCTCATTTTCTCTCATCTTAGGTGAGATTCCTTTTAGACATGGAGGGGGCCAATCACACGGTGACACAGTTCATCCTGGTAGGCTTCACCACAGACCCCGTGGTACAGATGGTTCTGTTTGTGCTGTTCCTTGGAACATACTCTGTGACTCTGGTGGGAAATACCACTCTAATGGTATTGATCTGTAAGGAGTCTCGGCTCCAAACACCCATGTATTTTTTCATTGGGAATCTGTCTTTCCTGGATCTCTGGTATTCTTCCGTGTACACTCCAAAAATTCTAGTGACTTGCATCTCGGAAGACAAGAGCATCTCTTTTGCTGGCTGTGTAGCTCAATTCTTCTTCTCTGCTTGGCTGACCTACAGTGAGTGTTTCCTGTTGGCTGCCATGGCTTATGACCGGTATGTGGCCATCTCAAAGCCACTGTTTTATTCCCAGACAATGTCTATAAAGCTAATTGCATTTTTGGTAGTAGCCTCATATCTTGGTGGCTTTATTAATTCTTCCTTCATCACCAAAAGTACTTTTGCCTTGAAATTCTGTGGTGACAACATCATTGATGACTTTTTCTGTGATTTGCCTCCCCTAGTGAAGCTCGCTTGTGGCAGGAATGATGGCTACCAGGCAGTGTTGTACTTCATCCTTGCCTCCAATGTCATTATCCCCACTGTGTTCATACTGGCCTCCTACTTCTTCATCATCATCATCATCTCAAGGATCCGCTCCACCCAGGGCCGCCTCAAAGCCTTCTCTACCTGCTCTTCTCACCTGATCTCTGTCACCTTATACTATGGATCCATTCTCTACACATACGCTCGCCCCCAATCTAGCTATTCTCTACACAGAGACAAAATAACATCTACATTTTACACTGTGGTGTTCCCCATGTTGAACCCTATGATCTATAGTCTGAGGAATAAGGATGTGAAAGAGGCTTTCTATAAATTCTTGAAATAAATCCAGATTCACTACCTCTAAGAATATGCAAGCACAATTTCTGTTCAAGTTGTGTGTATCTCAGGAACGGCTGCCATTGTGGTCCATCGTAATCAAAAGTTATTATACAGTTACAGAATTTTCCACCTTGACACATGGCATTTCAGTAGAAATAGAATATGAAAATTATGACAACCTCAGAGAGAAAAGACTAGTGTAAAATATAACAATTTTTAATATAAATTTTATTTTAAGATTAAAAACTAAAACCCAAAAAGAAAACTCCTCTTAAAGAAAAGTAAAAGAATAGCCCACTCTTTTTAATATAAGTAAATTTTGCAGACTGGTACATACAGTAAACATATACATATAGTAATTTCCTAAAAATAAGAGCAAATATGCAGAAAATTAATTTCTGTTATTTTCCCATGATTGAAAAGTAGATTACAGTCATCATTTTCCATTCCTTTCATAGAATTTTAAAATATTTTTATATGTACTTTTTCCCCAAGAGCATTAGCACAGAGGTCCAGCAGCACCAAGCAATCACCCTGGTGCAAAATAGGTTCAGAAGGTAGGATCTCACCAATATCTTTATCTTTTATATATATTATTCCATTAATGATATATTAGTCAAGAACCCATAGGTTTGGTTTTTGTAAAGCACTCTAAGGGCTTATAGTTTATTTTATAAGAAGAAATTTACAAACATTTCTGTCATCCAAACTGAGATATTCTGAGCACAAAAGCAATTATTATAATAAAACAGATACTAAATACGGTGAAAAGAAACAAATTGAGAAATGAAGATTTCTGTATACATGTTCTTTAAAAGAGAAATGTTTTTATAAAGAATTCAAACAAGTAGTGTTAAAAAAGGGAGGGAGTAGTGGCAGATATGATAGGTTCCATGCAATTTTTATTGATTTTCTTAAAGTATGGCAATGTTAATGTAATTTATGTTTATAAAATATAAATATGTCCTTATGTCTATTTGTGTAAGCAATAAAGGAAAAAATGCAAGGAACTGTTACATAGCCATGTAGTCCCAGGAAAAGTAGGAGTGCCACGCAGAACCAGGAAGGACCAGTCAGCACTGATGGCCATGCACAGTAACCTGGAAAGTGAGTTCCAGGCATACAATCAGTGTCAGTTTTCACACACAGTAACATAAATGAAACCCAACAGAAGCACTGGAATTCTAAAACTATTGATTTAGACAAACCTTTCAAAAATCACAAAGCTGCTTATGTTGTCCCAGGTACTTTCTAAAACATGAGCTCTCAAAAATTCTCGGTACTGGTGGCGGACTTGGCCCAGTGGTTAGGAAGTCCATCTACCACATGGGAGGTCCATGGTTCAAACCCCGGGCCTCCTTGATCCGTGTGCAGCTGGCCCATGCGCAGTGCTGATGCGTGTAGGGGTGTCCTCTGCGTAGGGGAGCCCCACGTGCAAGGAGTTCGCCACGCAAGGAGTACGCCCCATCAGAAGAGCTGCCCAGAGCTGCCCAGTGTGAAAGAAAGTGCAACCTGCCCAGGAATGGTGCCGCACACGTGGAGAACTGACACAACAAGATGACACAACAAAAAGAAACACAGATTCCCACACCGCTGACAACAACAGAAGCGGACAAAGAAGACGCAGCAAATAGACACAGAGAACAGACAACTGGGGTGGGTGGGAAAGGGGAGATAAATAAATAAATAAATAAATAAATAAATAAATAAATAAAATTCCCGGTACTGATATTAAAGTTCTGATACAGACTCTTACCTTTTCAGTGTTAACAGATTAAATCAGTATGCTACAGTGGCAGAAAATCAGTTATTTAGTGTTGGTGAAATGAAAGTAGAAAATAATTAAATTGGAAGGAAAAGCCAGTTACAAAAATCAAACTGATGTGACAAACTTATATTTAATATGTGCTATTCTTATAAACCCTGAAATTTCAACTACAAAGAAAAAGCTAAAACTTATGGCCAAGGATTCCTATTTTAATCCTGTGAGGAGAAACAACCAAGTTCCTTTCTCAAAACAATAATCAATATATACCCTGAGACTATAACCTTAAAAGGCCAATTGTATAATCATATTATTTTGTATCTGGAAAGGTTATCTTAACCCTAGAATCATGTATAATAATAACACCAAAATCCTAGTAAGACGATAAAGTAAGGCCAATAATAATCTTAGGAAGACATAAAAATAAATATTAACTTAATACTTAATTAAACATATGGCATCAATGCTTTAGAATTATCTAAGTACAAATTCAGCAATAAGTTTTTGATCACTGTCTTGGAAATAATCAAAATAGATCATAGTTTTAAACTATGCAAAATGGTCAGCCATAGTAACTTGAAATTACAGTAAAAATTCATACAGAAATTTAATTTCTTTAATTATAGACAAAGAAAAAATAAAAATCTCAAGAGAAAGTGTTTTGCAAGATATGTCTTTTAGATATGAGTTTGATGAATCAAACATTAAATAAATAAAAATGTTTATGTGTGTTGATCCAAAATCTCTTGAAATTAAATGTACTACAAAGAAAATGGAAAACATTTAATGGTCTTTCACAACATAGACCATGAGCTGGGGCATTTCTGGATTATGTCTTTTTGTACTCTCTAAACCATACTTTAATGTTCTTGCATTCAGTCTGCTTTGTGACTAAACAAAAAACAAAGTGAAGTTACAAAGATGTACGTAGCTGAGACATAGAAAACTATAAACATCTAATATAATTGCAAATACAAATCATTGTCTATATGCCTTCTTCATGGTCTGGTATACTGATTCTTTCCCAGTATCTCAGTTGAATGGGAATATTTACCTGGGAAAGTATTCCAAACTTTCTTTCTGGTAAGATGTGAATGTTTAGTCATCTTGTTTTTACAGGGTGGTTGTATGTTTCTTTTGAAAGGGTGTACTAAGAAAGTACTAAAAGGTGCACTGCTAAATATCTGTATTACAAACATAGTTTACCTGGATCCATTTTGTGCATATTCTAATGTCCCTGTGGTGATTGGGATCAATCACACTGCTCAGTAGACTGACCCCTGTTGCTTCAGGGCCAGTAGCATAATAAATGGCCAGGGGCAGACTCAAGCACCAACTGATCAGAATATTGAGGGTGGTCCTCTGGGGAAGCAATCTTTCCTTGGGCACATAGACTTCCTAATCCATTGACCCTAAGGTTACAGTGATAGGAAATAAAGTTCTAGTAACCTATTTCATGAAATATTAAAGTGATTATATAACCTAGGTTCCTCTTAGAAGCAGACATGAAGGAATAATTATAGGTGCAAGGGTATTATCAGGGGAAACACCTACATGTGTGTAGGGCAAAGTGGGGAAGGAAACAGAAAAGTTGAGGTATGACAGCAGAATAAAATGCAAGTCTGATAACCAAATAAAAGAGAGTAGGAAGGATAGATGGAAGCCTCCTAGGCATTGTGCAGTCTAAGGAAAGTTCATCAAAGTCAGTCAGATGGCCATAAGCTAAAATCAACTTTGAGAGAAGTTCAAAGTCTAACAGGAATAGGCCTGCCCTTGTACTTCTGTCACTTTTACTCATTGACTGGCAGTTGTCTTTGGAAAGAATGCCTTTGGTGCAAATGTGGAAATGGATTTCAGAGTTCAGCATCTATGTACTTTGGTCAATAATACACTCTGTACTCAGAGATCTGCAAGACTGATTTTCCTGGTCACTACAGGGAACATGTCCACCTCATATCCTTAGCGCCTGGGGATGTAAGTTCTTTATAAAGACAAACGGCATCATATTGGCTGTCATTTTAAAGCATTTTAAAGCATACAGCACAACTTGGAGAATACCTCAATAATCATGACCAAACCTTCCTCTAACTATTCCACAATTCCTATCAGATCTATTACTGTGGCCTGGAGTCTTTGCTGCTATTCATTTGACATCTAATTTATCTCTTGGTCATAGTTAATATTTATTGGGATACCATGAATAAGGCATTATACAGTCTACATCCAGGAGAGCTGGTAGGAAAACAATGGCCATAAAATGAGTAAATGAAGCAAATTCATCCAAAAATTTTGTGTTTCTGAAAGGAAAATCTTTGCCCCTGTCATTATGCCATTAACACATAGTTTAATCTAATCAACTTACTAACCAAGTGGGTCACCAATCTTTCCAAAAAATTAAAGTATACTTGAAATACAGTGATGGTCTCCAATGTTCAAGTTTGCAACACTTTGCAGTTGAAGTGGCCAAATCAGCTTTGATAAGGAGAGTGCATATAATTGGGCCCATAGCTACTAATACAAGGGTCTGCATTAGTCAGCAAAAAGGGTGCTGAGGCAAAATACCAGAATTCTGTTGACTTTTATAAAGGATATTTATTTGGAGTAGAATCTTACAGTCACAAGGCCCTAAAGAGTCTAGCCCAAGGTACCATAAAAGGTACTTTCTCACCCAAAGTCATTGGCAATGTGTTGGAGCAAGATGATGGGCAATGTCTGCAAGGGTTTAGCCTTCCTTCTTCTTAAAGCTCTCTATGGACCCAGCTACTTCCAATCTCAGGTGTAGGCTGGTCAAAGGGTCATCTGTCTCCCCAGGACTCATTTCTCTCCAAGCTCAGCAGCTCAGTTCTCTTCACTAAGTCAGCTGTAGATTATCAGGCTTATCTCTCATCCTGGGCCTTTGCCATATCTAATGAGCTGTCCCTCTTCCTCTGTGTTCTTCTTCTCTATATTTTCACTTCCATGTAAGCGTCTGTTTTATCCCCAAGGGAGCTGGGACTTGACACTGAATTACACTGTAATGACATGGTTGGATCAGAGCCCTAATCTTAACAGAATTTAATCAGATGTCTCAGCTGAATCTAATACAATCAAAGGGTTATCATTCCAGAGTAACTGATTTGTTTACAAACATAATCTGTATTTCTTTTTGGAATTCATATATAATATCAAATTGCTACAGGGTCCATTTAGCACTAACTGTTGTGTCTGAGGAAAGAGTCTGAGTGGCATGCACAGAGAGAGTGCATGTCCTTAGAGAACCTACCTACATATGCACGTGTGGATAGAAGTGTCTTTTTGGTTAATATAAAGTATTTAGGACATCTAAACTCTGTTGAGAATTTTTAAGATTGACTAAAATGTATCGGTCTCTTAGGTTACTAGGCAAATCCCAGGACCCTCAAATTGCAATGCTTACCCTTCAAAAATTGCAGCTGCTTAACATTATAGTAAGCCTGTTCAATTGTACAGTTTTTAAGGATTTAAAAGTGTTTTTACTCCTTTCAAAACACAGAGCACAGATGGGCTGCAGTTCTCAGGCTATCAGTGCCACATCCACACTTTTTGCAATATCTGTGTGGACAAAACCACTGTCAGCATGGAATAAGACAGGGAGGAGAGAGACTGAGGGGAAAATGGCTTCAAGAGGAAAACCATGGAGTTGAGGTCTGGAATTAAGACATCTCCTCAGGCCAAGAGTGGGATCCCACCCATCTGTACTGAGAAGCTTTGAACCCCTAGTGCTTTTCTGTTACAAGTGAAAACCCAGAGGAAGACAGTTGTCAACTGAGTTACTGAGAATGGAGTTAGTGACTTTCAAAGATGTAGCTGTAGACGTTTCTCAAGAAGAGTGGGCTTTTCTGGATACATCTCAGATAAAGCTGTTCAGAGTTATGATGCTGGAGAATAGCAATTATCTGGTCCAAAATATCAGGTCTGCAAATCAGATGTTCTTTCACATTTGGAGCAATGAGAGGAACTGTGGACAGAAGGAGTAATATTTCTCTAAAGGCAGAGTTCAGGCAGGGTAAATGGCTTTAAAAAACAAGAAATGGCATCCATACAACTTATGTGCAGGAAAGACACTTTCCCATCATGTATTCGAGATCTCACATTTGAAAGAATCCCTTTAAATGTAATGATCTGCAAGAAGATTTCACTAACAGATCCCCTGTGACAGAACACATGTTAAGTGACGTGGGAAAGAAACCTTATTTCAAAACTATTTGGAAAAGCCCTCACTAACCAGTTATCTTCTTACTCAACCTAAGCAAGGGCAAATTAGAAGTAAATCATTTGAATGTCATCTAAGTTGTAAAACATTTTGTCAAAACTCCGGCCTTAGAAAATATAATGGAACTTACCTGAGAAAACATGAGAGGACTTACTCTTGAAAGAAACCATATGAATGTCATATATGTGGCAAAACCTACAATCGTTGTTCTACCCTTACATAACACAAGAGGTCTTACATGGAGAGAAACCTTACATTATGTGGGAAAGATTTCATTTATTGTTCTCATATTAGAAAACATGAGAGGACTCACAGTGGAGAGAAACCCTATTAAAGTGTGTGGGCAAACCTTCATTTATTATTCTCATCACATAGAACATGAAAAAAAACTAATAATGGAGAGAAACTGTATGAATGCAACCAATGTGGGAAAGCCTTCACTTATTTTTCTCACCTTAGAAAACATGAATACTCACATTGGAGAGAAACCATATGAGTATAACCAATGTGGAGAAAATTTCATTGTTCTTCCCTTAGGCATCATGAAAACACTCACACATAGAAACCATGTGAATGTAATCGATGTGGGAAAGACTTCCGTTATGATTCTGCCCTTAGAAAACATGAAAATTAACACTGGAGAGAAACCCTGTCAATGCCATTGATGTTGAAAAACCTTCAGTCACTGGTCTTACTTAGAAAACCTGGTCATATGAGAAAACTCACACTATAAATGTTTTGAATATAGAAGAGTTTTCAGCTGTAGAATTAATCTATAGCACATGAGAGATCACACACACTTAAGAAACACTCTTTGTTAACCAGCATGTCATCTATGTAATAAGTTGATATATGGCATGAGAGACATCACAATATAAATGTAGTGAAAGTGCAAGCATCTTCATTGACCTTTAACTCATATGCAAACCAGAGAAATCATATGTGATTCTACATGGATAATCAGTGTTAGAATGACTTATATTGTAATATATCCTTAATAAAATGAAATGAAATGAAAAAATTATATGAAATGAAATGAAATGAAACTCTACCTAAGTCAAGACCAAGGAGAGCATCCTCCATGACAATTGTCCCTTATACTTGAATACCATCAATACCCTTAGCAGGAGAACAGTTCACTAAATAAAGGGGTTTGCATAAACACATGTCAAGTTATTACTGCTAAGTCTGCATAGATGTCTCATTCTCCTGCTAAGTACCCTTGCGATATAAACTGGCTTAAGTCAAAGAATTTTATAGAGGTTATGATTCCTTACTAGGACAACATGTGCTAATTTTCAGCTAAAACCTAAATATGCAAATATGTAACAATTCTTACAAAAAAGTTACCAAATGGGTTGATTTCCCATCTATTCTATTCTTTAGGTGCCACTTACTCTGTGAACCACTGCTACAGACGTCTGCACAAGATAACACATTGATTACGAACTTGACTTTTTGATTTACCTTGGTAGTTGCTCCCATTTTGTCTCTCAGACATACTTACTGCCCCTTGGGTTCTTTCCACTCTGGGAATCTAATTCCACTGAAACTTTCCATAATCTTTAATGTACTTATGGTAGTCACAGCAGAGCTCTACAAGGATGCTGATGACAATGAATTACTTAATGTTTTGGTGAAATCTGTGTCCTTGGAGGAATAAGTTGAGAAGTGGTGAGTGATGGTTATGAAGTGTCAGAATACATTACATTAATGACCAATCACAAGATCTCAAACTTCCTGTAACTTAGACCTCATCTTCAAGAATAGGTCAGATTTGTCTAACATTTTCTTAAACAAATCAATTTTATTGATACATATTGATAAAACATACAGTTTATCTAAAGTGTACAATCAATGGAATTCATATAACTGCATAGGTATAGGTTCACCAATTCAATCATTATTAAAGCATTATCATTATTCCAATAATAATAATAATAATAATAATAATAATAAACAAAAAACAGACCTAAAAACAACAAGAAAATTCCTCACCTCTAAATCTCTCTTGTTCCCCTGTTGTACAAAGCTGGATATTCTTGCACAATTATTTATTTGTTTATTAAGCAGTTTAATTGAGACATATCTGCATAGCACACCCAAAGTGTATATGGCTTTGTGTATAAGTTAATGGCTTTTAGTATAATCAAAATGTCATACATTCATCATCTCAAAAATTTTAGAAAAATTTCATTACTCCAAAAAGAAAGACTCTATACTCTCTTTGAAATCCTTCCTCAGCCCTATATAAATGGGACCATACAATATGCAGTACTCTGTGTCTGTTCTCTTTTGCTTAATATAATGTAGTGTTTTTTTGCCAAATATTAATATTTTGCCATATTAAACTACATTTGTTCAGCTTCAAAGAAAAACAGTCTTAAATATGCATTTTCCCATATTCATATTTCACATGATGGATTTATATTTCACATATAATATATTTAGTTCATAATAGGGCAATCATACAGTATTTGTCCTTTTGTGTCCAGCTTGCTTCTTTCAACATAGTATCTTCCAGATTCATCCATGTTATCATATGTTTCATGACTTCATTTCTTCTTACTGCTGCATAATATTCTATCCTGTGTGTAGGTCTTCTTTGAATGATTGGCAGAATTCATCCATGAAGGCATCTGGTCCTTGGATTTTTATCTTTGGAAGGTTATTGATGATTGCTTCAAACTCTTTGGTTGTGATTATGTTGTTGAAGCCTTCTATTTCTTCTAGGGTCAGTGTAGGTGGTTTGTGTGTTTCTAGGAATTCATGCATTTAGTTTACGTTTTCTAATTTTTTGGCATACAGTTGTTCATAGTATTCTCTTATGATCTCTCTTATTTCTGCATGGTCAGTGTAATATCTCTCCTCACACTTCTGACTTTATTCATTTGTGTCTTCTCTCTTTTTCTCTTTGCCAGTCTAGCTAAGAGTTTGTCAGTTTTGTTGACCTCAGAAAACCAATGATTTTCTTGATTTTCAATATTGTTTTTTTTTCTTTTTTGTTCTTAATTTCACTTATTTGTGCTGTGATATTTACTATTTCTTTCCTTTGGTTTGGTTTGGGATTATTTTCTTGTTCTTTTTTAGTTCCTCCAGGGGTACAGTTAGGTCTTCAATTTTAGCTCTTCCATCCCTTTTTAAATATACTTTTTATTTTATTTTTTAAAGGTACTTAGATTACATAAATTTTACATAAAAAATATAGGGACCACCATATGCCCCACTTCTTACCAATCCCACATTTTCACACATTAACAACATCCTTCATGAGTGTGGTTTTTACGTTTTTTATAATTGATGACCACATTTTGGAGCATTGCCCCTGAGTATGGATTATAGTTTACATTGTAGTTTATATTCTCTCCTGCATAATTTTGTGAGTTATGACAAGATATATTTCATCTTTTTTTTTAAATATAAGCATTGTGGGCTTGCTTCTCAGCACTGCCTTTGTAGTGTCCCATAGGTTTTTATATGTTATGCTCTCATTTTCATTCATCTAAAGATTTTTTTGAATTGTCCTGCAATTTCTTCTTAGACCCACTGAAGAGTGTGTTGTTTAATCACTAAGTCTTTATGAATTTTCCTTTTTTCAGTCTGTTGTTGATATCTAGCTTCATTCTGTTATGACCAGAGAAAGGGTTTTGTATAATTTCAATCTTTTTAAATTTATTGAGACTTATCTTGATACCCAATATATGTTCTATCTTGGAGAAGGATTCATGGGCACTTGAAAAGAATTTATATCCCAATGTATGGGGGTGCAATGTTCTATAGATGTCTGTTGCAGCTAGTTCATTTATCATATTATTCAAGCTCTCTGTTTCTTTATTTATCCTCTGTCCAGATGTTCTATCCAATATTGGGAGTGGTGTATTGAAGTCTCCAACTATTATTGTAGAGACATCTATTTCTCCCTTCAGCTTTGCCAGTGTGTGTCTCATGTATCTTGGGGCACTCAGATTAGGTGCATAAATATTGAATGCAGTCATTTCTTCTTGTTGAATTGCCCCTTTTATTAATATATGAAAAACTTCTTCCTCCCTTATAACAGTTTTGCATTTAAATCTATTTTGCCCAATGTGAGTATTGCTATCCCAGCTCTTTTTTGGTTACTATTTGCGTGGAATATCTTTTCCCAATCTTTCACTTCAATGTGGTTGTGTCCTTACATTTGAAGTAAGTCTCTTGGAGACATCATATAGATGACTCATAATTTTTATCCATTCTATCAGTTTATGTCTTTTGATTGAGGAGCCCAAGCCATTAACATTTAATGTTATTACTGTGAAACATTACTTACTTCATCCATTTTGACTTTGGCTTTCTATTGTTGTATCATACTGCTGTCAATATTTTTACCCTAATAACCTTCATTTCTATATTCTTCTCCAAGTCTCTCACCCTTGTTTTTTTATTTTTTGTTTGTTTCTTTGTTTGTTTCCTTTCAGGCTACAGCACTCACTTTAGTATCTCTTGTAATTCTGGTCTTTTGGTAACATACTCTATTAGTTTTTGTTTGTCTGTGAAGACTTCATTATTGAAGGACAGCTTTGCTAGATACAGAATTCTTGGCTGGCAGTTATTCTCTTTCAGTACCTTAAATACCTCCTACCACTTTATTCTCACCTCCATGGTTTCTGATGAGAGGTCAGCACTTAATCTTATTGAGTTTTTCTTGTATGTCATGCTTTGCTTTTCTCTTGCTTCTTTCAGAATGTTTTTTTTAACCTCTGACATTTGTTGTTTTGAATAGTACAACTGTCAGAGTAGGTCTATTCAGGTTTATTTTGCTTGGGGTGCCTTGTCCTTTTTGGATATTGGTATTTATGTCTTTTTAAGGGTAGGAAAGTTTTCAGTCATGATTTCCTCAATATTCTTTCTGTCTCTTTTCCATTTCTTCTTCTGGGATACCAATAAAGTTTATGGTTTTACATTTCCACATTTTCATTCAACTCCCTGAGACCCTGTTCTGTTTTCTTTTCCATTCTCTTCTCTTATCTTTTCCAGTTCATATGTTCTGTCTTCAAAATCACTGTTTCTGCCTTAAAACAATTCAAATCTACTTTTATGTGCCTCTAATGAGTTTTTATTTATTTATTTGTTTGTTTATTTATTTATTTTAAAGACTCTTTAGATTACATAAATGTTACGTTAAAAATACAAGGGATTCCCATATTCTTCACTCCCTTACCTCCCCAGTTTCCTACATTAACAACATCCTTTCTTAGTGTGTTACATTTGGTTCAATTAATGAACACAGATTGAAGCATTGCCCCTAACTGTGGATTATAGTTTACATATACCTTGTCCCTCACAATTTTGTAAGTCATGACAAAATAATTAATGGCCTGTATCTGTCATTACAACATCATTCAGGACAATCCCAAAGTCCTGAAAATGCCCCAATTTTCCCTCTCTCTCCCCTCAGAACCTCTAGTGGCCACTACCTCCACATCAATGATAAAAGTTGTTCCATTGCTAGAATAACAATAAGTCTATGATAGGATAATAGTAAGTCTCCTTTAGTCTATTTTTCAATCCCCAATCTTAAGCATTTTGGGATGGGACTACCCACTCTGCCTCTAACTGAGAAGGGTCCTAGATCCCATAGGGCAGATGAATGGAACTATCTTCTTGCAGTTGCTGACTCTCACTGTTCCTTGGGATGGCCTTTGTTTATCATCATCATCATCCCTTGTTAGTTTTACTAGGTGAGTCCAATGAACTGGCAAGTAGGTGTTGCAACTCTACTGAGATTCAGAGTCCAACTGGCATGTGGACAGACCAAAGATTTAAGGTTCTTAAACTTACAACTATCAAGTCTAGTAGTAACTATTAGTTCAAATACAAGGGACAAAAGAACCCTATGTAGGGAAATCACAAATGAGTCTAACTCTGTCACACTGGGGACCATAATTTCTTAGGTAAGGCCCTCTAGTGGGGCACTAAACTCCTGAGCTGTCTGAAATTAGTTTGTATAATTTCAATCTTTCTGTATTCGTTGAGATTTTTTCTGTGACCATGCTCACGGTCTATCCTGGAGAATGATCCATGTGCATTTGAGAAGAATATATATCCTGCTGTACTTGGGTGTAATTTTCAGTATAGATCTATTAGGTCTAGATCCTTTAATGTATTATTCAAGGTCTCTGTTACTTTACTGATCCTGTCTTGAGGTTGAGATGTTCTGCCTAATGGTGAAACTGGTGTATTTAAACTATAACTTTAGAGGAATCTATTTCTCCACTTAGGTTTTCAAATGTTTTCCTCATGTATTTTGAGGAGACCTTGCTAGGTACATAAATGTTTATGACAGTTCTTTCTCCATGATAGTTTGCCCCTTTTTAAAATATATAGTGTCCTTCTTTGTCTCTTACATCTTATCTTACATCAAGATGTATCTCTTACATCTTGTCATTCATTCCCATAACTTCTGTTGCTTTTCTTTGCAGACTTACAAATTGTTCTTTATGCTCACCCAGTGTCTTATTAATATCCTTTATCTCTCTACTCATATTTTCTTTCAATTTTAAATGGATTTAGGAGAGTTTTGTGATTATACTTGATTAATTGCCTTAAATTCTATATCTCTTCAGGATATTTGGATTGTTACTTTGGCTGGGCCAACTTTTCCTGTTTCCTAGTATGGCTTGTAACTTTTTGCTGATATCTAGGCATCTGAATATGGTGGCGAATTTACTTTGATGGCCAGTTTCTCTCTCTTGCCTAATGTAATTATTTTTTCATAGCTCTTCTTTGATGTTTGGTTCAACATATCCTAAGACTTTATAATTGTCCAGCTTAAGTTATCAAAATCATGTCAAGGATTCACTAATATGGTACAGATTTTCTCCCAGCAGTTAAAGAACAGATAGACCCAATTGCAATTTTTGTTCATGCAATTTCCAGACTAGTCAACAGATGGTGTTCATTAGCGCACATTTTCATGGTGGTTTATCTCTCTGTTTTCCTTTGTTTTGGTCTGGCTAGAGCTGAGATTTTAAGCCAGCTCTGCTGGTTGAATTCACTAAAGAAAAGTTCCTCAACTCCTCCCTCCCTTTTCCCTTGTAACAGCTGACAGGTGTGAAGAATCTGCTCTCCTCTCAGCTCATTGCTGAGTTGTGAAGCACAGTCCTTGTTTGCGGACCCCTGAAGCAGGTCCCTCAGCCAGCATTTTGCTCTTTCTGTTATTTATGTGAGATGCCTGAGCTTTGTCTGCCATCTTCCCACAATCCCCCTGTCTAATTAAGGATAGTCACTTTGAATCTAAGATTCAGTGTCAGTTTACCAGTCTAGTCCATTATTAACATTATTCCATTGATTCATGCTCTCACATTGATCTGTCAAAAGAAATAAAACAGAGTTATTATGGCTAAGAGATTTAAAATGCAGTCAGGATATCACTCTGTAGAGTACTCTTTTTCAAATCTCAGCCTGATATCACAAACTTCCAAAGTATGCAAAGCCTTAAACAACAATGTTCCTCAAAACCCTAAGGACACAGGTACATTTTAAACAAACCACAAAATAAGGAACTCAGTGAATTATATAAATTGAAGGACATTTGAAGCACCCTAAGTATCCACCAATAGCTAACAAATTATATAATATTTTATCTTTTTCTTCAAAAACACTTGTCTGGAAGTGCCAAGATGGGGCACAATTTGGGTTGCTACCTGCATCCATTCTCCCCAAATTTGAATTCTAATTTCCCAAGCAATTGCCTTTGTTGTCTTGCTACTTAGTTTGTTATTATATGGTGTCAGAATGGGATCTGAGGCAATCACCAACCTGATTGAGGAGCTGCCACTGGATTAAAGCACAGGAACATGCAAGGGCCCCTTCAGCTCTGTAGTCTCCCTTATGGCCTATATTCCTGTCAACGAGTCCTCTCAATTCCAAACCTCCTTCTTTTTGGTTGAGGTCCCAGCCTTTCTTTGAGTGTCTTCTGATAAAGGGCATTTGGACTTGGGTTCTTTTGGTTTGGGCTGGTACCAGTAGCCCTTTTGTGTATCTGAACCTTTGTTCTACTGATTTGAGCTGGTGGCAACAATCTTTTTGTGTTTGCCGTTTTTGGTATACAAGGAAAATTTCCTTGATTGGTAAGTTCTCAAATGTAGATAATTTCCACTTTGGTACCGAGTGATTTTCAGTGGAGACTCATCTCCCTATATTTGTTGGGTATTTTCATAGTAGTTACAGTTACAAATGACAAATGAGGGAGTGCTGAGTTCCTAGCCAGGGAAGCTCTGTCACGTTCCTCAATGGTACAGCAACAATTCCCCAAGTATAAGGTCAAAGAGAAGTGAAGAGGGATGGTCCAATGAAGAGGCCTTGATACTGATGACTAAGCTGATGAGCCTGTGTGCTTGAAATTTCAACTAGCCTAGAGCTGCAGGGTGCCTAAGAGTTACCTCCTGAGAACCTCCATGTTGCTCAAATGTGGCCACTCTCTAAACCATACTCAGCATGGAAATACATTACCTTTCCCCCAGTGTAGGACATCGGGATAAGCCTTCCTGATGCTGAGAGATTACTACCAATCACTAACTGGTGATGCAACTAGAAACAGACCTTGAATAAAAGGGGGAAATGCTAAAGGCAAATTAGTTTGTGTGGCTAAGAGACTTCAGAAAAGAGTTGGGAGGTCACCAGAAGGGTCACATTTAATGCACGCCTCAGCAGGATCTCAGAAACAGCTGAAGTAGATACAACCCCAGGTACTGGTTCACCTGAGGGCTAGAGAGACACACAGGTTCTACAGTCATAACTGATGGCTCTGGAGTTCAGTGTCTTGTCAGTAGGCTTCACTTTGTAATTTGTGTTCCTGAGTATAATGGAGTTGTTCTCAGATGTGACCTTTCTACATATGCCTCTTCTGTCACTTTTACTGAATCTGTCTTTGGTCCTGGGGTTGGTGTATACTCAGGAGACTTTAATCTCTGTGTTGTCCATGTGCCAGCTGGGCCCTGAGACTCAGCACAGTTGCAACTCCTACTCGTCTGTTCATTGGACTTTCCCAGGCCAGCTAACAGGGAGGTAAATATGGTCAACCACCAAACCAGGGAGCCAAGAGTGCCTACAACTGCAAGCAGGAGAATCACATCCACCCACCATGTAGGTTCTAAGCCCCATCTTGATATAGAGGTGGAGTGGACATCACCAACCCAGGATCCACAGAATGGAGGAATTAAACATGGATTAGAGCAGACTTACTTGTATTCTGCTATAGAACTACTGTGACTATTAATAGAAGAAATTGTAGCATTGATGTGGAGAATGTGGCCCGGTAGTTGCTGAGGGCAGGGAGAGGGAAGAAGAGATGTGATGTGGGGGCATTTTGGGGACTTGGAGTTGTCCTAAAGGAGGGACAGGGATAGATGCCAAACATTATATATCCTGCTATAACCCACTGAATGTACTAGGGGAGAGTGTAAACTCAATGTAAACTATTATTCATGCAGTGCAGTAGTGCTCCAAAATGTATTCACCAAATGCAATGAATGTACTACAATGATGAAAGAGGTTGTCGATGTGGAGGGATGGGGGGATAAGGGGGTGGGCTAGTATATGGGAACCTCTTATATTTTTTTATCCCTCCCCTTGAGACTTGTTATGTGCTGTCTGCTCTCTGTGTCCATTTCACTGTATGTTCTTCTGTATCTGTATTTATTTTATTTTCACTCCCCACTTGTGGCTTGCTTGCTGTCTGCTCTCTGTATCCATTTGTTGTGGGCTCTTCTTTGTTCTTGCTTGTCTCCCTGTTTTGTTACATCACCTTTGCTGAGTCAGCTCTCTGCAGCATCTATGGGCCAGGTGGTGCTCCGCAGCATTTGCAGGTGGGCAGCACTCGGCAGCATGAGGATGAGCCTACCTTCACAAGGAGGCTCCGGGATGCAGACTAAGGGCCTCCCATAAGGTAGATGGGAGTGCATCTGATTGAGCCATAGACACTTGCCTCTTATATTTTTTAATGTAACATTTTTTGTGATCTATGTATCTTTAAAAAAATACAATTAAACAAATAGATAAATAAATAAATGATTTTTTAAAAAATCAGTTTGACTTGTGTTCTGACTGTAAGAAATCAAATGTTATTTTGGTTTGCATCATATGGGCACCTAAATGCTATTAGCACACTTGCCACCTTTTGATGAGAAGCCAAAGTTTCCCAAGACCAGCCAAATCGACACATGGGTTATTTGCCACCCTCAAAAAAATTTCCCTGCAACTAAAAACTACTTGGTCACAGGTTGAGCAACTAGAGCATAGGTTATCTGCCAGATAAAATACATATCCCATGAGAAGTACACTGTAAAACAAAAACAGACTGGGATAAGGAATTAAGTACTATATATATTTGTTATCTTTCAGTCAAAGAAATAAAGTTTAAACACCATCCTCTTTTACATATTATTCCAAACCATGTATGGTCCACATGACCTACTGATATAGACTGCCTTCTTCCTCTGCCACCTAGCTATGCCCCCAGGACCTCCTCCTAGATCTGGACCAAAACAAAAGCATTCTAACCTTCCCTCCTTCCAAGACCAAACTTCAGTTAAGAAGATTTTTAGACATGGTAGGATATTGTAGGAATTGAATTCCTAACTTTTCTTTGATGGTTCAGTCTTTCCATGCCTTGTTTAAAACTAAACAAATTGAACTTCTTATTTGGGATGATACTAGTCAGGCTTCCCTCAAGGAAATAAAGCAATTTGCTGGCACTCCCACTCTGGGACACCCTAATTAGAAATGACTTTTTTATCTCCTTGTCCATAGATGGGAAGGGAAATGAAAAGGTTTCCTAACACAAGCATAAAGACTAACATAGACCTCTAGGATATTGCAGCTAGCAATTGGATATCACAGCCAAGAGACTACCCCCTTGCTTGCGGTCCATTGCTACAAAGGCAAAGCTTTTAGAATCAATTGAGGAATTAATTATGGAATCTCCCTTCACTATTTATGTCCCTCATTCTGTTGAGGCCCTTCCACCAACAGATAAACTTCTTAGAAAATTCTCTTACTTTCCTCTCCTAATGTCTTCTTTTTTGTTGTCCCAAACTTAACTTTCTTCTTACTATTTCTGACAAAACTCTTCATGACTGCATAGCTTTAATTGAGCAATCGTTAGGTCTCAAATCGATTTACAAGAAATGTCAATTGATAATGCAGATGTTATCTGATATACAGATGATTACTACTTTAAACTCAGAATCCTTTTGGATATTCTATTACTTCTAACCATAAAATAATAGAAGTAAATTCCTTATATAATGCCACATCAGCCCAGCAAGCTGAAAGTTTTGCCTTCATAAGAACATGTGTACTTGCAGAAGGAAAAACAGCAAATATATACTCTGATAGTCAGTATGCCTTTGGGCATGTGCATGATTTGGGGATGTTATAGATACCAAGAGATGTTTTGTTTTGTTTTGTTTTCTTAATACTCTAGTGGAGAAAATAAACCAATTCTAACATCATGGAATTGCTGGATGCTACACTGTACCAATGGTTTTGGCTATAATTAAAACAAAATTCCTAGTAATTAACAGGCACATATAGAGGAAAGCAGTGGGAACCATACGGCAGATGCAGCTGTAAATAGTACAGCAATAAAGTTTAACCTTATTCCTGTTTCTATAATGACTTTTAAACCAAATAATTCTACTGGAATTCTACTGGAAACATAAGAATATTACTCCTTGAGGGTCAACAAACTGCTGCTGATCAGGACATTTTTGAAAAAGAAAAACGGCTGGCTGTTTCTATAAGCCTGCAATTAAATCATGATTTGGCCCTAATGATAAACCAGTCCTTTTCCCTAATTGCCACCAGGAAACAGTTTTAGAAATTATTCATAATATGTCTCACTGGAATACTGATAAAATGGTAAGCTAAGGAAAGCAGTATTTCTGGAAACCATGCCCTAAAAGAGGTATGAAAGCATATCACAATTGTTTAATTTGCCCCAAACCTAATCCAGGAAAAAACAACTGGATCTTTTGAAATTAGGCAATTGGATTTTATTCAATTACTCCATCACAAGGTTATAAATATGTTTAAATGTATGTATACACTGTGGGCTGAAGCCTTTCCCTGTAGACAAGCTGCTGTTGCTACATAGAGGTTTTTTAGAAAAAATTTCAAATTGGAGAATTCCCTTGGAACTTCACATTGGGTGAGGAACCCACTTTACAGGACAAATTTTGAAAACAATATTGAAACTATTGCCTCTTCTACAACAATTATATTATGCCTATCACTCCTGTCCTCAGGGTAGTATAATTAAAACTCAGTTAACTTGATTAAAGGAATCCCTAAATCTTCCATGGCCAAAAGCCTTACCTATAGTCTTATTAATTCTAAGATATACTCCTTTCATTAAACATAAGTTATCCCCATTTGAAATTATAACAGGAAGACCGATGAAAATAAACTCTGGAATATCTAATCTCTGCCTCATAAAAAGAAATATGCTTACCTATTGTCATGAACTATCAAAACTTAAAAAAAAAATGAAACCATGGTAAAACAATCCTTTTACAGCATTCTTCAGGGAAACAATGATGTTCAAAACCACACTCTTCAGCCTGGTGACTATGTATAGCAGTAGAGATATCTCCATAAAGATACACTCTGACCTCATTGGAAAGGAACCTATTAGATTACCAGCCACAACTACCTCCTGAGTCTTTTTAATGCACCAAACTTTGCCTTGATATAGATAGAAACTTGCACTATGAAACTTATTTCTGTAATGATGGAACTTATTCTGTAATGATGGAACTGACCCTAATTAAAATTATTTCCTAAGAAGCACCCCCTGATTCTTACACCTTGTTGCAAAATATGGCCACTCTCTAAGCCAAACTCTACAAATAAACTCACTATTTTTCCTCTACTTGGGATATGACCCCCAGGGATGATCCTCCCTGGTGCCAAGGGATTAATACCAACTGTTGATAAGTGATGCTTTCAGAGAAAGGTTTGATCAAAAAGGGAAATGTAAAAAGAAATAAAACAAAATATATTTAGTATAGTAAAGAGATTTAAAAAGTAGTCCAGAGGTCATTCTAGAGGTTACTTTTGCAAATCTCAGTCAGAGATCACAAATTTCCAAAGTTCCTGAAAACCATAAGGACATGTGAACATGAAAAATGAACAAGATAGGGCACTCAGTAAACCATATAACCTGAAGAACATTTGGAGCACCCCAAATATCCACCAATCACAAACAATTTATGCAATCTTTCTCTTTTACTTTAAAAACCCTTGCATGGAAGCACCAAGACAGATGCTATTTGAGTTACTAATGGAGTCTGTGCTCCCTGAATTGCAATTCTAATTAATGCCTTTGTTGTCTTGCAGCTTAGTTTGTTATTTCTCAGTTGACAATCCCAAATCATTGGGGAGTCTAAATATGTCAATACATTTGGCCATCTCAAACCTAATAATTTTTTTCCTTTTTTCTCTTTGTCTTTTGCTCTTATTATGAATTCTTGTAAATATTCCCAGACTATTACCAATATCAATTAATGAAAAATTTCTTCTCATGAAATTTTTCCAGATCAAGTCTGGTACTTTAGTATCTGAGATATATTGATTTATAGTTTTTATCATGAGCCCAGAAGCATGTGGAGTGATGGGTTTAAGTGTTGTGAAGAATTGCATCAGCGTATGAAGCAAAGACCAAATTTTCAGCCACATTCCCTTTAAATTACCATCCTCTCACCTGAAGACAAAGTTGAATGCCCTATATGTCTCAGAGATGGAAACATAAAACAAGAAAGGAGCAAAAATCTTGATCTAAGTTTCTATTATGAGGTATCTCAGTTTTACTACAAATGGAAATGTTTTCTTCTGCTTTGGGGGACAATATTCTCCAGATGAGATAAAAAATTTCAAACTCGAACAGTCTGAAGAGTAAATCAGATACTCTTGAATTTTCTCAGATGGAATTCTTTTTGACCTGTTCATATTATTTTCAAACCCTATTTAACCTTGGAAGCCTAATTCACACTTTATCTGCTTACAAAACATCTGATTCTTGTTTTGTTCCACAACTAACAATAAGAGCTTGATTCAAAATGTAAGAAAGCACTGGAGAATGTTATTTTACATCCTACTGCTCTAGCTTATGAAGAAAGACAATCTGAGCTTTTTTGTGATCCTGATGCAACCTTTTATACTTCATTCTAAAGAACAACCACTCTGCACAATAACAAACAAACAAACAAAAAGTCATGGAACACATGAATTGCATATTTTAGCTTCACCACTTTCATGCTGAGGGATCTTGGGCAATTTCATCATTATAAAATGCACCAATTTTGTGGGGATATTTTTGAGAATTAAATGAAATAATGTCTACAAAGCATTTAAGACAATGTTTATACCACTAGGAAGCAATTCATATAATAGTTACTATTATTAATAGCTATGAAACATGCAGTATTGTTATATTTATAGTAATTCATTTCTGTAGTAATATATATTTTAGGAAACTATTATTAATAAAAAGCATCCAGACAATTTAAAGTTACAAGTCCCATTCACTGAGAGCCCTTATTCCCTACCCAATGCCTCTTTGCTCTCAGTGTTTGCACAGTTGGTAGGTTTGCTAATTTCACATAGTTCTTAGCAGATTAAAAGCAGCAACACAGGAAGATATGGAGTAGTAAGGAAACCTAGAGCCAGATATAGTTATACTAACAAATAGAATTTGCCTATCATTCATCTACTAATTCATTCTCTCTTACTTTGGTTCTAGAGAAAGAACAGAATCTTACTCAAAAGAAGACCTTTAAGAAATGAGGAGTTGCAGGTCATGTAAAGACTATTATGCAAAATATCTTCTTTCAAATAATATTGAGTAATATATAACACATTTTAGATTGTATTTTTTAATGTAGCCAGGACTTTTCAGGTAAAATAATTCTGTGAACTGGTAAAATAAATTACCTACAATAAGAAATCCAGGGATAAGGGAAGGGTAGAAAAGGAATGAGGAGAGAGAAGCCAAGTCTCAGTCCTGTTTTCATCAAGACTATCAGGAAAGGGTGTTACCAAGTTCCTTTCCAAGTCCTCTAGGTAGCCATTAAGAAGTTCTTCTATAAAGAAGAACAATTTTTAATGATTTTTGGAGGGATTATAATGATAACAAATGCCAGCTGAGAGATCTTATGCAACCCAGCTGAGAGGGCATATGTAATTCACCTCACCGATCTATGCCTCATTCTCCTTATCTGTAGAATGGCGCAAGAGTGTAACTAGCTCACAGGACTGATGGAATGGTTTAAAAAAAGAATACATGCAAAGCATCTAAAAGAGAGTTAAACAGAGAATAAGGGCTTAGTATGTGTTAAACTACTATCATTATGCATTTGATTATCATTAGAATCTTCTTAAGTGTGCAGACAGAAATTATGGCACCCCCTTGGATAACATAGAGACTAAGGCTTTAGGACCTTGGACAATTTGACTGAGATGACTTAAAGACTGCTGAGTCTATGCTCAAGCACCTACAATACATATATACACAATCTATCTATACTTAACAAGATTATACCAAAAATAAGAGATAACTCATTTCCATAGGCATGCATTTATGTGTAGAATTGTGTATGCATTCAGGAACATAAATATCTTGGACTTATGTTCTAAATCTGTCTTTACTTTGAAGATTCAGTCATTCCTCTGGTTTCCTCTGAATACACAGTTTCCTCAAAAGGCATTTTCAATCACTTTATGGCCACAATTGTTGAAAACCAATCAGAAACCATTCTATTATACAAGTTTCAAAGATTTAATTGTTTTCATTTCTATCAGAACATATAGAGTTGCTTCTACTTCATAGAGTTAAGAAGAATATCTACATTTTTGAAAAAAAACTTTCCCTTCGAACCATAAATGTAACACTCCCAATATGAATTGACTTTGCTATATTAAATAAGGAGTTTCTAAACCTGTATGTTTTATAATTGCCTGTGGACTCTTTAGCTGTGTCTCCATCAAGCAAGGCATCATCTCAATTTACATATGCCCTTGATTCTACCTCACAATGCAAAAAAGTACTGTTTCCAGATGCTTTCTTCCAACTTGCCTGCCTCAGAACTCCAATTCAATCTCTTAAATCCTATCCATGCATGACATCCTCTTTAAATGTTTCCTAATTTCTTTGTCTTGAAGATTTAATCCCTTCTCAGTGTTGTCTAAGGTATATCATACCTATGCTTTAAATGCATTCTATTTTTATGCCTATATATACATGTGTAAGAATAAACATTTATTCATTTAGCTATCTTTTCAATTGATATTTGGTTTCTAGAGATTCTGCTACATTTTGTTTGTTAGTTTCTCCAGTCCCTAGTACAAAGTAAGTACTATGAAGTATTGATAAAATTCAAATGAACCCTGACTATTTCCTGCTGTTATTGAGTAAGCCCTGTATTCAGATGAAGGATGCATTCACTTTATCATGGCCATTATTTTAAAGTATACATATAAATAAAGTCATTTACTCCCTGTTTACTTCTTTTTCAGAATAACACTAATGCTAAATAAGAATTGAAAATGGAAATATGTGACAAAAAAAGATTAAAACTACTGTGACCTAAAACTTTTTTGAAGACATAATAAAAAAAAAAGAAAGGAATGTAGGCAGTGAGGAAGAAATGGAAGAGATTGCCTTGCCACTGTACATACAGAGCAACACCTATTACAGTGATGAAGAGCAAAACATCAAAAAAATTTTAATGATATTTTCCATTTTTTAATATCCCAATTTATTTTTTACTTTATTTTAGTTTTTCTAAATTATTAAGTATTCTATTTCTAATCTTTGAACCTATCATTACAGTTTCATTTTCCTATTAATTGAATTTGGCAATATATTAGTCTTCATTTTTGAAGAAATTTTGGATCACAGAGGGGTTCAACTGAGGCAGGAAAGGAGCACTAATGTGGGGTACCATTGATGGGGGATGCAGGGGTGGGAGGGAGTTCTCCAGGGCATGCATATAGGGTATATAGATATCTTGGGATGTCTGTTGGGTATTGACATAGTGGGAGAGTATATATACAACAAAGGTAGTGATGAGTTCACATTCTGAGGAATTCTGTTGCACTCCCCAATGGAAAAGCAACAATCCCCCAAGTGCAAGGGCAAGGGCCAGTGAAGAAGGATCTTCCAATGATGGGCCCTTGGTGCTGATAACTATACTTATGGGCCTGTGTGCTTGTAGTTTCAACTAGGCGTAGAGCTTCAGGATGCCTCAAAGCTGCCTCCTGGGAGCCTCCATGTTGCCCAAGTGTGTCTGCTCTCTGGGTCAAGCTCAACATTGAAATGCATTACCTTTCCCCCAGTGTGGGAAATGGCTCCTGGAGATGAGCCTCCCTAGAGCTGAGGGATTGCTAGCAATCACCAGGTGGTAATGCAACTAGAAAAGGGATTTGAATAAAACAGACAAATGGTAGAGACAGGTGAGTTTGTATGGTAAAGAGACTTTGAATTGAGTCAGGAGGTCATCAGAGGGATCACACGCATATCTCAGCAGGATCTCAGAGACAGCCAAGGTAGATACAACCCCAGGTAGTGGTTCTCCTGAGGGCTACAGAGACATACAGGTTCTATGGTCATGACAGATGGCCCTGGAGTTTGGTGCCTTGCCAGTGGGCCCTACTTTTGAATTTGTACTCCTGAGTGTGATGGAGTGGGACTCATATGTGACCTCTCTACACATGCCTCTTCTGTCACTTTTATTGAACCTGTGGTTGGCACTGGGGTTGGTGTATGCTCAGGAGACTTGAGTCTCTGGACTGCCCATGTGCCAGCTGGCCCCTGAGTCTCAGGAGACTTGCAACACCTACTCATTGGTTCATTGGACTTACCCAGTTCAGCTAACGGGGAGGTGAGGATGGTCAACCACCATACCAGGGAACAGAGTCTATAACTGCAAGCAGGAGAACCCCATCCATCAACTATGTGGAATCTAAGACCCCTCTCAATTTAAAGGTGGAGTGGACATCACCATAACCCAGGGTCCTCAGGATGGAGGAACAAAATATGGATTAGAGTGGACTTACTGGTATTCGGTTATAGAATTATTGTGACTCTAGCAATGGAAGAAGCTGTATCATTGATGTGGAGATAGTGGCCACGGGAGTTGCTGAGGGCAGGGAGAAGAAACAAGAGTTGTGATATTGGGGCATTTTCAGGACTTGGAGTTGTCCTGAATGATATTGCAGGGACATACTGAATGGACTTGGAGAGATTGTAAACTACACATAAACTATATTTCATGCTGTGTAGTAGTGCTCCAAGTGTATTCATCAAATGCAATGAATGTGCCACACTGATGAAAGAGGTTGCTTATGTAGGAGGAGTGGGGGTGGGGTGAGGTGTGGGGGTATATGGGAACCTCTTATATTTTTTAATGTAACATTTTTTGTGATCTATGTATCTTGAAAAAAAAAGAAAAAAACTTATGCTTGAAATAATGGATGTAAAATTATATTGATGTTTAAAGCTTAACTATAAAAATTAAAATCAACTCTTTGACACTTTATTCCTATTTTATTTACTTGAGGAGAAGAACAATTCCATTCTCCAAATTAGAGGAAATAACTTGAGAATCCAGATTTTGTATCCTCTGCAGTGGTGAAAGAATATTATTTATTCTTCTCTGGAACAGTTAACTCAAATCAAAGGAATCATCTAAATAATATTACTGTCGCATGGGAAGGTCACAAAAAAAGCCTATCATTAATGATAGGAAATTTCAACATGAAATACTGACTTAATGAAGAAATTAATTAAGCCCACAGAAGTGATATTTTTAATTAGGTTTAAGTGAACATTTAGAAAAATGCTCTACCATCTTTGTATTGAGAATGTTTTATCATCAATGAGTATTTAAACCATTCAAAGGAATCATCATTATTTAATGTTTAGTTAAATTATAAATTTGATAAATTATAAGGAAATGTAATTAATAAATAGTAAAATATATAAGAACTCAAGATTTAATTTAAGTTTAATTTTTAAGTCTAATAAATTAAGGATTAGACACATTACAATTAATTATATACCTTTCCACATAATGATGCCTCCTGGACATTAAATAATCAATCAATAATACAAACAACTTTTGCTGCTATGTCAAAACAAAGGGACCTTTCAGAACCATGAAGCCCTCTTGCTGTTCCATGAGTCATATTGTATAGTTTCCTATCTTTACAGTGAGGGTTTTATCTGTTATTCATAGAACATAGGAAATGGAGTATTTAGTTCAGATGAGAAAAAAATCTATTACTACAACAAATGCTATGACAACTAAATAAAACTCCTAACTATAATCTAATAACCCTTTGTAATCACAGCTTTTCTATTCTACAACCTAAAACCTTTGTCTTTTTTTTTCCCCCTCTCTTCCAAACCTGATATGCATGGAGTTCTTTTGCTTTTTGGGTAATCCCAAACTTTATTCATGTGAAATCTCAGCCCTTGGTTGTTTTTTTTTAAAATTAATTAATTTAATTATTTGCCACCCTTCTTACTTTAATAAGGTCTTTTTGTCAAGAGAATGAAAAAAGGCATCTCAGTGAAATCCCAGGGTTCCAAATGTGGCTGTCCTTAAGTCCATTATGAGGAGCTGCCCAATTTCTTTCTTGGTAATTGAAATTAATCACCCAACTCTGTCTGATGTTTCAACAATGCAAGGAGTCCAGAAGAGCCAGGTGTGGTTATAATTCGCGTTTTCTAAACTATTTGACTGTATTCCTGTTGTATTCATCCCTTCCTTGAGTTCTAAGACTTCTGATCCCTTAATCCCAAGGTTGTGGAAACAAGAAATAAAATTTGTTACATTGGGTTTATTTGGTGTAATAGTAGAAGGGGAAACTCTATACCAGTCCACTCTGGTAATGGGAGAGATGGAACCAAATATTGACCTATTGTTAATGTATATACCAAATCCTCTATTATGTAAGTTAAAAACACAGTCTCATAGAGTGTTGTCTTCCCACTGGCTCTGTATCTTCTCCATTGCTGACCATCGAAGTATTCTCTTAAGCCCTCTGCTTCTGTGTGATGCTATAAGATCAGTGAAAGTGTTGTGTTCTTTATTAAACTTTCTTTTCTATAAAACATTTCTCCTTTTCAGAGATTATGTGGTGTTTGGTAACATGTTTAAGAGCAATGCATTTGGTACATAAACAAATTATGATTTTGAAAAAAATGACATGGTAAAGGGAAGAAAATATGTATCCAACATATGTGTTTATTCCTATGAGAAAATATTGTCTCAGCATAATGGATAAGATCATTCCAACCAAATTCCCAAATGGCTGACTGTACCCCAAAACAGTGATGGCATACTGAGGACATATGGTTAACCTCTGCTATTGGCAATTTGGGCACTCAGCAGAATGGTAATAAGATCAGGTTTGGTGAAGATACACTCATGATGTTAGCCTATGTATGACCTTCAAATGTACTGACATGAGCACTTTGTACCGGAACCTACTGAGCAAGCACTGGATTTTTTGAGGGAAGACTCAATTAACATCCATGGATTATTAAATCTTCCTCTTCATGGACTCCCCTTCTGGCATTTACATGGGAATTTAATTGAATTCACAATGTGTGCCTATTCTAAGAGAATCTATATATAACTCTCACCAATCTCCTTGTCACTAATTTCTCAATACTGATTTTTCCAAATCCTGATCAACAGTTCAACCCATTAACCACTGCCCATGAACCAGAGCAGAAATATAGAAAAAAACCCTTATTTTCCCCTAGGATACTTTGACCACTGTAATAATTTGTAGTCTGTGAAAAAGATCAAATTCCCTCCATTCTCTATAATGACAGGTAGTGAGAGTTTTGACATATCCTAAAGAAAAAGAAAATTTATTTTGTTGTGTCTGTCACAGGAAGTAAAAAAAAAAAAAATTCTGTTTATCTTTGCTGAGAGGAACTAAACAGAGAATCTATCAGACAGATTGTTAATGTACTCCCAGCAATGTTAGGAAAGTCATTTCATTCCGTAACTTATGCAGGTACTCCTGTGTTGATAAATTCAATTTGAGCAAGTCTTATTTTTCCTTCCCCTTTATCTTCCCTTCTTATAACCTGATTCCAAGTATGTTTCGCAACTGCTGATGAGATTCTGTAACTCTTTAGTGCATATAACTACTAAGTGATGGTTGGGATTCTTCATCTGGACTAGTTCATATTTGACTTTCATTGTACAGACAATCAGCTGTGATTAGGTTGGACGCTGAAAAGGATTACATAAATTTAGCTCACAACCTTCTAACTGTGGTCATTGAAAAGACTTTTATTCAGTGTAGAGCTGGTCAGGTAAGGGAAAGATAGGGACTGCCTACTCAGGAGGGATTTCTGCAGTTAATTTCATCCTTGACTGCCCAATACTCCTATTGTATGTTTTATGGGTCCAACTCTTCCGTCCATCAATTCTATTACCCTGCCATAAAGCCTCTGACAATGTTTAGCATTTAACTGCTATTGCAAATTTGCTGTCTTTACAATCAGCTCCTGACTTGAAACTAAAACAAATCTTTCCTAAAGGACTACCAGCAAAATAAAAACTCCCTTAACATTGCAGGTGAAACATTTCAAGTGCCCTTTCAAGTTCATGCTAGGATATTAATAGCTTTCATTCAAAAGCCCCCTTATTTTTATCATCTATATTATCATGGTAGTAATTCTATATCACAACCAAATGCAAGGTCTTTCTGTGCCTTGATCTCTATATATACTCCATTACTTGGCATTGCTAGGAATAATTTAAATTATCATGATGTCACCACAAGTCATGGATTTCCAGTGTCCTATTTCCCCAAAAAGAGACATATTTGCATACTCCTTAAATAAGTAAGAATTCCTTTTTAAGGATGTGATTCTAGAACTATTCCTTATACAATCACTCTATCAGTCAGAGTCTAGACAGGCAACACAAACCACATGAATTGGGCAATATAAGGAGAATTAACAAAGGGACCATTTTCAAAGATATATACAGAGTATGGGAAAAAATACAAAGACACAATAGTCCTTTGCTGCAGAGGGTTACTACAACTAGATCTGAAGGGGCAAGGGGAAATACAAGTTACCAGAATCAAGGGAAAAAGGAGACTTTGTGCCAAGGGCAGCAGGACCAATACTGTGGCTTTGTTCAAGGGGTAAATGTGGCTCTCACTGACCTTGCAGGAAAAAAGCCTTGGATTAAATACTCTGACTTCAAGGTTTTCTTTCCTTTCAATTCCTCCCTACATTGGCCAAAAGTAATTGATACAGTCCATACAAACAGTCTTCTGGATCAGAAAGCATAATGAAAAAGTATAGAAATATTTCTACAGTGGAAAATGGAAGATAGACAGTAAAAAAATCAGTAGCTATATCTTTATGAACACACCAATGTACATTTATGGATACTTATGTGCAGTGTACATGTGTATATATTATATTTTCATTTTACTTCATCAAAATTCGTTATATAATGTAAAGGACAATTATGAATGAATGCATCTAGCAATGGGGAGCACAGTCTCTAACCAAAACCTTTTGAGAGTTATTAAATAAGATTGGCCTGACTTTGTCAATGACTACTTTTGTTTAATTGCTCTGTTAGTTATTCCTCCAAATTATAAAACCATGAAGAAATCCATGAATCTAATACACTTGGGATTCAATAAATGTTATAAAAGGTGCTGGAACTAACTGGTTTGAATATAGGAATGTTAGAATGATGGATTTCCTGAAAATTTTTGGTAAATTCTGGGTTTTAGATTTTACTGACAGCAAAAAAAAAAATTTGTTTTATTCTCATAATGATTCTACATTGATTTACATATGGTTATATGAAATGAGATATGAAGCCTCATTTCCATATCCCACAAACATTCTACAACACTTTCTGAACCTACTTACAGTAAAAAGAGAGTCAGGATTTCCATTTTTAGTGGTGAGAAAGTGCAACTTGTATTAAAGAAAGGGATGAAAAATCCATGTAGCTGACATAGAAACTAAAAGTTTAGCCATTGAGGAGCATTTATTAAAGGAATAACCCTTGTGAATATCTCAAGAGCCTCAGAGAATAGTACACTATAGAAAGAGAATTTTGTATACTCATGCCCAAAATAAATCTTTCAGTTTATTTAAATTTTCAGGGGGCAAGTATACAGTGCATTTAGAGAGAAAGCCAAGCAAAAGCTTCTATAATCTCGGGGTCAGACTGTCCAGTAAAGAACACCTCTCTTAAAGCAAATTTTTAACTTGCAATCTGATGCCCATATTTCATCCTCAGGGGAAACACTGTGAAAACAGGTGCACTATTTTATTCTATATTGTTGACTTGATTATTTTTCAGTGAGAAGAATTATAGATTTAAGTTTCCCAAAGTGTATATGACCTGATAAAAGTTTAAAAATATTTTTATTGAAATGGATAATAGGCCAGAGAAATATAGAAGTCAAGAGAAGATGGAGCAGGGCATGATGATGGACAATTTGGGATTATCAAGAGAGTTCTGCACCAAAAGGCACTATAATATTTTAGAGAATACCGAAGGAGAAAAGGAGCAATATCTGCCACCAGTTTTACCATCTTCACTCTTTTGCGTAACAATAACAATTATACTGTGTTGCAATTATATAACATTAATACCCAAGATAAAATGCTCAATGCGTAATATTTGTTATTGTGTATGAGACAATCTGCTAAGGTCTCTAAATAACTACCCCTTTTAAATCCCCTGAAACCTTATAAGAAATGTGCTATCATATATTAGATATAAATTAAATAGCATTTCTGTGTAGCCCACATAGCATTTTTTTCCTTATCCCTACATAGCATTTAAATAGAAATCTTAATATGTGATTAAAGTATTTGTATTTGGTTTTTGCAGACAGCTGGATTGGATACTCACAATACAAGAGTAAACAGTCTGAATTTTAATTTCTGTAAGGTCATCTGGAGTCTAATAAATTTCTGTAAACCTAAAAAAAAAAAATTAATTAAATAGCATATGAGAAGCATGATTATTTGGAGGAGTTAATCAATTATCTATGGTGAAGTTGTTAGTATAGGTTAGAATTAGAATTCAACCCAGGTCTGTCAGACTCC
Source organism: Dasypus novemcinctus (assembly GCF_030445035.2). Lineage (NCBI taxonomy): Eukaryota > Metazoa > Chordata > Mammalia > Cingulata > Dasypodidae > Dasypus > Dasypus novemcinctus. The sequence goes on along the minus strand of NC_080682.1, from coordinate 22,386,752 downwards.
ATATTTAGGCTGACCAGCCCATATTGCCTTCCCAAATTTTTTATTCTTTTGCAAAAAAACTTTTCATGTAGTAGTTCCTCCAATCTTCCCACTTCTGTAAATTAAGGTTGCTATTATTCAAAAACAGTGATCAATATTGAAGAAAAGAGATTTCTTGGACAAACCTGAGTAACTGAATTGAAACTGAAACTTTAGCATCTGTTAGATGGTGCTTGTTATTTCTGAATTAAGTTGCTACTGATTTTTTTCGGCCATGTTTCAATCCCTCTGCAGTATTTATTAACATATGTATATTTTATTTTTAAAGAAGATTACATAAATATTACATCAAAAATAAGGGATTTCCATATACCCCACCCTGTTCCCCTCCCACACTTTTTCACATAAACATCTTTAATTAATGTAGTGCATTTTTTTACAATTGATGAACACTTATTGAAGCATTACTACTAACCATGAATTCTAATTGACATTATAGTTTTCACTTTGTCCCACAAAATTTTATACATTTTGAAAAATGTATAATGGCCTATATCTGCATTTGCAATGTCCCGCAGGACAATTCCAAAGTCCCAAAAATGTCTCCATAGTACAACTATTCTTCCCTCTCCCTCACCTATGAACCTCTGGTGGCCCCTTCCTTTATATCAATGATATGTGTTCTTCCATTGCTAGAATTATACGTCGATAATAGAGTAATAATAGAATAATAATAAATCTACTTTAGTCCAGTGTTCATTCCCCAATCTTGAGGATTTGGGGATGATGATGTCCACTTTGTTTTTGATTGAGAAGGGGCCTAGACTGCTTGGGGTAGATGGATGGCACTGTCTTGCTTGCAGTTGTCGTTACCTTTTGTTTTTTGGGATGGGCATTGTCCGTTATCATCCTTTTGTTAGTTCTCCTGGGTAAGCCCAATGAAATTGAGTATAGGTGCTGCAACTCTGCTGAGATTCAGTTCTCAACTGGCATATAGACAAACTGAAGATTTAAGTCTCTAGGACACATAATTAACAAGTATAATGCTAATTATAGGTTCAAATAAAATGAGCAGAAGAGTCACGTGTAAGGAATTAAAAATGAGTGTAACTCTGTTCCTTTGGGAAGCATAAATTCCAAAGTAAGGTCTTTTTACAGGGTGCCAAATTCTTAAGATTTTCTGTCCTGTTTATAGTGTCTAGATGTTTCTGGAGCCCTCAGAAGCCCCCTTGTTTGAGACACTGTTTACTGTGACAGCCAATGAGATTCTGCTGAGACTTGCATAAGTATAACATTTGGAATGACCTCCTGACTCTCTTAGCCATAAAAACTCATTTGTACTTAGTATTCCCCCCTTTTGTTAAAGGTCTTTTTCCAAATGCATTGCTGGTTGGTGCCTGATAATAATCCTTCAATATCAGGGAGGCTCATTCCCAGGAGTCATGTCCCACATCAGGGGGATGGTAGTGAATCTATATGCTGAGTTTGGCTTAAAGAAAGGCCACATTTGAGCAACAAGGAGATTTTCAGGAGGTAACTCTTAGATAATATATAATACTAGGCTAAGTTTCAATCTCACAAGGAACAGTTCATAAGTACAATCATCAATATCAAGGGCCTGGTGTAAGGGTCTGTCCTCCTTCACTAGGCACTGTCCATGTGCTCAGGGAATTCTTGCTATCCTATTAGAGAGTGTAGCAGGACTCCCCAGGATGGGAATTCAATATTCTGTTGGTTATTGTGTGGTCTCTACTCAAGGAGACAATGCCCCATGACTACTTGAACATATTCTTATCTCTTAGAGGCATGTCCTAGGTGCACCTCTCCCCACATATCCCCCATCACCGACACCCCACACCAGTGATCCCACCTGCCACAGTTGTGACCCTTCTGTAAACATCATCACCTTTATTACATAATAAAGCCCACTATATTAATTACAATTATATTTCTTGTTTTACACGGAGGCAACTGAGGCTTAAAGAGATTAAATCATTTCTATAAAGTGTAATAGCTGGCGAGCAGCTTGAATTCACATCACCTGCCTGACATGTGCTGCTTCTGTTACAGCACAGTTATCTCTGGTTTAACTCTCCTGGAATCATGCATTTCTAACAAATGCTTCCTAATAGCTCTTTTAGACAAAAGATTATCTGCTGCTTAATTGGAAACTGCCTTCTTCAACAGCCCATTTTATGAAATAGAAATTGTCTTTATAGTTCAAGTGTCTGTATATTATGTAACTATTTGTCCCCAGTTTTCAGGCACTTGCAGATTTCAGTTTCCAGCAAGTCTGTGGAGTAAAAGCAATCTGAGTGTGTCATAAAAAGTTCTGTGATTCCATCTAACTTCATCTCTACTCTTTCCAAAAATACATTCTGTACTCCTGACAGAGCTGCCAAACTTCCATGAGTTCCCCATGCTCCATTGCATTCCATGCTTTAGTCTTGATAATTGTGGTCTCTTTTGTTAGGAAAAAAAACCCTGTTATAAGCAATATCCACTCATGCTTTAAGGACAGAAGCATGTTTCCTCTTCCCATGTCAAAACTCTCACAGCACACACAATGCTTCTTGACAACCCCTAGCAGGGTCTCCACTGTAGCCTGCCTCCCACATCAGGTGAGATAGTTCAGTCATAACCTATTGCACATACTTGTTTACAAATACTCCCTTGTTGAGGGCAGGGCTCAGGCCTTAGGTCTACCCCTTTTCCTTAGGGCCTGGTGAAGTGTCTAAATACAGTTAATGCTGAATAGATACACAGCTTTGAGGTCAGGTGAAGAGCAGTAGGAGAATTGTCTTAGTCAGCCTTCACATTTGAAACCCTTTCTAAAGTAGGCATAACCATTTCTATGTCTGAGATGATGCACCTATAAATGGGTATAGTAATTACCTTTAGTTCACAAGGTTATTGCATATGATAAAATGATATGAAGATTCTAAAGCACTTAGAAGAGTGCCTGACTCATACTAAATGCTCAATAAGTATCATTGTGATAAATAATGAAACAATTTCACAAGCTTTTAGGGATATTAGTCAATATGAAACTTTTTTTTCACTTTAAAATCAGATAATAATTTGATAAGGAATGAGAGTGTATAAGTTCTTGCAAAATCTATCTCTATGGACACTGAGAATAAGTGATAACTGTCTGTGTAAAGCAATATAGTCATAGCTGGATAGATATTCAAAGATGATGCGTCTCTGAATTGTGCATCGTAAAGAAGATGTATTATGAGTTTTATAATTTGGTTATCTTGGATTCAAATCCTAACCCCACTTAAGTCCTGAGTTTACCTTGGTCAAGACAACTTACTGCAAATTGGATAAATTTTCTTGTCTGTATGGGAATTACAAAACAGAATTCATAAAGTTATTTGACTATCGAACAAAGTTTCTAGGAAAGTATTTTCTATAGAGTAGGTTCTAAGTATATGGTAATTATCATCCACTTTTCTTTCTTTTTCCCTTCTTTTGCTTTGAGAAACATTCTCCTAAAAGAATCAACACATTGTTAATTGCCTTGGTGGAGTCTTTCAATGCTATGAACCCCTGAGGTGCTTAAAGAATAACATACACTGGGGAGAAGGAGCAGGTATAATTTCTTGGATCCTCAATGTGTACCTTCATTGGTTGTGACAGTGAAAGTTGCAGGTAAGTATCCTGATCCTGGGTGGGTATGAAATGGAATATTTCTATGCTCACAATCAGAATTGACTGCAAATGTAAGATAGCAGTAATCTTCCAGCAGATGATTGGGATATTTCTTGGAAACCTTTTTCAGGACCCATATATATAAGGTACCCATTTGTAAGCAACATCTGAAAACCTCTGGTTTTGAATTAAGTATCATACTGGTTTTGAATTAAGAAGTTTTAACCAAAAAGAAAGTGAACCATGGACTCTACCAGCAACTAATAAACTACTATAAAATAAGAAAGAGGTGGCTTTGTGGTTCTGTACTAAGTCTCTGTAGAAAGCACTACCACTTACTAACTGTTTAACTCCTAGTTACTTATTAAATATCAACTTGGTCATCTGTAAAGTCATTGTTATTAATCTGTAAACCTAATTATGATGAGTATTATAAGGAATACAAGAAATAATTCATGTGAAAGATCAAACCAGTGTATAGTTCAGAATACAGTGTTCAAAATCCTTTCCTGTAATTTTTGTAAGTGATAAAATTTCGGTATTATTATGAGAATGAGGGATCATTAGAGTCAGATAGAACTGAGTCTATGTCCAATTGCTTCCAGCTTTTTCCCATAGAAAGTCCCTTTTAGTCCTCAGAGATTCCATGTTTTAAAGCTTTTGTCCAATCATAAAAAAACACTCATATTTTGTATTGTGATTCATTTGAAATAAGCAGCCAAAGTAACCTTATAATAAATCTACTAATGAATATGAGATAAATAGTGGACTCATATATGTTTCCCATCAAAATCACATGGGGGAGACCATATTATAGTGAAGGGGAAAGAAAACAATTTAAATATAGAAATGGAATGTGTGCATTATTACCTCATGAACAGTACTGGGGAAAATTATAAAAGAGGGAAAGGCTATAAGAGATGTTAGATAAGTCAATTCCAATGTAGCAGATAGGGGAGAACCTAAAAGAAGTAAAATTATAAACAATTAAAAAAGAAAATATATGGGAGGGAGTTATGATGATACACCTGGGAAAAGATCAGAAATATGGAGGAGTAACTACAAAGAACATGAACCTGCTCTCTGTATTCTAGGAAGAGAATGGAGGACACCATGGCTGGAATGTAGCAAAGAGTAATGGGGAGAATAGTGGGAGTCAAGATCAGAGATATAAGGGCCAGGACTTACAGAGCTTTGACATTTTTGGGATGATTTTGGGATTTATTCTGAATAAATTGAGAAGTCACTAGAGGGTTCAGAGCACCAGAGTAACAGGAATCAAATGGCATTTTAGCAGGCCCACTCTGGCTCCATATTGAAAACTGACTCACCCCGTCTAAGGATTGTCAGGAACTCAATTTTGCATGAAATGCCCAGTAAATACCAATTAAGAGATGTCAAGAGGTGTACAGACTCATGGTTCTGGACCTCAAGGCAGAGAAGTGGTTAGGTGATAGAAAACCATGGCTTACTCACAAATAAAGAACATTTAAAGTCATTGGACCTGATGGGATCACCAGGGAGTGAATGTAATTGAAAAGAGAAGAGGTTCAAGGGTTGATGAGGGCACTTCAAAATTCAAAGTTTGAACCAATAATGCTGAGAACAAGAAGCAAGAGAAGTAGAAGGAATCTAAGGAAGTGAGTGTTATCCAGCTGGAGAGTGTGATAAACTGTATCAAATGTTGCATAGAGTTCAAACAAGATGAGGATTGATATTTGACTATTGGATTTAGCTGCATGGTAATCACTGGATCATAAGAAGGGCATCATTAAGGGATTATAGAAGACAAAGCCAAATTATAACAATCTTCCATTATTCTATATTTTATTCAGAAAAAGTCAACTCAATGCTAGAATGAGAAATATAGTATGAAGAGACTGTTTCCCTTGGTTCCAAGAGGAAGGGCTTGCTAAGTATAATACTCATATTTACCGTGGTTTCTGTTTATTTGACTACAAAGTGAGTTCACTTTATAGGAAGTTAGTGTGACTGGAATGTCCCCTTAAGTCAATTGTAATTGTGCTGTTTCTAGGTATATTATAGCGTATAAATTTCATTAAAATATTTTAGTTCTATATAGAGAGAATTTGGAAGAGGTTGGGCAGATTTCTGATTATCAGATGGAATATTGAGTTACATAGCCATATTCCAAAACCACGATTACAACGTGAGAAAACAGGAATTTCCATATTTTTACTTTATTTGTTTGAACAGTAATACCAATGAGAAAAAAAAAATTTGAGTAACTCAGAAATTTTTAATTTGAATATGTAATTGTAATATCTGAATGATTGTTGCAAATTGAAAAAAAATTTCAAACTTGAACACTTTGTAGTGATCGGTTCATTTTAATTTCTAGAATTACAAGTGGTATGATGTTATTTATTTATCATTTTGTCAGTTTATTCCTCACAGTGATTCAAGATGAACATCATTTTCTCTCCTCTTAGGTGAAATTCCTTATAGCCATGGAGGGGGCCAATCACACCGTGACACAGTTCATCCTGGTGGGCTTCACCACAGACCCTGTGGTGCAGCTTGTCCTGTTTGTGGTGTTCCTTGGAGTATACTCTGTGACGCTGGTGGGAAATACCACTCTCATGCTGTTAATCTGTAAGGACTCCCGGCTCCACACACCCATGTATTTTTTCATTGGGAACCTGTCTTTTCTGGATCTCTGGTATTCTTCCGTGTACACTCCAAAAATTCTAGTGACTTGCATCTCTGAAGACAAGAGCATTTCCTTTGCTGGCTGTGTAGCTCAGTTCTTATTCTCTGCTGGGCTGGCCTATAGTGAGTGTTTCCTGTTGGCTGCCATGGCTTATGACCGCTATGTGGCCATCTCAAAGCCATTGTTTTATTCCCAGGCAATGTCCATAAAGCTATGCATATTTTTGGTAGCAGCTTCATATCTTGGAGGCTTTATTAGCTCTTCCATCATCACCAAAAGAACTTTTGCCTTGAAATTCTGTGGTGATAACATCATTGATGACTTCTTCTGTGATTTGCCTCCTCTAGTAAAGCTTGCTTGTGGCAGGAAGGATAGCTATCAGGCTGTGCTTTTCTTTCTCTTGGGCTCCAATGTCATTGCCCCCACTGTGTTCATACTGGCCTCCTACCTCTTCATCATAGTCATCATCATGAGGATCCGCTCCACCCAGGGCCGCCTCAAAGCATTCTCTACCTGCTCATCCCACTTGATCTCTGTCACCTTATTCTATGGCTCTATTCTCTACACATATGCTCGCCCCCGATCTAGTTATTCATTGGAGAGGGACAAAATAGCTTCTACATTTTACACTGTGGTATTTCCCATGTTGAACCCCATGATCTATAGTCTGAGGAATAAGGATGTGAAAGAAGCTCTCAATAAACTCTTGAAATAAGTATAGATTCTCTACCTCTAAGAAAATAGAAGCACAGTTTTAATCCAGTTACTCTTATCTTAGGTAGAGTTGCCATTGTGGTCCATCCTTATCAAGGATTATTATAAAGTTACAGAATTTTGAACCTTATGATGTGTAGTCTGAAGAATAAGGATGTGAAAGAGACTTTCTATAAATTCTTGAAATACATTGATTCTCTGCCTCTAAGAATATGTAAACACATTTTTGATCAGGTTATTTTTTTTTTTAAAGATTTATTTATTTATTTAATTTCCCCCCCTCCCCTGGTTGTCTGTTCTTGGTGTCTATTTGTTGCGTCTTGTTTCTTTGTCTGCTTTTGTTTCTTTTGTCCGCTTCTGTTGTCCTCAGCGGCACAGGAAGTGTGGGCGGCGCCATTCCTGGGCAGGCTGCACTTTCTTTTCACGTTGATCAGGTTATTTTTATCTCAAGTTTTGCTCCCATTGTATAGTACATCATGGTAAATGATTCTTATAATGTTATAGAATTTTCCACCCTGACACATGGCATTCAATAGACCTAAGATCTATCCCCCAGACCATTAGCACACAGATCCAGTAGCACTCGGAATAATCTTGGTGCAAAATAGATTCAGAAGGTATGAACCCACCAACAAAAAAAAAATTAAAAAAACAAAAGAAAGAAAACCTTTTCATACTAAATAAAGGTGATGAAACAGTTTACTCTCCTTATTATCAGTGAATTTGGGCAGACTGTATCTTTATAGTCCTGGAAATTGGAACAAACTTGCTGAATTCGTTTTTAATATTTTCGTGTTATCAATAACTAGATGATGCTCATCAATTTCTATTCCCTTCTCGTTATCTAAAAATCTTTTTAGATGTGCTTTAGTCTCCAGAAGTGTTACCAAAGAGATCCAGGAGAAGTAATGAATCACCTCAATGATTCATTGACTCAGAAGACATGATTTTACCCATATATTCATGTTATATATGTTCTTCCATTAAGGAAAAATCTGTTAAGTTTCCTTCTGTTTTTATTTTCATCAATTATTATATGGACATGTGCAGTATTTTATCTGAGCCCATTTTACAATCATGTCTGTTATCCAAATCGTGACTTTCTGAACACCAAAACAAAGTTATAATGACAAGGCAGATAACAACTACGGTAAAATTAAACAAGCTGAGAAATGAAAGTCTATGGATAAATGTTATTCAAAAGTGAAAATTTTTTGTAGAAAATATGGACAGGTGGGGATATAAGAAAAAGAATGCAGCAGTCATGATTGGTTTCCTGCTAGTTTGATTGACTTTTGAAAGAAAGACAACGGTAATATAATTTATATTTATGAATTACAAATAAGTCCTTGTTCCTATCTGAGTAAACAGTAAAGGAAAAAATGCAATGATCTGTTAGTTAGCCAAGTAGTCCCAGAAAAATTAGGTTTGCCAGACAGAACAAGAAGGACCTGTTGGGATGGCTGGCCATACACACTATCTGGAGAGTGGATCCTAGGATATGTTCAGTATCAGTTTTGAAATGCAATAACCTAATAGAAACCCAATAGAAGCAATACAATTTTAAAATTTTTGATTTAGATGAATGTCCCGAAAGGTAAAATCTATTTATACCAATTTAATCATTTTCTAAAAGCTGTGATCGCTGTATTTTAAACAACTGATATTCAAATTCTTATAAAAATACATTCTTTTTAAACAATATTAACAGATTAAATCAGTAAGTTACAGTATCAGAATACTTAGTGTCATCAAAAGAAGCTATAAAATGCATAAACCAGAGGTAAACATCAGTTACTAAAAGTAAAAGTGATGTAAAGTTATATTTAAGACACTTTGTTATCATAAACTTTGAAATCTAAGTATAAAAAGGAAGCTCAAACTGATAACCAAGGATTCGTATTTTAATCATTTTAGGAGAAGAAACTAAGTGTCGTTCTCCAAACAAGAATCAATATACATTTTCCTGGCCTAAGTATATATTCATATTATTTGGTATCTGAAAATGTTATCTCAGCTCTGGATCATGTCTCTAACACAAAAACTATAGTAAAGGAATGCTGATAATAATCTTAGGAAGACAAAGACAAACACTTTGTTCATCAATATATAATTAAATATATGGCATCAATACAATTTTTGGGCTTCATTTTTGAAGAAGCTTTGGATCACAGAGAGGCTCAACAATGGCAGGGGAGGAATACTGGTGTGGGATATTATTGACAGGGGACACATGGTTGGCAGGGAGTTCTCCAGGGCATATATCCAGGGTACATACAAATATTTGGATATTTTCATAGTGGTTACAATTAAAAACAACAACTGAGGGACTGCTGAGTTCCTAGTCAGGGGAGCTCTATCACATTCCCTAAAGGGACAGCAACAATCCCCCAACTGCAATGGCAAAGACCAAAAAAAAAAAAAAAAAAGGAAGGTCCAACAATGAGCCCTTGATACTAGTGACTGTGCTTGTGAGCCTGTGCACCTGAAATAAGAACAAGGCCTAGAGCTGCAGGGTGCCTAAGAGTTACCTCCTGAGAGCCTCTGTGTTGCTCAAATGTGGCCAGTCTAGAAGCCAAAGTCAGCATGTAAATGTGTTGCCTTCCCCCCAGCGTGGGGCATGACTCCCAGTGATGAGTCTCCCCGGCGCTGAGGGATTACTACCAAGTACCAGCTGATGATGTAACTAGAAAATGACCTTGAATAAAAGGGTCAACTCAGACCAGCAGAATATCTCAGTCTACATATAATACCAGGAGTTAAAAATGCTTTTTGACCTGAATAAAAGGGGGAAATGGGAAGGACAAATGAGTTTATATGGCTATGAGTCTCCAAAAAGAGCCAAGATCAGAGGGGTTGCCCTTATGCACACCTCAGCAGAGTCCCAGAGACAGATGAAGTAGATACCTCAGGTATTGGTTCTTCTGAGGGCTACAGAGATGCACAGGTTCTATGGTCATGGCAGATGGAGTTCAATGCCATGTCAGCTGGCCCTACTTTGGAGTCTGTGTTTCCGTGTGATGGAACTGGACTCAGATGTGATCTTTGTTCACAAGCCTCTCCTGTTATTTTTACTGGACCTGTGGTTGGTGCTGGGGTTTAGTGTATACCCAGGGGACCTGAATCTCTGGACTGACCATGTGATAGCCAGTCCCTGAGCCTCAACAGACTTGCAACTCCTACACTCTGGTTTATTGGACTTACCCCACTCACCTAAGATGGAGGTGAAGAAGGTCAACCACCACACCAGGGAGCCAAGAGTGCCTACAACTGAAAGCAGGAGAATTGCATCCAGCATCCATGTGGAATCTAAGCCCCCTCTTGATATAGATGTGGAGTGGACACAACCATTCCAGAATCCACAGGATGGAGGAATAGAGTATGGATTGGAGTGGACTTACTGATATTCTATTCATGAACTATTGTGATTAGTAATCGAAGAAAATGTGACATTGGTCTGGAGAAAGTGGCCATGGTGGCTGCTGGAGTTAGGGAGAGGGAGGAAGAGATGTGATGTGGGGGCATTTTCGGGACTTAGACTTTTCCTGGATGGTGCTGTGGGGACAGTTACTGGAAATTGTATGTCCTCCCATGGCCCACTGGGTGGACTGTAGGAGAGTGTGGGCTATGGTGTGAACCATTGACCATGAGGTGCAGAGTGCTCAGAGATGTATTCACCAAACGCAATGAATGTCTCATGATGATGGAGGAGGTTGTTGTTACAGGGGGAGGAGTGAGGTGAGGGGGGTGGGGGGTATATCAGATCTCATATTTTTTTTAATGTAACATTAAAAAAATAAATAAAGACAAAAAAAGAAAAAAAAACTTTAGAATATGTGTAAATGTAAATTTAACAATATGTTTTTAATCACTGTATTGGAAATATTTCATCTATTATTTACAATTTTAGAGCATTCAAAAGAAGCTGCCATATTAATTTGAAATTGACATATAAATTCACTATGAATTTAGTGACTCTAATTATAATAAATGAAATTTAAAACCTCAAGAGAAAGTGGTTTATGAGTTTAATGAATTAAACTTGATACAAAGTAAAAATGTTTATGGGTGTCCATACAAAAATCTTATGAAAATAATCTTCTACATAGAAAATGAAAAACTCTTGGTGGTCTTTCACAGAATAGATGACAGGCCAGGAGAATTTCTGGATTTCAGGCTTCTTGCTATCCTCCAAATTACTTTATAATGGTTCTTGCATGCATAGTCAGCTTTGTGTCTGAACAAAAAACCAAAGGAAGTGAAGAAACATGGATCTATATAGCTGAGATATACAAAACTATAACTACTACTATGTCTACCTATAACTAATAACAAATACTAATTGTTGTCTACCTGCCTACTTCATGGTTCTGGTCTATTCATTCTTTCCCAATATCTCAGCTGAGTTGGGGATATTTAACTGATAAAATATTCCAACAATATTCCATCTTGTTTTTATTGAGTGTTTGTATGTTTCCTTTGAAAGGGAGGACTAAAGGGGTATTAAGAGATACATGGTTAAATACCCAGATTCAAAACATAGCTTTCCTGGAACATTTTTATAGTACATACTTATTTCCCCTTGATTATTGGGATCAATGACCCTGCTCAGTAGAGCGATCTCTGCTGGTTCAGTGCAGGAAGATTCCAATATGGCCAGTGAGGATCCTTAGACTCCTTTATCAAAACATTGATAATGTTCCTTTGGAGAAGTATTCCTCCCTTAAATGAATAGGTTTCTTAATTCAATGAGGCTAAGATTATTGTGAAAGGAAACACAATTCTATAAGCCATTTTATGTAAAATAAAAGAGACTGTGTAATTCTGGGATCTCCTAGAATAAACAACAGGATGGGATTAAATGTGCAAAGATTTGATTAGGGGAAACAAATTTATTCAGGACAAATTGGAAAGGAGATAAAAATGTCCAGGAGTGGCATCAGAACAATATGCAAGTCTGACACCAAATGAAGGAGCAAGGGATGGAAGGATGGATACAAGCATCCTAGATTATTGTGTAGTCTAAAGATAGTTCAGCAAGTTAGTGGAAAGTCCGTGAGTCAAGGTCATCTGCGAGAGGAGTTTAGTGTCTACAAGAAACAAGCCTGCATTTGTATCCCTGCCATACTCACTCATTGGCTGGCAACAGGCTGTGGGAAGCATGCATTTGATGTGGAAATCATTTCAGAGCTCAACATCTAAGTCCTCTGGTCAATTATACTCTTTGTATTTGGAAATCTGCAAGGCTCATTTTCCCAGCCACTGCAAGAAACATGTCTGCTTGATACCCTTAGCTCCTTCTTAGCTAGTTCTCGATAAGGAAAGATGGCATCATACATTGTCTGCCATTATATAAAGCATATACCACAATTGGAGAAACCTCAAAAATCACTACTGAGCCTTCCTCTATGTATTCTATAATTATATCAAACCTATTACTTTTTGATGTTGGGATAATAGTAAAATAAATGAATTCAGTAGACAAGAGGCCTGGTTGCTAATCTTTGCCATATCATGAATTCATCAACCCCAGTTAATGTCTGGTGGGATACTGTGCTGTTGAATGTGGCATTATAAAGTCTACATCTAGAAATGATGACAGGAAAAAGGCAGTGATAAAATGGATACATAGAGCAAATATGTCTAAAAAATTGCCATTTTAGATTAGCAGGATTTAGTCTAATCTAATCAACCTACTAGTCTAGTGGGTCACCAGTCCTCCAGGAAAATGATAGTATATCAAAGGCACAATGAACATCTATACATTGTCAAAGATTTCCACTATTGACTAAAATGTGCCTGTCTCTCAAGTTACTCTGCAAACCCAGTAACCTCAAGGTACATTGCTTATCCTTCAAAGACTGAAACTGCTTAACACTATCTTGAGCCTGTTCAATTGCATAGTTTTTGAGGATTTAAATGAGTTAAATATGATTACCACAAAAAGCTACAACCTCAACATCCATCAAGACCAATGAGTACATTCTCCATGGCAGTTGTCCCCTGTACTTGAATATCATCAACACCCTTAGCAGGGAAATACCTCACTAAATAAGGGGATTTGCACAAACACAAGTCAAGTTATTGCTTTGAATGTGCATAGATGTGTCATTCAAACAAGTGTTTGAAGAAAACACTAACCTCTGCACCTTCTCCCTAGGGATGCAGGGTTTCATTTTGTTCATTATCTTGGCAAAGGGTCTCTACAGGGAGCAATTTTAGGGAATTCTAGTTGATCTTTTGAACAATTTTCCTCATTCTAAGGATCAGAGAAAGAGACTTAATATGAAAATTCTGATTGAAACTATTAAATACATATCTAATTGATATATCTGCATCTGAGTAAATAAAGACAGCTTATGTATCTGGTCCTAATGGGCCCACTGATAGATGCACTCAGGCCAAAAATATTAGCAATAATCCAGAGTGTGGATATCAGTGGTGTTTTTCAATCACTAGAAATCAGTGGCAGTTAAGAATCAGTAAACACTAACTTGGGGAAGGACTAAATATTTCTCTGAATATTAGCTGCAACCTGTCCTAGAAAATTCTTTGAGAAAGATGTACGGTATACACTTTGGCTTATGGTCCTTCCTCAGTCAAAGAGTCTAGAATATAAACTGGCTAAGTTCAGAGAATTCAATAGAGGTTATGATTCTCTACTGGGACAACATGAGTTAGTTTTCAGCCAAATAAAAATGGAATATTTCTTCATTGTAAGAAAATTGACAAATAAGTTGATTTCCCATCTATTCAATTCCTTAGGAACCATTTGATCCATGAGTCATTGCTACAAAAGTCTGCACAAGAAAACATATTGATTACAAACTTGACTTTGTGGTTTTTCTTGATAATTACTACTGTCTTGTCACTGGGGGTTACATACTTCCACCTCTCTGCTATCTTTTTGGGAATCCAATTCCACTGAAGCTTCCCATCATCTCTAGCGTACTTTTGGTAACCACAACAGTTTTACAAGGATGCTGATGACCCCATTAACAATGTACTGCCATCAACTCTATTCATTTTCACACTCAAACTGAATCATTTTTTCTCTGTCCTTTGCTCCTATAATCCTTCCTTGTAAATATTTCCAAATTATTGCCAATACCAATTGGTGAGTCATGAAATCTTTCCAGATCAGACATGGTGATACTTCATAGTCTGAGATATATAGATTTATAAATTTTACCATTAGCTCAAAAGCAGTGAGGAATGTTTGGTAAAGGTGTTGTGAAGAATCATATCATTGGATAAAGCAACAATCTATTTTTCAGGCCGTCAACATCTCACATAACCATCCTCTCACTTGAAGACAAAATCAAATGGTCTATATATCACAGAGTTGGAAACACAAAACAAGAAAGGAGAAATCTTGTTCTCCATTTATATTATGAGTATATCATTTTTATTACAAATAGAAATGTTTTCTTCTGCTTTTGGAGAAATATTCTCCAGATGAGATAAGAATAGCAAACTCAAACAGTAAAATGAATCAGATAGAATTTTCTTTTCTCAGATGGAATTCTTTTTGGCCTTTTCATAATCTTTCCAAGCCTCATTTATTATTCAAAACCTTATATTCCATCTGCTCCCAAATCATCTGATTCTGGTTTTGTTCTACAACTAACAGAGCAGCTTGATGCAAAACACAAGTAGAAAGCAGTGGAGGGCACTCCTTCATGTGATACCCCTCTAGACTACAGGGAAAGCTGCTTGTGCTTCTTCAGTGGCATCTTAATGCCACTTTCTTAGGTTTCATCCTAAAGAACAATCACTATGCCACAAAACAACAAAAATTGTCATGGAGCACACTAATTTCAAATTCTTCCAGCTTCACTGCTACCACATTGAGGGATCTTGGGCACTTTCTTTATGCAAAAGATGAACATAATGATAGAAACAGTATGCAGATTTTTTTTCAGGTTTAAATCAAATAGTGTATGTAAAGCATTTGTGATAATATCTACACCTATGGAGCAATCCATATAACAGCAAGTATTATTAATAGCCCTGCAACTCACAATGATGCTTTATTTATGTGGAATTCACTTCTCTAATAATACACATTACAGGAAAATATAATTAATAAAGTGATTCCAGACAAGTCAAAGTTACAAGGTCTATTCACTGAGACCCCTTAGCCCCCACTTTGTGCCTATTCACTCTTGGTTTTTATACTGTTAATATGTTTGGCTAATTTCATCCAGGCCTTAGCAGATTAAAAGCAGCAATTGAGAGAGATATGGAATAAGAAGGAAACTTAAAGGCTGGCAGAGGAACATTTGCCAGTAGAAGTTGTCAATCATTGATGCATTTTCTCATTCTCTTATACTTTCCTTTTTATTTCTTCATTTCAAAAATATCTTTTTTATAATCTAGTACATGCCAAAAGCTAGACATAAACTGGTAAACATAACCAACATACTCTATGCCCTCAGAGAACTTACATACCAGTAGAAAATTTCAGTAAAGACTAATTAGTTCCAGAGAAAAAGGGGAATCATAGGAGGACATTTAAGAACTAAGAACTTGCAGGTCATGAAAAGACTGTTATGCAAAAAAAAAAAATCTTTCAAATAATACTGAATATCATATAATAGGTTTTAGAGAGTTTTCCTATATTTTTATTGAAACCGATAAAATCATTTGTCTACCACCCTAATAAATCAAGGCTTTCAAATCAAATAATTCTGTGAACTGGTAAACTAAATATTCCAAAATAACAAATCTAGGGAAAAGGGAAGGATAGAACAGAAATGAAGAGAGAGAAGCGAAATTACAGTCATGTTTTCAACAAGAATAACAGGAAAGAGTATTTCCAAGTTCATTTTCAAGTCTTCCAAACCACCGTTAAGAAGTTCTAGTGCAAATAAGAAATAATTTAGTGACTTTTAAGAAGTGATGAAAATGACAGAAAATGATATCAGCAGTGAGTTTCTCAGTTGACAAGTATCATGAAACACTGTCAGGAACCATATAGCTAGTGGTGAAGTGGATAAGGTTAGATGCCTAGCTCCACCACTTGTAGCCAAGAGGTTTCATGCTATTTACCTCACCAGTCTGTGCCTCATTTTCCTCATCTGTAAAATGGGACAACAGTACCGCCTATTTCATAGGTTTGGTGGACAGATTAAAAGATAAAATACACGTCCAGTGCCTAAAACATAATGAGGCAGATAGTATAGGCTCAGTACGTGCTAACTATTATCATTAGGCATTTGATTCTCATTGGATGCTTGTTAAGTGGGCAGAGAGGTATTATGGCACCCTCTTGAATAAGACAGTGACTTAGTCTTCAAGACATTGAACAACTTGACTGAGATGACCCGCGGAATTGCTAAATATATTTGCAAGCTCTGTAAATAATAAGACCATACCAAAAATAAGGCTAATTTTCAGAGGCATAAATTTATTTGTAGAATTCTGTATTCACCAAGGAATATTAATATATACCTTGGTATGACTTCTGAATATCATCTTATCTTTATTTTGAAGATTAAATCATCCCTCTGGTTTCCGCTGAATGCACAGTCACATATAAACCATCCTATAGCTCTTTAGTGTATATATACTCTAAGAGCAAGTTGGATTTCTTCATCTGGATTAGCTGATATTTGACCCCTTACTGTATGGGAAAAGTGGAGTGGTGGTACTGGATATTGAAAGGAATTGTATGAATTTATCAGGCAACTTCTTAAGTGCAGTCATTAAAAGATATTTATTCAGAGTAAAGGTGGTTCCCGCAGGTAAGGGTAAGTTAGGGACTACTTCTTCAGGAAGCGTTTTTGTTGTTAGTCTTATCCTTGACTTCCTAAAACCCTTATGACATGTTTTATGTTCCCAACTCTTCCTCCCACCAATTCTCTCAGCCTGTCACAGAACCTCTGACAATTTTAGCATTTAACTGGTATTACAACTTTTCTGTCCTTGCAATCAGGTCCTAGCTTGGACCTCAAACAAATCTTTTAAAGGACTACCAGCAATTAGAAACTCCTTCAATGGTGCAAGTGGAGGTTTCCAATTGCCCTTTCAAATTCACAATAGGATATTAACAGTATTCAATCCAGAAGACCCCTAATTTTTAGAATCAATTTTATAATGGTAGTAATTCATACCTTAACCAAATGGTCTTTCAGTGCCTTGGTGTCTACCTACATTTATGAATAACATCACTGGGAATAATTTAAATTATGATGCTATTACATGCTATGGATTACCAGTGATCTATTTATACAATAAGAGACTTTTCTGCATCCTCCTTAAATATGGGAAAAAATTAATCCCAGAATTCCTTTTTGATGGATTGATTCTAGGGCCATTCCTAATATCACTACTATATCCACAGAATCCTGTAAGGAAGCACAGGCAACTCAAATTGGAAAATTTAAGAATTAGTAAAGGAACCAATTACGAAGTTGTGAACAGAGTATTGGAAAATTTTAAAAGATGCAATAGTCCTTTGCTATGGAGTTTTACTATATCTAGGATTGAAGGGAATGTGGAAAGAGAAGTTACCAGAATTATCAGAAGATATTGTGCTTGGCAGAAGGACTAAAACTGTGGCTTTGGTCAAGAGGTGGCTATGGCTCTCACTATCTTTGTAGGGAATGAGACTTGGATTGAGAACCGTGACCTCAATCTTTTTTTTTTCCTTTCAATTCCTCCTACATTACCCCAAATTAATTGATACAATCCATAAAAGTTGATCTTCTGGAGCACAAAGCAGAATGAAAAAAGTGTAAGAATAGATCTACAGGGGAAAATGAAAGATGTCAGTACATTAAAGAAATACCAATATCTATACATTTAGTAATATTTAAAGGTATATATAAGAATATATAAAGGCGGTGTACATGTATATATATTATATTTTCTTTTGAGGTCATCAAAACTCAACATAAAATGTGAAGGGTATATGACTGAATTCATCTATCAATGGGGTATCACAATCTCCAAACAAAACTTGTAGCGTCTTATTAAATAAGATTGACCCAACTTTCTCAATGAATAGTTTTGTTTAATTGTCTTGATAGCCATTCCCCCAAGCTGGAAAACCATGAGGAATTCCTTGAATCTAATACGCTTGTGATCCAAAAACTGGAAAGATTCTGGAACTATTTAATTTGAATGTTGGAATTTTAGAATGTGGCTGCAAATATTTGGTAAGTTGTGTGTTTCAGGTACTACTGGTCCCACAAAAATTTTGTTTTATTCCCATAATGATTCTATAGCAGTTTACATATGGTATGTGAGAGGAGTTATAAAGCCTCTTTCCGCAACCCATATATTAGTCAGTGTTCTCTAGGGAAATAGTACTGATAGGCTATATCTTTACATATTATGAGATTTTTATAAAAATAGTCTCATGTGGCTGTGGGGAATGCACAAGTCCAAATTCTGTCTGGCAGGCTGCAAGCTGGGAAATCCAATAAAGGTTTTCAATGAATTCCCTAGGAAAATCTGGTGGACTGAAATAACTGAAATAGAGATGGAAAGTCTCTCTTCTGACTGCTGAAATCACCATTTCTCATCTTAAAACCTTCAACTGATTGGATAAGATGTCTCTCACTGTTATAGGCAAACTCAGTTGATTATAAATGTAATTAGCCATAAGTGCTGTATTAGTCAGGGTTCTCTAGGGAAACAGAATCAATAGGAGATGTCTATCACTAGTAAGAGATTTTATAAGAGTGTCTCATGTGACAGTGAGGATGCACAAGTCCAGGTTCTGCAGGCAATAAAGGGGACCCAATGAAAGTTCAATGAAGGTCCTTGATGAGTTTTTGGGAGATGTTGGCTGTTGAAACATGAGCTGGGAAATTCTCCCTGATTGCTGGAATCATTTCACCCTTTAAGGCATTCAACTGATGGGATACAGCATAATTCATTGCTAATGGCAATCTCTCTGATATATGTAAATATAATCAGCTATCTATATAGTAAAATCACTGGAGATAAAGTTCATAAATGTCCTTGTATTACAGTTAGTCCAGTGCTTGATTAACCAAACAACTGGGCAAAATTACCTGGGTGGTTTGACACATTAGTCTAACCCCACAGTCCACCCCTTGTCAACTTGGCAACCATACACAGCACCTTAAACCATTCTTAGTCTCTAAGTAAAAACTGTAACAGACATGTATATATATATATTTCTGCCTAACAAGGTTCAACTCTCCTGCGTACAACCAGAAACATATTAATTCCCTACAGAATAGGGTTCAATTTCTCGAGTAATATTCACTCTTAAACATCTTAAACTTGACATCCTCAAATATGACATGAAACTGATACAAGTTGTCATATGATAAGGGAAAAGTTTGGGGAAGAAGACAAAGAAATTTGTTTTATGTACATAGACAATCATAATCATAACAAAAAAAGGAAGAAAGATTCATGACCATTACAGTCCTCATTTCTGTTACTTGTCAAATTATCGAAGTTCGTATCTATCACTACCTTCTTCCACTACCCATTCCATGTTGGTGTTACCCTCAGCAAGCACTTCTGCTGGCCATAATTCTTTGCCAAGTGGGATGACCCAAACTTAAGGAATTGTGCCATATTGGTGACTGTGTGTGGGTCCCTGTTGTTGGCAGATTGGGCACTCAGCAGTGACTGTAGCCAAGCCAGCCTTGATAAGGGGAAGTTCATGTTGCTTAGCCCATGCATAACCACCATCCCTACCTCCATAGCCACTTTGTTCATGAGCCCACTGGGCAATGACAGGTGTGGCTGGGGAAAGAGGCTGAACCTTAGCCAAAGAATGGGTCATCTTATCCATTTGATTATTAAAATCTTCCTCTACTGAAGTTACCACCTGGTGTGCATTCATGTGGAACACAAAAATTTTCATGTTTTTTGCCCACTCAAAAAGGTCAGTCCACATACATCTTTCCCAGACCTCCTTGTCACCCATTTTCCAATCATGTTCCTTCCAAGTCCCTGCACATCCAGCCAAACCATTGATAACAGCCCATGAATCAGTGTACAAATGCACCTCTGGCCATTTCTTCTTCCAAGCAAAATGAACAACCAGGTGCACTGCTCAAAGTTCTGCCTACTGGGAGGATTTTCCCTCACCACTGTCCTTCAGTGATGTCCCAGAAAGGGGCTGCAGTGCTGCAGTTGTCCACGTTCATGTGGTAACTGCATTTTGTACAGAGCCATCTGTAAACCAGGCCCAAGTTTTCTCAGCCTTATTCAATTGCTTGTAAGGGACTCCCCAAGAGGCCAAAACTGTGGGCTGGAAAAGAGAAGGTAACATGGCAGGGTATGACCAAGGGCATTTGGGCTACTTCCTCATGTAACTTACTTGTGCCTTTAGGACCCACTCCAGCACCTATCTCATATATACCTTTTCCATTTTATCATGGAGTGCTGCTGTGCATGCCCAACTTCATGGTTTGGTGGATCTGACAATACCCAGCTCATGACAGGCAACTCAGGTTTCATGGTAACTTGATGGCCCATGGTTAGATGTCCAGTCTTTACAAAGGCCCAGTAGCAGGCCGAAAGCTGTTTCTCAAAAGGAGAATAACAATCTGCAGATGATGGCCGGGCTTTGATCCAAAAGCCTAAGGGTTTACATTGTGATTCTCCTACAGGGGTCTGTCAAAGGCTTCAGACAGCATCTCTATTTGGCACTGAAACTTCCAACATCATTAGATCTGCTGGATCATATGGCCCTAGTGGTAGTGAAGCTTGCACAGCAGCCAGGACCTGTTGCAGAGCCTCCTCTTGTCCCAGTCCTCAAACTAAAGTAGCAGATTTTCTGGTCACTTGGTAAATGGGCTGGGATAGCATGTCTAAATGGGGAATGTGTTGTCTTCAAAATCCGAAGAGACCAACTAAGCATTGTGCCTCTTTTTTGGTCCTATGATGCGCCAGATGCAGGAGCTTATCCTTCACTTCAGAAGGGATATCTTAAAATGACCTACACCACTGGACACCTAGAGATTTGATTTCACTGTGGTGGAAGGACACTGTATTTTTGTTGGATTTATCTCCTATCCTCTCCATGCAAATGCCTTACCAGTAAGTCTAGAGTCTTTGCTACTTTTTGCTCACTGGGTCCTATCAACATGATATCAATATAATGGGCCAGTATGATGTCTGATGGGAGGGATAGATGATCAAAATCTATGTGGACAACATTATAACACAGGGCTGGAGAGTTGATATACCCCTGAGGTAGGACAGTGAAGGTATATTGTTGACTTGCCAGCTGAAAGCAAACTGTTGCTGGTAGTCCTTACTAATGGGAATTGAGAAAAAAGCATTTGCCAGATCAACAGCTGCTCTGCATACTAGGTACCAAGGGATGTGTTGATTTGCTCAAGCAATGATACCACATCTGGGACAACAGCTGCAATTGGAGTCATCACCTGGTAAAGTTTATTATAATCTATTGTCATCTCCAAGATCCATCTGTTTTCTGCGCAAGCCAAATAGGAAAGTTGAATGGGGATGAGATGGGAATCACCAACCCTGCATCCTTCAAATCCTTGATGGTGGCACTAATCACTGCAATCCCCTCAGGAATATGGTATTGCTTTTGATTTACTCTTTTGCTAGGAAGGGCAGTTCTAGTGGCTTCCACTTGGCCTTTCCAACCATATTAGCCCTCACTCCATAAATCAGGGATCCAATGTGGGGTTCTGCCAGTTACTAAGTCTGTCTGTTCTAATTTTTTATTCTGGAACTGGGAAAATAACCACAGTATGGGTCTGGGTACACACTGGACTAACTGAGAGAGACCTGAGCTAAAACTCTATTAATTGCCTAACCTCCATAAGCTCCCACCCTGACTGGTGGACCACAATGTCATTTTGTGTCTCCTGGAATTAATGTCACTTCTCAATCAGTGTCTAATAATCCCTGAAATGTCTGATCATTTCTTTTTCATCAATGCACAGTTACTCTGACAAAAGGCCATAGGCCTCCTTGGGGAAAGGTGGGAGAAAGATTGGTAGTATAAATTTTTGGCATTTTAACAGGATCCTTTCCCACAGGGATCTGGCCTTCTCTCATTCAAGGGGCTCTGGATATATAAATTGTCTAAAGTCTTGGAATTGAATAAGGGGCCATGATTCTCTGCTTCTGTAATTTGTTAGGGCTTTGTTCACTTGACTTAGAACTCTTCCATTTATAATGATCCAGAAGAAATTTAGAAGACTGCCATCTCTCTCACTTCTAGGTAACCCATGATGTATTCACCAACACCATAACTCTATGCAGCTCAGACTATTTTGAGTGCTGCTTTGAATCTGCCTTTTATTGCAGTAGCTACATCCAACTTCTCTTTGGCAATTAACTGATACTTGACTTTTAACAGACCAAGATCTGATAATCTCCATAATGTTTAAGGATTCTAATTCCATTACAACCCTCCCTATAGTAATATATGGACTACAGAGAAGAGCAACCACAGAGCTCTTCAGAAAAGATGGAGTTAGTCTTACAAATTTGTTCCTTACAGTCCTGGTTGAAAGTGTGTCCTCTGGCCATTCCTGGGGTGTGTGTGGCCAGGTCTCAAATGGTAAATCCATTCCAGCATTCTAATCTCTCTAAGCTTTTGAATTCTCTCTTCTACTGTATACCAGGGTAAATTGGTCATCTCCACCTCAGACATGCTAGGTCATCTTTTGGCCCCTATTTTAGCCAGCCACCCAAACAAACTGTTAGAGTCCTTTCTATCCCCTCAAGCTACAGCGTTGAATCCAGAATTTCTGCTTAGTGGCCCATATCAATAAATTCAACCTGATCCAACTTTATATTCCTTCCACCATTATCCCATATCCTTAGTATCCATTATCACACATATTCCCCTGATTTCTAGCTATATAAGTTGGAAAAATTCATGCAATTCTTTCAGAGTATACCCTACTTCCTCATGGGTCACACTTCATGTTTCACATTTGAGGGTTTGTTGTGATTTTGGTCTAGTAATAGGTCTCGAAGACAAGAAAGGTAGTGGCAGTGGGTAAAGAGAAGGATTTGAAATGCCTTGCAAGCCACTGACCTCAGGGAATTCCCTTGCATTTTTTTCTGCAGGATTAATCTCTTCAGGCAGGAGTCAGAAGGCAGATTCTTAGGGCAGACTGGAGGCTTAGCAGTGCATGCTGGAGTTTGCCTGATACCTGCCTCAAGGCTGGGAGGAGGTCCAGACTCTGTGGGGCAGACCAGAGGCTGGACAGTGCAGACTTCAGTTTGACTGGTACCCACCTCAGGGCTGGAAGGAGATCTGGACTCCCTGGGTGCCGGCGGGTGGAGAGGAGCCGCTGGAGGCCTCTGCGACTTCTCTCGGTGGCTCCGAGGTGTGGAGGGCGCGCGAGATCTGGGAAGAAATCGTGGAGACAGGCTGGTGGCACAAGTCTGGTTTATTGTGGGAGGGGATACGGTTTTTATAGGGTTAGGGACTACGTGGAAGGATTTGATAGGTACAGGCGGGTACTGCCTTCTGATAGGTGATCGTAAGCGGTTGCTAGGCAGAGGGCTAGCTGAGAGGTATGGAATGGGGGAGGGGAGAGGGGAAGTGAGAGCCGACCAGCTGCTAGGCTAGGCGGGAGATAGCAGGAGGCGACCATTATTGATATCTCTGGCCCGGGTAGGCTGAGGGCGCTTCGCCCGTACCAGGCTGAGGGCGTGATCGCCCATTCCAGCCACCCTGAACTGCGGCTTCAGGCTGTGCACACGCCTGCTGCCGCACTGGCTTAGCAACGGTGGCTCGCACTCCCGCATCTCCCCCTTTGTTTTTATTAGCGGCCAGAGCTCTCGGTGGGGGGACTAGGAGGGGAATGTTGCAGGTGTGGGGCTTTCTGGGCTTCCGTGGCTGGCGAGGTTGTCAGCTGCGCTGACAGGATCTTGGCTCGGCGGTGTTGGTTGTGGGGAGTCGCTGGTACCGGACCTGCGGGGTTAGACTGGTAACAGAGTTAATCTGGATCTATGGCCGTAGGGCTAACAGGAGGATAAGGGTGAGGAGCGGGAGTAACCACGCCCGACCAAGATGGCTGAGCGGAGGGCAGAATAGGAGGCGGGGCAGTGGAGGCGGGAAGGGAGGGGTAGCCCCACTTCCCCTCTCTCAGCCGGGGAAGAAGGCAGAAACGCACCATCTTGCAGAGGAGGGGAAGAAGAAGGGGGGAGTGCGCCATCTTGCGAAGGGCATTGTGGGGGGGGGAGAAGAATCACTGTTTAAAACAAGAGACCTCGCAAGCGTGGGCCGCCATGGGAGGCGCAGCGCCCTGGAGGCAGGCCGGATGGCGATGAGGGTGGGGATGAGGCGGGGGGCGGGGGGGGGGGGAACCGCTTGCGCTCATGCTCTATAGCATTGGAGATGCGGTCGATGAGGATACGGTAGGTTTCGGGGTCCCAGAGGTGGCAGGTAGTCAGCCACGGGTTAAAAGGGAGTAGGAGGTCCCAGTAGGCCTGCAGCTGCCTCACAGAGACGCGGCACTTGTGGGTGTCAAGAAGGTCAGCGAGCGCCTGCACCTGCGGGGCCTGGCGGGAGGAGAGACGGCCACCCATATCTAAGTAGCGCGGGGCCGACAGGGGTAGGGAGAGCGGTGGGCTGCCAAGCTATGGAGCGAGGCGGCCAAAGTCCTTACTTGTTTCCAGGCGGTGGTGCTTGGCCCCACGCTGGGGCGGGGGAAAGGGCTGGGGGCCCTTACCTTCGGAGCACCTCTGTGGTGGGGTTGCTCAGCCCCACGTTGGGCGCCAGTTGCCGGCAGGTGGAGAGGAGCCGCTGGAGGCCTCTGCGACTCCTCTCGGTGGCTCTGAGGTATGGAGGGCGCGTGAGATCTGGGAAGGAATCACAGAGACAGGCTGGTGGCACAAGTCTGATTTTATTGGGGAAGTACAAGGCATATATATTGTATTGAGGGAGGTGGGGCTGAGAGCAGTGCTGGGGGATGGGGCGAAGGGTGATAGGCTAGGATTGATGACTTCGCCTTGTAAGGGCAAGGATTATTAGCTGGGCAGTTCTAGGCAGATTGGAAGGTGGAGTTTGGGAGGGGAAAGGGGAAGTGAGAGCTGACCAGATGTTAGGCTAGGCGGGAGATAGCAGGAGGCGCCCGTTATAGATGTATCTTGCCCGGGTAGGCTGAGGGCGTTTCGCCCGTACCAAGCTGAGGGCGTGGTCGCCCGTTCCAGCCACCCTGAACTGCGGCTTCAGGCTGTGCACATGCCTGCTGCCATGCTGGCTTAGCAATGGTGGCTCGCACTCCCGCACCTGGGGTGGTCTGGAGGTTAGGTGATAAAAGGTTGGGAAGGTGTGGTCTCCACAGGACAGGCCATCACAGACTTATCTGATAAAGCTTCAGCAGAATTTAGGGTTCCAATGTCCCCACCAATATTATCATCATCTCACATGTCTCCATCCCAATCCTCTGGGTTCCACTCATTTCCAATCAATGCCTTCACTTTAACTGCAGAAACCCTGCAGGGTTGAGATTTTAGTTTCTTTTGTAACTCAGCTACTCATACAATGAGAGTCTGAGTTTGATACTCAGATATTTTGAGCCTGTGGCTACAGAAGACAAGATTTTCTTTCAGAGAACACATAGAAACTTTCACATCATTCATGCAATGTTAAAGTATCAAATTTGAAGCTTTTAACTCATCACTTTCTTCCGTAGTAACATCTAGAGTATCCAGGAGGAGCCAACCAGCATCATTATACCTTTTGGCGCCACAGAACTCTGTTAAGGTGTTGAAAACAATTTCACCCAGATCCTTGTTTCCTATAAGCTTGGAAGTAGGGGAATCCAGTGATGATATTTTGCATATCTCCATTGCCAACTCATGCCATGGACTGTTAGCAGCCTATTCATTATTGAAAAGGAAGTCATTAGTACCCTTGAGTCCAATTAAAGTAGAGAGCCAATTGGAAAACTCCCAGACATGCCATGTTTAAGACTCTGTTCCTCAAGAATCACTCCTGGTACAACAGAATCAACAGGAGATATTGATATGGGCTGTGTGTATGTGGGCTGTGTTTCTTCATGAATAACCTGGACTGTGTGTGTAAGCTTGCTAAACTTGAGATTCCAACATAGGCCATGTGTGAATGCAAACAATAACAACTGTAGCCCTGCCTCTCATAACCATGCCAACCACTCCAGTCTGCCTAGTTCCCAGAAAGTCAAGCTGAAAACTGAAACTGAAAACTAACTTCACACCAAATGCTTGCTAATTCCTGCCCCCCTCCCCCACCCCGCCCATGCTCTCTGTATAAAAGCAACCTACAAGATGGGCTAAGGTTTTTGGACAGGAGTCTCTGAGCCTGACCAGTAGTAATAAATCTTTTTTCCTTCTCAAGAATATTCCTGAGTCTTGGCCTTCAATATATAATCAATGAATCTCTTTGCTTCCACAACATTTCTTGGAGGCTCATCTGGGATTGCAATGGAGGCCTGAGATGGCAGCTTTTTGCTGCCCTTTTTGGACACTGAAGAAGCTGAAAAGACTCAGGTGAACCCTAAATCTGGATGCCCCTGGACATCTCTCAGTCCAGAAAGAGGATGTGAACTCTGCCTGAGTCCTCCCAGGGAAGAATTGGATGCACCAGAGGGTCTGAAAGGAAATTCTGGGAATGAAAAACTCTGCACAGGAAAGACCCCCCAATGGTGACACAGTGTTGGGAGAACCTAATTTTAAACATTAGAAAGGGGGATTGATCAGCTCCCAAAGAAGACCTCAGTACCTCCAAAAGTTCAGGGGGAAGCTGTCTTCTCCAGGTCTGAAAGAAAAGAGAAAAGGCCTGATGTTTGTGTTTAACTAACTGTGGGTTGGCATCTCATTTTACCTTCACTGGAAGAGAGAAGGTTTGGTTAAAGTGGAAGAAGCATTGATGGGCTTTGTATTACTGTCTGTGTGCCATGGCTCTTTAGTGTTTGTTGGCTTATTCTATGCCATTGTATGCTTTCATGTCTCCAGATGGTAGTATTAAATTGTGTGAAGTAGTGAACTTTGGTTAAGATGGAACCCCTCCCTTGCCATTAATAAAGGAGTAAAATAATTAATAGTTTATAAAGCAGACCACAAAGCCTGAATGTGTGAGCACTCCACCCTCTTGCCTCTGAACATGTTCCTTTCCTTTGTGCATCACTCTTGCCATTTGCCAGGGCTTAGGAATTCTCTGTGTCCATGTCTGTGTCATACAGCCAGGCTTGTGAAATCTGACCCCAGTCAGGATGGCTGGGTCATAGAGCAGTGGCTTAAATCATGGCCCTGCCAAGACAGAGGTCCCCCAGGAGAGCGCCAGGCCCTGCAAAGCTTCTTCAAGTCATTTTAGCAGCCAGCCTTTGTCCTTGGCCTTGCCTGCTATTGCCTTCTCCCACCTTCTCCCCTAGGGGGTACATGGCAATGGAGGAGAGCCTAGGACTTACCCCTCCCATTGGGTCCATGACTTTGTAAGCAGTATTCCTATTTAACCACACCCAGCTACCTGAAAGAATGAAGTAAGAAGGCTGAAGACAGAACCAAATGGATGCCAGGGAAGTTCCTTTCCCAGGGCAATCATAGGCCAGAACACCCTTGCATAATTTACCTTTACCCATGTTTTACCTTTCTACTTCTTGCTACTAAATTTCTCATTGCAGGTTTGTGTCAGAATGCTTTGAAATGTTTTTAAAACTGTGATAATAAAAATGCCTTTGCCTCCCAAGGAAACTATTGCCTCAGATCCAAAGCCTGTTAGCTAGAGCAATTAACTTCTAAACACTTAATGGCCTTTTGATGACTGGTTTAACTGGGAAACTATCAGACAATAAAGTCATAGAACTAAAACAGCATCTAAAACTTTTGAAAGAATAGGAGGAAGAAATGCTGTAAATTCAGCTTGACAGCATCAAGTTAAAATCTAGTCAGCCTGTCATCCAAGTCCAAGTCTAAGACTGCCCCAGAAATGCCCAGTGGCAGGGGCTCTATGATTCCCTGGGGTAGTAGGAATCAGTGGGAAGCCAAACGTTTCCTGAAATTTAACTTAGGAACTTCTGTTTGGGTCGGTCAGTCTCAGACCCTGTAATGGTCAGGGGTGCTGAAAACCAGAGCAGGAAACTGAATGTTCTCCATTCTCGGGTCCATCCATTCAGAGAACAGTCAAATATCTCCTGGGACAAATTTCTCAAGTGCTTTGATTTTAGGCCACTGCTCAGGTCTCTCACCAAGTTAGCTTGGGGTCATTGATCTGATATTCGGAATCAGATACCCCCAAGGAAAATCTCGTATGTCATCAATTAAAATCAAAGAGCTCCTTAAAATACGAAAGGAATAAAATTCTTTTGTTTTAATCCGTGCTTGATTTTGTGTTCAACTTTAAAATCTATTTAATTTTGTCAGTTTGCTTGTGCCTAGGAAATCAGATTTAGGATTTATCTGTTATAAATTAGATAATGGTGAAAAGTAACCTAAAAATGAATCTTTAAATGCCAATACTGTCTTGCTAATAAATTTAATGCATAACTTATGAGTGAAATTTATTTAATTGCTGGAAAAGGCAGAAGAACTGCACAGAGTTGTTACTAATAAAATTGTTTTAATTGCATAATTAATAAATAAAGGTACCAAAATTAATTTTAAGTAAAAGCTTTCTAGAAACTAAGAGCTAATCATTGTATAAATACCTTTATACATATAAAAAATTAATAACTGAAATTATTACAGCAGAATAAATGCAGCTTCAATTTCAGTTACTGTAATAGTAATCTTAAACTAATTTACTTTTGTTTATAACTACTTCAAGTTTATTTAGTGCTTCGTATAGTAATAATAATTATAACTTAAATTTACCTTAAATTATAATTATTTTATAACTAACATCACCAACCCCTAGACTTCATTCATTGCGATAGTAATCTTAAATTGAGTTTGCTTTTGCTTACAGTTACTGCCAGTCTGGGCTCACTCCTTGCCTCTTCTTATGGTTCTAAAACGAAGAAAAAATGTATCATAGCATTAAAAGCATTTTAGTTATAAGCCATTAATTAAGAAAGCCACAAAGGGGGGCAACCATGAACCCCTAGTCTGCAAAAACCAGCACAGAAAAGCCTTCAGAAAAATCTTTCAAGTGTTGTTTTAGAGTTAAACTTGTTTTGTAAAAAGAAAAAGTTTTAAGTGACTGAGTTGTGTTTCTGTGTCAAACTATTCATGTCTGCCTATTTGCTCAATTTGTTAAAAATTAAATATGCTGTTGTATGTGTGATGAATATTCCTGGAACCCAAATTGGGCCTATAGGAAAGGGTCATACAGGAATCAGAATATAAAGACTATTGAAAAAGCTATGAAAAGAAATCCTTGCTAAATTATGATTAAGACAAACTAAATAATTATATTATGTTCCAAAGCCTAGAGGTGAGTATGCTTTTAAGATTATTCACAGTTTTAAAGTTTTATCAAAAACAAGAGGTTTTAATCCCCTGTAAAGAAAAGAAAAAAAAGACAACATTCTTTGTTTAAATAATAAAAGTATCTACTACATTTCTGATCATGCTCCTGAAGTGGATGGAAACTACCTTGCAGTTGAAACTCCTGCAGCAGCCAACAGTGGCTAAGTACAGCCAAATGTACAATGGATATCATCTCCAAACTGGCACTGTTTTATAGTGCCAGAGAGTGCTATGCACCAGGCTGGTAAAATCTACTCCCTAGTTTCTCTCTGGAGTCAACAATGCTGTAGCTTCTGTGAAGAACATACAAAGTAGAACAATAAATACCAGAATACTGTAAGTAGAACTTAAACACAATTTGCACTATTGCTTGATTCCATGGAGAAATAACCTGTATGGTATTGCAAACCTGAAGCTTAAAGCTCTTAATTGCAAATAAAAAAAAAAAGACTTATGCATTATGAAATACATTAATTAGTATTAAATACTGTACCTATATCCTATTCTAGATATTTGTCTGATAACTATGGTAATACTTCTAATAAATCATATGCAAAAAAAATTGAACATGTTAAAAGTCCTAATCAACTTCATTGTCTGAATAGTTAATGAACATGTCTATAAGATAAAAAAGTGGTCACCTTGCCTGAAAGCAGTGGGGCCAACAGTCCTTTTTAATTAAAAAGCCACCAAATTGACTTAGGGGCAACCACTCACATCCTTCTCCCCACACTAGTTGAAGGATGTGTTTGAGCCCAGCGCCACCAGTGGCTTACAGGTAATTGGTTAATTAATACCAGGCTCAATTACTAGAACCCCACAAGGTACAAATAAGGGTGTATCAAACTCTCAACCAAGGTTTTCCTCCTACCCCTTATTCCAGCACCTATACTAGTACCTAAAGTTTCACAGTGTACCCAGGGTAAACAAACCAGGGAAACTAACTTGAGGTTCACCTTAGAAACTGATGGATAGCTTAT
The DNA here is from genome assembly GCF_030445035.2 of Dasypus novemcinctus. Taxonomy (NCBI): domain Eukaryota; kingdom Metazoa; phylum Chordata; class Mammalia; order Cingulata; family Dasypodidae; genus Dasypus; species Dasypus novemcinctus. The sequence continues at coordinate 22,356,359 of NC_080682.1, read as the reverse complement.
TAAAAATTCTTATATCTACCTGCCAGGAGCAGTGCAATAAAAAGTCCTTCCTGAGCTTCACCAAGGTACTCATCTAGGGAAAAATGACCTAACCAGCTTAGCCAAATGGGTTTTCAAAAAAAAACTCTGGTAAAAACAGTCAAAAAAGTATCAAAAGTTGATCAGTTAAAGCCAAAATAAAAAACCTTTACTCTGTAGTTCTGATCATTCCCACAGCTATTAAAGCTAAAGGAATATCCAGCTTGGTTTACTAATCCTGAATAAAGTCAATTACCCAAGAGCACCAGTTCACCAAAATCACCTGATGAAACACGAGTGCCAGTCATTGGAAAGCCTGGGATACGGCTTCGAAAAACAAAGCTAAGTAATGTCTATGTCAAAATCAACTGTTTCCTTTAACTCTAGCCCAAATGCTTATTACTAGGAAAACAAAACAAAACAAAAACAAACCAGACTTCCTTTTAAAAACCTTGCCTCTTTTCATCTCCTTTGGCTTAACTGAAAAGAGAAATGCCTCTTCTCATTTCTCTCCTTTACCATAAAAACTAATATTAATGATTTATGCCTAATCCTGTTGTTGATTGCAATTTCTTTCTGAAGTTAACCAACAGCATAAAACAACTTAAAATATATATATATATATATACATATACTGTTCCTCACCAACTTTGGGAAGGTGCTACCTTTGCAGGCACTTAACCTTTTCTACTTCTGTGGTCCAGTGTCTTCTTAGAGAAACCATATATTCTCAAAATTCTAATTAAGTTTGTTTCTTCCAGAATGGGCATGTTGTTGGCCATGTGAAAACTTCATCCAGCTTCATACAGCATGCCAGATTCATCTTCCTCCAGTCAAAATAAAATAACAGAGTTTTTACACCTTGTCAGGTAGGGACTACAGCCCATAACCAGCAGGAAGTAGCTATAGGAAAACAATCATCTCTCTTCAGCACCCCTTTAAGATTAAAAGTATAAACTCTCTGAAGGGAAAATAAAGAAGGCTAATAAAATAGGAAATTAATAGATGGATCTGGAACCTGGAAGAGAATCCACATGGACATCAGTAACCCCCAAGAAGACTGCTAGAAAACCCCCACCCCCAGAATTCTACTATCCGAAACAAAAACTTCTTCTGAAAGCAAGAAAAAGCCCCAGATATTCCCCAAGGACTTTATCACTGGGCTCTCACTGGGAAATTAATATGTGGAGTAATCAATCAAAACAGCAAATAGTCAAAACTCCCCCATGCTTTCATCATACTTCCCTGCTTCTTCCCCTTAATAATAACTAGAGTACATACTTTAATAAATAATGCAATAAAAACACAGACAGCTACCTACTTCATAACTCCAACAATAGTGATGCCAAAGCTTAACAAATTAAGCTTGCATCAAAGGGGGGAGTGATATGGGCTGTGTGTTTCTTCATGAATAACTGGGACTGTGTGTGTAAGCTTGCTAAATTTGAGATTCCAGCATTGACCATGTGTGCATACAAACAATAAGAACCGCAGCCCCACCTCTCGTAACCATGCAAACCACTCCAGTCTGCCTAGTTCCCAAAAAGCCAAGCCAAAAACTGAAAATGAAACCTAACTTCATGCCAAACACTCCCTAACTCCACTCTCCCCATGTTCTCTGTATAAAAGCAACCTACAAGATGAGCGGGGGGCTCAGGTTTTTAGACAGGAGTCCCCAAGCCCAGCCAGTCATAATAAATCTTTTTTCCTTCTCAAGAATATTCCTGAGTTCTGGCCTTCAGTATGTGATCAATGAATCTCTTTGCTTGCACAACAATATCTGTCAATAGTAAGAGATTTTATAAGAGTCTCTCATGTGCAGTAGGGTAATAAAGAATAATTTGGGATTATCAAGAGAACAATGCACCAAAAAGTGCTAGAATATTTTGGAGAATACCAAAGGGAAAACAAAACAACATTTACCATCTTCATGATTTTGTATGATTATAATTCTACAGCATGACACTTACATAACATCAGTACTCAGCATAATATGATCTGCTCAATGCATAATTTTACTATATGTCAGACAGCCTGCTAAGGCTTTAAATGAACTCTCTTTTACATGCCCCTGCAATTTTATAAAGAATGTGTTATTACAGATTAGAAATGCATTAAATGGCATGTAACTCATGTGATTTTCTGGGCAATTAAATTAATATTGATGGTGACCAAGCTAGTAAGGGTTAGAATCAGAAATCAACCCAGGTCTGTGACTGCGCATCTATGCTGAACAGGCCATATTTTCTACCAAGTTGTACACTACTCTGAAAAAATATTTCTTATATAATATTTCCTTCAATCTTCTTACCCATGTGAAATAATGCAGCTGCTGTTCTAATAAGAGTAGCCAATGTTATAGAAAGGAGATGACTTGGATAACTTAATCAATTAAATAAATATTGTAAGAGGTGGGGCCCTGGAGTTGAAGTTTTAGAATTCTCTTAGTTGCTGCTTGTTATCTCTGAATTAGAGTGCCCCTGGTTTATTGGGTGTTTTGCATACTTCAAGTACTCTGCTAAATAGTTTTAAAACAACATCACATTTAATATACACAATAGCCTCATCTAGTAATTGCAATTATTATTATTCTTTTACATGGAGGCAATTGAGACTTAAGAAGATTAAATCACTTCTATAATGCTTCAGTGAACAGTGAGAAAACCATGAATCCACATCATCTGACTGACATGTGCTGTCTCCACTACAGCACTGCTGTCTCCAGCTTGACCCTTCTTGAATCATTCAGGCTTTGATTTCTACCCTATGGTTCCTAACAGCTCTTTTACATAAGAGGTCATCTACTGCTCAATTGGAAGCTACCTTCCTCATAAACCCATTCTATTATAAATAAAAATTGTATATTTCGAGAGTCAGACTGTGTATTATGTGACTATTTGTCCTTGTTTTCTTGTCTTTGCCTATGAAGAGGACAAGTTGGTTAGAGATTCCTGTTTCCATCAAGTGTGTGGAGTAATAAACAATTCTGAGAGATGCCCAAAAACTCTGTGATCTCATCTAGTTTCATCTCTATTTATTCCACAAACAGACTCTATTCCTGACAAACATTTTCCAGTTCCTCTACTCTTCTTTCTATTCCTTGCTTCAGCCTTAATAATCATGGTCTCATTTGTCAGTTAAGCCCTCCTACCAGATGATCAGTGCCCACTCAATCTTAGAGGACAGATGCATGTTTCCTCTCATAACACACACAAATCTTCCTCTCTGCCCCTAGCACAGTCTCTTCTCTTGACTTCTCCCATGATCAGGTAAGGTAATCCAGTCATAACCTATTGCACATACTTGTTTACAAAAATTGGTTTTAATTCTATAAAATACTCCCTTGTTGAGGGCAGGATTCAGGCCTTAACTCTAACTCTTGTCATTAGTGCCTGGCAGAGTTTCTAGACACAATTAATGTTGGATAGATATGCAGCTTTGAGGACAGGTGAAGAGCACTAGGAGAACTGGTTTTGAGCCTTGACTTTCACAACCCATACATTTGCAACCTTATCTAAGGTAGGTACAAACGTCTGTGTCTCAGATAACTCAACTGTAAATGGGTATAATAATTGCCTTTACTTCACAAAACTATTGTGAATGATAAAATGACATGAAAATTCAAAAGCACTTAGAAGAGTGTCTGATCCATATAAATGTTCAATGAGTATCATTGTAATAAATAATGGAGAAACTTAACAAGCTTTTATTAGTCTGTAAGAAATCTTTTCACTTCAAAATTGGGTAATGATTTGATAAGGAGTGAGAATTGTATATCTTGCAAAATCTACCCTTTCAGACATTGAGGATATGTGACAACCAGATCTAAAGCAATATACCAAAAGCTGGATAGTCAAAGATCATACTTCTCTGAATTGTGTGTGATAAAGTGGATATGCCATGAGTTTTGTAATTTGCTTATCTTAGATTCAAGTTCCAACCCCACTTAAGTTCTAAGTTTACTTTGGGCAATATAATTGACTGTGAATTTGATAAATTTTCTTGTCTATATGGGAACTGCAAGACATATTTCACAGAGTTGACAAACAGAGTTTCAAGGAATTTATTTTATAAAGAGTGGATTCTCAATATATAGTAATCATCATCTTTTTAAAAAATTTCCCTTCTTTTACTTTAAGCAAGAGTCTCCTAAATGAGTCCACACATTGTTAATTGCCTTTGTAGAGTCTTTCAATGCCATGAACCCCTGGGGTGCTGATAGAATTAAATACACTGGGGAGAAGGAGCAGTTATAATTTTCCTGGATCCCAGTGCACACCTTTATTGGTTGTGACAGTGAAAGTTACAGGTAAGTGTCCTGATCACAGGTAGGGAAGAAATGGAATATTTCTTGCTAATAATCAGAATTTACTACATATGTATGGTTGCAAGATTCTTCCAGCAGACAATTTGGACATTGCTTAGAAATATTTCTCTGACCCTGCATATATGAAATACCTTCCCATGGATAACTTTTTAATTATCTGCATTATCATACTGTTTTGAATTAGGAATTATATCAAGAAAGAGAAGGAACCACAGAACCTGCTAGCAACTACTAACTTAATGGTAAATAAGAAAGAGGTGACTTAAATGGTTAAATATCAGGTCTCTGGAGAAAACACTACCACTTACTAATTGTTTAACACTTAGCTACTTATTTAACCTCAGTTTGGTCATCTGTAAAATCATTGCTATTAATCTGTAAGTCTACTTTTTATTAGTAATGTAAGGAATAAGTTAAGTAATGCATCTGACATACCAAGTCAGAGCTTGACTCAGAGCAAACCATGAAATACTTTACTATGATTTTTAAAAGTGAGGTAATTCTGGGATCATTTTAAGAATCAGAGTATATTAGAATTGGAAAGGAATAAGACTAAGAATGAGTCTGCTTGCAACTCTTTCTCTTTTAATTCTGAAAGATTCCATGTTTTCAAAGATTTTGCTCATCCATAAAAATAATTCTCATTTTGTATTAAGTGATTCATTTAAAATAACAGTTCTAAGTAAGCTCATAATCTATGAATTAACATGAAATAAACACTGATCTGATAAATGTGTCCTTTCACAATCACATGGGGAAGAGCACATTCCAGTGAAAGTGAAAGAAAAGAGGTAAATAAAGATATGGATATATGTAATATTGTATAATGAGCAGTACTGGGCAAATACCGAAGTAGGAATAGGATATAAAAATTGTCAGGGAAGTCAATTACATTATGGTAGAAAGGGAACATCCTAAAAGAGGTAAAATTATACACAATTGAAACCTGATTACGTGAGGGAATTAGTTAGGAGGATACTTTGGATGAGCATTCCAGATATTTGGAGGAGCAGCTGCCAATGCCATGAACATGTCCATTGTATGCTAGGAAAAGAATGGAAGGGATAATGGCTAGTGTGTACCAAGCAGGATAGTGGAAGTCAAGAGCAAAGAGATGAAAGCCAGGGCTTGGACATTGTTGTGATTACTTTGGTTTTACTCACCAAGTGAGAAGTCACTGGAGGGTTCTGAGTAGCAGAGTAACATGATATAACTGACATTTTAACAGGACTTCTCTGGCTCCCTATTGAAAACTGAGTCAATTGGGTAAGTACAGAGAAGAGAGACCATTTGGAAGATTCTGCAATAATACAAGAGACAGATGACTGTGGCTTAATCAAGGATGGAAACATTGGAGCTAGTAAAAATTGGTCAGATTCTGATATATTTTGAAGATAGAGCAAAGAAGATTTTGCTGATTAAACAGCCAAGGTGTGAAAGATAGAAAGGATAGATGGTAAATGTTATTAAATTATTTCCTCTATAGTGGATTTTTACCATTTACTGTAAAGGGAAGTTGGAGATAGAAGCAAGTCTGGGAAGATGTGTCTGGAATTCCATTCCATTTTCCATGAAATGCCCATTAGACATCCAGGAAGAGATATTAAATAGGCATAGATACCCATGAGTCTGAAGTTCAGAGGAGAGAAGTAGGAGACAGAAAATTAAGACTTATTCAAATTTAAAGAACATTTAAAGCCATTGTACCTGTTGGGATCAATGTAGATGGAAAAGAAAAGAGGTCCAAGGATTAATTTAGGAGTACTTCAAAATTCAAAGATTAAGGCAATAATGCTGAGAATGAGCATTAAGAGAAGTAGAAGGAAAACCAAGCAAGTCTGATGACCTGGAGACCAAGCGAAGAAGGTGTTTCTGAAGAAGAAAGTGATAAACTCTCAAATGCTGCATATAGATCAAATCAGATGAGGACTGAAATCTGATCATTGGATTTACTAATGTGGAGATCACAGGACCTTGATAAGGCCATCTTCAGGAGATTGTAGGAACAAATGGTTAACTGGAACAATTTTCCATCGTTTTATATTTTGCTCAAGAAGAAGTCCACTTGATAGTAATGAGGAGGCTAGTAGGAACAGCATGTTTTACTAGGTCCTAGGAGGTAATCTTGTAAAGGCTAATAATCATATTCACAGGATTTTATGTTTATTTAGCTACAAAATGACTGAGATTGTTGGGCAGCTAGAGTGACTGGAATTGTCCCTTAAGTCAGTTGTAATTGTGTGGTTTCTAGGTATATTACTATATTCAGTTTATTAGAATATTTTAGTTGTATCTGCAGGGAATCCTGAAGGGGTGGGCAGATTTGTTTTTTAAATGAAGCACTGAGTTGCATAGTCATTTTCTAATATATATATATTTTTACTGTTTACTAAATTAAAATCCTTAATAATAAAACAAAAATATCAAAAAGAAAATAACGTGTAATGTTAAGAACTAGACCCCCAATTCACTTTCAAAGTGATTCTTTAAAATATTGTTATGTGTTATGTGTCTATTATTGAATATGCATAAAATACACTTATCAGTTGTGCTTTAAAAGAACATCATTGTTTATCATACCTCTCTATATATATACTTTTAAAAACTTTGTATCCTAACCTCTATTTTTCCTTACAATATCTTGAGAATTTCCTTTATTTATAGACATTTTAATGAAATATTATTTTACAATGTCTAAATGGTGTTCCAATATAATATTACATACCACAAGAAAAAGGCTGATTCTTCAAAAAATGTATTTTTAAAAGTTCTGAAGTCCAGTATCAAGTATTTCAGGGGAAAATAACTCACACTTTTTGTTAGAAGTCACATATTTAGTAACAATCAAATGGACATAGGAAGAGAAAAAAAAACACATACAAGAAAATACAAAATACAAGTGTCTCATTTAGTAGAAAAGTCACTTCTGGGGAAAGAAGTGAATTAATCATCATAGATATTTTCTAATTTGAACATTAATTTTCAAATCTGAGTGATAGCTGCAATTTTTTTAAATTAAATGAGCACTTATAGTGAACAGTTCATTATAAACTTCTAGAATTATCAGTGGTGTGTCGTTATTTATTTATCAATCACAGTAATTCAAGATGAACATCATTTTCTCTCCTCTTAGGTGAAATTCCTTATAGCCATGGAGGGGGCCAATCACACCGTGACACAGTTCATCCTGGTGGGCTTCACCACAGACCCTGTGGTGCAGCTGGTCCTGTTTGTGGTGTTCCTTGGAGTATACTCTGTGACGCTGGTGGGAAATACCACTCTCATGCTGTTGATCTGTAAGGACTCCCGGCTCCACACACCTATGTATTTTTTCATTGGAAACCTGTCTTTTCTGGATCTCTGGTATTCCACTGTCTACACCCCAAAGATTCTAGTGATTTGCATCTCTGAAGACAAGAGCATCTCCTTTGCCGGCTGTGTAGCTCAGTTCTTCTTCTCCGCTGGGCTGACCTATAGCGAATGTTTCCTGTTGGCTGCCATGGCTTATGACCGCTATGTGGCCATTTCAAAACCACTACTTTATTCCCAGGCAATGTCCATAAAGTTACGTGTATTTTTGGTAGCAGCTTCATATCTCGGTGGCTTTATTAACACTTCCATAATCACAAAAAGAACTTTTGCATTGAAATTTTGTGATGACAATGTCATTGATGACTTCTTCTGTGATTTCCTTCCCCTGGTGAAGGTTGCTTGTGGCAGGAAGGATGGCTACCAGACGGCACTGTTCTTCCTCCTGGGCTCCAATGTCATTGCCCCCACTGTGTTCATACTGGCCTCCTATCTTTTTATTATAGTCGTCATCGCGAGGATCCGCTCCACCCAGGGCCGCCTCAAAGCCTTCTCTACCTGCTCCTCCCACTTGATCTCTGTCACCTTATATTATGGTTCTATTCTCTACACATATGTTCGCCCCCCATCTAGCTATTCTCTGGGCAGGGACAAAATAACGTCTACATTTTACACTGTGGTTTTCCCAATGTTGAACCCTATGATCTATAGCTTGAGAAATAAGGATGTGAAAGAGGCTTTCTATAACCTCTTGAAATAAATCCAGATTCTCTACCTCTAAGAAGATGCAAGCACAATTTTTGTTCAGGTTCTCAAATATATTTGCCCTTGTGGGCCATTGTGATCAAGGATTCTTAAAATGTTACAGAATTTTCCACTGTGATACATGACATTTCAGTAGACATAAGATAATTAGGGCAACCTCAGAGATAAAAGTCTAATATAAAATAAAACTTGGGAAGAATACCTTGTTAATAGATTAAAAACAGTTGAGCTAAAACCCATAATGACTCTACTCTTGAAGAAGAGTAAAAGAACAGCCCACTGTCTTTAACATAAGTAGATTTTGGCAGACTGATTTTTTTTGTAAATATCTATAGAGTAATTTCTTCATAATAGGAGCAAATATGTTTAAATAATTTCTAATATTTTCCTATAACTAAAACTACACGACAGCCGTCACTTTTGATTCCCATCACAGAATTTTTAAAACATTTTTTATGTACTGTTTCCCAAAGAGCATTAGCAGAGATCCAGCAGCACCCAGAAATCATATTGGTGCAAAATGAACTCAAAAAAACATGGTCTTAACAATGTCTTTATCTTTCATATATGTTCATCCATTATGGAAAAATTAGTAAGAACCCATTGATCTGTTTTTCTGTGAATTACTCTACAGGTCTATGATTTATTTTATGAGGAGTAACTTACAAGAATTTCTTTGAAATTGTGGACATTCTGAACACCAAAGCACAATTTATCATAATAAAGCAGAATAACTACGGTGAAGAAAACAACTTAAGAAATGAAATCTATGTGTACATGTTATTAAAAAGAGAAATCTTTAGAGAAATGTTTCCCAGAACAGCTAACAAAAGGATGATGATGGCCAACACCCATACCAGGTAGTGGAGACTGTCTGCAACTGAAAACAATACCGTTCCATCCATTTGTCCCATAGGATCTAAGCTGCTCTCTATCAGAGCCAAGATGAGCATCACCAAACCCCACCCCCCTCAAGATTAAGGAATGAACAAACCTAAGCAAACAAAAACAACTGTGAGCTAAAGTAGATTTATGATTATTCTAGCAATGGAAGAACTAGTATCACTGATATAAAGGCAGTGGCCACCAGAGGTTCTGAGGGAAGGGAGAGGGAAGAATAGTTACAACATGGGGACCAATTTTGGGACACCAGAATAGTCCTGCATGATATTGCAATGACAGATACAGGTCTTTATATATTTTATCAAACCTATAAAATTGTGCAGGGCAGAGTGTAAACTACAATGTAAACTATAGTCCTTGTTTGGTACAACGCTTCAATATGTGTTCATCAATTGTAACACATGTACCACCTAATGAAAGATGTTGTTAATTTGGGAAAGTGTGAGAGGGGAGGGGTGAAGTATATGGGACTCCCATGTATTTTTGATGTAACGTTTATGTAATCTAATACTAAAAATAAACTTTAAAAAGAAGCAAATAAAGACAGAAATGTTTATATAGAGAATACAAACAGGTACTGTGTTAAGAGGGCAACTATGATAGGTTCCATGCAATTTTGGTTGATTTTTTTAAAATAAGGTAATATTAGTATGTTATATTTATAAAATAAAAATATTCCCATGTTTTCTATTTGTGGAAGCATTAAAGAAAAAAAAGGGAGCTCAGATTGACTGTCAAGTGCTCCTATTTAATACTAGGAGAAGGAGCCAAGTTCCTTTGTCCAAACAAAAATCATATATACCCAGAGACTATAATTTTAGCAGGCCTAAGTGTATAATCTATTGCTTTGTGTCTGGAAAGGTTATCCCAACTCTGGAATCATGGCTAAAAAATAACACCAAAACCCTAATAAGAAGATAAAGTAAGACAAATAAAAATCTTAGGAGTATATAAAATAAATACTCATTTATTATTTAAATAAAATATGACCTAGATATTTTGAGATATGCATAAGTTTAGCAATACATTTTGGATGATTATGTTGACATAGTCCATCAATATGGTTTTAAAATATTCAACAGAATGGGCCATATTAATTTGAAACTGCAGAAACAATTTATGTGGAAATGTAATTTCTCTAATTATAAATAAAATAAAATCTCGAGGGAAAGTTGTTTACAGGATATGTATTTTAAATATGAATTTAATAAATTAAACATTAAATAAATTAAAATATTTATGGGTGTTCATGTGAAAATCTCTTGAAATTAAATGTTCTATAAAGAAAATGTAAAAATTTTGATAGTCATAATACAGCATAGATCATGAGCCAGCCAGGAGCATTTCTGAATTACAGACCTCTTTTAATCCCCAAACCATAGACTAGTACTTCTTGCACTCACAGTCCACTCTGTCTAAATAAAAGACAAAAGAAAGTGAAGTGACAAAGATCTATAAAGATCTATAATATTATTACATAATTGCAAATACAAATTATTGTATAACTGCCTTCTTTGTGGTTCTGATGTATTCATTCTTTACCAGACTCTCAGTTGAATGGAGTTATTTACCTGGTAAAATACCCCGAACTTTATTTATTGTGAAATGCAAGTGATTGAATATCTTGTTTCTACCGAGTGGCCATGTGTTTCCTAAAAAAGAGTATACTAACAGAGAACAAAGAGGTGCACTACTAAATACTTAGATTACAACCAAAGCTTTTCTGAACCCATTTTGTATTATATACTAATTTCCCTCTCATTCACATTGCACAGTAAAGTGATCCTGGCTGACTCAAGGACAGTCCATGAGGCCAGGGGAGACTGGGATACAAATTGATCAGAACATTGATGGTGACCTTTTTGTGAAGCACTCTTCCCTTTGGTACATAGACTTCCTATCCCACTAAACCTGAGGTTACAGTGAGAGAAAAATAAAATTTTAGTACATGATTTGATGCAATATTAGGAACTGTGAAGCCCAGGGTCCTCTGAGAGGCAGACATGAAGATGTAGTAACATGTGCAAGAATATTATTAGTGTCTGTACAGGACACAGTAGGGAGGGAGACAGAAAAGTTGAGGTGTGACAGCAGATCAAGAAGCAAGTCTGACCCCCAAATGAAGGAGGGAGGGAAGGAAGGACAGATGGAAGCCTCTTAAACCATTGTGAAGAATAAGGAGAGCTCTTAAAAGTCAGTCAGAAGGTCATGAGTTAAAGTCTTCTATGAAAGAAGTTCAGGGTCTAAGACGAAAAAGTCTGCCTTTGTATCTCTGTCATCCTCACTCACTGACTGGCAGTATTCTTTGGTAAGTATGCACTTCATGCACATGTCAAAATAGCTTTCAGAGCTTGGAATCTAGGTCATTTGGTCATTTCTCTGTACTTGGAGATCTGCAAGGTTCATTTTCCTGGCCACTACAGGGGACATGTCTGCATCATACCTTTAGTTCCTGGGCATGTATGTTCTTGATAAAGAAAGATGGCATCATGTAGTATTTGTTCTTCAATGCCTGGCTTGCGTCACTCAACATAAGGTCCTCATTTATTGACTGCCATTTTAAAACATATAACACATCTTGGAGAACACCTCAACACTCTTGCCTGAGGCTTCCTCTAATTATTTTACCACTCCATGAAACAAACATATTACTACTGGATGATGGACTAACGGTAAACCAATAATTTCTGTGGACAGACCTCGTTCCTATTCCATTGCCATCTAATGCATTTCTCAGTCCCAGCTAATGACTGAAGTGATTCCACGCTGTGATGGTTAAGCTAATGTGTCAATTTGGCCAGGTAATTTTGCCCAGTCATTGGGTCAAGCAAGCACTGGGCTAATTGTAATACAAGGGATTTTATGGGTTTAATTGCATCTATGGCTAATTACATCTACAATCAACTGAGGATATTGCCATCAGCAGTGAGTGATGACTCATCCAATTAGCTGAAAGCCTTAAAAGGAGGAGTGATTTCAGTTTTAAGAGAGAATTTCCATTTCTACTTCAGATAACAAGAGTCTCTTGCGGACTCATTGAGGACCTTCATTGGAGACCCTGGCTTACAGCCTGCCCTACGGAATTTGGATTTGTGCATCCCTGCAGTTGTATGAGACAATTCTATAAAATCTCATACCATTTACAAATACCTCCTGTTGATTCCGTTTCACTGGAGAACCCTGATTAATATGCAAGCTATGAATAAGGCATTATAGAGCCCACATGTAGAAACACTGCCAGGAAAAAAGTTAGCAAGAAAATGAATGCACAAAGCAAACACGTGCAAAAATTGCACCTGTTTCTGAAAGGAAAATCATTATCCCTCACTGCCATCTGGGATTAGTAGAAATTAGTCTAATATAATCAAACTAGTAGTGAAGTGAGTCCACCAATCCTCAAGAAAATGATGGAATATGAGAGGCACAGTGGTGGCCTCTGTTGTCAGAATTTTGGACACCATGCAGTGGATGTGGCCAAATCTACCTTGGTGAAGGGAGTCCATGTGGTTGAGCCCACGACAATTGATATGGTCACTTTGTATATGGGCCCACTGAACAATAACTGGTATGTCTGGGGAAAGAAGCTGAACGACATGCACAGAACATATTACCTATCCACTTGATTAGTAAGACGTGTGGATAGAAGCGTGTTCATATGTGTAAACATTAAGTGTGTAGCACATCTTCTAAACCCTGTAGAAGATTTTGAAGATTGAACAAAATGTTCCAGTCTTTCATTACTGAGGCAAAATCCAGTAAACTCAAAGACTGCAACTGCTTGACACTACCTTGAGCCTGTTTACTTGTACAGTTTTTGAGGATTTAAGTAAGTTTTTATTCTTTTCACATTACAGAGCTACAACTCCTATATAGGTCAAGACCAGTGAACATATTCTCCATGGCTGTTGCCCCCTGTACTTAAATACCATCAACTCCCTTAGCAGGAAAACAGCTCAATAAATTAAAGATGGTTCCATAAATATATATCAGGTTACTATTGTTGATTCTGTATAGAATTAATTCAACCAAGTGTTCAAAGAAAACACTAACTTCTGCACTTCCTTAGGAATGCAGTTTTTCATTTTGTTCATTATATTGGCAAAAGGTTTATATGGTGAGCAATTTTAAGGACTTTCATTTGAATGTTCAGACAATAATTTTTCTCATTCTAAAGTATTTTGAGTTAATTTTTTAGAATGGAAGAGTGTGTAATACATCTGGAACCCCAAAGAATTAAATTTAATTTGGTTCTGCCTTCTAATATTGACCAGGTCTTTTTTATCCTCATGAGATGGATAATAAATGAATGTAAAGACAATTTTAATGGGTTGTTGAGATTTCACAAATATACCCAAATTCTTTAAGTACTCTCAGGACTTCTGTAGTGATAGAAAAGCAAGGAATGTTAAGATTTTTTTATGTAAAAAGAGACAATAATGAGGTATTAGAAAATACATGAAGGTAGAAGGAAAGATAGGAAATAGCACTCATACAAATGGTGAAATTTTTAAATTTATTTGTACTAAAATTTTTTAAGTTTATTTTGTGAATGTGTTTATTAAAGAAACAGCTAGTAAGCTCCATAACTAAATTTCTATTTCTGAGCTTTCTTAACCAACAGTGTTATAGAGGGAATTGAAAAAAATATTTACTAAAACTCAGTATTTTCCGGTTACTGAACTGTAGTTTTCTTCACTAATTCTTCTTGTCATAGAAAACCAAAACTGGGTCTGGAATAAGTGTGCTTAATTTGTTTATACATTTCCCTTTGTTCTGCTTATTCTTACTTAAACCTAGAAAGGTTATATATAGTGTTGTTCCATGAAGTAGAGCACTGTGGAGTGTCCATTATTTGTGAGAAATATCATTCCTTACATTTGTACACAATCCTAAAAGATCCATCATTCTATGATTTTATAATTATATTCTTATTGTGTATGCAATTCTTAAACACTTTGCCTATAATAGAAGGTACAGGGATTAGATAGATATTTTCTATGTCAATCTGATCTTTGTGAAGCAATTTGGTGGGAACACTGTAGTATATGTGGTTATAAGTCTCAGAAATTAATATATTCTTAATCCTTATCTATTCCTGCTGGTATAAGTCCATTACAGACAGGACTTAGTAAAGATATTATTTTTAGGTAAGGTACAGCTCAATGGAAGGAGACTGGAACTAAATGCTTATACTGGAGGATTTATGAAGAGGAAGCCAGTTGGAGGACTAGAAGGGGGAAATCAACAGAACTGGGAAGAGGAAAGGGAGGACATTGTTATGAGACATGAAAATCAAGGAACCCCGAGGATTGCCAGTCTCCAGAATGCCACTGACCGTGGAGGGAGCAAGGCTTCTAAGCCCAAAATTGTGAGAAAAAATTTCTGTTTTTCAAGGATAACATCTTGTGGCTATTTAGCATAGAAGCCAGGAAACTAAGACAGACACTTTACTTAAAATAAATATTTCAAAATCTTCATCCAATTTCCAGCAGTCAAACTATCCCATACCTTCTCCAAAAGCAATACAACTTGTTTGGTAAGGTTCAGAGTAAAAACCAATGCACACACACAAAAAAATCAAATTAATTTTATCTCTTTCCAAGAACTCCCAAAGACAAGCAAGAGGACAAATATTGAAGAAAACTTATTACTGCAAAGAGGCAAAATACCAAAATTAAACGGTCCAATATTATAAGTTTAAATTAGTTTATATCATAACAAAATAATAACAAAGAGTGGTTTATACAATATTTCATAATTTTCCATATAACTTGTTGCATTTAATTTAAATATTGCAATGCTTAAAAACATATGTTGAAGACAATAATTTAGAAAGATCAATAAACATTCAGGAAAAAAAATGATGACATTTCATTTTCGTGGTCTTATACTCTGTGTTGCTTTCCTGAAAGCCTCCTTTACATCTTTGTTCCTCACACTATAAATAAGAGGGTTGAGCAATGGGTTCAACACAGTGTAGAACAGGGCAGCCACTTTGTCTGTCTCAAGAGAATAGGTGGAGCTAGGTCTTGAATACATGAAGAGCATGGATCCGTAGAAGAACATGACTGAGATCAAGTGGGAAGCACAGGTGGAAAAGGCCTTGCGCCTTCCAGAAGCAGAGCGGATCCTCAGGATAGCCAGAAGAATGTTGAAATAGGAAATCAGGATGGCTAATATGCTGGAGAGGACTGTGAAGCCCACCATACCCAGAAGGACTTTTTCATAGACCTGGGTGTCTGTACAGGACATTTTTACCAATGGTGGTACATCACAGAAGAAGTGGTCAATGATATTTTTACCACAGAAACTCAGGCGGAATGTGTTGGCAGTGTGGGCAATTGCATTCAAGACCCCTCCTATGTATGCACCAGCAACGAGCCCACTGCAGAGAGAATTGGACATGGTACCTGAATAGAGTAATGGGCTACAAATTGCCACGTGGCGGTCATACGCCATGACTGCTAGTAGATAGGACTCTGTGTAGGCTACGAAACAGGAAAAGAAGAACTGGGCCCCACATCCAGCCAAGGACATACGTTTATCTTCTGAGATGCAAATGGCCAGGATTTTGGGGATATACACAGATGTGTACCAGAAATCCAGAAAAGATAGACTGCCAATGAAAAAGTACATGGGTGTGTGCAATCGGGAATCATTCCGGATTAAGAGAACCAGGGTCATGTTCCCTGACATGGTTAATAAATAGAGCATCAGAAATACTCCAAAAAGAATCAGCTGCAACCTGGGGTCTGCTGAAAAGCCCAACAAGATGAATTCAGTCAGGATGGTGCGATTTCCCACTTCCATGTTCAAACAGGAGAAACCCTAATAAAGCTTATAAGAAAGAAAGAAAAAAAAAAAGATTTAGTGTTTTATCCATTGTAACCAATATCAATTAATTCAGCAATTATTAGGAGGCTTGTTTATTCTTACTACTTAGTATCTAGAATTATCAAACTTTAGTCTCTATAATTTGGTAATTTGGAAATCACCAAAAGAGAAGTCAGAATATGGTTTAAAACCAGTATCTTCATTAATTACTGTTAAAGAGGCACTAATCCCTTATTCTCATCAGAAATTGGAGTAAAATTATTGGGTTGGGTGGTGAAAGCTTGACAGGGGCTACAGTGGGGAGGATGGGTCAGAAGGTCCATGGAACTGGGGGGAGGGTTGGAGGAAGGAGCAAGTGAACAATGGGGTATGTGGTTGAAACTACAATGTTTAGAAAACTCTTTTGGCAATGTGACGAGGAAGAGTTAATGGTTTAAGATGTTGGATGGGGGGCGTTTGGAACAAGGCACACCTGGGGCAAACTTCTAGGGAGTGTGTGAGTGCTGTTTTTTCATAGCGTGTTATATCAGTGGGTGGATACCCACATAATGTGTGGGAAGATGTTGTACACCCATCCTAGGGAGGCCTGATATGTTCTCAAACAGAGGGGAGTGTGTGTCTCAAGAGAATGAGTAGTTCCTAACAGGAGAGGACAGACTAGTGTGTCAAGCTCTCAGCGTTTTTGCAAGTATTTATGAATCTTGTCCTTCAAGGAGTGGAGCCTGGTGATCACTGTGGGCCCCAAAAGCAGGGGGGAGGAGGAATAGAATAGATGGAAGGGGGGTGTAGCAGTTTGATATAATTGATGAATTCCAAAAAGAAATATTGGATTATGCTTGTAATCTGATCTGTACCTGGGCATGATTGAAATACGATTAGGTTATGGTGAAGAACAGAGTTGAGGACTTTTAATGTTGGAATTTTGATTTTGGAGTTTGATGCTGAACACTTAAACTGGAGCCCTGGAAGTCAGCACCCAGAGGGAAGAGAAACCAACCCCAGGAAGGAAGGAACCTTGAAGCCAGAGTAAAACAAGCCCCAGGAACCTAGGAACCCAGGAAGCCCGAACCCTTGCGGATGTTGGCAGCCATCTTGCTCCATATAGACTTAGGTGAGGGAAGTAACTTATGCTTTATGTCCTGGTATCTGCAAACCCCTACCCCAAATAAATACCCTTCATAAAAACCAACCAATTTCTGGTATTTTGCATCAGCACCCCTTTGGCTGACTAATACAAGGGGTAGTTGGGGGATAATGGTTCTGCATGATTGTGCAATGATGGAACAGGCCATGGTCAATTTCACCAAAAATTTATAGAAGTGTATGGCCTAAGTTGTAAACCATAATGTAAACCATTGACCATGGTTAGTAGTAGTGTTTCAATATTTGTACATCAGTTGTAACAAATGTACCATCCACATGTAAAAGGGTTATTAACGGAGAAGTGGGAAATGGGGGAGATTGTTGGGTATATGGGAGACCCCTATGTTCTGTGTGTGACTTTACTGTGACCTAAAACTTCTCTGAAGACATATTGAAAAAAAAAGTAAGACTCTGAGGAAAAAGTGGGAGAAATTTCCACTGTACATGCAAGACAATAGCTATTACAGTGATGAAAGGCCAAACATCAAAAAAAAATTTGGCCCTCAACACTATTACAAATATCTCTGAACTTGGCTCTTCAAAAAATGAAGATTGACTGTCACTGTGGGCCCTAAGGGGAGGGGGAAATAGGTATTGAATAGGTGGAGCCAATGAAACTGTGTGGGCAATAGAAGTGTTTCCCAAGAGTACACAAGAATGGATATAAGACATGTAAAATCACACCAAAAATATATAGGGGCTGATAGGCTAAAATGTAAATCATAATGTAGAACATAAGATAACTAAAAATTTAGAAAATTGTATAGTCTAAAATATAAACCGCAATGTAAACACAAATGTTACCTTGTTTGAAAGCTATTGTCTCAATATCTGTACATCAGTTTCAGTAAATATAATATGAATATGAAACAAGATTATTGCTGTGGAAGGGAAAAGGTTTTATGTTGGATATGTAGGAGTACTGTATATTGTATATACGAATTACTGTGATCTAAAACTCTTGTGAAGATAAGCTTAATAATTAGAAAAAAGAAAAGAAAAAGACAGGATGTAGAATGTTTCCAAATTAATATGTATTCTATATCTAACCTTTAAGCTCATCGCTATATTCCATTTTACTATTAAGGGAACCAGACAGTATATTGGGCTTCACTTTTCAGGAAGTCTTGGATTACAGAGAGGTTCAACAAGGGCAGCAGAGGAATACTAGTGTGGGATGTTATTGACAGAGGACACATGGTTGGCAGGGAGTTCTACAGGGCATATATCCAGGGTACATAAAAATGCTTGGATATTTTCATAGTGGAAACAATTAAAAACAACAACTGAGGGAGTGCTGAGATTCTAGCCAGGGGAGCTCTATCACAGTCCCTAAAGGAACAGCAATGATCCCCCAAGTGCAATGGCAAAGACCAAAAAAGAATGAAGGTCTAACAATGAGCCCCTGATACTAATGGCTATGCTTGTGAGCCTGTGCACCTGAAATAAGTACAAGGCCTAGAGCAACAGTGTGCCTAAGAGTTACCTCCTGAGAGCCTCTGTGTTGCTCAAATGTGGCCAGTCTCGAAGCCAAACTCAGCATGTAAATGCGTTGCCTTCCCCCCAGTGTGGGATATGACTCCAGGGGATGAGCCTCCCTGGCGCCAAGGGATCACTACCAACTACCAGCTGATGAAGTAACTAGAAAATGACCTTGAATAAAAGGTTCAACTTGGACCAGCAGAATATCTCTGTCTACATATAATAACAGGATTTAAAAATGACTTTTTACCTAAATTAAGGGGGAAATGGAAAGGACAAATGAGTTTATATGGCTTTGAGTCTCTAAAAAAGAGCTGGGAGGTTATCGGAGGGGTTTCCCTTATGCACACCTGAGCAGAGTCCCAGGGACAGATAAAGTAGATACAACCCCAGGTATTGGTTCTTCTGAGGGCTATGGAGACCCACAGGTTTTATGGTCATGGCAGATGGAGTTCCGTGCCATGTCAGGTGGCCCTTCTTTGGAGTTGGTGTTTCTGTGTGATGGAGCTGGACTCAGATGTGATCTCTTTTCACAAGCCTTTCCTGTTACTTTACCAGAATTGTAGTTAGTGCTGGGGTTTAATATACACCCAGGGGATCTGAATCTCTGGACTGACCATATAATAACCAGGCCCTGAGCCTCAACAGACTTCAGCTTCTACACTCTGGTTTATTGGACTTACCCTACTCAGCTAACATGGAGTTGAAGAAGGTCAACCACCATACCAGGGAGCCAAGAGTGTCTACAACTGAAAGCAGGAGGATTGCATCCAGCATCCATGTGGAAACTAAGCCCCCTCTTGACATAGATGTGGAATGGACACAACCAATCTGTAGAGAGCCACCTGCTGTGAGACCTATCTACAGCCTCCCACAACATGGCGGAGTTCACAAATCTGCCCTGTCATTTCCTTATTCTTCTCCTCCCTGCTTCTTTTTTCTCCCCCTCCCGCCACTACTCAGGTGACCACAGCAATACGCATGTGCAAGGCGCGAAACTCCGCAGACCCGGTGCGAACTGTCAGTCAATCCCCTTCTTGGACGTCTGCCACCCACAAGACCAGCTTATCACCTATGGACACATTCCCTTCCCTCTCTATATATTCCCATGTTCTACTCCCAATAAACGAGGCTTGATCAGATTCCTGTCTTGCCTCCATTCTTCTCATCTCCTGCCTCCATCACCCCCTTCACCCTGCTTCTTCCCACAGGCCCCTGGAATCCGCCCCCGCCGGTTTCGGACAAGTGGCGCCCGACGTAGGTGAGGCCGGGGAGGAAGTTTTCTCAACCAGCCAACACAACAGAAAGCCTGGCCAGATGATCTACATGTACACAGGAAGACCTGAGCTATCAGCTTGGGCAAGGAAGACCTGAGCTATCAGCTTGGGCAAGGGAGACCTTCACAAGACTGCCTATCTTCTGAAGGCTCGGTGGGTGAGTGATCGGCTCTATCATGGGGCAGGGTTCCTCTAATGATCGTTCCCTTTTCCTACGCAGCCTGCAGGCCACCCTCAAGACAAGAGGAGTAAAGGATAATGTTAAAGAACTCTCTAAATTCTTTGCCTTCCTCCAAGAAATTTGTCCCTGGTTTCCTCTTAGTCCGCTGCTTTCTCTTTCCCCTCCTATAGAAGATAATGAAGCCCTCTGCCCTCAGCCCTCACCTCCTTTTCCTTAGGCTGCAAGATCTTCTAGCTGCTCCAGTTCAGTCTCCATCACTATACATAGTGATGGTGAAAGTTACCCTTCCGACAATGAAGAAAATAGCTCAAACTTACGTCCAAAACCTAAGACTACACCCTCAAAAAGTACTCCCCCTGCTTCCCAAGCTCCGGTTCCTTTAGACAATCAAATAACTCATTATCCCCCACTAGACACTGGCTAAAACCCCCGGAGCCTAACTCTCTCACTGCCATGCCTACTACACCTCCCTTTTCAGCTCCGCTTATTAACTCTTTCACTGCCGTGCCTTCCACACCTCCTCTTTCAGCTCCACTTACTGCAATTGTCCTTAATCACCACCCATTCACTCCTCTTCACTTCTTTCCAATAAATTACCACAATGAGATTCTCCTCCCTTTTAGGCACCTTGGCATCATAAAACCATTGCTCACCTTCCTAAAGCCATTCAAAAACATAGTCTTAATAGCCCCTGTGCTCACGTGTTATTAAGCATTTCTCATGCTCACAATACACCTACTGATTAGAAAAATTTAGCCCTTCCTATTTTAACCCCCGAACATTTTGTTACCTAGAAAGCTCTCTATTATAATAAAGTCAAAAATTTAGGTACCCACAACATTACTAACGGAATAACAGTCATTCCCCCAAGTGCTTTAAAAGGTGAGGAGCAATAAACCCTTCCAAAAGTTCAGGCTAGCTGTCCCCCCCCCCTACTTTGAACAATATTTAACCATAACTAAACTAATAACAATGTTTCCAAGCACAAGCTTGCATGTTACAGGCAACATGGATTTCAGAAGAAATCTTAAGAAGTAATATTTAAAATGTCATATAATGGAGAACTTAAAAGCAGCTATACCAAGAAAGTAAGAATTATGAGTTAATTGTAAACTGTATGTTTCTGTTACTGTATTGTGATTGTTCTGTGTTTGTCTGTTCATTCAATGTCAGTGTATATTTTGATACCTCCGGATGGTAATATAAATTAATAAAAATTTATAAAAGAGCTCTATTCAAATGGCCAAAAATTAAATAAGCGCTTATGTTAATACATAAGTTTAAATGTTAATAAGATCTCTACAATGATAAAAATGATAAGTCTTTATTAACAAAATTACTATGTCTTTTTATAAAAGGTTGTTCTTGCCTAGATTAAAATGAATAACTTATTTTTCTTCACAGGATAATATGAAGAATGTACAACTTAAATGAATATTTGGTTAAAAGTTTGTGACAATGCTAACTGAAATTTAATAAGTTTTGCAAAAAGGCGTATTTTGTCCTAAAGTAGGATGGCTAATTTTTCATAAACTCTTGAAACTTAATTTGCATGTGGCAAGTTGTAGAAGGTATTGTGATAACTTTAAGTAAGGGAATGTGTTCTGTAAAGATGAAATTTGTCTTAAAATGATATAATTATAGTCTATATGGTTATAAATAATTATAAAAGGTCTTATGAAGCATTGTTTACATTAAAGTGTTTAAGTGGCTAATTCCAAAATGTCATTATTAAACAAACCTGAATTAATAATAATAACAATAATAATAATATAATAATAATAATAAAAGGTAATTTTATTACAGGAAAGATTGGCAGCAACCAGCCTCCCCTGCCAACTTGCTTCTAGAAAACTGTATTTAAAGAAAAGTTCATTATTTTAACAAGCTTGTTTAGTGTTCACGGTATTATGCTATAAAAGGTTTGCTTGATAACTTTGTATGTGGGCTATATGGAATGTGTTTTTATTGTTATGGAAACAGAGGATGATTTTGACTTGAGATAAAATGATTGATTGTTGGAAACAGTAGAGTGTGGGACAAGGCCTGGGTGAGTACTGAGGGTGCAGAAGGTTGGTGGAAAAGGAATTTTTACAGTTAAAGTTAAATAAAATTTAATGGGTCTATCTATAAAATTTTAAAGGTTTTAGTATAAAGTAGTATGCTGATGCAAAGTTAAAATTTTTTATTCTTTCTCAAGGCCTCTCATCATTAATCTGTTTTGGTAAAAGTTCTTATCCTCAATAGTCAGTATACAAAGAAAGTCTGTCTTATCAAAATAGCTTATTGTACTTCTTGTGCTTATTGTTTCCTCGGTGTTCCAAGAAAGAAACTTTTATCTCTTTTAAAGGAACATAATGTTCAAAACTGCTTTCTCAAAACCTAATCCTGAACAGTGGCCTTTTATTCCAAACTAATTATAAGAGATTTGTTCTTTTACCTTAAAGGAAAAATTAAATAAAATAATTAAGTTCATTTAATATGTTATAAGTTAAATAAAAGGTGTTTTACAGTGTTATAAAATTAACAAGTTTTTCTTCCCTTAAACTGTCTGTTAATTAAAGTCATATGAATAGAAGGTTCCTATGAATGCTTAAAAGTGTATAAAGTTACCAATATTTCAGCATAATATTAAAGAGAAGTACAATGTGGTTATTTATGGTTTTAATTATAATAAAAGAGTATATGTCACAGAAACAACCTCTTATCATAGATTAAAGTAACAACACTAGTATGCAGCAATCCCAAACACTGCTAGTTTGTTGCAAAAAGTTAAAGTCCAGCTGTATTGCTATCACTTTGTTTTAAAACTTGCTAAGACTTTCTTTAGTGTCTTCTTAGACAAATCAAGCCAGCTGCATTCCTCTATCTGTAAAAAACCCAACAATAAACTTTTGCAGTGCTTTTCAGGGCTATGTGCATAGCCCAATCATCCTGTACAGTATTTACTGATAGTAATAGTAATGGAAAAGCAACATATGTTACTTCTCAAAAAGAACAGGTTTGACAAACTCCTTATTTGTCTGCTCAATGCACAGAGCTTTCAGCTGTCATTAAACTTTTACAAATGTTTTAAGAGCCCTTGAACATTGTCTCTGACTCTAAATATGTAAGTCTTACTGTCAAGCATATTAAAACAGCTCATATCTTTGCTACTGATGAGTTATCTCAACTTTTCACTGACTTGCAACATCTCATCGGGTTAAAACAGCATCCTATTTACATTATTCATATATTTCTCATGCCTCTTTGCCTAGTCCTATGACATCAAATAATGCTCGAGCTGATTTATTGGTAGGGTGTTTACAATGTGCTCGTGATTGCCATGCTTTAACTCATATTAATGTTAAAGGCCTGCAAAATAAATATCAAAAGTTAACAAAACTACAGGCATGAGAAATTATTCACACTTGTCCTACTTTTGGACCACTGACAGTGGTACCTTTTCAGGCTGAAACTAATCCCAGAGGCCTGACTCCTAATCAATTAAGGCAGATGGATGTTACTCACCTACCATCCTTTGGTAAACTACAATATGTTCATGTTTATATTGACATTTATTCTCTTTTTATGTAGGCTACTGCTCAAGGTGGGGAACGGTTTCATCATGTTCACTCACACCTCTGGTCTGCTTTTGCTGTAAGGAGATGCCCTCTGAAAATTAAAACTGATAATTAGCCTTCTTACATTAGTAAATCCTTTGAATCTTTCTGTTTAAAATATGGTATTCAACATGTTACCAGCATTCCTTATAATCCTACAAGTCAAGCCATAGTTAAATGCAGCCATCATACCCTAAAAACTATGCTTTTAAAACAAAAAGGGGGAGATGATAGTATTATAACACCAAAAGATTAATTAGCAAAAGCTTTATTTACTTTACATTTTCTTAATGTTTATAATTCATTAACACCTGTGGAATGTCACTTAGAAATTGTCAAACATCTACAGTAGACACAGGAAATGAAAATCAACCAATATTCTGGAAAGATATTTTAAGCAATGTATGGAAAAAAGGCAGGATTAAAGTAAGGAGGTGAGGCTATGCTCTTATCATTTCAGAAAATGGAGAACAAATTTAGTTATCTGCGAAAAGGATTAAACCCCAGAATGAAGAGACGGAGTCTTCTACAACTTCTGATGATGGTGATCGTAAGTAATAAGGAAGCTGCCAGTAATTACACTTATTAGGTCTATATACCTAACCCCCCATTACTTAGAGTGTTAACCTGGAAAAATCCATTCTTTCATATATATCTGAATAAAACCCATATATTCCCTATACCAATTGATAATCGATTGCCAATTAAACCCTATAAAAAAGGACAAAGAATCAATAATCTCATATTATTATTTGATTATCAACCCTTATGCATTAGTAACCATCCTTCCTGTATGTAGGTTAAAAATCGGGCCATAATTATCTTTAAAAATAATAATACTCAGTAGTTTATTGTGACTTTATTTCCCTCTTCCAATTTATTCATGACCAAAAATCCTACTTATGATTGTCCGCAAAAAGACAGTAGGGATAAAGAAGGATGGCAAGAGTGCCATATAGGAAGAGAATCTGTCATTTTTAATGATTCCTATGGAATAGTGTGGGAAAGTGCCCCTATGGGGAGTCCCATTGAATATAATGACAGATTTATTTGGCATGGTCTAAATAGTAAAGGACAACAAAAAATAATTTTTACTAAAAATAATAGTGTTTGGAAACAGAAAGGGAAATGGATCCCTTCTCCATGGTGTAATATTACATCTATACATAAACAAAAGAATTTGTGGAAAGTTTTTCTAGGAATAGCTCTTACTATAGAATGGATTAGGAATAATAGTAAGAATGGTCAATATCTGTATTTAAATCAAATTTATCATCTTCAGGCATGTGTAAGAGATCCTTATATGTTTGTGTTGGGAAAATTAACTATAACCCAAAAATGCTCTATTCTATAAAAATGAGGCCTTGCATCCTAGTAGCCATTACCCTGCAACTAACATACTACGGAGAAGGCAAACTAAAAAATTTTACTATCCCCATCTGTGTCAAAGAGCACTGCCTTCCTCCTATATTGGTAAAAAATTAGCCTCACAGGTTCAGTCGCTGCAGCTGCCACAGCAGGTGGTGCTCTTGGTCATGGCCTCATCACTTGCAATACTTTAAACAACAACGACAAATTAGCCTAGAATCCAGTGCGCAGTCTCTTGACTCTCTGCAGCGGCAACTAACATCCCTCGCCCAAGTAGCCTTACAAAACCGTAGGGCCTTAAACTTACAGTGGAAAAAGGGGGAACCTGCCTTTTTCTCCAGGAGGAATGCTGCTACTATATAAATGAATCTGGTATTGTTGAGCAAAATGTTAAGATTCTACGAGAATTGCGGGAAGAAATACTGCCCTCCCAATCAACCTCCTCCTTGTCTGCCTGGCTCACCTCCCCCTCGTAACGTGGCTAGGTCCCCTCCTCAGCCCCCTAATCACTCTCCTTTTAATCTGTGCATTTGTGCCTTGCCTCCTTAAATTTCTCCAGGAAAGGATGAAGCAAATCTCGGCCCATGTGATGTATCTTGCCGCTGTTCATCAGTACCAATCTCTCCAGACCAAAGAATGAACAACCAACCTTTGAAAATGCAAATTTCTTATGTTGTCTCATTTGCTACCCTGTACCCTAATAGCATTTCTTTGCCTGTTTTCCCCTTACAGTCACCACCTCCCTTATCATGGCTTAACCTTCTCTGTTTAATCTATATCACTGAACAGCTTCGGCAAAGATCCAGCGGCTCGAACGAGCAATGGGCACCCTGGCCTGACAAGACCGGGGCAGGTGTGGCCACACCCACCAATCTCAGTACATCATGCTTGTCATACACGGTCTATGAAGGTTCCCCATTATAGCTTGCTGTAATTGCAAGCCATCTGTCGCTGAGGTGCTGGACTGGTTAGCCAATGACAGGCAACTGGGCTGACCCATCAGTCAACCTAAGACAGGGACATGGTCTTTTGCTGCCATGATTCCCAATGATGGGTAAGATTGATCACATGCCGGGTAAGACGAATCGCTTATCGGGTGCAGCCCCGACCTAAGACAGGCACAGCCCCCCTTTCAGCATGGGAGCACCTTGCAGCCACATGCCACTACTGAAAATAAGCCCTGCTCTATCATGAGCGGTCGCTGGCTGTTCCTTTCTTCAATTCATAACACATTAAACAGAAAAGGGAGACCTGTAGGGAGCCACCCGCTGTGAGACCTATCTACAGCCTCCCACAACATGGCAGAGTTCACAAATCTGCCCTGTCATTTCCTTATTCTTCTCCTCCCTGCTTCTTTGTTTTCCCCCTCCCGCCACTACTCAGGTGACCACAGCAATACGCATGCACAAGGCGCAAAACTCCGCAGACCCGGTGCGAACTGTCGGCCAATCCCCTCCTTGGACGTCTGCCACCCACAAGACCAGCCTATCACCTATGGACACATTCCCTTCCCTCTCTATATATTCCCATGTTCTACCTCCAATAAACGAGGCTTGATCAGAATCCTGTCTTGCCTCCATTCTTCTTGTCTCCTGCCTCCATCCCCCCCTTCACCCTGCTTCTTCCCACAGGCCCCTGGAATCCCCCCCTCCTCCGGTTTCAGACACCAATCCAAGGTCCATGGAATGGAGGAATAGAATATGGATTAGAGTGGACTTACTGATATTCTATTCATGAACTATTATGATTAGTAATCGAAGAAAATGTGGCATTGGTGTGGAAAATTGGCCATGGTGGCTGCTGGGTGTGGGGAATGGGAGGAAGAGATGAGATGTGGAGGCGTTTTTGGGACTTCGAGTTGTCCTGGGTGATGCTGCAGGGACAATTGCCAGACATTGTAGGTCCTCCCATGGCCCACTGTATGGAACGTGAGAGAGTGTGGGCTATGATGTGGACCATTGACCATGAGGTGCAGTGATGCTCAGAGATGTATTCACCAAATGCAATGAATGTCTCATGATGATGGAGGAGAATGTTCCTATGGGGGGAGTACATGGGCAGCTGGGGGGTACATGGGGACCTCATATTTTTGAATGTAATATTTAAAAAATGAATTAAAATTTGAATTTTTTCATTTTTTTAATACTCCAAGTTTTAACTTTATTTTAGTTTTAGTAAATTATTATGTATTTTATTTCTTATGTTTAAACCTATCATCACCATGTCATTTTCATATTAGTTTAATTTGGCAATATACTTGACTTTATTTTTGAAGAAGTTTTAGATCATAGAATTGTTACAACTATGGCAAGGAGGAGCATTGGTGTGGGGTGTCAATGATGGGAGACACATGAGAGGAAGTTCACCTGGGCATAAATATAAGGTATATAAATATGTTCAAATGTACATGTGGCATTGCCACAGTGAGTAGAGATTCACACAAAAACTGAAAGAACACTGAATTCCCATCCTGAAGAGCTATGTCACTTTCTCTAATGGAACAGCAACAATCCCCCAAGTACAGGGGCAATGTCTGGTAAAGAAGGATGGTCCATCGATGGGCCCTTGATATTGACAATGATGCTTATGAGCATTTTGCTCTTGAAATTGCAACTTAGCCTAGTGTTTTAGGGTGCTTAAGAGTTACCTCCTGAGACCCTCCATGTTTCTCAAATGTGTCTACTTTCTAAACCAAACTTGGCATATAAATTCATTACTTTCCACCCAGTGTGGTACTTGACTCCCAGGGATGAGCCTTTCTGGCACTGAAGGATTACTACCAAACACTGGCTGGTGATGCAACTGGAAAAAGACCTTGAATAAAAGGGGTAAATGTTAAAGACAAATTCCATTTATATGGCTAAGAGACTTCAAAATGTGTCAGGAGGTCATCAGAGAGGTAACACTTATGAAAGTCTCAGCAGGATCTCATAGACAGCTAAAGTAGATACTACCCCAATTAGTGGGGATCCTGAGGGCTATAGAGACACCCCAGTCCTACAGTAATGGCAGGTAGATCTGGAGTTTGGTGCCTTGCCAGTGGTCCTGACTTTGGAGTTTGTGCTCCTGAGTATTACAGAGTAGGACTCAGATGTGGCTTTTCTACACATGTCTCTTCTGCCCCTTTTATTGATCCTAAAGTTGGTGCTGGAGTTGATAGGCATATGCCCAAGAGACTTGAATCTCTGGGCTGTCCATTTGCCAGTGGAGCCCTGAGCCTCAGCAGTTGCAGCACTTATTCACCAGTTCATTGGGCACACCAGGGCAACCAACAAGGAGGTGAGGATGGACAACCACCACACCAAGGAACTGAGAGAGTCTACAACTGCAAGCAAGAGAGTCCCATTCATCAGCCATATGGGATCGAAGTCCCTTCTCAATTAAAGGTGGAGTGTGTATCACCATGCCAGAATCCTCAGGTTTGGGGAATAAAATATGGACTAGAGTGAACTTACTGGTATTCTACTGTAGACTTATTGTGATTCTAGCAATGAAAGAAATTATATCATTGGTGTGGAGACAGTGGGCCACGGCAGTTGCTAAAGGCAGGGAGAAGGAAAAAGAGGTATAATACAGGAGCATTTTGGGGACTTGGAATTGCCCTGAATAACATTGCAAATACAGATACAGGACATTATATATCCCGGCATAACCTTCAGAATGAAGTGGGAGAGAGTGTAAACTACAATGTAAACTATAATCCATGTTGTGTGGCAATGCTCCAAAATATGTTCATCAATTGCAGTGAATGTACCAATCTAAGGAGAGAAGTTGTTAATGTGGGAAAAGTGGGAGGTATGGGGAGTGGGGCATATGGGAATCCCCTATATTTTTTTATGTAATATTTTATGTAATCTATGTATCTTTTAAAAATAAATAAAAAATATACATTTAAAAAATGAAGCTCATAAATGTTACTAAAAGTTCCTAGCAGCTCACATCATCAAATAAAGAAAACATACACGAAAACACCAGTCCCAAGTTTTGCATGTGGTAAAAATTCTCAGCATCCTTCTACACATAATTGAGAGATTCTTATGTGCCTGACATTGCTGATATTTACATGGATACCAATAATTATGTATTGCTCACTAGGTACCAGTTAATATTATAAGTCTTATACTTAACCCACTTAATCATCACAGCAACCATTTAAGGTTGAGATTATTATGATTTTCTCTTTATAGTTCATGAAACAGAAAAACAAAGTTTAAGTCACATTGAAGGTCAAATGTCTGGTAAAGAAAACAGCTGGTATTGGAAACCAGGATGTTCTTAATGAAGGGCTCACACTTTCAACCATAACACTTTTTTTTCTCTATTAGTTGTGATTTTCTTTTTGCTTTCTCTCCTAATAAAGGCAATGTGGTACCCTTCTGTAAACCTCAATTTCTTTATTTTTTAAAGACAGCTTTAAAAATATTTACCTTAAAAATGCTTTGTTTTCCTCTTTTCAGTAGTAGATATGAGATTTATATACATGGTTAAGGTAGTTTTTGATACTGTGGTTGCTGAATGTTAGGAAGAAACCACTTTTGGCTGTCATGCACTGAGAAACTATGAGTCCTTCAAAGACTATGTCCTAAATTCAGAGCTCCCCAGAGAAGCTAAGAGGGAGGAATTTATTTATCAACATTGGCAAGTTAAATCCAATGGCCTCAGTAACACACTGACATCCTCTCTGGTTATAATGACAGTGAGAGAAATCTGAAACCATGAAAAGATTGTGATTTATTTAATGTTTAAAACATTTAAGTTGTAACTAGAATGCAAAACCACGTCCTCTACTTGAGATCTGATGTTCTGACTTTTTCTGAAGAAATATGTGGGTTTCCTTATTTTTCAAACACAGCTATTTAATATTCCAAGACATTGCAATTGATTGATGGCACTGGGTAAAATAGCAGCAATTCTTGAAGGCCAACCTTTTTCTATAATTCTTCATAAGAGGAAAGAGTTAGATATGTACTCATTAGCACATTAAGTAGAGATGTTTTAGCTCTACACTCGAGGTTCTAGACAAGCTGACTTCAACTTACTTTTACAACCTTCTGTCTCAATACTTGTCTTCATCCCCTCAGCACTACAGCCAAACTATATTATACAGGTGATCAATTTTTCTATAATAATATCTTGTAAGTAGGAGATTCACAGTTAGATATATTGCATTGTGCTATTATTCATTTGTATCCTAACATCCTTTTTCTGAAATCTCTAGCCTAAAATCATGTTATCTTGGTAGGAATTTATAATTATTTTATGTATAATGTACAAAATGACATATTATAAAATCACTGTCTTAATGGTTACTTAGAACATTCTCTACCCCTTATATATTGGTGTTTGCACTCAGTGTTTAGACTTAAATATTGATGCTGTGTCACTTGTTTCTTAGAGGGAAAGCTATATCCAGGACTTATTAAGCTCATTTAAATTCAACATGATTTGTGCAAAAATGAAAATATCTGGACATAACCCATTACTATTCTTTCTGTTTTGACTCTAAAGAGGATAACAATGGACAAAATAAGTTTTGTGGTGTATTGCTCAAAAAGTCTCTCTTGAATAAGAGATATTTAAGTGAGAGGTGAAACATGAGAAGCATTGATAGATGGCAGCTCATTGCAGGGGAAGGGAGAGAAGAAGAGCAGTCCTATCAGAAAAAAAGAGTAAATAGCACAGTTCTCAAATGGGAGAGAGCCTGGTGAGTTCATAGACTTAAAAGAGAGTAAATAAAGATGGGGTGGAACAAGGAACCAGCAATGAGCCAAAATGGATACCAAATCATGAAGCTTATAGGAAGCCATATTGAGGATTTTGATCTTTAAACCAATGCAAGTAGAAGACATTGCACTTTGGGGAAATCACACAGTCAGATTTATAAACTTAACATTCATTCTGGCTCCAGGCTAGGGAATGAATTGAAGGGGCCAAGAATTTCTTCTTAACTGGAAATGCTCTGAAATCCTCATTCCTCTGTCATCTAAGACCGATCCCTTAATAGGGCAAAAAGAGGTATTTAAAAATTCTAGAAAGAATGACTAATGGTTGTATAAACTGTGACCTCATCCTGTTAGGCAGGACACAAAGACAGTCATTCTCAAACTCTCTTGCAAAAAGGAATTTATATTTACACAATAATTTAATCTCAAGGTGCTAATGAAGTCCAAAAGACAAGAAACTTTCAAAGCTAGTGTTTGTAATAAACACTTCCTATTTTTATTTTACACAAGGAACTGAAAGGTCTTAGAATGGATACATAAATAAATTTGATGAAAGCTTTTACTATTTCATTAGAAAACCCAATATTATAGTCACCATTTTGACTTCTGTGTGCAATACAACTCTACCACAAATTCATCACATTGTATTTTAGTAGCAAACTCTGTTTAGAATAGAAAGAGGTAAACTAAACTACAACCCAATAATCTGTGGGTATATTGAAAAAAAAAGGCTACCTTTCTATAGAGGCCCTGATTTCAAGAGTGGAAGCTATTTTTCTACCGCTTTATCAGGAATGAAAATGTGTTTCTTTGGCCTATGGTTGTAGCATATGTTGTGATGCATGAATTCCAAGTCTTGGTCTCCAGGGGCTTTGAAAACTTCTCTTCTCACTTTTAGAATACTGCCACCGCCACGTAACTACTGGGCTAGGTTTCTAGAAATCTGGGCAGGTTCTCTCTCTCTTTCTCTGCTAACTGCAAATTGGCCCCCAGATATGGGATTGGACCCATTCTAGGTCATCCAGCACCACCCAAGTGAAAAGTGGCAAAGAAGCAAGCACAGCTGAGTGCAGACAGATCTGGCATAGGCAAAATTGCATAACTGAAATGATACCTGATTTCAGATTCAGATTCTACCCCTCGAAAGCTCTGTAATCTTGAGAAAGTGTTTTAAAAATCCTTCAATCAGTTTTTTCACCTCTGAAGATGGAGACAAATGTTTATGTTATAAGATAAATTGAGGAGTAAGGAAAATATAGATGAAACAGATAATCAAAAATTTATACTTAAAAGTAGCTATTTTTATTTGAGTCAGAGGAATAAGACCTGACTCATTTATAAAAGCTGAGTCTGGGGAAGAAAAATAAGCTGAAGTTTTTCCTAGAAGGCAATGTAAGCCCAATGGGGTTGTTACTCAGTCCTGCTAAATTCCTTAAATTTAGTTTTTTATCACATGTTCCTATAATTTGACAAAGAATAAGGAGGCTTGGGAGTATGAAGTTCATTAGCCTTAGACTGAGAGGTCCTGTGATTGGACTCCAGCTCCAAAACTAACCACTTGCATAATTTTTAGAGCTTCACCTTTCCTCTCTAAAATACAATTTATCCATATGAAAACTGTGGGTTGATCATTTACCCAGCACCAACCTGTTAGATTCCAGTATATTAATTTGTCTTGTAGAATCCATCATAAATACAAAGATAACCTCCAATGTGAAAATATGATAATGGAAAATTGATTAATAATACTTTTATATGCATATATCTTTGGATACACAGGAAGTTTTCACCATCTTGTTTGAAGTGAGAGACAGAATGTACTGAAGACAACAGCATTCTTTTTACTTCAACATTTGCATATCTATAGTTTATTATCTAAAATTCAGTCACTCCCAACTTGTGTATATCCTCTAACCTTTTTATTTCTTCACTTTTTATCTGCAAATATCAATGAATGGCTCTTAAATTTTTGGAATAATTGGCCTATTAAGAACCTGATAAAAGCAACGGGTGTCTCACTAAAATGCACATCTGTATTGACATAAAATTTTAGAGGGTTTACAGTAGATTACCAGAAATACACTGATGAAATTTCTTATATTTAATTAGAAATTACACAATGAGAGGATTCCTAAATTTTTTTTCAGTGTTAATATTCTATAATCACAAGAGATGAGTAAAAAAAAATCAAAATTAACATGTTTAAAACTGAATTCCTACACTTCACTTCCCAAAATTGATCTATTCCCTTGCTAAGTTTTTTCAACTTTACAGGAAATCCAGGGCATCATATTTCCTGATTCTAACCAATTCTGAGCACCTCCACTACTACCACCTATATCCAAACACTATTATTTTTGATAAGCATATTGCAATAATCTGTCTTAACCTTGTCCCCTTACTTCCTATACCCTGCAGTCCTTTAAAAAATTCACGTCAATGTCATTCCCACACTTAAGAACCTGAAAGTGCTCCCATTTTACTTGAAGCTAATGCCAAATTCCATATAATGCCCTATACTTCCTCCAGTTGTGTACTTCGATTAACCAAGTAGCCTCATCATCTAACACTTGTTCCCCATTCACTTAGCTCCAGCCTTGCTGGCTTCCTTGCTCTTTCACAAAAATTCCAACCTTGCCCAATATCAAAGATTTTGAACTGTCTGTTCCCACTGCCTGAAACACTATTTCCCCATGTAATCCATGACTCATACCCATGTCCCTTAAGTCTCTTTCAATGATCATTTTCTCAATTAGACCCATCTTATTCATCTATTTAAATTGTCATACCCCCTCCACCAACATGTCCCATACTTATCACTCTGCTCAGACTCTGCTCTACTTCCCCCATACCTATGTCTCTTCTCTTAATTATTTTAACTGTCTTTTTTCTCAGACCAGAATGAAACCTCTGAAGGGCATAAAAACCATTTTGTTTACTTCTGAATCTCCAGAATATTGAACTGTTCTTAGTAAATAGTTGGTAGCCAATAAAAAAATTTTGGTTGAATAAATGGATGGTTACCTTTATATTCTGAGACTACTTGTTCCAAAGCACTTCCCACTTCTAACGTAGCTCAAAATATTTAGAAGAAAAATTACACTTAGGTGAACTTCCTATATACCATATGATGAATAAGAAGTAAAAGTAAATAAAAGAGAGAATCCATTCCCAAAACTGCTAATCCATATTGAATTTGAAAGAAATTGCAATTCATATGTAAATGTGAAGTAAAAGGCACAAAAAATATCAGAGCCAATCATGCTAAAACCTCCTTTATAAGAATGGCTTCTCAAAAAGTATCTTCCCCTGTAGCCTCACTGTTCCCTTCACTGGGAGCAATCAAAATGCTCCTACAATTCTTCTCTTACTTTGTGGAATAATTAGTCCCTCTGGTACTTGAAAATCAGTAGCAGGGATTAAAAAATACTATCACTGATAGCCTGGACAGCACAGAATAACAACCATCAGAGTCAAAAAGCATGCCATATTTTTGTATCCCGTTTTCTTCACTGTGGAAATGAATATATGAGGGTACCAGTGTAAACTACCAAAATGGATTTCTGATTCTATGTGATGGGCAATTACACCATTGATGGTACACTACTTTAGAAGTGAGCATATGAGCATTTGAGTGCATGACTGTGTGCATTTGTGTGGTTGTATATATGTGTGTGTGTGTGTGTGTGTGTTTGGCCTAAGAGTGATCCTTTGAGAGCCAGGCCAGACTCTGCAGACCTGGTTCTAATGTCAACTTTGGGCACAGAAGGGCCAATATTTTTAGTTGCCAGTGGTCTCAGGTACTTACCTTTGGTCAGAAAGATGATTTCCTGGATGTTTGGGCCTGCTTTTGCTGGACATGATATATGTGTTTCCTCAACAGTCCTTTGGGATTTCTTTTAGACGGCACCGAGAAATATTTTCCTCTATCTCCAAAGACTCATTTAAATTTCTTCATTCTCCAAAGACCTAAATGGAATTCATTAGCAGTTTGGGTATGTTATATTAATTAGGATATGATGAAGCAAGGAGTATTTTATTAAATATTAATTTTATGAATCAAAATGTAAAAATTAAATGTAACTAATAACAGAAATTATCCAAATTTGTACTAATTACAAATTTGTAATTAGTATGTACTAATATTCTAATATAAATCATATGCTCCAGAATATGTTTCTTGCTGTAATCATTTTACTCTGTCTGTGCTATCCTTCTTTGACTTTTCCATCACTGAATTCCTACCCATACTTGGAAATCAATAATAGGGTAATTTTATGTCAGTGAAAATTCATTTCTGAAATGTAAATATCCTACTACAATTAAGTAATATGACGCATCAAAATGAAATTGTCTCCAATATTAATTATAACATTATCATATATTAAATTGAAAAAGAATAGAAAAACAAACATTCATAGAACCCTAATTGCTATGTCACTGCCTTACCCATTAGAGATTTTTATTCCAAATATTCCCTTAGAAGTAAAGCATTTTGATATTTATCTATCATCTATCTATCTCTATTTTGTATTTCTCATGCAGTTGCTATACTTTTACCCTTGATTCTTTTTTATTTTTTATTTTTTATTTTTTTTATTGATTTTGTAAAAATATTACATTAAAAAATATGAGGTCCCATTTGACCCCACCACCCCCACCGCACCCCTCCCCCCCCCAGCAACACTCACTCCCATCATCATGACATATCCATTGCATTTGGTAAGTACATCTCTGGGTATCTCTGCACCTCATGGTCATTGGTCCACATCATGGCCCACACTCTCCCCCATTCCATCCAGTGAGCCCTGGGAGGATTTACAATGTCCGGTGATTGCCCCTGAAGCACCATCCAGGGCAACTCCAAGTCCCAAAGGCGCCTCCACATCTCATCTCTTTCTGCCATTCCCCATACCCAACAGCCATCATGTATCATGTCCACTTTTCCCACTCCATTGCCACCTTTTCTCTGAGGTCCTTGGATTGGTTGTGTCCGTTGCAACTCTATGTCAAGAGGAGGCTCAGATTCCACATGGTTACTGGATGCAATCCTCCTGCTTTCAGTTGTAGGCACTCTAGGCTCCATGGTGTGGTGGTTGCCCTTCTTCAACTCCATCTTAGCTGAGTGAGGTGAGTCCAATAATTCAGATTGTAGGAGCTGGAGTCTGTTGAGGCTCAGGGCCTGGCTATCATATTGTCACTAAAAAGATTCAATCCCCTAAATATATCTTAAACCCCAATACCAACTACAATTCCAGTAAAGTAGCATGATAGTCTTATGAAAAGAGATCCCCTCTGGGTCCAGTTTCATCACGCAGAAACACCAGCTCCATAGAAGGGCCATCTGACATGGCAGTGAACCCTATCTGCCATGACCGTAGAACCCGTGGGTCCCTTTAGCCCTCAAAGGAACCAATACCTGGGGATTGTATCTACTTTATCTGTCTCTTAGACTCTGCTCAGTTGTGCATAAGGGAAATCCTTCTGACAGCCTCCAGATTCTTTTTTTTTTAGAGACTCATAGCCATATAAACTCATTTCTCCTTTCTATTTCCCCCTTACATTAGGTCAAACAGCATTTTAAAGTCATATTATTCTATGTAGACAGGGATATTCTACTGATCCGCATCGAACCTTCAATTCAAGGTCATTTTCCAGTTGCATCATAAGTTGTTAGTTGATAGTTACCCTTGATTCTTTAATCTTGGATAAAATTAATTTTTTTATTTTATAACAGAATTTTATATCATAATTATGTTAAAGTAAAACTTATACAGAATAACCGAAAGAGAGTTGAAATAAATGAAATTTTAGTTTCCTTAATATTTTAGTGTTGTTCTGTACTAAAATTATTTCTTACAAAGCATATATTAGGAAGTAGCCTAAGATCCAAAACCTAGTGAACTAGGCACAAATCTTAGTCACTGCCAAGTTTCAATAACATCATCTCCAGAAATGTATTCTCTCATCTGCCTTTATTAATCCAGTGAAATTTTATTTTCAGATGAGAACACAGATTTGAGAAAGAATTTTGCAAAACTAGAATTTTAAATCTAAGTATTGCATACTCTTATGATTTCACACATTTTTCATCTTATAAATTCATCCTTCATCTATATTTGCATTAACTCCCAAGGATGTCCAATTGTACACACGTATGACTCACATAGTTTCATGCTTATTCATGAAGACACTGCCTCTCTTAATTGTAGCAATTTGTACAGGAAGCTGTGAAACTGCTTTATGGATGTCCTAGAAGAATAAAAAATAATATTCAAAGAAATAATGGCAAAAAATTTCCCAAATTTAATGAAAACCATTAATATTCACATTCAATAAGCCCAATGAATCCAAACAGAATAAACATGAATAGAACCATACCCAAACTGTCAAATGCAGGATAAGGAGAGAGTTATGAAAGCTGCAAGAGAAATATAAGTTATGTAGAAGGGTGTCCCAATTTCTTATCAGAAACATGGAAGGCAGTAGGATGATGTATTTAAAATTCTAAGAGAAAACAATCACAAATAAAGAATTTTATAACCAAAGTGTAAGTCTTTGAAAAATGATGGAGAGATTAAGACATTATCAAATAAATAAAAGATGAGGGAGGTCATCACCACCAGACCTGACCTATAGCTAGTGCAAAATTGAGTTCATCAGACTGAAAGGAAAGGCACTAAACAGTGGATTGAAGAGGAATAAAGAAATAAAGAACTTCAGTAAATATAACCTAATGGGTAATTATCAATGACAGGACAATGTTATGGCTTTTATGATTAGTAATTGTACTTTTTACTTCTTACAGATTAAAAAATGCAAATGTATAAAATTTTATGATAAACCTATGGTTTGGATATACAATGTATAAAGATATAATTTGTAACAAGTGTATCAAAAAATTGGAGGGATGGAGAGCTATAGAAACATGTATGCATATGCTATGGAAAGTAAGCTGATATCAAATCAACATGATTGTTATAGATACAGAATATTAAAATTAAGGCCCATAGTAACCACAAGGAAAATACATGAAATATATACTGAAGGAACTGAGAAGGAAGTCAAAATGGTATATCACAAAAATCAAATAATTATAATATGGGAGAATTAAGGGACAATATATATATATATGAATTGCAAAGACAAAATAGAAAAATGGCAGAAGAAATTCCTGCATTATCAATAGTTACTTTAAATGTAAATGATTTAACTCTCCAGTTAAGAAGCAGAGATTAGCAGAATGGATAAAAAAAGAATGTCCCAAATGTAAGCTGTTTACATAGACTAACCTTACATTCAAAACCATAAATACGATGAAAGTGAAAGAATGGTAAAAATATATATATACCTTACAGATAAAAACTAAAAGAGAGCCTAGGTCACTCTGCTTATGTGGAAGTGCACTTTGGTGTCAATTTCAGATGAAATTGATTTTTAGTAAAAAAATAGGGGCAAAGAAAGTCACTGTAAGTTGATAAAGGGGTCAATTCAACTAAAAGAGAAAAATTATAACCATATATGCACCTAATAGTAAGGCTTCAAAAATGATGACCAAATATTGACATAGTTGAAGACAGAAATACATGTTTCTATCTCAATAGTGGAAAACTTCAATACACTAATTTCAATAATGTGTACAACATTAGACAGAAGATCAATAGAGAAATAGAAGACTTGAATGATACTATAAAACAACTAGACCCAACATATTAATACATATATAGAACAATTTACTCAACAGCAACAGAATACACATTCTTTCTTAGTACACATGGGTCATTCTCCAGGAGAGATAATATTTTAGGTCACAAAACAAGTCTCTATAAATTTAAAAATATTGATAGCATGTAATGTATCTTCTGCATCCTTGTGGAATGAAGTTAGAAATCAACAACAGACAAAGAACTGAAAAATTCACACCAAAAAATGTGGTAATTAAATGGCATATTCTTAATCAATAGGCCAAAGAAGAAAAACAAGGGGAGTTAGGATATGACTTGAGGCAAGTGAAAATGAGAACAAAACATACAAAAAATTTATGGGATGCAAAAAATTAGAGCTGAGAGGGAAATTTATAGCTCCCAGTACTGTAATTTCTTATGTTAAATAAATAAGAAGGATCTCAATTCAGAGTCCTAACATCATGCCTGGGGGATCTAGAAAAAGAAGAGGAAATTAAAACTAAAGTGAGCAGAAGGAAGAAAAGAAGAAAGATTAGAGCTGGTATAAATGAAAAAGATAATTTGCAAAATAACCAAAACTCTATTTATGATGTAAAAGATAGAAGGATAATGGCAAAGAAAGCCAGTTCAGTCATGTGACTTATATAAACCCAATTGAGATTGGGATTGGTTTAGAAGGATAGAAATTGATTTGGGGATTAATAGATCTATTTGAGAGATATTTTGGAAGAAATATATAAATAGATACATATCCAAGTTGTTGATGAAAACTTTGAATCACTAAAACCTGACAATTCCTTATCTCTAAAAGAAATCTATTTTCCCTGTATTAGGAAAATAATGTTACCTTGAGGGTTAAGTTTAATTTTCACATAAAGGGGAAGTCAGAGCTGGCTCTGCAGTTGGAGGAGGGAGGGTAAGGGTTTCTAGCAGCTTTGGTGCCAACAATTTGAAAAGTGGTGCCAAAGTGAGGGGGGCCAATGATAAGAAGCAAGGGTAGGGCCAATAGTGAAAGCAATTCCAAATTTGAAAAGTGGCACCAGGAGTGAAATGGTGTTGAGCCCACCCAGACCACCAGAAGGTAGGGAAAGAGGAAGCAGTGACTCAGAGTGGGAAATGGGTAAGGTAGTGAGATCTCTCAGATAGGCTGTAACCCCTGAAATACCCAATCAATGGGGAGGAGAGGGACCTGTGAGTTAGGGTTAGGTTATAAATATCACTGTTTCTTACTGTTTGGCATGCCGGCCATTTTGTCCAGGTCGTGTGCCCATTCTTGCAAGATCATTAATAAAAGTATTTTCTCATCCACAATCAGGTGAGCTTTTGTTCTTTGGAGGGGGAGCCCCAGGGTAGATGAGGGGAAGGCACATCCTGCTGATTGAGCAGTCTCAGATTCCACCATTGGGGGCCCACTTTGACAACTGGAAGGACCCGAGATCAGCTGCTTGCATCTGCCAATTGTGGATGAGAAAAGGGGAAGGGAAAATCTGCCTCTCATTGACCAGGCAACCCTGTGCATGGGCCAAGGTAAGACAAGGGGCTATTAAGTATTTACCTTGGTGGTGGGGAAGTTCTGATGAGTCTGGGGTTGACTGTGTGCATGAGTCATGCGACATACTGCATGAAGTGAGTGCAGAGTCCCAATTTGTATTTCCCTTCTCGTGTGAGGGAAAGGGCCAGAGATAGACAAAGCAAAAAGATTTGAGGAAAAGAAACCCAGACAAGACTCAGAATGGGGACTAGGGGCAGTCAACTGGCCAGGAAAAGAGTAAAGGGGGTATTTGTTGGGTCCCTCAGGGACATTCCTCCAGATAGTCCATTAGGGAGGCTGTTGAAACATTGAACCAATAATTGTCAAGCTAAGGGAAAGGATAAAAAGAAAATGATTAAATATCACTGTAACATTTGAGCCAAAGAAAGCATTTTACCACCTGATGTATTTTGGACAAAATACAAGGCAGATGAAGATTGGCTATGTGCTCACCTTGTATTTTATGTTAATGAAAAGAAACCCTTTTCCAAGGAGGAGTCTGACTATGCCATGTACTAGTTGAAGGGGGAGAGAGACCATTTTCTATACCATGGAAGCTAAGACTTCAGACCCAAAAATTAAGTCTGTAACAGCTAAAATCTAGGACCCTCTACTGAGCATTCCTCCTCCCTATGTTTCCCCTCCCCTCCTGGGGCAGGAACTGTTGGATTTGAAAGATCCAATAGAACCCACCCAAACCCCCCCAGGGAACCAGATGACCAATTGGTGCCTGCCACCCCACCAGGTACAACCCACCAGTAGTTAAGGAAGGAATTAGAACAATGTAGGAAGGATATACAGAACTTTCCCTTCTCCAAAGGTCCCAAAGAAAAGAGAGTTGGGAACATATCCCCATTGAACCTCTTTACCCCTTGAGAGAAGTACCA
The DNA here is from genome assembly GCF_030445035.2 of Dasypus novemcinctus. Classification (NCBI taxonomy): domain Eukaryota; kingdom Metazoa; phylum Chordata; class Mammalia; order Cingulata; family Dasypodidae; genus Dasypus; species Dasypus novemcinctus. The sequence continues at coordinate 22,315,324 of NC_080682.1, read as the reverse complement.
ATTGGGCCAGGAGAAATTGGTTATGTAAATGCCCCACTGACAAGTATGGAAGTCAGAAACTTTAAAAAGGTGATGAAGTCATTAATGCAAGATCCAGTGGAACTAGCTGAGCAAGTGGATCAATTCCTAGTCCTGGGTAGTCTGAACTTATGTCTATGCTGAGTATCCTATTTGTGGGAGAAGAAAGGGGAATGGTGAGAAGTGTGGCTATGAAGGAGTGAGAAAGGCAGCACCCACCCAGACAAGGGGTAAATGGCAGCAGTGCAAAAGTTCCCTAATATAGACCCTAAATGAGATAATAATGATCAGGATGACAGAGCACAAATGAAGGATCTTAGAGACCTCATTACACAGAAGATAAAATTGACCATGCCTAAATCCCAATATTTAAATAAGGCCTTTGAGGTGAATCAAGAAAATGACAAGTCTCCCTCTGCTTACATGCAAAGATTGAGGGACCAGATGAGGAAATATTCAGATATGGACCCTTATGACCCTGTGGCCCAAGGAATGCTAAAGGTCAGCTATGTAAAGGAGTCTTGGCCTGACATTCAGAAAAAGATCCATAAAATAGATGGATGGATAAACCACTGGAAGAGTTATTGAGAGATTCTCAAAAAGTGTTTGTGAGAAGGGAGGAGGAAAAGCAGAAGCAGAAAGCCAAAGTCATGATGAGCTCAGTAGACCATATGGTCCAGAAAAGTTTGGAAGCAAGTCAGGGAGAAGGCAGGCAGAGACAAGAAAGGGGAGCAGGCTGGGTTAGCTTGGATAAAGGGTTAAGAGAGTGCAACACTCTGCAGGGTATTATCACTGCGGGAAACCTGTTCATTTTAAGAGGGAGTATTCAAATTTAAAGAAAGATCAGGTCATACCCTTGATGAATTTTGAGAACTAGGAGGGCCAGAGTCTCCTAATATCAAGAGTCCACCAGGGGCCTCTAGTAAATCTAAAGGTGGGCAGATATCAAGAGGAAATTACATTTTTGGTGCCACTAGAGTAGCTCAATCTTCTGTGAACCACCTCCCAATGGAACCCAAACTCTCTGGTAGTTCCCTCGCAGTCTCAGGGATAAAAAGGGAGGGGCTTAAAATTCCCATTCTTGAGCCTGGGAGGGTAACCAAATTATGAACCCTCTGTTGTACATCCCAGAAGCTGGGGGTAATTTGTTGGGAAAGGACTTGATAATACCCATACAGCTGGATTTGGAAGTGTGGGCTGGACAGATGGAAGTGGTTTTAGCCCTACTTATTGAAGAAAATGCAAAGGATATCAAGGAGGAAGTATGGGTGAAGAAGGAGCCTGGGAGGATGGTTGCAGTTTTCCCCTATTAAGATCAAATTGAAGAAGGAAGGAGAAGTTGTTTGTCAGAAACAATATCCCATTCCCCTAAAAGGGAGATAGGGCAGGGACTTCAACCCATCATTGAGGGTCTTATTTGAGATGGACTCTTAGAAACCTGTATATCCCGCTTTAATTCTTCTATTTTAAACATACAGAAATTGGATGGTAGTTGGAGGATGGTGCAGGACCTAAGGACTATCAACCAAATTGTACAGGTTCAGCACCCTGTTGTCCCTAACCTTTACACCCTCCTCAGTAAGATCCCTGATGTATTTTGGACAACCCCCCTTGACCCAGAGAGTAGAGATTTGTTTGCATTCAAATAGGAACATCCCTTCACTGGAAAGATGCAGCAATACAGATGGATGGTCCTACCCCAGGGTTTCACAGAACCCCCCCAACCTGTTTTGGCAAGAACTAGAGAAAGTTTTGGAGAATTTTTCAATTCCATCTGAAATAGTCCTTTTAAAACATGTAGATGATCTGCTAGTATCAGATAAAGAAAGGCAAATGGTGACAAAAACCACAAAGAATCTATTGAACTTCTTGAGAAATCAAGGGTTAAGGATATCAAATAGTAAATTACAATTTGTAGAATGGGAAGTCAAGTATCTGGACCATCACACCAGTGAGGGAAGAAGAAGATAAATCCAGAAAGAATTCAAGCCATAATTGAATGACCTCTTCCCCAGATAAAAAAAAAAAGAACAAAGGAAATTCTTGAGATTAGTAGGGTATTATAGATTATGGATAGACTCTTATGCACACAAAACTAAGGGGTTATATCAAAACTGTTGGAGGAAGAGCCCGACAAATTAAAATGGAAAGAATGGGAAATAGGGGTCTTACAGGGCATCAGACAGGCACTGATGTTGGCCCCTGTCCTAGCCCTCCTTCCCTTGAGAAACTTTTCCATCTGTTTGTTACAGTAGATAAAGGCCTTAGGAATTCTGACCCAAATCTGGGAAGGTCAAAGGAGACCTGTAGGGTTCCTTTACAAAATCCTGGATCCTGTCTCCAGGGGATGGCCCAGATGCATTCAAGCTGTGGCAGCAATTGCTCTCCTGGTAGAAGAGAGCAGGAAGCTGACTTTTGGAGGAGTATTAGTCGTTAGCACCCCTATCAGGTCAGAACTACTCTGTCTCAGAAAGTGGGAAGGTGGTTGACTGGTTCCAGAATTCTGGAGTATAAGGCAACCTTAATGGGAAAAAATGACTTAGCCTTGACAACAGATCACAGCCTAAACCCATCCTCCTTCCTTTGTAAGGGATCTGACCAAATAGAGGCTCCTGCACGTGAATATTTAGACCTGATTGAGTATCAGACCTGAGTCTGATCCGACCTAGGGGAACTTCTCCTGCACTCAGGGGAAAAATTATTCATAGACACGTACTTCAGGGTCCTAGAAGGACAGAGGCACAATGGCTATGCAATTGTGGATGAACTCACTTGTGAGGTGAAAGGAACTGGTCAATTGCTGAATGCCTGATCAGCTCAAACTTGTGAATTGTATGCATTAAATCAAGCCCTCATACTGTTAGAAGAAAAGGATGATACAGTCTACACTGACTCTAAGTATGCCTTTGGAGAAGTACACACCTTTGGAAAAATTTGGGAAGAGAGGGGATTGGTTAAGAGCAAAGGAAAAGGGCTAATCCATGGGGAATTAATAAAACAGGTATTTGCCAACCTATACTTACACAGGGAAATATCAGTGGTGCACGTAAATGGACACCAGAAAAGTCATATGTTTGAAGCAAAAGACAATAGCAGATGAAGAGGCTAAGGAAGCCTCCCTTAGTTCCCCTTTGAAATTTATGATCCCGATACCCTTCATTCCTGAAGAGTTCAGGGTCCGCAGACTCTCTGACAAAGAGTTAAAAGAGCTGGGGCAGTTAGTAGTGACCCCAGATGATCAAGGAAGGTAGCTTCTCCTGGATGGCAGGCAAATGTTGAATAAACAAGTGATGAGAGAGGTATTAGCAGTCTTACACCAAGGGAGTCATTTGGGGAGTACAGGCCATGTGTGATCTGGTTCTTAAATATAGTGGATGTGTGGGAATTTATACTATAGCTAAACAAATAACTGAATGATGTATTATTTGCCAAAAGGTCAATAAGAAAGTTTTAAGGAAGCAAGAACAAGGGGAGGAGAGAAGCCAGGCCTCAGGACATTCCAGAACATTCAGGTTAATTACACTGAAATGCCCCCAATGGGTCAGCTGAAGTATGTTTTGTCTATTTTAGATCATCTGACAGGATGAGTAGAAGCATATCCTCTGGCCTCAGCAACAGCACCAGGAACTTCTAAAATTATCCTTTAACACATCATTCCTTATTATGGGTTAGTGGAAAATATAGACTTAGACAATGGTAGCCACATTACCTCTCATGTACTCCAGAATATTATGTGAAGCCTGGGTGTTACATGAAACATTTTGGCACCTTCTGTCTTCAGGGAGACTGGAGAGAATGAATCAGACTTTAAAGAAACATTTTTCTAAATTGGTTTTAGAAACAAAGTTACCCTGGATTAAATGCTTACCCACAGCCCTATTGAGGATTAGAACTGCCCCTAGAAAAGAACTGGGAATCTTTCCTAATGAAATGCTTTTTGGCTTGCTTTCTCCTAGGATGACTGGAGACCTCCCTTCCCTAGAGTTGGAGGATCTCTTCCTTAAGAATTACATGCTGACTTTGTCCTCTACTTTGTCATCCCTCAGGCATCATGGTTTGCTGGCCCAGACCCCCTCACAAATTCACTGTCCATCAAAAACAACATCAACCTGACAACTGGGTCCTAATCAAGTTATGGAAGGAGTCCAAACTTCAGCCAACCTGGGAAGGACCCTATCAAGTTGTGTTGACAACTGAGACTGCATTTTGGACAGCAAAAAAAGGCTGGACCCACTACTCTTGAGTAAAAGGACTAGTACCCAAGCCAGAAAATAAATACCCAACAACACCATCTGAGTTCTGGGAAATAACTCCAGCTCTGGATCCCTTGAGGAACACTCTGAGAAGGTAATCATTGGGAAGGCATATCAAAAAGAGGGATGGACTGGCTAGTCTCTATATCATTGAAATTTGCAGGAAGATATCCCTCCACTTAGAGGCAAGGCTATTATATATATCCATCTTGTCTAGTGCCTTAAGAGACTAGTAGATTAAGGACTTAAAGTTTGTGAAAATGAGAATAACTATACTGACTATGATGTTTCAAATTCAAGTCATGACAAGCCCCATCAAATTGATAGTAAATATAATTGAAGGCCTAGACTCTCAGACTGTGCATTTTGACACCTGCCAAGTGATAAGATATGGAGATTTAGGACAACAGCAGTGGCTGGGTGGGCAAAATAAATATCTATGCCCAGAATCACTGATAGATTATCTCAACCTCCCCCCTGTATCAATTGGAGCTTTGTGTGGTGGACTACCAAGTACAAGGGGTGGACCGCCAGGTTGGAAGAAGCTCTATTCACTTGAAACTCTTAGAGAACAAGATAACCTTTTATATGGGGAAGCGGACTTGGCCCAGTGGTTAGGGCATCCGTCTACCACATGGGAGGTCCGCGGTTCAAACCCTGGGCCTTCTTGACCCGTGTGCAGCTGGCCCATACACAGTGCTGATGCGCATAAGGAGTGTCCTGCCACGCAGGGGTGTCCTCCGCATAGGGGAGTCCCACGTGCAAGGAGTGTGCCCCATAAGGAAAGCCGTCCAGTGCAAAAGAAAGTGCAGCTTGCTCAGGAATGGCACTGCCCACACAGAGAGCTGACACAAGATGACACAACAAAAAGAAACACAGATTCTCATGCCATTGATAACAGAATTGGACAAAGAAGAAAACACAGCAAATAGACACAGAGAACAGACAATGGGCAGGGGAAGGAAGGGAGAGAAATAAATAAATAAATAAATGAATAAATGTTAAAAAAAAAACTTTTATAAAGGTAATACCCTACCAGAATGCAAAAACCTCTAGTGTAACCCAGTGGTAATAACCATTAGAAAGGCAGACAAATTCAGCAATAACAGCCATTACACTTCCCCTGAAAGAGTCTATGGGATAGAGTGGACGTTACAGGTAAAGATCCTCTGGGGAGGTTCCATATTCAAGTCCTTCCTCCCCCTGCAGATATGATGTTAACAACGTCCCCTCCAGCTAACCCTTCAGAGATACCAAGGGAATACCCTACCCACCAAAGGACAATTCCCTGTTGCAGAATGATCCCAAACCAGTCAGGATACTTAAGGCAGAGGATTTAAAGCAGATCATAAAAATAGAGACAGTATATGGAGACAAATGCCTGGATAGAATTGGTCAAATAACAGTCCAGAGTCTGAACAAAAGCAACTCTTATGTTTGTGCAACAGGACAGCCCACTGCTCATATCGTACCCTTTCTGTTAGGTACGGAAGAGCATGAGAGGGAGTTTACATACATGGTGCTCCTCTTCCAGAATGCTACTCCAGTGAAAATTGTAGTATGTTGTTCTCTCTTTTCCTTCCTGTCAAAAAGAGAAACATCAAAGCCATACCAGCTTCCCACTTGGCCCAGGAAGTCACTCTGCCTGTCTCTCTAGATGGGGAAATGGGCTCCAGGACTGAGCAGACCTTTGGTGGTACTGCAGAAAGGGAGTCTTCTGACCAGTGTTACCTGAGAAGTAGGGAGGAACCTGTGCTCTGGTTCAACTGGCCATCCCATTTACCCTGGTATTTGAAAAAGAGGAAGAAACACAAAACCAGGGAAAGAGAAAGAAGTTTACCTGGTTCCTTTGATGATTGAATTTATCTAGCTAATATAGGAGCTCTCCTGAGTGTCCATAATGAATTTAAAGCTAGAAATCAGATAGCTGCAGAATTTGAGTCATTCTTGTTCTGGTGGGTTACCAGTAACAGAAGTGTGGATTGGAGTAACTATATGTATTGTAATCAACAAAGAATTATCAATTACACTAAGGATGCAATTAACGGAATAGCAGAATAGTTGGATGCTACTAGCCAAGTGGCATGGAAAAACAGGATAGCCCTAGACATGATGCTAGCAGCAAAAGGAAGCATCTGTATTATGATTGGGGGTAGTTGCTGTACCTTCAGCCCTAATAATTCAACATCACCAAAGCCTTGCAAGGCTTAACAGTCATATTTCAAGAGATAACAGAAAATTCTGGCATTGACAACCCAGTCATGGGATGGTTACATAGCTGATTTGGAAAATGAGAAGGAGCGGCACTGTCTGTGCTAATGTCCTTTATCATCATGGTTGGGTTACCGAACCGTTGAAATGGCTCTAACCAAACAGATGCCCATAGAGTACAAGCAAAACAACTGTATCCCCTTAAAAATGAAGATCTCTATGATGAAGAATGTGAGGAGGCTCTTAGCAGATTTGAGAAACCAAATTGTGAAAACTAAAAGGAGTCTAAAAGAAAGAGGGGGGATTTGTAAGGAAATGGTTAAGTTTAATATTCACATAAAAGTGTAGCCAGAGTTACTCTGCAGTTGGAGGAGGGAGGGAAAGGCATTCTAGAGGCTTTGGTGCCAAGAATTTGAAAAGTGACGCCGAAGCAAGGGGTTCCAATGGTGAGAATCAAGGGCAGGGTCTAGAGTGAAAGTGATGCCAAATTTGAAAAGAGGTGCCAGGGAGTGAAGCAGAACCTAGCCCTCCCACCCTACCGGAATGTAGGGACAGGTGGAGCAGCAACTCAGAGTGGGAACTGGGTAAGTTGGTGAGATCTCTCAGAAAGGCTCTAAGCCCTGAATTACCCAATCAATGGAGCATAGGGGAGGGACCTACATATTAGATTTAGGGTATAAATGTCACTGTTTCTTGTTGTTTGGCATGCTGGCCATTTTGTCCAGGTCGTGCACCTGTTCTTGCAAGATCGTTAATAAAATTCTTTTCTCCTCCACAATCGGGTGAGCTTTTGTTCTCTTACCAGTGAAGCTTTCTTTCTAACACTTGGGTTTTAGTTTCCTAGACTGCTCAAGCAAGTACCGTGCAAAGGGCTGACTTAAACAGTAGGAAATTTTTAGCTCATGGTTTTAAGGCTAAGATAGATATCCAAATCAAGGCATCATCAAAATGATGCTTTTTCCCAAAAGACTGTGGCATTCTGGAGCTCTCTGCCAGTGATCTCTTGTCCTTAAAAGAGACAAATAGTTTCGACATTTTACCATGGCCTTACCCTTGTAAAATCCCATGTTCTACAGTCTTAGGGAAAAAAGTTGTGAAAGAAGCTTTGAATAAACTCTTTAAGTTAACACACTGTGAAATCTTAATTGATATAATTTATTTTTTGAATTACTGCTAAGCAATAATGGGCAACGCTTCAGGGAAGGGTTGGAGATATGGGATTTTAAAACTTATTTATATTAAAATAAATTCCTTGATAATGGTTTTTGTTTCTCTGTATGTTTCTTTGTTTTGTTTAAATGATTTTTGATGCTAATATGTAGTTTAGATTTATACCTAGTATACTATATATATAGTTATTTAAAAAAGTAATATTTTGCTTAGATATAAAATTGAAGCTTATGTAATATGCCAAAATTAAATTTCATTTGGCTAGTTCCTCTAAGATGGAGCAGATAATTTTTCCCTTCTATGGGATGGGGAATAATTACCTTTAAAAAGAAAATTTTAATGAATAATTAGATAACCTTCTAATCAATACTTTCAGGACTTCTGTGGTGATAGTAAAATAAGTAAGGTTAAGAATTTTTTGATAAAAATCAGAAGGTAGTGATGGGTTAGAAACATGCAAGTGTAAGAAATGAGAAATTTCTGCACTAATAAATATGGTGAAATAGTTATGATTGGTCCTACAGTTTTATTTTAGTCATTTTATAATTGCACTCATTTCAGAAATAAATATAGAACTTCGATAATAAAATTCTAACTTGCAAATGTCAAGCTTCTCATTTGTAAAGTGTAACTAATAATCCTTAGCTGGCTATATTATAGATAATATTGAATAAAATATCTAATAAAAATCTGATATATGCCAGATATTGAGTTGCAGCTTTCTTCATAAGACCTAATAGTAGAAAACAATCATTTGATCTAGAATATAGTGAGTATTTGTTTGTTTGTATGTTTCCTCTTATTCCATTTGTTCTTACTTTCCCTTAGTTGGATTACATATGGCGGTGCTCCCTGAGGGAGAATACTGAGGAGTGCCCATTATCTGTGAGAGAGATCAGTCTTTACATTGACATAGAACACTAGGGGAGCAGACAGAGTCAAGTGGCTGAATGCCTGCTTCCCATGTACAAGGTCTGGTTTCAATCCCTGGTACCCCCCTGTAGCCCCAAAAAAGATACAGATTGCTAAAAGAGACAACATTCTGCAGTTTCAGAACAATATTTTTATAGTCTAAACAACTCTTAAGCATTCCACTTAATAGTTATGTTAATGTAGAAGTCAAAAGGTTTAGACATGTATTTTCTATATACACAATTTGTTCTTCAGGAAGGAATTTTGAAGAGACACTGTGGGAGAATGAGTTTAAACCACAGAAAAAAAGAAAAAGAAAACATTTTTCTTAATCTTAATCCAATCCTGTGGTATGAACTCAATGAAGATGAGACTTATTGAAGATGTGAATGTTAGGTAAGGTGTGGCATAACTGTATGAGGTTGGAACTTAACAACATTACTGGAGGCATTCTGAAGAGAAAGACACATGGAGGAGCAGAAGCTGGAAGTCAACAGAATCTGTCAGAGAAAGGAGAGGACATGGCCATGTGGCAGGAAAGCCTGAGAACACCAAGGTTTCCAGTCATCCAGAGCAGTAACAAACCCAGGAGAAAACAAGACTTTCAGCCTCAGAAACAGTGAGACACAGAGATCCAGATTACTTTGCCAACCTATTGTGTGACACTTATCATAACAGCTGATGAACCAAAATGGATATCACATAAAATAATTCTAAAACCTGAAATCAAATTTCCAGCAGTGTAACCATATCATGTCCTATTCTTAACCAATATAGTTTGATTGCAAAGTTTCAAAGTCAAGCATGAACACAAAAAATCTTCTAATTATTTTTATCTCTTTCCAAAAACTCTAAAGATAAGTAATAGGTTAAATTTTTATGAAAACCTATTACACCAAAGAGACAAAATACCATCCTGCTGTACCCCAACAACCCAATATTTTACATCACAAGAAAATAATAACATTGGAGGTTTTTGCTCCATATTTCATTGTTTTGTGTAAAACTTGGTGAACATAATTGAACATTTGCAATGCTTACAAAGATGTTTATAAGTCAATAATATGAAAAATACAATGAGAACATTCAGCAAAAAAACACAGAAAAAAACAAACAAACAAAAAGTTATGACATTTCATCCTTGTGGTCCAATAGTCTGTATTGCTTTCCTGAAAGCCTCCTTGACATCTTTGTTCCTCAGGCTGTAGATGAGAGGGTTGAGAAATGGGTTCAACACAGTATAGAACAGAGCAGCCACTTTATCACTTTCCACAGAATAAGTGGAGCTGGGTTTTGAATATATGAAGAGCATGGATCCATAGAAGAGTGTGACTGAGATCAGGTGGGAAGCACAGGTGGAAAAGGCCTTGCACCTTCCAGAGGCAGAGCGGATCCTCAGGATAGCCAGGAGGATATTGAAATAGGAAATCAGGATGGCAAGTAGACTGGAGAGGACTGTGAAGCCCACCATACCCAGAAGGACTTTTTCATAGATCTGGGTGTCTGTACAGGACATTTTTACCAATGGTGGTACATCACATAAGAAGTGGTCAATAATATTTTTACCACAGAAACTCAGGCGGAAAGTGTTGGCAGTGTGGGCAATGGCATTCAAGAAACCTCCCAAATATGAGCCAAAAACAAGGCCAGTACAGCGAGTACTGGACATGGTGCCTGAATAGAGCAGTGGGCTACAAATTGCCACGTGACGGTCATAGGCCATGACTGCTAGGAGATAGCACTCAGTGTAGGCTACAACACAGGAAAAAAAGAACTGGGCCCCACATCCAGCCAAGGACATACGTTTATCTTCTGAGATGCAAATGGCCAGGATTTTGGGGGTATACACAGATGTGTACCAGAAGTCCAGGAAGGAAAGATTGCCAATGAAAAAGTACATGGGTGTGTGCAGACGGGAATCATTCTGGATTAAGAGAACCAGGATCATGTTCCCTGACAAGGTTACCAAATAGAGCATCAGAAATATCCCAAATAGAATCAGCTGCAACCTGGGGTCTGCTGAGAAGCCCAACAAGATGAATTCAGTCACAATGGTGTGATTTCCCACTTCAATGTCCACAGTGAAAAAACTTGAAAAAGATAATGAGAAAACAATTTAGTAATCAATTATTGTGAAAAATAATCAATTAAGTCAATAAATACTTAAAGGCTTATAGATTTATATTTCTTACTCCATAGAATTATAGAACTTCAGTGTGTATTTTAGGAAGACCACTGAATTGGAGTTATAATCTGGATTTAAAACTATGAATCTTTGATTATTAACTGTTGAATAGGGGTCAACCACTTACACCCATCAGGCACCTGAGTAAAATGGCACATATAGGTTATCTATAGCTCCTGACAGTTCATTCATTTGAGTTAAGTAGATATTCATGAAAACACCAGGCCGATGTTTGGCACATACTGGGCATTCAAAATCCATCAGCATTTTTTGCATGTTGAGAACTTATTCTGAGCCAGGCATTTTGCCAATATCTGTACAAATATCAAAACAGAACTACTACTCTTGCCATTATTAGTTAAAACAGTAAAACCTTATAAAGCTTACTATGTGCCAGTTACTATTCTAAGTCTTATACTTAACCCATTAATACTCATAACAAATTTGTAGGGAAGGTAAATTATGATTTTTTGTTATAGTTGATAAAACAGAAGCATGGAGAGTTTAAGTAACATTTCCAAGGTCATTGAGCTAGTAAACACAGAACTGCTGTGGGAACCCAGAATTTCCTTAATCGAGAGCCCATGCTCTCAAATTTTAAGTCATTTTTCTCTCTTTTAGGTGAATATTTTCCTATCTTGTTTTCCTGGCAAAGACAATGTTCTAGTCTTCTTACAACCTGAACTTCTTTCCCTTTTACAATATCTTTTAAGATATTTATCTTAAGAATGCTTTTTCCCATTTTCCTTTAGTTGATATGAGATATATAAACATTGTTAGGACATTTTTTAATACCATGGATATTAACTATCAGGAAAAAAACATTTTTGTGTGTGTCAAGGCATTTGGATAGCATGAATCCTTCAAAGTCTTAATTCTGATGCTCCAAAGCTCTCCAGAGAAACAAAGAGGGAGGCATCCACGTAAAATCTTTGTCATTACTGAATTAGATCTGTCTGTTGCCAGCTGACAACCTCTCTAGCTATAAGAGCAGTAGAAGAAAGCTGAAACCTGGAAAGGTTTGTGCTGCATCTATGTTTAAAATATTTACTTTCATACAGGGTTCAAACCCAGGGCCTCCTGACCCATATGGTGAGTGCGTCCCGTAAGGAGAGCCGCCCTGCACAAGACAAGTAAAGCCTGTCCAGGAGTGGTGCCACACACACGGAGAGCTGATGCAGCAAGATGACGCAACAAAAAGAGACACAGGTTCCTGGTGCTGCTGATAAGAATGCAAGCGGACACAGAAGAACACACAGCGAATGGACACAGAGAGCAGACAATGGGGGGGAGGGGAAATAGATAGATAGATAGATAGATAGATAGATAGATAGATAGATAGATAGATAGATAGATAGATAGATAGATAGATAGATGAATCTTTTGAAAAATAAATAAAATATTTACCTGCAAGCTCGACCAAAGTCAGTGTAACTAGAATGAAAACCAAAGTTCTCTAACTTGAGATCTATTGTTCTGGCTACTAGGAAGACATATGTGGGTGTCCTAATGGTTCAAATATACCTGGGAACATTCAGTGAGGATGAAACCTGATTGATAAAACTGGGTAAGAGCTGCTTGGAGCCCTGAGGTTATTCTATTTCTCTGTTTCTATTCAAGGGATCTCTACTCATGGGCACATAAAGTACAGATGAGTTAGCCCTATACAGAAGGTTACTTACAAGCTGGTTTCACCTTATTTTTACAACCTTCTGTCTCATTACTTGTTCTCATCCACTCAGGACTTCAACTAACTAAATTATTCATGTGATTAATTTCCCCATAATGATTTAATAAATTCACATTTAAATATATAGCCCTGTGTTACCAATAATTTGTATGCTAAAATCTTTTTCTGAAATCTCCAGACTGAAATCATGTTATCATAATAGGAATTTATTATTATTATATATATTATATGCAAAACTTCAGATTATTTCACAGCCAAAATGGTTACTCTGAACTTTCTCTACTATTTATATATCCATGTTTGCACTTAATGTTTGGACTTATATATTGGTGCTATATCTAGTGATTAAACAAGGAAAGTTATATCTAGAACTTCTTAGGCCCATTTAAATTCAATTACATTGGGCAACATTGAAAATGTCTAACAGAGGCAATCACTATACCTCTTTTTCTGCCTCTAAAGAGGATAATAATTCTTGTTTTTTTCTGGGCCACTGCTCAAAAAGATTTCCCAGAAGAAGAGATAGTTAAAAAATATCTGAAGCATGAGAAGCATTGATCCAGATGGCCACTCATTGTAAGGATCAGGAAAGAGGGAGATCATTCCCATCATAAGAAAGAGTATATATCACAGTCCTCACATGGGATAAAACCTGGTCATCCAGGAGCTAGCAGAGGTTAATTAAAGATGGTGTGGAGCCAGGTATTAGCAGATGATCCAGAAGGGTCACCAAATCACCAAGCTCACTGGCTGCTATATTGAAAAATTTGACACAAATGGAAGCCATTGAAATAATGAGGAAATCATGCAAGAAATCTACATATTTAATGTTCAGGCCAGATAACGAACTGAAGAGGATCAAGGACCTCCTCTTACCTGAAAACTCTCTTAAATCCTTGGTCCTCTGTCACCTGTTAACCAATCCTTTGATAAAGGCAGTAAAATAACATGCTAAGAAGTTCTGGAAAGAACTGTGTCCTCATCCTGGTAGGCAGTCAACAAAGACTGTCATGTTCAAACTCTCTTCCAAACAGTAATGCATATTTATACAGTAGTTTAACCTCAAGGTTACTTACAAAGTCCTAAAGACAAGAATCTTTCAAAGCAAGCATTTCTAATGAAAACTTCCTATTGCTATTACACAGAAAAAACTACAAAGTCTTTGAACAGGTACATAAATAAATTTGATGAAACCTTTTAATGCTCCATTAAAAGACCCAAAATTACACTCATCATTTAGACATCTGTGTACAATATAATTGTACCATGGATTCATCACATTATATAGGACAACTAAGCTCTGTTTAAAAAAGAAAGAGGTAAACTAAACCACAGCACAATAATCTATTGGTATATTGAAAAAAATGGCTACATCTCTTTACAGGCACTGATATCAAGCATGGAGACATTTTCCACCCGTTGAATCTTGGAGACCTTTTGGTTTACTTTGGCCAATAGGTTGTACCAAAGCCTGTGCTGCTTGCATTCCCAGACAGTCATGTCTCAGTGGCTTTGATTGCTTTTCTTTTCAGTTTGGAATCCTGCCATCACCATGTAAACAAAATTAGAGTATCTTTCCTGAAATCAGGTGAGGTTCTCTCTGTCTTCCCAGCTGACAGTAAGCTCACCCTCGGGCATGTTACAGGATCATTCTAGATCATCCAGCCCCATCTGAGTGAACAGCTGAGCACAGACACTTGAGCCAGCTGAGCTGAGAGCAGGCAGGTCTGGCACAGGCAGAATGTAAAATTGAAATAGCACCTGATCAAATCCTGATTCCACCACTTGGAAACTGTAATTCTGGGAGTCTTTTAACAGCATCCCAATCTGGGAAATGAACTTTCTATGATTCCAACTTATTAACATATCTTTTAGAATTCATTATAAAGTATGAATAATAACAATCATGACAAAATTATGTGAGAGAGGAGATTAGCAATTTTTCATAATACATGCTTTGGATACATGAGAAATTATCACCATCTTGTTTGAAGTCAGAGCCACAATATAGAACTGAAGCCATCACATTCTTTTTACATGAAGATTTGCCTTTTTATAGGTATTTCCCTAAAACTCAGTCATGTAACTTTCTCTATATTGTCTAATACCTCTATTCTTTGACTTATTTTATCATCACATAATTAATGCCACTTAACATTTTGGAATCAAGGACCTCTTATTGTCCCTGATAAAAATAAAGATGAGGAAGCAGACTTGGCCCAGTGGTTAGGGCATCTGTCTACCACATGGGATGTCCACGGTTCAAACCCCAGGCCTCCTTGACCCGTGTAGAGCTGGCCCACACACAGTGCTGATGCATGCAAGGAATGCCCTGCCATGCAGGGGTGTCCCCACATAGGGGAGCCCCACGCACAAGGAGTGCACCCTGTAAGGAGAACCGCCCAGAGCGAAAGAAAGTTCAGCCTGCCCAGGAATGGCGCTGCACACACGGAGAGCTGACACAACAGGATGATGCAACAAAAAGAAACACAGATTCCCGTGCTGTTAACAACAACAGAAGCGGACAAAGAACATGCAGCAAATAGACACAAAGAACAGACAACTGGGGCAGGGGGGAGAAGGGGAGAGAAATAAATAAATCTTTAAAAAATAAATAAAATAAGGATCATCCCAACAAAATACACATCTGTATAAACTGGAAAGAAACGGGCATATTCAGTTATGGGATTTTACATATGAATATCATAGCCAACTTTCTTTCCAGTGTTAACATTCCATAATTATCAGATGAATAATAAATATGTCAAACTTAGCATATTTAAAAGAGAATTCCTACATTTCACTTCCAAAAATTGATCTATATGCTTAGTCCCGAAATTGGTTTAATAAAATTCCAACCCTTCAGTTTTTCAAGCCAACAATTTGGCATTATCCCACTCATTTCCCCCTCTACATTCGCTTTAATCTTCCAGGAAAACCTAGTGTTTTTACCTTCATGACATAGCCTGAATTTGACCATTTGTCAACACCTCAACTGCTACCATTTGTATCAAAAAACATTTTTGTGTTGCAATAATTTCCTAACTGCTCCATACCGCTGTACCTCTCCTATCTATACCCTGCAATACTTTAATTTTTAAAAGTCAGGTCATGTCACTCCTGTAACTTCTAAGTGCTCCCATTTTACTCTGAATTCAATTTCCATACACTGCCCTAAATTTCCACTATATGCTTGCTCTCTATTAGTGAGTATTTTCATTTCTAACATTTGCCCAATCATTTATTCTGTTCCAGCCTTGCTAGCTTTCTCAATATTTTTCAAAAATTCCAACATACCCCAATATCATAGGTACTGAGCTGTCTCTTCTCTCTGTGTTGCATGCCCACATCTACTTTAAGTCCCTTTCAGAAGTCATTTTCTCAATTAGGACCATCTTAATAATCTATTTAAATTTTCATGCTGACATCCAGCAATAAACCCCATCCTTCTGACTCTGCTCAGGCTCTACTCATTTCCCACCATAAATATTGTCTTCTTTTAACTCCTGTTTATTAGGTTTATCATCTTTTTCTCCCACATTGAAATGCAACATCCACATGAGCAGAACAATTTCATTGTTTTTTTTAAGTTGTATCTTCAGTATTTTGAACAGTTCCTAGTAACTAATGGACATTCTATAAATATTCCTAAGATGAATAAATGAGTAGTTGCTCATTTATTCTATAAACAAATGGACTTTCACTGTTCCATGCACCTTAAGGCTAATAAGAAGGAAGAGTAAATAAAAGAGAGGACTCATTCTCAAGACTTCAGATCTACCCTGAATTTGAAATAAATTCATTAATAGGAGAATGTGAAATAAAAGGCATAGAAAATATCAGACATGAATGGCTTCTCAAAAATGAGTCTTTCCCTGTAGCAACTCTCCTCCCAGCTTCCTTCACTGGGAGCACTCAAAATTCAGTAGTACAAGAAAATCAGTATCAGGAAATGAAAATGTCAGTCCCTGATAGTTTGGGCAGCACCATAAAAAGAGTCAAAATGCATGCCACATTTTCTGTCCTGTAGATTTCTCCACTATGGAAGTGAGTATACAATGGCACCAGTGTAACTAGCAGAGTAAATTTCCAATTCAAGATGAGGACCAGACACATCATTGGATGGCATCCTATTTTAAAAGGTAGCATGTGCATGTGTATGTCTGTGTGCACGTGTTTGTGTTGTGTGTGCATGTTTGACACAGCAGTGATCATTTGAGAGCTAGGCTAGACACTGCAGCCCCATTACTAATTTCAGCTGATGGCAAAGAGAAGCCAAAATATTTAGCTGGCCCCGATCCCAGATATTTACCGTTGATCAGAAAGGGAAATTTCTGGAAATGTTGCTTTTTTCCACTCCTCTGATGTTTTGGAGTGCCTTTTCTAGATGTAATATATGTATTTCCACAACATCCCTTTGGGACTCCTTCCATATAGCATCCCAGAAAAGTTACCTCAGTCTCCAAAGACTCAATTACAATTCATTTGCAGTTTGGGGATGATATATTACTAATGATACAATAAAATACATAGTGTTATATTAAACATTGATATGTCAGAATATAAATATTGAATGTGTCTCATCATAGAAATTTTCCAAATTGTACTAATTAGATTTGCTAGAATACATCATGTGGTTCATGCCTCTTTGTTCCTTGCTATATGCTCCTCATTCTGACCATACTATCTTTCCTGGTTTTGTCCTTCAGCAAATTCCTATCTATCCTTGGAAACCAATAATAGGGACTTTTATGTTGGCACAATCTCATAGTTTATATTTTTAAATGCTGCTACATTTAGGAAGTATGATCCATTACATTGAAATGTTTTTTATATAACTGTAAATTTTCCATATATAAAACTGAATAAACAAACATTCATAGAACTCTTATTACTTTAAACCACTGCTTCACCCAGCAGAGACCATCACTCTGAATCTTCCCTTAGGTTTAAAGCTTCCTGCAATCTTTCTATCCATCTATTAAATATCTATCTATCTACTCTATCATCTAGCTATATCAGTATTTACTATCTATCCATTATGTATTTACCATCTATATCTGTATCTTTCATTCAGCTGCTATACATTTGTTCATGGTTCTTTAATTTTGGGGGAAAATTATATTGCTGGAAGCTTATAATGACCTCAAGTAAAGAGGTGTACACTCATGCTCCTAAAGAAGTCTGTTATCTTTATATCATGACAAATCAGAATATAAGAAAAAGAAAAAAAGAAAGAAAGAAAAAACACCTTGTTTCCTTTTCTGTTTTATAGCAGGTCATTTTCTCACAACTTCCTAACTCATTTTCTTCCAACAAATAGTGGATTGCCTTTGAAATTGGAATTTCTAAGTTTAACATTCTTACTTCCCACCTGAACAAAACGATTCAAAACAAGTAATTTAAAACAATGATTCTAAAACTTGTATTTTTCCCATTTTCACTTTTAAAGAAAAAGTATTTATAAACAGGCAACCTACGAACTGTCAAGTAGAAGTAAACAAAAATCAGCCCTTCTTTTACCCATCTCAGAATAAGAGAAATTTTATAGGTGTGTTCCAAGCAGACAACAGTTTTTTGAAAGCCACAGTCCTATTTCTGCTACAATATTTTAAAAATACACTCAAATATATTAGTGCATAGCTTAAAAAGACAAAAGAAAATTGGTGTTACCATATATTCTAATGATTTACTGTTTTTTTGTTTTAATTATTTTTGTGACTTCAAGCTGATTAAAATGGCATGGTGATAATTTGTAAATTTATATATATATAGCTATTTTCATTTGACCTGTGACCAGTTGGCCCTAATCTGGTATTTATGCTCCCCAGCATGACAGAATTAAACTCACCAGTGGTTTCCCTATGCATGACTCTTCTGTCCTTCTATTTGAACCTATAATTAGTACTAGATTTGGCAGGTGTACATCCAAGAGACTTAAATCTTTGGGCTGCCCATGTGCCACCTGAACCCTAAATCTCAACAGAGTTGCAACACCTACTCTCCAGTTCAATGGACTCATGCAGGAAAACTAACAGGAAAGGGATGAAGGACAAACAACACACAAAGGAACTGAGAGTGCCTACAACTGCAAGCAATAGAGTCCCATCTATCAGATGTATGGAATTGAAGCCCCCCTCAGGTAATGGTGGAGTGGCATCATCATCTAGAGTTCTAAGGATTGAGAAATGAACTATGGACAAAAATAAACTTACTAGTATTCTACTATAGACTCATTGTGATTCTTGCAATGGAAGAAATACCATTGTTGTGGAGGCAGTGACCCAAACATATTCTGGAGTTAGGGAGAGGGAAAAACAGGTGTAATAATGGGGCATTTTCAGGACTTGGAAATCATCCTAAATGACATTACAATGACAGATACAGGCCATTATATATCCAGCCATAACCTACAGAGGTGAATGAGAGAAAGTATAAACTAAAATGTAAACTATAATCCATGCTTAGTGGCAGTGCTCCAAAATGTGTTTAATTGCAATGAATGTACCAAAATGACGAAAGATGTTGCTAAAATGTGGGAGGTATGGAGGGAAGAACATATAAGAATCTCCTATATATTCTCTGTAACATTTTGTAATTGAAGTATCTTTTTAAAAATGAAAAAAAAAACCCCTATGCTAAACCTTTAAGTCTTAATATTTTTGCCACATAACTTCATGACAAAGTAGCTGCAGTTTTGGAAGTGCATTAGCCCTTGTTTGTAGAATCTTGTGGTCAGGACCCAGCTCCAGATTGAATTACCTGCACTATTTTAAGAACTTCACCTTTCCACCCTGGACTATTACTCACCCAGTTTCTCAAGAGGCCCATCTTAAAAGTGTTTTTACATCTATAGGTCCAGCCCCACAAACTCCCCCTATCCTTCTTAGTCTGTTCAGGCTCTGCTCTATATCCTCCATACCTATTGTATTCTTATAACTCTTATTTATTGTGTTAATTATCTTTTTCTCAGATCAGTATGCAATATGCCTGTGGTGTCTTGAGCTGTAAATTCCATAGAAAAACATATTCTTAAACTTAATCCATTCCTATGGGTGTGGACACATTATAACTAGGACCTTTGGATGAGATCACTTCAGTTAAGTTCTGCCCCACCTCATCCAGGATGAGTCTTAATCTTATTACTGGAGTCCTTTATAAACAAATGAATATGAAGAGAAAGAAAGCCTCATAAGCAAGAAGGAGAAATCAACGAAATCTGGAAGATAAGAGAGAGATCAGAAGATGCTGCCGAGTGCCTTGTCATGTGGCAGAAGAGCTAACGATTGTTAGCAGTCAGTCTTTGGGAAGAAAGCATCATTTTAATGATGGCTGGATTTGAACATTTTTGCAGCTTCAAAACTGAAAATAGCTAAATTCACATTGTATAAGCCAACCCATTTCATGGTATGTGCTTTGACCAGCCTAGGAAATTAAAACAACCCACAAGGGCAGAATAAATTATTTTGTTGACTGCTGTATCTCCTGCATATTGAACATATTAGTTCCTAATAAGTAAGTGGTAATCAATAAAAAAAAACTCTTAGATTAATAAATGGATAGTTGTCTTTATATTTTGAATCTATTTATCCCACAGTATTGTCCACTTGTAATTTAGTTCAAAATATTAAAAAAATAATTTACATTTAAGTGGACTTAATTGGCTCTGTGTGCCATAGACTAATAAGAATGAAGAGTAAATAAGAGAGGACTCATTCCCAAGACATCAAATACATCTTGAATTTGAAATAACTTGCAATTCATAAGGAAATGTGAAATAAAATGCAAAAAAAAAAAAATATCAGAGCCAATCAGACTAAAGTATTCCATACAAAATGGTTTCTCAAGATATGTCTTCACTATATTAGCACTGGTTCCTTCACTGGGAGGAATTAAAATTCCCCTATACTAGTTCTTTTATTTCATGGAAGTATTGAGTCCTTCTGGCACATGAAAATCAACGTCAAGGAGTAAAACTGAACTGAATGGAGTAAAACCATTAGAGTAAAAAAGCATGTCACATTCTTTGGTCCCCTAGTTTTCTTCACTGTGGAAATGAAATTTTGAAGGTCCCAAACTGAATTTCTAGTTCCAGATATACCATTTGAATGTCACCCTAATTTAGAAGAAAAAATGAGTGAGCGTGTGTGCATATGAGATGGTACGTGTGTGTTTGGCACAGCAGTGATTCTTTGAGTGACCCTAATTTCAGTTAAGGGCATGGACAAGGCAAAATGCTTAGCTGTCCCTGGTCCCAACTACTCAATGCTTGGTCTGAAAGGCGAGTCCTAGAAATGGCATTTTTTCCCTCCCCTCTGATAAGTGGCCTGCCTTTGCTGGACACAATATATGTATTTTCTCAACAGCACTTTGGGGTGTTGACAGCACACAGAAATATTTACCGCAGTCTCCAAAGACTCAATTACATTGCCCCAGGGCACCAGAATTTTGGTCTAGGGGAAAAAATACAGGATACCAGAGGTCCAGAAACAACAAGTTCCCCTTGAAGAATATATGAGTGTGTGTAGCTGAAAATCGAAATGTTTCAGCGGAATCAGGGTGCTCTTTCTCAGGCTCTGAGCACATAACTAATGAGGAAGATGAAAGAGCACTCTACCTGAAAGTCAGCTGTGAGCTCTAAAAAGGATGAACTCCTTTACATGCCAAAATTTTCTTCCATTGACCTTAGGTTTCCTTGATTCCCTTCTGTGAAAATATTAATTAGCATGTTATGTCAATTATAACAAATGTACCACACTAATGTAAGATGTTATTCATAGGGGAAAATGTGAGAAGGGGAAAGTGTGGGGTATATGGGAATCCCCTATACTTTCTATGTAAATTTTTTATAATTTAAAAATTTAAAAATTAAGCTTATAGTATAAACAGAAATGAATTAAAATACTGATATCTCTGTCTTCCCATCATTTGTGCGTTTAGATCATTAAAAAATCCATCTGACATACATGCATTGCTCTTGGTGATCCAAGTTTATGCTGAATCTAGTGGTATTCCATTCTGGATAGGTGGGGGGTCGATTTTGTGCTGCTTTCTTTAGATCACAGTGATGATGCCATTACACAGTGTGTGCCACTTTCTGTTTTTAATTTAATTTTCTTCCTTTGGCTGGGAGGGCAATCTGTGTATCATCTTCTGATTGCACTTGGGGCAACTGGGGCCACATAAATGACATTAAAAATAGAGATTGAAAGGACGTTCTAATTCCCTTCAGATTTTTGAATTCTTTCTTCTGTTCCAGAGAATTACAGACAGAAGTATTATCTTATTCTTCTTACTGTATTTTAGAATACCCTTAGAATTTCACTAAAATATAATTTCCTTAAGGTCAATAACTATACTTTCTGCAACTTTTTAATCCCCACAACCACGCATGGACTTTGGACTAGAGAGGAATGTGAGAAATTGTTTATTAAATTACTAGACCTACTTAGATATTTGGAATCACTGTACACTGGAGAGAATTGAAACTATTAATTGATAGGTAATTGAGTTCATGCTATCGGTTGAGTTTTCTACAAAATTAAGAGCTAGCAAAACACTACCTAGATATCTAGTTTGTGGAAGTTATGGAGCCCAGACTTTGAGACTCCTCTTGCCTTAGAAGTCAAAGCAGGAGAGAAGTATTTGTTAGCAATGGATAAAGCCATGTTTTAGGCTTGGCCTAAAGTCCATATCTTAAAAATCTCCTATGCTAAGAAAAAAAATTCCTACCTTAACCATTATGTCAGCCAAGGGACCTAAAATTGAGCTAGAAAAATTAAGAATAATATTTTGGATATGTTCTTATTTGATGAAATACAATTTCATTCCACCAGAGTGATAAGAATCTAAATTTGCTATTTAAAAAATTACCATAATTATGTTAAAATAGTTTTTCATAATGACTGAAAAAGTATTGGCATAAGTAACATTTCAGTTCTTGTTATAGTTCAGAGCTATTAGAAGCTAAGTTCAGTGTGTTTTGTTTTTAAGAAGCTTTAGATTACATAAATATTATTTTTAAAATGTATGATAGGAGGCGGAGTAAGATGGTGGTTGGGTGAATGCACCTTGTAGTCTCTCCTACAAAGAAGCGGCTGGGCAGCGTTAGAAATTCTTCAGGACCAGGCTGTTTCGGGATTTTGCAGGGCAGGAGGTGCCCGGACATCGATTTGGTGGGAAGATAACAGGGAAGATTAGTGTAAAAGATAAAATTGAGGCTCTCTTACATGGAGTTAGGGGCTACGCACAGGCCGCTCTCCCCTGGGGCAGGTGGCACCCCGGCACCGGCACCACAGCGGCAATTTCTGGAGGCTCTGCGGTGCTGGGGAATTCATAAGCCCCGAGTGGGCTATTCAGGGGATTGCAGGGCAGGAGGCCTTTGGAAACTGATTTGGTGAGACAGACAGAGATTTTGCGAGCCTGGGAATTTTTGATTTCTGACACGAATAATAACACTTCCGGCTAGAACCCCACCCCCTAGGACTGGCTGCCGATCTGCAGCGGCCTTAAATAGCTTACAATAAAGAGACGTCACCAGGAGGCTGTTTTGGGGGCTTGCAAGGTGGGAGGCATCTGGAAGCTGATTAGGGGAATCTTTTGCAAAGTGTGGGATTTTTGGTTTCTGACACTGATATCAGCGCTTCTGGCTAGAGCCCCACCCCCTAGGCCTGGCTGCTGATCTACAGCATCCTTAAATTGGCTGCAATACAGAGGCACCCCCAACTGGCTGTTTTGGGGGCTTGCAGTGCGGGAGGTGTCCTGAAGTCTAATTGGTGATACAGCCACAGAAGAGACCCTAGTGAGAGGGGGAATTGCAGGTTTCTGACACATAGGTCAGAGTTTGTGGATGTGACCTCCCCCATAGGGCTGGCATCCAGCTGTGGGGATCCCTGAAGGCTGTGTTGCACTGCGGTGCTCCCAGGCTCCCTGTTAACCAGATTTGAGGTTGCCAGGTCTGTGTCCCCTAAACCCTAGTGGCCCACAACCCAGAGACCCACACCACTTGAGTCTGCAGTATCACAGAGTTTCCATCACTGAATCCACCAAGCCCTGAGGCCCATCTGAGGTCCTTGATTGTCCTAGCCCTCAACATTTACGTTTTTTTTTTCCTTTTTCTTTTTCTTTTTTTCATTTTTATTTTATTTTTTATTTTTTATTTTTTATTGTCCTGGTTGGTAACATTGCATTATCTCCTAGGATTTTCTCCCATTATATCCCCCAAGGCCTTTTTTTTCATTTATTTAGGGTTTTTTTGTTGTTGCTGTTGTTGTTGTTCTCTATCTTCTTTTCTTTTCCTTACTTGTTCCCCTCCCTTTTCTTTTTTTTTTTTTTAATAATTTTTTTATTTTTTATTGACTTTGTAATAATATTACATTAAAAATATATATGTGAGGTCCCATTCAACCCCACCCCCCCAGCCCCCCTCTCCCCCCCCCCCAACAACACTCGTTCCCATCATCATGACACATCCATTGGATTTGGTAAGTACATCTTTGGCCCTCCCTTTTCTTTACACACACTCCCTTTTTCTTTCTTTCTTTCTTCTCTTTTTTTCTCTTGTCCCTCATTTTCTCCTTATTTAATTTTATCTTAATTATACAATAGGTGCTGCAGGGAATACCTCACATTTGCTGGGTTTCCTCATCCTCTGTTGCCTCATTTCTGTGTGAATTGATTTTGTCTACCTACACTATCTCCTTTCCCCCACATCTTGATATCCTCCATCAGCTACTGTCTCTCCTATATTCAACCTCCCTTTCTTTGATCCCCAAATTGTCTAACTCTTAATTTCTAATACCTTTGTTTTGTTTTCTGTCTTTTATCCACTCTTGAAACTAGAGTCTTTCTTTTCTATTTCCCTCTCTCACGAAAACAATAGCTTTTTAGTTCATACCATATTCCTCCCATATTCAGTCGACTACCTCATTATAGGTACTCTACTTACTGCTATAACTCTACACAACTTATATGAATCTAATATCCATCCTCCCATATCTCATATTGTTGCTCTGTTAACATTTATTACCAATACTACTTTACACATTTTCCTTTCTTACACAATTGCTTTTCCCTGGCCCTAATACTTTCCTTCAAAGTGAACTCAGCCAGCAATAAGAAATTAGAATGAGAAGAACAAAGTGACAAAGAGAAGATATAACACTTATGCAAAAACAACAGCTAATTAATCCCCAAGACTAGATAAAGAAGCTAAGGAACTGATTAAACCCGTCAAGATAAAATGATGACCAGACAGCAACAAAAAACTACAAACCAAACCAGTAATCAGGAAAACATGGTTGAATCCAATGAACAAACTAAAAACCAGGAAGGGGAGCACAGCTTCGCACAAATAATTAAAGATCTCAGAACATATATCAGAGACAAATTTAATGAAGTAAAGGAAGAGGTTAACAATATGAAGACAACACTTGGAGAGAAAATTGCAGACATATGCAAAAAGATAACAGATATGATGGAAATGAACACGACAGTTCAAGAAATCAAAAATACACTCACAGCAAATAGAAGCGCATTACAAGAGACAGAGCAGAGAATTAGCAATGTGGAAGACAGTACATCAGAAATCAAACAGATAGTAGAATTGATCGATAAAAAGATAGAAAAAATCCAGCTAGGACTTAGGGACCTGAATGACAATGCAAAATGCACAAACATACATATTATAGGCATCCCAGAAGGAGAAGAGAAGGGAAAAGGGTCAGAAGGAGTGTTGCAGGAAATAATGGCTGAAAACATCCCAAATCTACTGAAAGAGACAGATGTATATATCCAAGAAGCACAGTGCACCCGAAACATCATAAACCCCAACAGGCCCACCCCAAGACATATACTTGTCAAATTATCCAATGCTCAAGACAAAGAGAAAATTCTAAAAGCAGCAAGAGAAAAGAAAATCATCACATACAGGGGAAGCTCCATAAGATTAAGTGCTGATTTCTCATCTGAAACCATGGAGGCAAGAAGGCAGTGGTATGATATAGTCAAGGTACTAAAAGAAAAAAATTTCCAACCAAGAATACTCTATCCAGCTAAACTAGCATTCAAAACTGATGGAGAGTTCAAAATATTCACAGATAAACAGAAATTGAAAGAGTATGCCAACAAGAAACCTCCCTTTCAAGAAATTCTAAAGGGAATTCTGCAGGAAGAAAGGAAAAAACAGGACAGGCAGAGTTGGAGGAGAGTGTAAGAGCAACAAAAAAGACAAAAAGAGAAGAAAAAAACAAACAAACAAAATATGACAAACACAAGTCCAATCAAAATATGGCTAACATAAATAATTCCTTGAAAGTAATAACACAGAATGTCAATGGATTAAACTCACCTATCAAAAGATTCAGACTGGGACATTGGATAAGGAAATGTGACCCATCTATATGTTGTCTACAAGAGACACATCTTAGACCCAGAGATTCATGGGGGCTGAAAGTGAATGGTGGAAAACAATCTTACAATCAAACAATAACCAAAAAAAGGCAGGAGTATCTGTAGTAATATCAGACAAAATAGACTTTAAATGCAAAACAATTGTGAGAGACAAAGAAGGATACTACATATTTGTGAAAGGGACACTCTCTCAAGAGGAACGAACAATCATAAATATTTATGCTCCTAACAAGGGCGCCTCTAAATATGTGAGGCAAATGCTGGAAAAACTAAGTGAAAGAATAGATGCATCTACAATTATAGTGGGGGATTTTAATACACCACTATCAACTCTGGACAGAACATCTCAAAAGAGAATCACTAAAGAAACGAAATATTTGAACAGTATATTAGAGGAGCTGGATCTAATAGACATATACAGATCATTACACCCAAACACAGCAGGATATACATTTTTCTCAAGTGCACATGGATCATTCTCCAAGATAGACCATATGCTAGTCCACAAAGAAAGGCTTAATGAATTCAGAGAGAACGAAATCACGCAAAATAATATTTCTGACCACAGTGGAGTGAAGCTGGAAATCTGCTAGGGCCAGAGGCCCAGATTTCACACCAAGATATGGAAATTAAACAGCACACTCTTAGAAAAACAATGGGTCAAAGAGGAAATCTCAAAAGAAATAAAAAACTACCTTGAAACAAAAGATAATGATAACACAACATACCAAAATTTATGGGATACAGCAAAAGCAGTACTGAGAGGGAAAATTAAAGCCGTAAATTCATACATCAAAAAAGAAGAAAGAGCAAAAATTGAAGAACTAACTGAACATTTGGAGGAATTAGTAAAAAAACAACAAAGTAATCCCACAGGAAGAAGAAAGAAAGCAATAACAAAGACAAGAGCAGAACTAAATGAAATAGAAAATAAGAAAGCACTTGAAAAGATAAACAAGACCAAGAGCTGGTTCTTTGAGAAGATCAATAAAATTGGCTAACCTTTAGCGAGGCTAACAAAGAAAAAAAGAGAGAAGATGCAAATACACAAAATAAGGAATGAGAAAGGAGATATCACCACTGACCCCACAGAAATAAAGACTAGCATAAGAGGATACTTTGAAAAACTATATTCCAACAAAAATGACAATTCAGAGGAAATGGACAAATTCCTAGAAACACATAAGCAGCCTATATTGATGAAAGAAGAAATTGATGATCTCATAATAATATAGAATTGCACTCTCTCTTAAGGAACTACTATGCCATGGAATCCCCAATATAGAAATTGAAATATATTAAGCATTGAAAATATTCACCCAAATTATGTTTTCCACACATTAACCTACTATAAGAATTACTATGGTCTCTTCAGGATGAAAAGAGAGATAATAATGGGCTTCTGAAATGAAAACATCCAGCAGATCCACATCAAGTATACATCTAATTCCCTATTTCAATGAAGGGGGAAATAAGGCATGCAAGGAGAACATGTGGGAAACCTTAGCTTTCTTCATCAAATAAATAAATAAAAAGAATCTTACTCAGTTTCATGAAGTTGAATTGCATTATAAATTAATTACAGTAAGAATACATTTTGTCTTTTATCCACATTTTGATACAATGCTCTTTTCCCTCTATTTAAGTGCAGTATTTAATATTATGAACATAAATAATAATTTTATTTGAATTTTGCTAATATTCAGATTTCCCACATTACCTTAGAAAAGAAAATGCATATTCCACTCACTCCACAAGAATCCTCTTTCTAGTTGTCACAATCCTGAGAGAACTTTTAAGCTTGAGCATCACTTTGGGATATGACGCTGAAAATAAAGAAAATTTTCAAGTGCTATTCTGCTGCTAAGTTACCAAATATGCTCAGTTATCTTTCTGGAATGAAGTAGGGAGAGCTTTTTCATCACTAATCTAAGGGGTCCAATAAACCTAAAAAAGCCTGCTTAATTTGTGTTCTTTATGTCTGTAAATAAAAAACAAACTTGCAGAAAAGAAAATCCTAACAATAATTTCACATCACATAGGTTAATAATTATTTTTAGATTATAATAATAATGAAAAAAATACTTAGGAGAAAACATAAAATCTTAATCCTAAAGCATGCTACTATAACTTAATAAAATCATCCCATGTTATAAATACTAGAATTGAAAGATAATGAATTTATTGATGAGCCCAATGTTATATGGTTAGTCCAAACATTATCTATACATCCTACCATAGGTATATTTATTCATTCAAATTATACAGCACTTACCAAGTTATTCCTATGTTTCCAGTGTAAGGTATGAAAGAAGTTATAACTTTGAAGCAATGTAAGGACTTAAGTTAGCTTTATAATGCTAAAGAAGCAAGGTGAGGACAGAGATTGTCTGGTGTGAATTCCAAGTCTACATTTCACTAGTTGTGTTAGTAAAAGCAATGACTTAATTTCACCAAGCCCAACATTCTGATCATGGGTAGAATTCTGTTTTCCTCATAAGGTTGTTGGAAAAATTAAATGAGATAACATATGTAAAGGGTTTCCATTAATCTTAACTGAAATCATGAAAAGAAAAAAGGAACAATAATAAATATTAAGAGGTAGAAATAAGAGAAGAGAGAGAGAGAGATACAGTTACTACCCATGTGAAATTTACATCCTCATGATGGAGATGATCCAATAATTACATAAATCTATAATTATAAATTATGACAAATGACATGGACAAAAATTATAAGGTGTCATGAGATTGTATCAGGAGGCCTGAAATAGTGAAGGGTCTTAGAGAAGATTTATCTAAGGAAATAATATTGAGCCTGTGAACTGAAGGATGGTAAAAGGAGCTCACTGGACAGAGCAGTGATGAGGATCATGTGGCAGGCTGCAAGGAGGATAGAGAGAGCAGTCCTGCAGAGGCTATATCAACTGCCAAGTTCCAAGGTAAGAAAAGCTATTGTGTATTCAAAAAGTTAAAGAAGGATAGAGAGACTGGACCTCAGACATATAAAGTTGCACTAAATTAGGTAGTTGAAGTGGGTAGGATGAGAAAATATAGGGACTGGGGGCCCCCATTAAAGATTTTGGGGTATAGTCCTGTTATAGGGAGTCATTGAAAGGTTTTAATAAGATGCATAGCATGGCTTAAAAAAAATTGTTTTTAATCTCTTGACAATGAGAAAAATAGAATGATGGGGGCAGAAAGAACTGATTCAGATGACTTACACACACACACTTCTGCGCTCACTCCCTACCCCCACCTCAGACAGAAACCTAAGAGAGAGCTGATGGCACTTGAACTAATTGGTTAGAAATAGATATGGTGATAAATACCCAGTGGTTAGGGCATCCGTCTACCACATGGGAGGTCCGTGGTTCAAGCCCCGGGCCTCCTTGACCCGTGTGGAGCTGACCCATGCGCAGTGCTGATGCACGCAAGGAGTGCCGTGCCACACAGGGGTGTCCCCCGCATAGGGAAGCCCCACGAGCAAGGAGTGCACCTATAAGGAGAGCCGCCAGCGCCAAGGAGGGAGCAGCCTGCCGAGGGATGGTGCCGCCCACACTTCCTGTGCTGCTGATGACAACAGAAGCGGACAAAGAAACAAGACGCAGCAAAAAAAAAAAAAAAAAAGACACAGAAAACAGACAACCGGGGGAGGGGAGGGGAATTAAATAAATAAAAATAAATCTTAAAAAAAAAATAGGTAGATCTGAGAAGTATTTAGGAAGTAATATGTATAAGAGTTGGAGGTGAGAACTTTGAAGCCCAAAATATTCCTTAAATAAACCTTGTCACTGAAATAAGTTCCTTCTTCCCTAATTCCTTCAGGGAAATAGTTTTTCCAAGAAAATTTTTAAAAAGAAAGAAAAAAAAGAGCAAATATTTCCATATCTTCATTTAAGATTTTCCCTTACAAGGCAGTGTCTTCTTAGTCCCTATCCTCAACACTCTTCTTAAGAGAAAAAAAAAAAAAAAAAAAAATAGCCCATATAGGGAGTACAAGGACTGCTCTGGAATAACATAGCATACACACCTGAAGAGTGCTGGGTATTGTTAGTTGTCTTAAGCAGGGTCGGGGAGCACTCCTGGGAATGGATTCTAAGGGTGCTGACCAAACGAAGAGAAACCATAATGTAACATTAACAGAAGCTTTTAATCAATGTGGTTGAGATGGAAGACCATCCTTACAAACTGTAAAGGAAAGAGTCGAAAATCTCAGGGAGATAAGAATGTTGGCATTAAACAATTATATGCAAATGCTCAACCCTCCCCCAACCTGTGGTTTTCCAATCTTTTTTTAATTAAAGTTAATAGATCACAAGGAATGTTACATTAAAAAACATTAAAAAATCACATAAAAGGTTCCCATATAACCCACTCCTCACCCCCCAACACATCATTTTTGTAAATTGTACTTTTTTGAAGATATATACATCACACAAAAAAGTTACACTAAAAAATATAAGAAGTTCCTGTATTCCCCCACCCCCAACCCCATACCTCCCACACCAACAACCTCCCTCATCATTGTGACACATTCATCACACTCAGTGAACACATTTTGGGGCACTGCTGCCCTGCAAAGATAATAGGTTACCATGTAGTTTGTACTCTCCCCTAGTACATTCAGTGGGTTATGGTGAGATATATAAAGTCCATCATCTGACCCTGCAATATCATTAAGGCCAACTCAAAATCCCAAAAATGCCCCCACATCACATCCTTTCTACCCTCTCCCTGCCCTCAGCAACTACTGTGGCCACTTTCTCCACCTTGAATGCTAAAATTTCTTCTATAACTTGTCACAATAGTTTTATGGTATAATACCAGTAAGTCCACTCTAGTCCATATTTTATTCCTCCATTCTGTGGACCCTAGGATGGTGATGTCCTCTCCACCTCTAGATTAAGAGGGGGCTTAAATTCCACGTAGTTGATGTATGCAATTCCTCTGCTTACAGTTGTAAGCACTCTTATTTCCCTGGTGTGGTGGTTGACCATCTTCAACTCCCTGTTAGATGACCTGGGTAAGACTAACAAACCAGAGAGTAGGAGTTGCCACTCTGCTGAGGCTCAGGGCCCAGCTGGCACATGGGCCATCTAGAGATTCAAGTCTCCTAAGTATGGACCATCCCCACTGCCAACCCCAGGTTAAGTAAAAGTGACAAAAGAGGCATGTGTAGAAAAGTCACATCTGAGTCTAGCTCCATCACACTCAGGAGCACAAATTTGAAAGTGGGGCTCTCTGACATGGCACAGAGCTCCAAATCCATCTGCCATGACTATATACCCAGTGGATCTCCGTAGCCTTCAGAACCAGTACCTAGGGTTGTATCTACTTTGGCTTTTTTTGGGGTCCTGCTGAGGTGTGCATAAGCATGACTCCTCTGCTGACCTCCCAACTCATTTTGGAAGACTCTTAGCTATATCATCTCATTTGCCTTTGCCATCTTCCCCCTTTATTCAAGGTCAAAGAGCAGTTCTTAACACTTAATCCAACATGTAGGCTGAGATACTCTGCTGATCTGAGTTGACCCTTTTATTCTAAGTCTCTTTCTAGTTGCTTCTCCAGTTAGTGATTGGTAGTAATCCCTCAGCACTAGGAAGGCTCATCCCCAGGAGTCATGTCCCATGTTGGGGGGGAAGTTAAACAACACACTCTTAGAAAAACAGTAGTCAATGAGGAAATCTCAACAGAAATTGATAACTACCTTGAAACTAATGAACATGATAAGACAATATATCAGAACTTATGAGATGCAGCAAAAGCTGTACTGAGAGGGAAATTCATAGTCATAAATTCATACATCAAAAAAGAAAAAAAGCTGAAGTTGAAGAACTAACTGAAAAATTGGAGGAATTAGTAAAAAAGCAACAAACTAACACCAAAGAAAGAAGAAAGAAAGAAAGAAAGAACAAAGATTAGAGCAGAACTAAATGAAATAGAAAATAGGAAAGCACTAGAGAAAATAAAACAAAGAGCTGGTTCTTTGAGAAGATCAATAAAATTGACAAACCCTTAGCTAGACTAACAAGGAAAAAAAGAGAGAAGATAAAAATACACAAAATAAGAAATGAGAAGGGTGATATCAAGACTGACCCCACTAATATCAAGACTGACCCCACTATCATAAGAGGACACTTTGAAAAACTGTATTCCAACAAGATAATTTAGAGGAAATAGACAAATTCTTGGAAACACATAAGCAGCCTACATTAACAAAAGAAGAAATCGATGATCTCAACAAAACAATCACAAGGAAAGAGATAGAATCAGTCATTAAAAACCTCCCAACTAAGAAAAGTTCTGGGCCAATGGCTTCACAGGTAAATTCTACCAAACATTCTGGAAAGAAATAACACGAATTTTGATTAACCTCTTCCAAAAAATTGAAATAGAAGGAACATTGCCTAATGCATTTTATGATGCCAACATTACCCTAATACCAAAGTCAAACAAAGACACCACAAGAATGGAAAATTACAGACCAATCTCTCTAATGAACCTAGATGCAAAAATCCTCAACAAAATACTTGCCAATCATATTCAACAACACATTAAACAAATTATACACCACAACCAAGTGGGGTTCATTCCTGGTATGCAAGGATAGTTCAACATAAGAAAATCAATTAATGTAATACATCACATAAACAGATTGAAGGAAAAAATTACATGATTGTATCTATAGATGCAGAAAAAGCATTTGACAAAATACAGCACCCTTTCTTGATAAAATCACTGCAAAAGATCAGAATAGAAGGAAACTTTCTGAATATGATAAAGGGTATATATGAAAAACCCACAGCTAAAATCATTTACAACCATGAAATCCTAAAATCTTTCCGTGTAAGATCAGTAACAAGATAAGGATGTCCACTATCACCCCTTCTATTTAACATTGCATTAGAAGTACTTGCTCAAGCACAAAGCAAGAACCAGGCATACAAGGCATCCAAATTGGAAAGGAAGAAGCCAATATTTCACTATTTGCAATTGGCATGATCCTATACAAGGAAAATCCTGAGACGTCTACAAAAAAACTTCTAGAAGTTATAAATGAGTTCAGTAAAGTCACAGGTTGTAAGATAAACACACAAAAATCAGTAGCATTTCTGTACACCGATAATGAGCAATCTGAGGAGGAAATCAAGAACCA
Source organism: Dasypus novemcinctus (assembly GCF_030445035.2). NCBI lineage: Eukaryota > Metazoa > Chordata > Mammalia > Cingulata > Dasypodidae > Dasypus > Dasypus novemcinctus. The sequence continues at coordinate 22,282,317 of NC_080682.1, read as the reverse complement.
AATACCATTTATGAGAGTAAATTAAAAAATCAAATACCTAGCAATAAATTTAATGATGTAAAAGACTTATACGTAGAAAACTACACAACGCTGTTCAAGGAAATCAAAGAAGACCTAAATAAATGGAAGACTATTCCCTGTTCATGTATGGAAAGACTAAATATTATAAACATGTCTATCCTACCAAAACAGATCTACAGATTCAATGCAATCCCAATTAAAATCTACACAGCATTTTTTAATGAACTACAAACTAACTATGAAATTTATTGGGAAAGGAAAGAGATCCCAAATACCCAAAGACAAATCAAAAAAGAAAAATGAAATTGGAGGAATCACACTACCTGACTTCAAAACATACTACAAAGCTACAGTAGTGAAAACAGCTTGGTATTGGTTCAAGGATAGACACACTGACCAATGGAACTGAATAGAGAGTTCTGATATAGATCCACATATATACAGTCATATGATATTCAACAAGGCCACCAGACCCCCTCAACTGGGAGAGAATGGCCTCTTCAACAAATGGTGCCTGGAGAACTGGATATTCATACGCAAAAGAATGAAAGAGGATTACCCTCTCACACCTTATTAAAAAATCAACTCTAGATGGATCAAAGACCTAAATATAAGAGCCAAGACCATAAAGACCTTGGAGAACAATGTAGGGAAGCATCTACAGGATCATATATTAGGAAATGGCTTCATGAACTTCATACCCAAAGCAAGAGCAGCAAAAGAACAAATAGATAAGTGAAACTTACTCAAAATTAAAGCCTCCTGTACCTCAAATGAGTTTGTTAAGAAAGTGAAAAGACAACCTACCCAATGGGAGAAAATATTTGGTAACCATATAAATATAGGAGATTAATATCCTACATATATAAAGAACTCTTATATCTTGAAAATAAAAAGACAAACAACCCATTTAATAAATGGGCAAGAGATTTAAACAGACAGTTCTCCAAAGATGAAATTCAAATGGCTAAAAAGCCCACAAAAAATATGCTCCAAATCTCTAGCTATTAGGGAAATGCAAATCAAAACTACAATGAGATACTATCTTACTCCCATAAGATTGACAGCTATGAAAAAAACAGAAGACTACAAATGCTGGAGAGGATGTGGAGGAATGGGAACATTCATCCACTGCTGGTGGGAATGCAGAAGGATCCAGCCATTCTGGAGGACAGTTTGGCGGTTTCTCAAAAAACTAGCCGTAGATTTGCCATATGGCCCAGGATTTCCACTGCTGGGAATAAACCCAGTAGAACTGAAAACAAGGACACAAACCGATATATTCACACAAATGTTCATAGCAGCATTGTTTACTATTGCTAAAAGTTGGAATCAATCCAAATGCCCAACAACAGATGAATGGATAAATAAAATGTGGTATATACATACAATGGAATACTACTCAGCTATAAGAAGGAATACAGTACAAACACATGGGATAACATGGATGAATCTTGAGGACTTTATGTTTGTTGAGTGAAGCAAGCCAAGCATTGAAGGACAATTACAACACGAACTCACTGATATGAAATAAGTAAACCAAGCTGTCTCAGAGAGCTGGAGACTGGATGATAGGCTTAAAGGAAGTTGGGGTGAAAGGAAGGTTTGTGACCTGACACCTACATGGGTGAAAATTATGATAAGCTGGAGATAAGTATTAGTACAGAGAATGGATAAAATGGGGGCATAGGGATAACTTGGGGTGGGGCTTTGTGTGCTTGAGGGGGGCGAGGGATGGGAGGATCAGTCAGATGGCCCAAGAAATTGGAGGGGGGGGGGACATCTGGACATAGGAGATTGTCAGATATGTGGTTGATACTATAATGTTGAGGAAACACTTTAGAAAATATAATAAGGAAGGTTACCTATTTAAGATGTTTAAAGGGGGGCACCTGGCACAGGGGCAGGCTTCTAGGGAGTGTGTGAGTGCTCATTTTGTCATGTGGGGTTATATCATTGGGTGGAACCCATACAATGAGTGTGAAGGTATACCCATATCCTGGGAAGGACTGATGTTCTTAAACAGAGGGAATTGTGTCTCTCGACAGAATGGGTGGCTCCTAATGGGTTAGGGCAGTCAAGTATGTCAAGCCCTCAACATTGTTGCAAGTATCTGTGAATATGGTCCTTCAAGTAATATAGATTGATTGTCACTGTGGGCCCTGAGGGGAGGGGGAACGAGGTATTGAATAGATGGAATCAGTGTAACTGGGACAATGGAAGTGTTCCACAAGATCATGCAGTGATGACCATAGGACACGTTAAAGTACACCAAAAACGTATAACAGTCTGTAGGCTAAAATGGAACCCATAATGTAAAACATAAGACAACTAAAAATTTAGAAAATTGTACAGTCTATAATATAAACCATAATGTAAACTAAAATGGAACCATGTTTGAAAGCTATGTTTCAATATTTGTACATCAGCTGCAGGAAATATAATATGAACATTTAAAAAGATCATTGCTGGGGAAGGGACAAAGTATTTGATGTTGGCTATGTGGGGGCACCCTATAAAGAGCCAAGAGTGCCTACAACTGAATGCAGGAGAATTGCATCCAGAATCCATGTGGAAACTAAGCCCCCTCTTGATATAGATGTGGAGTGGACATGGCCATTCTAGGGTCCACAGGATGGAGGAATAGAGTATGGATTAGAGTGGACTTACTGATATTCTATTCATGAACTATTGTAATTAGTAATTGAAGAAAATGTGGCATTGGTGTGGAGAAAGTGGCCATGGTGGCTGCTGGGGGTAGGGAGTGGGAGGAAGAGATGTGATGTGGGGGCGTTTTCAGGACTTGGAGTTGTCCTGGGTGGTGCTGCAGGGACAGTTACCAGATATTGTATATCCTCCCATGGCCCATTGGGTGTACTGTGGGATAGTGTGGGCTATGGTGTGGACCACTGACCATGACGTGCAGCGGTGCTCAGAGATGTATTCACCAAATGCAATGAATGTCTCATGATGATGGAGGAAGTTGTTGTTATGGGGGGAGGAGTGGGGTGAGGAGGGTGGGGGTATATGGAGACAAAAAAATGATTTGACACACAAAAAAAGATATGAAGTCACCATATATCTCCCACCTCCCTCACACCACTCCTCCCTCATCAGCAACCTCTTTCATCATCGTGGTGAAGACAAAATTAATTATTGGAAAGAAAAAGAAAGGATGTAGACACTGAGGAAGAAATGAAAGAAATTGCCTTGCCACTGTACATGCAACATCTATTGCTATGATGAAAGACAAAATGTCAAAAACAAAGCTTTTTCATTTTTTCATTTTTTGATACCCCAATTTATTTTACTTTAATATTTCTAAATTAGTATGTATTCTATATCTAACCTTTAAACACATCACTATATTCCATTTTACTATTAATGGAACCTGTCAATATACTAGGCTTCATTTTTGAAGTTTTGGACCACAGAGAGGTTCAACTATGGTAAGGGAGGAACACTGGTGTGGGGTTTTATTGATGGGGGGCACATTGTAGGGAGAGAGTTCTCCAGGGCATGTATACAGGGTACATGAAAGTGTTTGGATATTTTCATACTAGTTACAGTTAAAAATGACAGCTGAGGGAGTGCTGAGTTCCTAGCCAGGGGAGCTCTATCACATTCCCCAATGGAACAGCAACAATCACGCAAGTGCAATGGCAAAGACAAATAAGAGGAATGGTCCAACAATGAGCCCTTGATACTGATGGCTATGTTTATAAGCCTGTGTGCCTGAAATATGAACAAGGCCTAGAGATGCAGGGTGTCTAACAGTTACTTCCTGAGAGCCTCCATCTTGCTCAAATGTGGCCCCTCTCTATGCCAAACTCAGCATATAAATGCATTACCTTCCCCCAGCATAGGACATGACTCCTGAGGATGAGCCTCCCTGGCACCAATGGATTACTACCAAGCACCAGCTGATGATGTAACCAGAAAAAGAACTTGAATAAAAGGGCCAACTCAGACCAGCAGAATATCTCAGCCTACAGGCAATGTCAGCTGTTAAAAACTGTTTTTTGACCTTGAATAAAAGGGGGAAATGGAAAGGGCAAATGAGTTTATATGGCTATGAGTTTCCAGAAAAAAAGTTGGGAGGTCATCAGAGAGGTCACACTTACACACACCTCAGCAGGATCCCAGAGACAGCTAAAGTAAGTACAACCCCAGGTACTGGTTCTCCTGAGGGCTACAAAGACCCACAGGTTCTATGGTCATGGCAGATGGCTCTGGATTTCAGTGTCATGTCAGTTGGCCCTACTTTGGAATTTGTGTTCTTGAGTGTGATGGAGTTGGACTCAGATATGACCTTTCTACATATGCCTCTTCTGTCACTTTTAGTAAACCTATGGTTGGCACTGGGGTTGGTGGATACTCAGGTGACCTGACTCTCTGGACTGTCCATGTGACAACCAGGTCCTGTGCCTCAGCAGACATGTAACTCTTACTCTCTGGTTTATTGGACTTATCACAGTCAGCAAACAGGGAAGTCAACAAGGTAATCACCACACCAGGGAGTCAAGAGTGCCTACAACTGCAAGCATGAGAATAGCATCCATCATCCATGTGGAATCTAAGCCCCTTCTCGATATAGAGGTGGAGTGGACATAACTATCCCAGGGTCCACATGATGGAGGAATAGAGTATAGATTAGAGTGGACTTACTGATATTCTACTATGGAACTATTGTGATTAGTAATGGAAGAAATTGTAACATTGATGTGGAGAAAGTGGCCACGGTAGCTGCTGAGGGTAGGGAGAGGGAAGAAGTGATATGCGTTTTCAGGACTTGGAGTTGTCCTGGGTTGTACTGCAGGGACAAATGCTGAACATTGTATATTCTGCCATGGCCCACTGGGCAGACTCTGGGAAAGTGAAAACTACAATGTAAACCATTATCCGTGTGGTGCAGCAGTGCTCCAAAACGTATTCACCAAATGCATTGAATGTGCCATGATGATGAACACGGTTGTTGATGTGGGAGGAGTGGGGTGAGGGGATTGGGGGTTATATGGGAACCTCATATTTTTTAATGTAACATTTTAAAAAAATAAAGAGGAAAAAAAACTTAAACATTTCAAAAGGAAAATTATGTGTGTGTGTGTATATGTATATGTGTGTGTATATATATATGAGGTTCCCAGATACTCCACACCCCACCCCACACACTCTTCTCACATCAACATCTTCTTTCATCATTGTGGCACATTCATTGTATTTGGTGAATATATTTTGCAGCACTGCTGCACTTCATGGATTGTAGTTTACATTATTGTTTACACTCTCCCCTGGGAACTTTCAGTTGGTTATGGCAGGATATGTAATGTCCAGCATCTGACCCTGTAATAGTACAACTCCAAGTCCAGAAAATGCCCCCACATCACATCTCTCCTTCCCTCTCTCTGTCCTCAGCAACTACTGTGGCCACTTTCTCCACATCAGTGCTATAGTTTGCTCCATTACTAGTCACAATAGTTCTATAGTAGAATACAAGTAGGTCCACTCTAATTCATGTTTAATTCCTCCATCCTGTGGATCCTGGGATGGTGATGTCAAGAGGGGTCTTAGATCCCACATGGTTGATGGGTGTGATTCTCCTCCTTGGATTTGTAGGCACTCAGTTCCCTGGTGTGGTGGTTGGTCATCTTCACCTCCTCCTTATCTGACCTGGGTAAGTCCAACAAAGTGGAGAGTAGGAGTTTCAACTCTGCTGAGGCTCAGGGCCCAATTGGCACATGGCAAGTCCAGAGATTCAAGTCTCCTGGGTATACAACCCCAGCGCCAAACACAGGTTCAGTAAAAGTGACTGAAGAAGCATGTGTAGAAAGGTTACATCTGAGTTCAATTCCATCACACTCAGGAACACAAATTACAAAGTAGGACCAACTGACAAGACACTGAAATCCAGAGCCATCTGCCATGACCGTAGAACCTGTGTGTCTCCATAGGCCTCAGGAGCACCATTACCTGGATTGCATTTATTTTGGCTGTCTCTGGGACCCTGCTGATGCATGCGTATGGGCAACCCCTCTGATGACCTCCCAACTCTTTTTTGAAGACACTTAGCCATATAAACTCATTTGTCTTTACCATTTCCCCCTTTTATTTAAGGTCTTCTTCTAGTTGCATGCAACAAAAATATGAAAGTAAAATATTTTATGGACATTCTGAATGGCATCCTCTATTCAATAGAGGATGATTTGAATAGATTTGAGAAGAAGGTTCAGGCTTGAAAATATATTGTTCAGTTTCCTAGGTCTTAAGATGTCCTTTGAGAATCAACCCAGACACAAATTACCTGTGTTATTTTAAGAGCCTCACCATTCCTCTTTTGAACACAATTCACTAATGAAAATTCTGAATCATCATAAAGACCAATGTCTGTGATTCCAATTTGTTAACTCCTCAAGTAGAATCCATCCTAAAACAAAAAGAAAGAATCTCAACTATGACAATATGTTATGAAGAAGATATTAGCAATCCTTTCACATACATGAACCATTGCATAATTGGAAACTGCCACCATCTCACTTGAAGTGAGAAACACAATGTACAGAAGATAACATCCTTGTTTTTGCTTCAAGATATTCATTTTTATGGTTGTTTTCCTAAAAATCAATCACATGCCATATGAATATTCTCTAACTCCTGTACTCCCTGACCTCTTTATCTGCAAATAACTAATGGTTCTAACATTTTGGAATCAAGACTATTTTAGGAATTTGATAAAAGCAAAAATAACCCTAACAGTCACATCTGTATAAATATAAAAGTTTAGAGTGATTACTAAATACCAGAAATCTGACCATAGTATTTCTAGTTATGATATGCATATTAAAATTTCAGTTCATAGGAGGTGCCTATATTTCTTTCCAGTGTAACATTATATAATTTTAAGAGATGAGTAAAAGATATATCAAACTTAGTATATTTAAAATGGAATTCCTACATGTCATTTGCAAAAATTGATCAATCTTCTCATTCCCCATATCAGTTAATAAAATTCCACACTTGCAGCTTCACAAGGTAAAAAATTGGTGTTTTCCTACTCATTTTCCCCTCTACGTTCTCTTCAGTGTTCCAGGAAGTCTTGGTGTAATTACTTTCATAACATATCCTGAACTGACCATTTCTCAGCACCTCCACTGTTACCAGCTGAGTCCAAACATTAATTTGCCAAGCAAATTGCAATAATGCCGTAACTGGCCCCCACCCTTAATCCTCTACTCACTATAGCCTACAGTCCTTTAATAAAATATCAGGTCCTGACCCTCCTGTGCCCTGTATGTACTCCCATTTCACTCTAGTCAAATTCCACACAATGTCCCCAAGTTTCTCTTTAAGCTCGCCTTCCATTAATAAGTATTTTCATCTTCTAACATCTGCCCCAGCATTTACTCAATTTTGCTGATTTTCTCTCAGTTTCTTAAAAATTCTTACCATGCCCCAACACCTGAGATTTTAAGCTCTCTCTTCCCTCTGCCTGGAGCAATCTTCTCTCAAATAGTTGTGTTGCTTATCCACATCTCCATTAACTTCCTTTAAAATGCCATTTTCTAGTGGAGGCCAATCCTAATCTCTCTGTTTAAAATACCATGCCCTTAGGGCAGTTGAGCATGTCAAGCCCTCAACACTGTTGCAAGTCTCTCTGAACATGGCTCTTCTAGAAATGAAGATTGACTGTCACTGTGGGCCATAAGGGGAGGGGGAAAGAGGAATTGAATAGATGGAACCAATGTAACTGTGTGAGCAACAGAAATGTTTCATAAGAGTATGCAAGGATGGATATAAGATGTAAATTACACCAAAAATATATAGGGGCTGATAGGCTAAAATGTAAATATAATGTAAAACATAAGATAACTAAAATTTAGAAAATTGTATAGTCTAAAATATAAACCACAATGTAAACACAAATGTTACCATGTTTGAAAGCTATTGTCTCAATATCTGTACATCAGTTTCAGTAAATATGGTATGAATATGTTAAAAGATTACTGCTGTGGAAGGGAAAAGGTTTTATGTTGGATATGTGGGAGTACTATATATTGTATATATGAATTACTGTGATCTAAAACTCTTGTGAATATAAGCTTAATAATTAGAAAAAAGAAAAGAAAAAGATAGGATGTAGAATTGTTCCAAATCAATATATATTCTATATCTAACCTTTAAACTCATTGCTATATTCCATTTTACTGTTAAGGGAACCTGACAATATATTGAGCTTCACTTTTCAGGAAGTTTTGGATCACAGAGAGGTTCAACAATGGTAGGGGAGGAATACTGGTGTGGGATATTATTGACAGGGTACACATGGTTGGCAGGGAGTTCTACAGGGCATATATCCAGGGTACTTAAAAATGTTTGGATATTTTCATAGTGGTTACAATTTAAAACAACAACTGAGGGAGTGCTGAGTTCCTAGCCAGGGGAGCTCTATCACAGTCCTTAAAGGAACAGCAACAATCCCCCAAGTGCAACAACAAAGACCAAAAAAGAATGAAGGTCCAACAATGAGCCCCTGATACTAATAACTATGCTTGTAAGCCTGTGCACCTGAAATAAGAACAAGGCCTAGAGCAGCAGTGTGCCTAAGAGTTACCTCCTGAGAGCCCCCGTGTTGCTCAAATGTGGCCAGTCTCGAAGCCAAACTCAGCATGTAAATTCATTGCCTTCCCCCCAGCATGGGACATGACTCCTGGGGATGAGCCTCCCTGGCACTGAGGGATTACTTACAAGTACCAGCAGATGATGTAACTAGAAAATGACCTTGAATAAAAGGTTCAACTTGGACCAGCAGAATATCTCTGTCTACATGTAATAACAGGAGTTAAAAAAGCTTTTTGACATAAATCAAGGGGGAAATGGAAAGGGCAAATGAGTTTATATGGCTATGAGTCTCTACAAAAGAGCTGGGAGGTTATCAGAGGGGTTACCCTTATGCACACCTGAGCAAGTCCCAGAGACAGATAAAGTAGATACAGCCCCAGGTTTGGTTCTTCTGAGGGCTAAAGAGACCCACAGGTTTTATGGTCATGGCAGATGGAGTTCAGTGCCATGTCAGCTGGCCCTTCTTTGGAGTTGGTGTTTCTGTGTGATGGAGCTGGACTCAGATGTGATCTCTTTTCACAAGCCTTTCCTGTTACTTTACCAGAATTGTAGTTGATGCTGGGTTTTAATATATACCCAGGGGATCTGAATCTCTGGACTGACCATATGCTAGCCAGGCCCTGAGCCTCAACAGACTTCAGCTCCTACACTCTGGTTTATTGGACTTACCCTACTCACCTAACATGGAGGTGAAGAAGGTCAACCACCATACCAGGGAGCCAAGAGTGCCCACAACTGAAAGCAGGAGGATTGCATCCAGCATCCATGTGGAATCTAAGCCCCCTCTTGACATAGATGTGGAGTGGACACAACCAATCCAAGGTCCACAGGATGGAGGAATAGAATATGGATTTTAGTGGACTTACTGATATTCTATTCATGAACTATTGTAATTAGTAATTGAAGAAAATGTGGCATTGGTGTGGAGAAAGTGTTCATGATGGCTGCTGGGTGTGGGGAATGAGAGGAGGAGATGAGATGTGGAGGTTTTTTTGGGACTTGGAGTTGTCCTGGGTGGTGCTGCAGGGACAATTACTGGGCCATGGCCCACTGGATGGAACGTGGGAGAGTGTGGGCTATGATGTGGACCATTGACCATGAGGTCCAGCGATGCTCAGAGTTGTATTCACCAAATGCAATGAATGTCTCATAATGATGGAGGAGAATGTTGCTATGGGGGGAGTAGTGGGGTGAGGGGGATGGGGGGTATAGGGGACCTCATATTTTTTGAATGTAATATTAAAAAATGAATAAAGACAAAAAAATTTTTTTTAAAGTTTATTTGTAAAAAAAAAAATACCATGCCCAGCTCCACTTACACTTCAATATTGTTACAAGACTCAGACCTTATTCTATATTCCTTCATAACTATTTGTATTTCTCTAGCTTCTATTTATTAAGCTTATTATCTTTTTTTCACACCATAATGCAAAAGTCACAAAGGCAGAACATTTTTTAGTGTTGTATCTCCAGCACATTGAACAGTTCCTAGTAACCAATTGGCACTCTGTAAATATTTCCAAGAAGAATAAATAGGAAATTCTACCCTCAATAGAAATTTCACTGTTCCATGTACTGTAAAACTAATAAAAAGAAACAGTAAATAAAAGAGTAGACTCATTCTCAAGACCTCAGCTCCATCTCAAATTTGAAATAATTTCAATTAATATGCAAATGTGAAATAAAAGGCACCAAAAATATCAGATATGAATGGCTTCTCAAAATGTGTCTGATGTAGCCCTGCTCTCTTAACTGAGAGCACTCAAAGTTCTTCAGAAATATTATATCCATCTTGAGCATAATAATCATATTGGAAAATGAAAATATAATCCCCTGATAGCCTGGGAAGTGCCAGTTAGAGTCAAAAAGCAGTAAGGTCCCACTGCAACTATCAGAATTTATTTGCAATTTGAGATGTGGACCAAATACATCATTGGATGGTACCCTGTATTACAAGAGAAGATATGACTGTCTGAGTGTGAGAGTATCTGAGCATGCATGTGGCTGTGTATTTTGTGTGTGTGTGTGTGTGTGTGTGTGTCTGGCAGAGCTGTGATCCTTTGAAAGCCAAGTCACATTCTGCAGTTCCGTTACTAATTTCAACTGAGGACACAGAGAGGCTTGACTGTTTGAATCTGCATGGATCTGAGAAAATACTGTTCTGAAAGCTAATCCACCCCTGTATACATAAACCGACAGCAGATGGAATTTTTCCTTAAATTAAGTTAAGGGACTATATTAGTCAACCAAAGGGGTACTGATGCAAAATACCAGAAACTGGTTGGTTTTATAAAGGGTATGTATTCATTTGGGGTAGGAGCTTACAGATACCAGGCCATAAAGCACAAGTTACTTCCCTCACCAAAGTATATTTTCATGTGTTGGAGCAAGAGGACTGCCGATGTCTGTGAAAGTTCAGGCTTCCTGGGTTCCTCTGGGCTTAGCTCCTCTGTTTTCTCCACAATGTCAGCTGTAGACTATGAGGTGAATGCCTCTGTCTCTCTCCCTGGGGTTTCAGCTTCAGCATCAAACTCCAACATCAAAATTCCAACATTAAGAATGCCCAACTCTGTCCTTTGCCATGCCTTTTATCTGCGAGTCTCCATCCACCAAAGGGTGGGGACTCAATGCCCTACTGGCACAAGAGGTTTATATGATTGTTTAATCAAGGAAATCTATGAATCCAATATAATCTAATATGCCCAGAGGAAAAGATCAGTTTACAAGCATAATCAAATATTTCTTTTTGGAATTCATCAATAATATCAAACTTATACAGGGACATTTCTTTTGATTAGATCACTCCAGTAGGGCATGACCCAGTGTGGGTCTTACACCTCTAACTAGAGTGCTTTATAAACTGAGGAATAAAAAGTGGCAGACACGGAAAAAAGCTTCAGAAACAGAGAAACCCACTAAGCAGAGAGAATGCCATGAGAGCAAAAAGCTGAAAGCAACATGGACCAGAAGGAAAGGAAAGGACCAGTCAAGCTGCCATTGTGCCCTGCCATGTGGCAAAAGTCCAAGATCACCCTCTTCAGGGAGAGAGCTTCACCTCATTAATTCATTTGAAAATTTTTCTCAGTGTCAGAACTGTAAGTTTATAAATTAATCCCATTGCAAAAGCCAAATCATTTCTGGCATATTGCACTGTTAGCCTTTAGCAAACTGAAAGAGAGGCCAAAATCATTTTCTACTCTTAATTCCAGGTACTTACACTTGTATAGAAAGACAATTTCCTGGAAAATCACTCTTTTACCTAGCCTCTGATGTTTTGGACTGCCTTTGCTGGATATGACATATATATTTCATCAACAGTCCTTTAAGACTCCTTCCATAAAGTAAGGCAGAAAAGTTTACCTCGGTTTCCAAAGACTATAATAATTGATTAGCAGTTTGGGAACAATACATTATTTAAGATATGATAAAATAAGGAGTGTTTTATTAATACTTTATTTACGGGCATATCAAAGCATAAATATTAAATGTTTCTGATCATAGAAACTTTTGAAATTGTGCTAATTTTATTTTCTATAATATATCATGTTGTATGTAATGTTCCTTGCCATATGCTATTTGCTCTGACCATACTGTCCTTCCTTGTCTGGTCCTTCAGCAAACTCTAATCTGTCCTTGGAAACTAACAACAGGAAGTCTTTTTTGTTGGCACGACCTCTGGCTTTATATTTTTAAATACTGCTAAAATTAAAAAATATGATGCATCCCATTAAAATTTTAGTCTCAGATGATATACATTTGCCCAAGATTTGTTGATTTTGAGAGGAAAAAAAACATGTTGCTGGAAGCTCATACTCACTCCAGTAAAGATCTTGTTCTCTTATGAACACTGAAAAAAGTCTGTTAACTTTACATAATGGCTAGCCATTAAATAAGAATCAGAAAAAATAAATAGATAAAACTTATTTCTAGTTCATAAGTCATTTTCTTACAACTTCCTAACTCATTCTCTCCCCAACAAGTAGAGTGTAATTTAGAGAAATGAGAATTTATCAGTTTACTCTCTTGATTAATGTACTACAAATGACATGATTCAAAACAAGTAATCAAAAACATATAATTCTAACAATGATTCCATAACCAGTTGTACTATTTCCATTTTCTCATTTACACATTAAAAATACATAGAGGCATGCTTGATTTTTAAGTTCACAACTTATACTTTACATTTATTGTTTATGTATGTCCATGTATGAATGATATGCTTCAATAAAATTGCATTAAAAATACTTATGGACAACTTATAAATTATCAGATAAAAGTAAAAATGAATCTATTTTTATTTTAAATATCTCAAAATACAAGCAGTTATATTAGTCAGCCAAAGGGGTGCTGATGCAAACTGCCAGAAATCTGTTGGCTTTTATAAAGAATATTTATTTGGGATAGAAGATTCCTGTTACCAAACCATAAAGCATAATTCACTTCCCTCACCAAAGTCTGTTGCCAAGTGTTGGAGTAAGATGGCTGCCAATGTCTGCCAAGTGTTCAGGCTTCCTGGGTTCCTCTCTTCCAAGGGCTCATTTCTCTCCAGGATCAGCTCCTCTGGTCAGCTCCACAAGATCAGCTGTAGACTATGAGAGTCTATAGGCTTTGCCTCTCTCCACAAGGCCACTTGTAGACTATCAGGTCACTAACTCTTATCTTTCTCCCCTTGGCTTGATTCTCTCTGGGCTCAGCTGCTCTGTGTGCTTACTTCCTGGGTTCCAGCTCAAAACTCCAACATCAAAACTCCAATTAACTCCTCTGCTCTGCCATGTAGTTTTATCTGTGAATCCCCACCCACCAAGGGCATGGGGACTCAACATTCTACTGATGTGGCCCAATCAAAGCCCTAATCATAATTGAATTATGCCTAGGTAAAGAGAAGTTTAGAAACATAATTCAGTATCTATTTTTGGAATTCATAAACCATATCAAACTACTACAGAGTTTTATAGACTCTTGCCAAGCAAACAGCAGTTTTCCAAAAGCCACAGCCCTATTTATACTAACATATTTTAAAGATATACTAAAATACATTAGTACAGAGTTTAAAAAGACAAAAGCAAACTGGTGTTTCCACATTATCTAATGATTTCCTGTTTTCCTGTTTATTTCTGAGAGTTACAGATAATTGCAATGACATGGAGGATAATTTGTGAAAAAAAAAGTCACTGTTTACTATTTTCACTTAAGAAACATGGACTCTATCCAACATTTTCTTCAGAGCATCTTTCACATCTTTATTTCTTAAGCTAGGGATCAAAGGGTTCAACATGAGAATCACCACAGTACAGAACACAGATACCATTTTATACCATTCCAGGGTATAGCTAGTGTTTGGTCTGGAGTAAATGAAGAGAATGGAACCATAGTACAAGGTCACAGATGTCACATGAGAGCCGCAAGTGGAAAAAGCCTTCAGTAGACCTTTGTTAGAGAGAATGTTCGAAATGGTAGCAATGATGAAGAGATAGGAGACAAGAATAATAATAATGGGAGCCATGACATTGGAGGCAAGTATGAAATAAAGTACAGCCTGGTACCTGTCCTTCACATCACATGCCAATTTCACAAGAGGAGGCAGATCACAGAAGAAATCATTGTTGACATTGGTGCCACAGAAGCTCAGGGTAAACGTCTTGCTGGTGATGATTGTTGAGTTAATAAAACCACCAAAGTTTGAAGTTGAACAAGACTGGCACATAACTTTGGGGACATTGCCTGGGAATAAAGCAAGGGGTGGAGATGGCTACATATTGGTCATAAGCCATGGCATCCAACATGTAACACTCACCAAAATCCAGCCCCCTGGCAAAAAAGAACTGAGCCAAGCAACCAGCAAAGGAAATGCTTTTGTCTTCAGAGATGCAGATCCTCAGAATTTTGGGGGCAAAGACAGAAGAATACCCAGGGGTCCAGGATGACAGTTTTGTGATGAAGAAACACATGGGTGTGTGGAGGTGAGAATCAGCATAGATCAGAGAAATCAAGATGAGGTTCCCCAAGAGACAGAAGTCATAAATTATGAGGAAGTTCAAAAAAAGTACTCTCTGCAACTGCAAGTCAGCTGTGAACCCTAAAACCTTGGTGAAGTTTTTCTCATCCATTGATTTTGGATTTCTGTTGTCTTTCTCTTTAAAAAGACCAAAGATTATGTTATAACATAATAAAGCAGCATACCATCATTTACCAATGCAGAGCTTTAAAAAAAAATGCAAGCAATACATTTATATGGCTCTTGGTGAGAAATATCCATGCCTGTACAACATTCCTTTTTGAATAGCTGGGAAACCACTTCTGTGCTGCTGTCTTAAAATCTCAATTATGGTGCCCGCTTATATTTTTAATCTAATTTGTCTTTATTTTATAGGGAGGATTGGATGTTTATGTTCTCTTCTGCTTCTACTTTTGGTGCTGATTTCCACGTAAAAGAGAATTTGAAAGGTGCTATGATGACTCTCCCATTGTCTTTCTCCAGACATTTACATGAAGAAGAAAAATTTATTTTACTAACTGTATTTCAGAATCTCCTCAAAAGTGCACTAAACTGTAATATCCTTGAAGGCAATTTTTGTATTTTATTCAACTTTTTACCACCAAAACCAAGCACAGAGGTTGGAATGGAATAGAAAATGTGAATTTGTTGAATAAAATAATAGATTTATTTAGATAATTGGAATTATTGATCATCATTCAATGTATGATCCTTAAATACACCCTGGATAAAAGCAGGAAAATATCAACTAATGGATAAATGTGTTCATAATATGGGCTGAATTTTCTATGCAATTAAGAGCTAAAAATCCCAGGTTCAATGAATAGTTGTAGAAAATGATGGAACACTGAGACTCCTTCTCCTTAGAGGTAAAAATAGGAGACTGGAATGTTGCTGTCACTGAGGGAATTGTTAGCTCTGCTTATCTGTGTGACAGTCCAGAGGATCCCTGCTATCATGGACCACAATCAAAGAAAAGCAAAAGTTGTGATTGCCAATGGGTTCATTTTGTGTTATAACTGCATGGCTTAAAATGTTTTACGCTAGGAAAAAAATCATTTGTCCATTATGCCAGCAATGGACCTAAAACTGTACTACAAAAATAAAGAATGCTTTCTTAGAAAGGCTCCTATTTCAACATCAACATCATCGTGATATGGGAGGAGTGGGATGAGGGGGAGTGGTGGTATATGGGAACCTCTTATATTTTTTGAATGTAACCATTTTTGTGACCTATGTATCTTCAAAAAAATACAACTAAAAAATTGATGGAGGTGGGGGGGTGGGGAGTGTGGTATATGGGAACCTCTTATGGTTTTTAATGTAACATTTTGTGTGATCTATTAACTTTAAAAGAAGATAATTAAAAAATAAAACTAAAAAAGACTCCTATTTGATGTGAGACAATTCCTTTTCACTAGAATAGTAAGATTCTATATAAATTTTATATTTTTAAAACAAAGTTCTGTCACAATTATGTTAAAGTAAAAGTTCTTCATAATAACTTAAAGATGATTGGAATAAGTGACATTTTAGTCCCCTTCATAATATATGGCTGTTGAATGCTAAGTTCATATTTTAAAAATGTGTTCCTGGAAGCAGCTAAATGCCAAGAATCAGGAGACTGGGTTCTGACCTCGGTTATCCAAAGCCAGGTCTAAAAGTAATCTCCTGAACTGTATTGTCTCACTTGCCTTTTCTTAGATCAGTAGGACTTTATGAGTTCAAATGAGATCACAGATGTGAAAATAAACTTTGAAAAATTAGAATTTTTAAAGTGGCTATTGTATTCTCTATAACAATATAACTTCATCTCAAAAATTCTTCTCTTAGATATATTTGCTTTAACTACCAAGAATTTCCAATTTTACCCATGTTTGACTCCCAGAATCTCATGTATTTTT
The DNA here is from genome assembly GCF_030445035.2 of Dasypus novemcinctus. NCBI lineage: Eukaryota > Metazoa > Chordata > Mammalia > Cingulata > Dasypodidae > Dasypus > Dasypus novemcinctus. Next base: position 22,265,778 of record NC_080682.1, on the reverse strand, counting down.
CATGCAGAAATTGCTCATTCATGTTCATTGGTCTTTCACACATGCAGCAATTGCTGGCCTTGTTTGCAAAGAACAAATTGGGATTGAAAATTGTAAGAGACAGTACTTCTCTAACATTTCTTGTTTTCTTCTCTAGTTATAAAAGTATGAAATTAATATATACAAATGTATACTTATATGAATACATGTTTCAAGACATTTGCACATAAAAGTGGTTTTAAGGTGAATACTCTGAGCTATAAAATGCAATAGCATGAATTAAGAATGTGTGAACACGGACAGTTACGGGACATTATAGATCCCCCCAGGGCCCACTGGATGGAACGTGAGAGAGTCTGGGCTATGATGTGGACCATTGACTATGGGGTGCAGTGATGCTCAGAGATGAACTTACTAGGTGCAATGGATGTGTCATGATGATGGGAGAGAGTGCTGCTGTGGGGGGAGTGGGGGGCAGGGGCGGTGGGGTTGAATGGGACCTCATATTTTTCATAATGTAATTTTTTTAAAAAATAATAAATAATTAAAAAAAAAAAAAGAGAAAGTCAAGGAAAACGGACTTGGCCCAGTGGTTAGGGCGTCTGTCTACCACATGGGAGGTCCGCGGTTCAAACCCTGGGCCTCCTTGACCCGTGTGGAGCTGGCCCACGTGCAGTGCTGATGCGCGCTAGGAGTGCCCTGCCACACAGGGGTGTCCCCTGCGTAGGGGAGCCCCACGCCCAAGGAGTGCACCCATAAGGAGAGCCACCCAGCATGAAAGAAAGTGCAGCCTGCCCAGGAATGGCGCCACCCACACTTCCCATGCCGCTGACGACAACAGAAGCAGACAAAGAAACAAGATGCGGCATATAGACACAGAGAACAGACAACCAGGGGAGGGGGGGGGATTAAATAAAATTAAAAAAAAAAAAAAAAAAGAATGTGTGAACAGGAAAAACAAGAAAAAGACATAAAAATAGAAACCACAATGAAATCCATCACACCCCAAGTCCAATCCATGGCTCTGGGTGGACCCAAAATATCTGAAACTTTCTACAGCTCTGTTAATTTAATTGAGAGTGTCCATAAGATAATCAAGCACAGTTTTGTGAAACATATTGACTTTCTTGATAATAATGTCAAAAGTCATTTCTCTAGATTCCTTATGAGAAAGAGTGAAATATAATGCATAATTATTTAATAATTTCCTATACATTCTTTTCTGTGTAGAAACAAAGGAGAGTTTTCTTGAGATACATTTACTTTCCATTAGTTCATAGATATTAGGTTGGCCACATGCCTTGTTGGATTTGAGGAGTGCAGGAAAACTCCACAAAATAATACAATCTTGCCTTCCCATCTACCAAACATCTTTCTTCACCAGAAGGTTCCCTAAGAAGTAGCTGCCTCTTGGAGTGGTCACAAGGAAAGGAGCTGATCTCAGTGCAATTCCTAAGCCTTTTCAAAGCTTAATGCACCTACTGTCTGTGACATTCCCTTTGGTACTTTAACCAGATATTCTTTGAATTATATATTAATTTTAGCTGTTCAGTATTATACTAAATGGCATGTGATTTCACTCCCTTTTTTAGGGTGCTCCTGTCTTATGCACTGTGTAATGTAGAAAAAGAAACATTTTAATTGTCATGAAAGTTTGACACAATTCAAGTTTTCTGTACAGGAATCTAACCAAAGACTAATACAGCCCATGCAAGGTAAGAGCAGAGGCATGAGTAGGCTACAGAGTGTTTATAAGAATAGAAATATCCATCAACTTCATGTCAAATCTCATATAATTCCTTGTTTCACTGACCAATGAAATAAGACCTGAAGAGAGGATATTCTGGATTCTTTAACTTTCTTCATCAAATATGACTTTAGAAAAAAACCTTATTTTATTTCAAACAAAAGATCCACATTAACTGATTACATTAAGAATCTTTCTTGTGTTTTGTCTTTACTGTGATTGATTGTACTTTTTCCTCTAGCTAATTAAACACAATACTTACTATCATGAATATGAATTTGGGTGAAGTCCAGAATATCTCACCTTACCTTAGAATAGAAAGTGCCCTCTACTCACACCAGGATTCCTCTTTCCAATTGTACAATTCTGGGAGAACATATAAGACTGAGCATCTCTTTGGGGTATGTTGCTAAACATAAAGAGGATTTTCAGGTTCTGTTCTGGTGCCAAATGACCAATTATGATGCTCATTTATCTTTCTGGAATGAAGTAGTGAGAGATCACTCATCATTAATTTGACCATTATGAATGGTCAAATTAACTTAAAATAAACTCTTTAATTTGCATGTGTTATTTATGCTTTTACATAAAAAGAAACTGGCAGAAAATAATAACCTAACAGGATAAAGCCCACATAACAGATTCTCAAGATTTATTTGTGGTTCATAAGGATTCTGATAATTGTAATCAGGAGGCAAAGACCATAGTAATTCAATCCTGAGACATGTTGAATATCAGATAAAATTGTCCCAATTTTCAAATAATGGAAATGAGACAATGAATTTATTGATTACCACAAAGTCCAATGGTACTGCAAACATTATTTATACATCAGACCATGAATACATTTATTCATTCAAAACACACAATATTTATCAAGCACCTCTTATGTGAAAGATGAGTAAAATGTTGAAAAACATTAAGCAATCATGCAAAGTAAAAATTTAGGTTAGCTTCATAAGGATTAAGAGACAATGTCAGAACGGAGGTTGTCTAAGTGTGAATCCTAGGTCTATAATTCACTATTTGCATGGCTAAGAGAATTACATTTAATCTTACCAAGTCCTCAGTTTTCAATATCAATTAAAAACATCGAAAGACAAACAAAACCAAAATAATTTAAAGAAAATTGTAGAGAGAGTGATAGAGTTTGTCCTTGTGTAGCTTACAGCCTCATGAAGGAGAAAGTCAAATAATTATAATAATCTATATACATTATAACTGCTGAAAGGAAAATTATAAGATGACATAGAGTGTATTAGAAGGGCTAACATAGTGAGGGATCTTAGGGAGGATTTATTTGAGATAATATTTAGCCAAAGAACTGAAGGACGATTAATAGGGGCTGACTAATCAGAGGGTGATGAGGGTGAAATGACAGGTTCAGGGAAGATACAAAGCAGTCCTGTAAAGGCTGTATCAAATGTCAAGTTCCAATGTGAGAAAAGGCATTGTGTATTCAAAGAAGCAAAGAAAGTACATATGGTAATAGGATAATTTTATTTTCTATTTCTATAATTCTACTTCTCTGGGTAACTGCAGGTGCTTTTGGTTCACACAAACTGAATAGTCAGACACCTGTAATTCTATCCCCACCCCAAAGTAGGACAGGAGGGGAGCTGGGTTTCCTCAGTCTTTCTGGGTATGAGCAGGCACTTTTGGCTTACACAGCCTGGACTGGTGGGAATTATGGATGCACCCCCAAACTCCAAAAGGAAAGGAGGGGCTTTCCACAGCATTTATAGGCAACAGCAGGCACTTTTGGCCTGCATGGATGGTCTGTTGGATACCCGTGGATCCACCCCCACCCCCACCCCCAAGAGGTTAAGAGGGGTCTGGTATCTCCACAGCCTCTCTGGGCAATGACAGGAACCCTTGGCCTAAAGGGACTGAACTCTTGGGGCCCATGGATCCATACTCACCACCCAATAGAATAAGAAGGGCCTGGTATTTCCTCAGCCTCTCTGAGCAACGGCTTGTACTTTCGGTCTACAGGGACTGAACTGTTGGATGAGAGGTTCCATTCCCACCTCCTAAAGAGCAGGGGGGAACAGTGATCCCTCAGCCTTTCTGGACAACTGCAGACAAATTCAGTCCACATGGATTAGATTGTTGAGCTTTCCAGAGGGTCTGTCCCCGCCTCCAGCAGGGAGGGAGGTTGGTCCTACATCAGTCTAGCTGGACAACTGCAATAATTTTGGACCCACACAGTATAGATTGATGCCCACAACTGCAGCTCTGTCACTGCCCCAGGTAGGGGAGAGGGTTTGTGAAGCTTCAACATTCTTTCATGGGCAACTAAAGACAGTCTTGTCCTGCACAACTTGGATTATTACACAAAGCTGCAGCTCTGTAACTACCTCTGGCAGAGAAGGAAGATGGGAGAAGCTTCATCAATTCCTGGGAAATGTAGGCAGCTTCAGCCTCCATAACTCACAGCATGAACAACACCCTTGGCTCCTACTACACAAACAGCAAGGGAGAAAAGGAAAGAAAGCCCTAAACTAAAACTAAACAGCAGATCTTATGAGAATGAAAGGCACAACAAAATGATAAAAATACACTGGAGGCATGTAATAGCAGATTTGAGGAGGCAGAAGAAAGGATTGGTGAGCTTGAAGACATGACCCCCAAAAGCAAGTATTCAAACAAACAGATGAAGAAAAGAATGGAAAAAATTGAACAAGGTTTCAGGAAACCAAATGACAGCAAGAGACATGCAAACATATGTGTCATGGGTCTCACAGAAGGAGAAGAGAATGGAAAGAGGGCAGAAGGAATGTTTGAAGAAATAATGGTAGAAAATTTCCCAATCCTATTGAAATACAGAGATATCCATGTCCAGGAAGCACAACATACCCTCATCCAAATAAATCTGGATAGACCAACTCCAAGACACATACTAATCAGAAAGTCAAATGCCAAAGGCAAAGAGAGAATTCTGAGAGCAGCAAGAGAAAAGCAATTCATTACATATAAGAGATATCCAATAAGATTAAGTACCAATCTCTGATCTTCTTGCTTCATTGAGGCAAGAAAGCAGTGGTATAATATATTTAAGATACAGCAGTAGAAAAACTTCCAGCCAAGAATTTTATATCCAGTGACATAGAAAATTAAAAAGTGAAGGTGAGTTTAGAATATTCAGATAAACAGAAACTGAGAAAGATGAGATTTGCAGAAAATACTAAAGGGGGTGTTACAACTTGAAAAGGAAAAACAAGAGAGAGAGACTTGGAAGATAGTCCAGAAATGGTGTATCAGTAATAACAACTAAAATTGTCAGAAGTGGGGAAAATAAAATGACAGATAAAGAGCAAAGGTCAAAATGGATGAAATAAGAACTGCCTTTATAGTAATAACATTGAATATTAATGGATTAAACTCTCCAATCAAGAGACACAGACTGGAGGAATGGATAAGAAAATATGAGCCATTTACATACTTTCTGAAAGAGACTCACATTATATGCAAGGATACCAATAGATTGAAAATAAAAGGTTGGAAAAAGATACTCCACACATGCAGTAACCAAAAAAAAAAAAAAAAAAAAAGCCAGGGTTGCTATACTTACATCAGATGAAATAGATTTTAGAAACAAAACTGTTACTAGAGACAAGGAAGAACATTGCATATTAATAAAAGGGGTGATTCATCAAGAAGAAATAACTATCCTAAATGTATATGCACCTAACCAGGATGCCCCAAGATACATGAGGCAAACACTGGCAAAAGTGAAGGAGAAATAGACATCTCTACAATAAATAGTTGGAGACTTCAATACACTATTCTCAGCATTAGATAGAACATCTGGGCAGAGGGTCAATAAAGAAACAAGAGCTTGAATAATATAAGTGGACTGAACCTAATAGACATATACAAATCATTGCACCCCAAAACAGCAGGATATACATTTTTTTTTCAAATGGTCATGGATCTTTCTCCAGGATAGGCCATATTTTGGGTCACAAAGCAGATCTCATAAATTTAACAAGAGTGATATTACACAAAACACTTTCTCTGATCATATGGAATAAAGTTGCAATCAACAAGGGGCAGAAAAAGAAAAAATTCACATATATATGGAGATTAAACAACACACTCAATCAGTAGGTCAAAGAAAAAATTTCAAGAGCAATGAGTAAATATCTTGAGACTCTTGGCAATGAGAACATATCTGAACCTATGGGATTCAATGAAGGCAGTTCTGGAAGGGACATTTATAACCCTCGATGTTTACATTAAAAAAGAAGAGAGAACTAAAATCAATGACCTAACTACACAACTGGAGGAACTAGAAAAAGAACAACAAAGTAATTCCAAAACGAATAGAAGGAATGAAATAAAAAATATCACAGCAGAAATAAATAAAATTGAGAACCAAAGAAAAAAAAAAGAAAAAAACAATAGAAAGAATTAAGAAAACCCAATGTTGGTTCTTCAAGAAGATTAACAAAATAGACAAACCCTTAGCTAGACTGTCTAAAAGAAAAAGAGAAATGATGCGGATAAATGAAATAGAAAATGAAAATGGGAACATTACTGCTGACCACACAGAAATAAGAGAGATCATAAAGGATACTATGAACAACTTTATACCAAAAAACTAGACAATGTAGATAAAATGGAAAAATTCCTAGAAATGTACAACCTACACTGACCCTAGAAGAAATAGAAGAGCTCAGCAAACTAATTACAAACAGAGATTGAAACAGTCATCAAACAACTCCCCAAAATGAAATGCCCAGGACCAGATGGTTTCATAGGTAAGTTCTACCAAGCATTCAAAGAAAATTTAATACCAATCCTGCTCAAGCTCTTCCAAAATTTTGAACAAGAGGGAATATTACCAAACTCATTCTATTAAGCCAATATCACCCTAACACCAAAGCAAGATGGAAATATTACAAAAAAGGAAAATTACAGACCCATTTTCTGATAAATACAGATGCAAAAATCCTCAGTAAAATGCTTGGTGACTGAATTCAACAACACATTGGAAGAGTTGTTTGTCATGATCAGGTGAGTTTTGTACCAAGTATGCCAGGGTGGTTTGGTGTGGAATGAGGGAATCAATCAGCATAATGCACCATATTAATAAATCAAAGAAGAAAAATTGCATGATCTTATTGATTGGCACAGAAAGGGCATTTGACAGAGTACAGCATTCGTTCTTGATAAAAATGCTACAATGTATGGGAATTGAGGGTGGCTTTCTCAGTATGATAGAGGTCATACCTGGGAGGCTCACAGCTGGCACTGTACTCAATGGTGGAAGACTGGAAGCTTTCACGTTGAGATCAGGAACAGGGCAGGGATGCTGCCTGTCACTACTGTGTTCAGTATGGTGCTGGAGGTTCTGGCTAGAGCAATCAGGCAAGAGGAAGAAGTAAGGGGCATCCAATCTGGAGAAGAGGAAGTGAAACTTTCACTATTTTCAGATGATGTGGTCCTGTATCTGAAATTCTCAAAGGATCTACAAGGTTGCTAGAGCTCATGGGTGATTTGGGTAGGGTGTCAGGACGCAAGATCAATAAGGAAAAATCAGAAGCATTTCTATACAATTGTCAGGCCCAATCTTGGGAGGAGGTCAGGGAGAGAATTCCATTTACAATGGTGACTGAAAGACTCAAATGTTTAGGAGTGGGCTTAACCAAGGATATGGGGCACGTATATTCAGAGGGCTATGGTGCATTGTGAAGGCAAGTCAGAGGGGACCTAGATAATTGGAAGAACATTTCATGCTCATGGATTGGAAAACTGGGTATCATTGAGATGTCAATTCTACCCAGGTTGATGTACAGATTCGGTGCAGTTCCGAAGAAAATTCTACCAGCATTTTTAAACAAAGGATGAACACAATTGTCAAGTTTGTTTGGAGAGGTGGGAAGACCTGAATAGCCAGAAATATCTTAAAAAGGAAAAGTGGTATTGGAGGACTCTCACTTCCGAACTTTGGAATATGTTGCCTGGCTACAGTGATAAAAACAACATGGTATTGGTATAAGGAGGGAGCCATAGACCAAAGGGGCTGAATTGATGGTTCAGAGGCAGACCCTTATATATACTTTCAGGTGATTTTTGACAGGCCTGTCAGACTCGCCCAGCTGGGGCAGAACAGTCTATTCAATGGATGGTGCTAGGAGAGCTGGATATCCACCACTGGGGTAGAGAGGGAGGTCCCCTATCTTACACCTTGTACAGGAATTAACTCAGAATGGATTAAAGACCTAAATATAAAAGCAAGAACCACAGGCTCCTGGAAGAGAACGTAGGAAGGCATCTTCAAAACCTGGTGGTAGGTGGTGGATTCTTGAACCTTACACTGAAGGCATGAGCATCAGGAGAGGACAAGGATGAATGGGACCTCCTCAAACCTAAACATTTCTGTGATTCAAGGGACTTTGTCAAGGGGGTGGAGGGGGCAGTCCACTCAATGGGAGAGAATGTTTGGAGACCACATGTCCAGTGGGGGTTTGATTTCCATTCTGTACAGAGAGATCATATAACTCAACAATAAAAGAGCAGACAATCCAATTGAAAAATGGACAAAAGATTTAAAAATATTTCTCCAGGGAGGGGGGTACTAACGGCCAGAAAGCACATGAAAGAATGTTCCATATCACTAGCTATTAAAGAAATGTATCAAAACAACAACTAAAAGAAGAAGCACATGGAGTTAAAGCCTAGAGTATAGGTTATTAAGAGAGATGAGGAGGGTTGAGGACTACTGATGCTTAATGTACGTAGAAGTTTTAATTAACTTAACTGTAAAAGTGTGGATATATAGAGAATTGATTTTAACACATTATAGTGAGTAGCAGCTGGTTTAAAGATGGGATTGTGGTTGAAGGGAGTGGTCTGGGGAGGTAGACGTCAATTGAAAGATAGGTAGAGAAAAATCTAGGGACTGAATAACACAGTGAACCCAGAGGTGGATGAGAATTGTGGTTTGTAGTACAAATGCAAAAGTGTCCTTCTGTGAGCTAGAGTGAATGTATATCACCATTGCAGAGTAGTGGGAATGTGGAGAAGAATGGGGAAAACACAAATTGGTGTGACCTATGGACTGTGGTTAACAGCAATACTATAATGTTCTTGTATCAATGCCAAAGATGTACTCTGTTGATTATGGGGGGTATGGAAAAAGTGTACCAAATGTGTGCTATGGACTATGGTTGGTAGTAAGAGTCTGATGATATTATCTCATACTACGTAACAAATGTTCCACCATGGTGTGTTATGTTGGCGAAGGTGTGTTGTATGGGAATTCTACACATGTGCATGATTGTTTTGTGAGTTCAAAACCTCTGTAATAAAAGTATATTTTAGAAAATAAGGTTGGGGGAAAAATATACCAAATGTAAGATATTAACTACAGTTAGTAGTAATGGTTTGATGATGCTCTTGATAGTTTGTAGAAAATGTATCATAAAAATACAAAGTGTTGGTGAAGGGGTGATGTATGGGATCCTTGTTTGATGATACACATATTTGTTTTGCAACTTCACAACCTTTATTATACACTTATTATTTATGTATGTTCATGTATGAATGATATACTTCAAAAAAATATATGTTTTAAAAATCCATGGAACTAAACAAACAGTGAATGCTAAGGTAAACCGGGAAGTTAGTTAATAGCACAGTTACAGAAATGTGCTTTCATCAATTGTCACAAATGTATCATACCAATGCAAAGTGTTAATCATAGGGTGGTATATTGGAATCTGGGAATCCTGAATTTTATGCATGACTTTTCTGTAAACCCACAACCTCCCCCCAAAAAATGGTCTAGACTGGCTGGACCACAGAAAGATTGATAAAGCAGCACTAATTAGGCTGTTGGAGTAGGTAGGATCAGGCAAAATATGGACTAGTTAGCCCACATTAATGATTTTGGAGTATGTCTTCAATGGGAAGCCTCTGAAGACTTAATCATTTTAATCAGTAAATCAGGATTGGAAATGAAGCTACCTAGGAAGAAACTGTGGAAAATCTTATTATCTGACAACTTGGACCCCTGTTAACCTGAATGCAAAGCCAAGTTTTTTGTGTGATCTGTATGAATGGAACCACTACCAACACGAAAAAAAGGCACAGGGAGTGGAGAGCTTGAAGGAAAAAAAAAACGATTTCAAAGTCAGACCATGGAAGCTGAAGTCTTGGCTAAAAACATTTTCTCAGTCCAGGAGAGGGACCCTACCCATGGGCATGGAAAGGATAAGTATATCCCATCACTTGAAGAGGTGAACCTTCCAACATGTTGTTCAGGGAAAGTGCTGCCGCCCCAGGCTTTAGAGAGGATAGAGTATAGTACCTGGCTGGGCCTGGGGAGAGTCTAGCCATTACCCCAATATTCTTGGAGGGTGGAACTAGAGTTCATCCACCACCCAGATGCTTGAAGAGGGTGGAGCCGAGAACATGGGCAAGTCCTTAGAAAAGGTAGGGTCTCCAATCCATCAAACACCAAGGACAAGAATCTATGGCTCTGTAGATGACTCTTAGACCTTGAAATCATGGAGTATGACATACAAGTTTTTGGAACTGTTTGGGACCTGTGACTTCTGTTTTCCTTCCATTCGCACCTATGGCAATAGGAATATTTATTCTATGACTGTCGCTCCTTTGTATATGGGAAGTAGATAACTTGTTTTCTAAGTTTCACAGGTCCACAGCCTGAGGGGAATTTTGCCTCAAGACAGACACACCTATAAATGATTTTGATGAGATTTACTTAATACTGTTACTGAAATGATTTATAACCTTTTGAAATATTATAATGGAATGAATGTATTTTGCCTATAGAAAGAACATTTGTTCTTGGGCTCTAGAAGGTGGAATCTGGTAGTTTGAATATTTTGTGGCCTCCCCAAAATATTACTCTTTAATTAGCCCTTTCCTGTGGATGTAAACATATAGGGAACCTTTGATTAGATTAGATTTTGTTAAGGATTGTTTGATTAGATTACTCTAGAAGGGCCTTGCCCAGGGTGCATCTTAATCCTCTTATTGGAGTCCTTTGTAAATTGGGATTGGTGGAGCCACAGAAAAAGAGAGAAACCTTGAGACACTGAGAGACAGAGTCCAGAAGAAAAGGCAGAGACCTGCAGTCACCACCATTTACCTTATAGAGGAGTTGAGGATCACACACAGCCATTTTCAATGAGAGACCCTCACTTGATACTTAGATTTGGACATTTTCCTCAACTGCGGAAATGTAGGCTCATGAGTTTCTAAATCCATATTGTAAAAGTCAACCCTTACTGGTATATTGCTTTGGAAGCTTTTGGCAAGCTAAACCAGTGGTTTTTATTTGTTTGATTGTAGGTTTCCTTTTGTTCCACCTGTTCATATTTTCCCATAGTGGATTATATATTCTATGAGGGGCAGTGCCGTGGAATGCCAATAATTGGAGGGAAGGATTAGTCTTTTCACTGATAAAGATTCCTAAAAGTGACATTATTCTGTGTTTCCAGAATGATATATTTATAGTCTCAACACTTTAAACACTTTTGCTTAATATTATGTTAATGTAGAGGACAAAAGATTTAGAAACTTATTTTTCACATACTCAATTAGATATTTATGAAGTAATTTAGAAAGGATGTTGTGCCAAAATGTGTTCTGAGCAATAAAAATCTTAACCCTTTCCTGTGGGTGTGAACCCATTGTGGATGGGAGCAATGAAATATGCTATTTTTGGTCAAAGAGTGGAGACGGTAGTTGAGTTTTGTACTTAATGCTATTATTGGAGGAGGTATGAAAGAAAGCCACTTGGAGCAGTAGAAGCTAAATGTCAACAGAGTCTGGAAGAAAGAAGGGGACATGGCCCTGTGACAGGAAAGCCTAACTCCAAGGTTTCCAGAACCCCAGAATACCACTAAAACCCAGGAGGAAGCAAGAACTCCAGGTTCAGAAATCGTGAGATAAGTTTATTCATTAAACCAACCTGCTGTGTGGTACCTACCGTAGCACCAGATGAACTAGGTTGGATTACACATAAAATAAATATTTCTAAAATCTAGAATCAAATTTCCAACAGGCTAATTATTTCATATCTTCTCTTCATCCAATAAAATTTGCTTACCAAGTTTCCGAGTCAAACCACACCCACACACAGCCACATAATGAAAGTCCTTTTACCTATTTTAAGAACTCTAAAAACAAACAAGAGCACAAATTCTGAGGAAAACCTATGGGTAAAACACCATCCTGCTGAACCTCACAATCCAGTATAACAAGTTTCAAAAATGTATGTCACAAGAAAATAATGAAAATTAAGTTATGGTTTATACATTTCATTGTTTATAAATAACTTGTTGAAATTATTTGACATATTTGTATAGATTAGAAGTATGCCAATAAGTCAATAACTTGCAAAATGCAAAAGGAATATTCAGTAAATGATACAAGAATGACATATTATCTTTGTGGTCTTACAATCTGTGTTGCTTTCCTGAAAGCCTCTTTGATATCTTTATTCCTCACACTATAGATGAGAGGGTTGAGCAATGGGTTCAAGACAGTGTAAAACAGTGCAGCCACTTTGTCTCTCTCCAGGGAGTTGGTGGAGCTAGGTCTTGAATACACGAAGAGCAAGGATCCGTAGAAGAACATGACTGAAATCAAGTGAGAAGCACAGGTGGAAAAGGCTTTCCACCTTCCAGAGGCAGAGCGGATTCTCAGGATAGCCAGAAGTATGTTGAAATAAGAAACCACGATGGCAAGTAGGCTGGAGAGTACTGTGAACCCCACCATTCCCAGAAGGACTTTTGCATAAATCCAGCTCTCTGAACAGGACATTTTTACCAATGGTGATGCATCACATAAGAAGTGGTCAATGATATTTTTACCACAGAAACTCAGGCGGAAAGTGTTGGCAGTATGGACTATGGCATTTATGAAACCTCCTAAGTAGGCACAAGCAACAAGACCAATACAGAGAGACCGGGACATTGTACCTGAATATCGTAATGGGTTACAAATTGCCACATAGCGGTCATAAGCCATGACTGCTAGGAGATAGCACTCAGTGTAGGCTACAACACAGGAAAAGAAGAACTGGGCCCCACATCCTGCTAAGGACATATGTTTATCTTCTGATACACAAACAGTCAGGATTTCAGGGGTATACACAGATGTGTACCAGAAGTCCAGGAAAGATAGATTGCCAATGAAAAAGTACATAGGTGTGTGTAGGCGGGAATCAAACCAGATTAAGAGAACCAGGGTTATGTTCCCTGACAAGGTTACCAAGTAAAGTATCAGAAATACTACAAATAGAATCAGCTGCAATTGGGGATCTGTAGTGAGTCCTACCAAGATGAATTCAGTCAGGATAGTGCGATTTCCCACTTCCATATATACAGAGGAAAAACCTGAATAATTATGACAGAAAAAACAATTTAATGAAACAGCTACTGCAAGAGCCAAGCAAAGGCATCAGTTAAATCAACAATTACTGAGAGACTTTTTTATTCCTAAATATCTAGAAATATAGAATTTCAGTCTGTGATTTGAGAAGACCACAGAAATAGAAGTCAGAATCTGGATTTAAATCTAGGAGTCTTTACTTATTAATCTAAAAGAGGAGCCAATCCCATATTCTCATCAGACATCAAAGTAATATAGGACCCATAAAGTTTATCACTAGCTCTTGAAAGCTCATGTAATAGAGCAAAGTAGACATAAATTAAAACACTAAGCCAAAGTTTGGCACATTTTGGGCACTGAAAAAATATTAGGATCCTTCTGCATATTATTGAGAACTTCTGAGTCAGGCATTTTGGAGATACGTATATAAATACTGATATGGAGCCACTTCTCCTTCCATTATTAGTCAAAATAGCAAAAATTGTCAATTATTCACTACGCCAGTTACTATTCTAAGTCTTATACTTAATGCACATAATCTTCACTGCAGCTTTACAATGTACATATTAAAAAGATTCTCTTATTAGAGGTGATGAAACAGAAGGTTAAGAGATTTAAGTAACATGCCCAAGTTTGTAAAGATGGTAAACATAAAACTGGTTGTTGAAACCCAGAATCTTCTCAGTCAAGAGCCCATTTTCTCAACTGGTAAACCATTTTCCTCTTTTATAAGAGAATTTTTTTCTCTCTCTTACTTTCCTGACAAAGGCAGTGCTCTAGCCCTCTGATGACCTGACTTTTTTTTTCCTTTTAAAACAGCTTTAAATATATTTATCTTAAGAATGCTTTGTTTTCCAATATCCTGTGGTGTGTGAAAGGTTTTTGCTGGTTGGACTAATTTTTGATACTCTGAATGTTGAACATTAGGAAGAACCCAGGTTTTGGTGTCAAGGCATTGAGGAACCATGACTCAATCAAAGCCTAAATCTTCATGCTCCAAAACTTTCCAGAGAAACAGATGCAGCCATCGATGTAAAATCATTATCATTGCTGAATTAGAGGTGATGGTCTCGGTAGCCCAGCTGTATGCCCCTGCCTAAAATGGCAGTAGAAGAGAACTAAACCCAAGAAAGAAATGTGGATTATTGATGTCTGAAAGATTTACCTTTGAGGTCAGTCAGAGTCAGTGTTGTAATGAGAATGCAAACTAAATCTAACTTGAAATTTAGCATTCCTCCTTGATAGGAAGGAAGATGTGTGTGTCCTAATGTTTCATATATACATGGTAATGTTCAGTGAAGATGCAATTTGATTGGTGAAACTGGATAACAGCAACTTGGGGTCCTGAAGGCCTTTCTAATTCTCTAACTGATCCTATTTAAGGGGCCTCTATTCATTAGCACACAAAATTCAGATTTTTTTCCCAATGCTTGAGGTTCGTTACAAGTTTCTTTCAACTTCCTTTTACAATCTTCTGTCCCACTACTTGTTTTCACCCACTCAGGAATTCAACTCAACTAAATGGCTCACATGATTAATTTTCCTATAATTAAGGATAGTCAAAGTTAGATATATAGCACTGTTATCATTTATTTGTATGCTAAAATATTTTTCTTACATCTCCAGCCTTAAATCTTGTTTATATGGTAGGAATTTAGCATTATTGTTATGCATGATGCACAAAATTGGGAGTAATAAATGCATTTCTTCAATAGTTACCCAAAACTTTCTCTACTACTTATATATTGGTGAATTCATTTAGTATTTGAACTTATATTGGCGCTATAACATTTACTCAGACAAGGAAAGTTATCTGGGACTTACTAATTTCATTTATGTTCAAATAATTTGGGCAGCATTGGAAACACCTGACAGAATCAATCACTATATATATTTTTTTCCTCTCTAATGGGTTTAAAAATGGGTAAAATAAATTTTCAGCTGTATTTCTCAAAATTCTTTCCCAAAAGAACACATTTTTAAAGGAGAGCTAAAATATGACTTGCATTGATCCAGATGGTAATTCCTTGTAGAGGTAAGGAGAGAGGGTAAGAGTAGTCAATCAAAAGAAAGAATATATACCACATTCCTCACATTCCAGCAAGCCTGGTAAATTCAAGGAACTAAGACTGATTAAATACAGATGTGGTGGAATAAGGCCCCATGAGATGAGCCAGAAGGGTCACCAAATCACAAACCTCTTTGAAATTCTTGTTGAGATGTGGCTCTTTAAACCAATCCAAATGGAAGACTTTGTCATAGGAGGGAGTTATGTAATCAGACCTACACCTTTTTCCTTCACTCTGGCTGCGGGTAAAGGAATGAATTGAAGGGAACAAGGGTTCCTTTTTACATGGAAACTCCCTGAAAACCTCACAATCTATTGCCTCTTAACCATTCCTTCACCAGAATCAGAAAAGGAATGTTAAGAAGTTCTGGAAAGAATGACTAAAATTATATAAACTGTGTCCTAATTCTGGTGGACAAGACGCAGACTGTTACTCTCAACCTTTCCTCCAAACAGGAATTTATATTTATACAATGGTTTATCCTCAAGGTGCAGTAAACTACTAAGTACAAGATCCTTTCAAAGTATTCATTTGTAAGAGAAGCTTCCTAACTCCATTTAAACATGGAAATACATAGTACTGAAACTGGTACATAAATGTACTTGATGAAAGCTTTTAATACTCCATTGAAAGTCTTGTGTACAATATAACTGTAGCACAAATTCATAACATTTTATTTTAGTAACAAAGTTCTGATGTTTAAAATAGATAAGAAATAACAGAAACCACAAACCAATGATCTTTAGGGATATCGGGAAAAAATGGCTCCTTGGTTTCAAGAGTGGATTTTGTTTTTCTACCTCTTTACATAGGATGAACTTATGGTTTATTTGATGATTGGGTTATAGAATAGGCTATGCTATGTGAATCTGGCATGTTGTGGTCTCAAATAGAATTGAAATTTGCTCTTCTCATCAAAGAAATCAAACTGGGTTAGTTTTTTAGAAATCTGATCAGGTTTTCCCTGTCTTCCTGCTAACAATAATCTGTCCTCCGGGAATACGAGTAGAGCTATTTTAGATCATCCAGCCTGTACTGAGTGAAAAGTGAACACAAACACTTAACAAGACAGCTAAGAGCAGACAGGTCAGGCATAGGCAGAATCGCATAATTGAAATGATACCTGATTTCAAATCAGATTCTACCCCGTGAAGATTTGTAATCTTGGGAAAGTGTTTCAGAAGCCCCCAATTAAAGATTTTCCACCTCTGAAAAGGAAAGAAAAATATCAAAGTTATAAGATAAACTGATTAATAAAGAAAATAGAGGTGAAACGTGGAGACCAGTGACTGACATAAGTTTAAACTGAATGACCATAGATATTGTTATTCTGAATGAGAAGAATAAGACCTGACTTATTTATAAAATTTGAGCCTGGGGAAGAAAAATAAGGCCAAAGTTCTAGTAGAAGACAGTGTAAAACCAAGCAGAGTCATTGTTCAGAACCCTAATCAATTTTTAAGTTTTGAAATTTTCCCCATACCCTAATGTATTTTGACAAGAGTATTTTTAGAAGTATGAAGCTCAATGTCTTTGGATTACAGAATCCTGTTTTCATGGCCAGCCCCAAAACGAACTTCCTCTGTTACACTGAGCTTCACCCTTCCACCCTGGAATACAATTCATCACTGAAAAATTTTGGTTGAACTTCTTTCCTGCACCCACATTCTACATTTCCAATTTGTTAAAATCTCTTATAGAATCAATCAGAAATATAAAAATATATAATCTCTACTATAACATGGAGTGGAAGAAGAGATTAGCAATACTTTTACACACGTATCTTTGGGTACAGGACACTATCACCATCTTGTCTGAAGTGAGAGACACAATGTACTAGAGATGAGCATTGTTTGACTCCACAAAATGCATTCTTATAGTTGTTTCCCTAAAATGCATTCATGGTAGTTTGTATATGTACTATTCCATCTATTCCTTGATATCATCAAATAGTCAATGCCTCTTAACTCTTTGTAATAATGGACATCTCCAAGTCCCTAATAGAAACAAAGATATGCATTTGCATAAACATGAAAAATTTTAGTAGTTTTAGAAACTACCAAAAATCATGGAATTTTTGTTTACTCAGATTAAAAAATCCACGCTTAGAAGATGCCTAAATTTTCCCCGTAAAAATATTCTGTGATTATAAGAGATGAACAATAAATGTGTCAAAAATAGCATGTTAAAGCCAAATTTGTATTTTTCACTTCCAAAATTTTATCTATCTGCTAATTTCCAAGATCAGGTAATAAAGTTAAACTCTTCCAGCTTGACAAGGTGAAAATGTAGCATTAACCTACACACTTTCCCTCGTACATTCCCTTTAATCTTCCAGGAAATCCTACGGTAATCTGGTGTAATTACTTTCATAATTTATTCTGAACCTGGTTATTTCTTTCCACCTGCACTGCTACCACCTGTGTCCAAACACCCTTATTTATGCCTGGAGGGTTTTGATAATCTCCTAACTGGTCCTAACCTCTGTGGCCTCAGTGTCTGCAGCTACGACTGCTTGTAAAAATGCAGGTCATGACACATGTGTCCTTAAAATTCTGTAAGAGCTCCCATTTTAACCTAAGGTCAAATTTCATGCCATGTCCTCTAGTTCTCCATGAGCTAACTTTCCATTAATCAGTATCCTTATCATCTAACACTTGCCCACTCTTTAACCCAGCCCCTTCAATGTGGGCTTTCTCACTGTTTCTCAATAATTCCAACCACAAAAAATAAATTCCAGCCATGACTCAAAATCCAAGATGTTGAAGAGTCTGCTCCCTCTGCCTGGAGCATTAGTCCCATAAATAAGGCATGACTCTTCCTTGCTCCCATTAAGTTGCTTTAATTTGTTATTTTTCAGTTAGGCCCACCTTGATAATTTATTTAAATATGAATGTCCACCTCTACCAAAAACCCCCTTCCTTCTTACTCTGCCTAGAAATGGCTCTGTTTCTCCCCATATATATTTTCTTCTTCTGTCTCCTATTGCTTTATTAATTGCCTTTTTTCCAAGACCAGAATATAACTTCTATAAGGGCAGAAAAAAATACTCTGTTTTGATTGTTGCCATATCTCTAGCATATTGAAGAGTTCCTAATAGAAGTTGGTTGTCAATAAAGAACACTTGGATAAATAAAAGAATAGTTACCTTTATATTTTGAATGACTTTATCCCAAAGCACTTTCTGTAAACAAACTGCATTTAGGTGGAGTTAATCAGGTTATTATATCATAAGATTAATAAAAAGATTCGGAAAGCGGACTTGGTCCAGTGGTTAGGGCGTCCGTCTACCACATGGGAGGTCCGTGGTTCAAACCCCTGGCCTCCTTGACTCATGTGGAGCTGGCCCACACGCAGTGCTGATGCGCGCAAAGAGTGCCCTGCCACACAGGGGTGTCCCCTGCGTAGGGGAGCCCCACGCGCAAGGAGTATGCCCCGTAAGGAGAGCCACCCAGCGCGAAAGAAAGAGCAGCCTGCCCAGGAATGGTGCTGCACACACAGAGAGCTGATGCAACAAAAAGAAACAGATTCCCGTGCCGCTGACAACAACAGAAGCAGACAAAGAAGACGCAGCAAATAGACACAGAGAATAGACAACCGGGGTGCGGGAGGAAGGGGAGAGAAATAAATTTTTAAATAAATAAATTAATTAATTAATTAAGAGTCAATAAAAATAGGATTCATTCCCAAAATGAACTGCAGTTCATACAGAAATGCCAAATAAAAGGCACAAAAAATATCAGAACCAATCATGCTAAATCATACCATATAGAATGGTTTCTCAAAACGTATCTTCACCTGTAGCAGTACAGTTCACTTCACTGGGAGCAATCAAAACATTACACTTCTCCTACTTTGTGGAAGTAGCTGGTCCCTCCAGCATATGAAGATCAGCATCAGGGAATACAAATACCATCTACTGAAGCCTGGACAACACAGAGTAAAACAATCAGAGTCAGAACACATGTCACTTTTTTTTGTCCCCTTGTTTTCTCCACTGTGGAAATGAATATACATGGGCCCCAGTGTAACAGATTGATTTTCCACTTCTAAGAGAAGGCAAGATACAGCATTGAATAGCACTCTATTTTAGAAGGGAGCACACAAATGTGTGAATGTGAGAGTGCATGAGTGTGCATGTGGATGTGTGTGTGCATGTAATTGCATGTGTGGGTGTGGGTGTGTTTGGCACAGCTAGAGCCAGTCCAGACTCTGCTGCTTCATACCCAGTTTCAGCTGAGTGTACTGAGACAACAGAAGGCTTAGGTGCCCTTTATCCCACTGCTCACCCTTGGTCTGATCAGTGAATTCCTGTCCTGAAAATGACTTTTTATTTCCCCTCTCTGTTGGTCTTTAGACTGCCTTTTCTGTACATGATATATTTAATTCTTCAACAGCCCTTGGGGAATCATTCCTGAAAGCACACAGAAATATTTGTCTCTACTCCAAGACTCAATTAAAATACTGTGGTCTCCAAAGAATTAATTGGAATTAATGTGCAGTTGGTGGATGATACATTAATTAGGATATGATGAAACAAGAAATGTTTTATTGCAAATTGACTCCATTGTTATTTGTTGGAAAATAAACTTTAAACATGGTTGAGAATAGAAATTTTTCAAATGGTACCAATTAAATTTTATACAAATACTGTATGCTCCATAATTTGGTTCCTTGTCATAGACTCTTTCTATGTCTAGACTATGCTTCACAAATTTTTCCCTCAGTAAACCCATATCAGTTCTTGGAAATCAACTATAGGATCATGTTATGAGGGCAAAACCTCATATCTTGCATTTAAAAGTACTACTACAATTAGGAAATATTTTGCATCATCATGAAATTGACTCTGTTTTTAATTATAATTTTACCATAAATAAAACTGGGGAAGAAAAAAGAATACAAAATTTCATGGAAACTTAATTGTCATAAATTATTGCATTACACAAGAAAAGATTTCACTCTGAATATAATGTTAGAGCTGAAGGTTTTGAAATATATCTGTCAAAAAGCTATCTATCTTTTCTCTCATTCAGATATAATAATTTCACTTTTTATTCTGTAACTTTGGAGAAAATTTCTGTTGATCAAAGCTCACAACAAGTTTAAGTAAAGGAATTTATTGTGTCTTGCACCTCAGGAAATCTATTATCTTTATACAACAGCAAGACAGAAACAAAAATGAGAATAAAAAATTTAAAAACTTTCTTCCAGGTCCATTTTTAATAGGTATTTTCTTACAACAATGTGCCTAATACTCTTTCCTAAGTAGTGCAGTATTTTTGAGTCCTAAGTTCTGAGTTTGTCCCCATGATTTCTCAACATTGAATTAAATGATTTGAAAATAGTTCAATTTTTAATCCTAAAAATCAGGACATCGTACATAATTTTTCAGGCAATAAATGAACGGTAAAGCAGAAGTAAGATAAAAATCATAGCATCTTGAAAACTTCTCAAAATAAGAGTTTGTTTGTAGACTGTATTCCAATCAAACAGAAATAGCAGTTGTCCCAAAATTTCCAGCCCACTCAATAAATTTTAATATATTGCTGAATTTTATTCAAATATATTACTACACAACTTAAAAAGACAAAAGCAAGAATATGTTTCTATATTATGTAATGATTTTTTTTTTTGCTTTCTTGTTTTGCTGTTTTCTGAGTGTTCATACTGACTACAGTGACATGGACATAACATAATATAGTCTTTGTTTACTAAAAATTTTCATTTAAGTAGTCTTGATTTTATCAAACTTTTTCTTTAGGGTAGCTTTCATACCTTCATTTCTTAAGCTATAGATCAGAGATTTCAACATTTCAACTGTCACATTAGAGAAAATAGACAATGTTTTATCCCATTCCAGGTCATACCTAGTGTATGGTCAGGGAAAAATATGACAACTGAACGATAGTACAAGGGACAGCTGTCAGGCAAGAGACAAAATTGGAGTGGACCTTGAGACAAACTGGGTAGAACAGACTTTCAAAATAGCAGGAAGGATGAAGGCGTAGAGGAAAGATTAAGGATGGTGGAACTTAGGACTTTGGAGGTAGGCATGAAAAAGAGCACAGCATGGTAGTTCTCCTTAGCATTACAAGCTAAATTCTCAAGGTAGGGAAGATAATAGAATAAGTCATTGAAGATATTGCTGCCACAAATTTCAAGGAAGCCACCAGACATAGAAGCTTAAAGAAGATTGGCACATAAGCTCATGAACATTGCCTGGGAATTCAAGAAAAGCTGGATATTGCCAATACTCACCATAAGTCATGATAACCAATAGATAACACTTACAACAAGCCAACCCAATAATGAAGAAATAATAAACAAAGGAGCCAGCAATGCAGAACATGTATCTGAAGATGTAGGCCATCAGGATTATGGTCTAGGAAAAAAAAATACAGAAGAATTCCAGGGGACCAGGATCAACAGTTTCCCAATGAAAAAACACATAGGTGTATGGATTTTTCTAAGACACTGAAAACATCACTAGTGAAGAAAATGAAATAGCACACTTTCTATACCCCTAAATCAGTTGTGAACCCTAAAAAGAATGAACTGCTTTACTTGGTGAAATTTTTATTGCATTAAATTTGGGTTTCTATGGCCCCCTTGTGTGCAAAGTTTAATAAGTGATCATGAATTAAAATGCTATTATCTCCCACTCCACAACATGTGCACCTTTAGGTTATTAAAAAATCCAATTGACACACATGCATTGCTCATGTTGATCCATATTCATGTTGAATTTGGTGCTATTCCTTTTTGTATTGCTGAAAATATGTTCTGTGCTGCTTTCCAAAATTTTATGCTTTAAATTTAAATTCATCCTTTTGTTGGGAGAGTGAATTGTGTATAATCCCTTGTGATTACGCTTATACAAATTGGGGACAATGGATATTATTTTTCTAAAAAGGGAGAGATTTTGAAAGGATGCCCAGACTCTTTTCAGTTCTTTTATCTTTCTCCAGAGAATTATTTGGAGAAGCATCATCTTATTAGAATTACTGTATTTTGGAATATACTTACAAGTTTAATAAACTATACTTTCATTGAAGTACGTATATTTTCTTCAAATTTTTGATCCACAAAACCAAGCACAAAATTTGGAATAGAGTGAAATACATGAAATTGTTGAATAAAAGTCTAGTTCATTTTAGATAAGTGGAATTTGAGATGACCTCTACCCATGTGATGCTCAAATACATCCTGAGGAGACTTTGAAAATACTAAGTGATAGATAATTGTTTTCATATTAATGGTTAGATTTTCTATGGAATTAAAAGTTAGGAAAAACACTGGCTAAAGCAATAGCTTGAGGCAAATTATGGAAGGCGGCTCTGGAATTCTTCCCTTTGAGGTTGATTTAGGATAGTGAAGTTTTGCTAGCAATGGGGGAAGCCCATCTCTGCTTGTCTAACTTACAACCCAGATTCTGCTACTGCAACTGATCACAATACAAGGATTAAATTTTGTTTGCTAGGTTTCTGATCTAAAACAGGGGGAGAATTTCATTTTCCTCATAAGGTTGTTGGAAAAATTAAATGAGATAATGTATGTAAAGGGTTTTCATTAATACCAACTAAAATCACAGAAAGAAACAAAGGAACACAACAAATACAAAATGAAAGATAGAATTAAGGGGGACAAAGAGAGCGAGAGATACAGTGCCTGTCCATGTGAAATTTACATCCTCATGATGGGGATAATCAAATAATGGCATAAATCTATGATTATAAATTATGAAAAATGCCATGGACAAAAATTATAAGGTGTCATGATGTTATATCAGAAGGCTCAAAATAATGAGGGATCTTAGGGAAGGTTTATCTAGGGAAATAATATTTAGCCTGAGAACCAAAGGATGATAATAGAAGCTTGTTAGACAGAATGATGATGAGGGTTGGGTGGCTGGCTGCAAGGAGGATAGAGAGAGCAGCCCTGCAGAGGGTATATCAGGTGCCAAGTTGCAAGGTAAGAAAAGCTATTGTGTGCTCAAAAAAATGAAAGAATGAAAGAAAGGCTGGGCACCAGAGATTTAAATAAAGTTTACACTGAATTAGATAGTTCCAGTGGGTAGGGCCATTAGCCAGACAACCCTCATCAAATATTTTAGAAAGTAATCTAAGTGTTACAGAAAGTAATTGAAGAGTTTTAATAAAATGCATGGTTTGGCCAAACAGAATTTTTTTTAAAATCTCTTGACAATGAGAAAAATAGAAGGAAGAAAGCAGAAAGAGCCAAATGACTTACACACATACTCTCTCCCTCATTCCCCACACCCACCTGGGACAGAAACTCGAGTGAGAGCTGATGGCACATGGACAAGGTAGTTAGAAATAGATATGTAATAAATAGGTAGATCTGAGAGATAGTTAAGCACCAATGCGTACAGGAGTTGGTGATGAGAACTCTGAAGCCCCAAATATTCCTGAAATTAACCTTGTCATTGAAATATGTCCTTCTTTCCTCAGGTAAATAGATTGCCAAAAAAAAAAAAAAAAGGAAGAAAACAAACCTTTCTATGTCTTCATCTAGGATGTTACCTTGCAAGGGTTGCCAGTGACTTCTCAGTCCATAACTTCAGCACTTTTTTTTCCAACCCCAAAAAGAGAGTTAAATCCAAAAATAACACATATAAGGAGTACAAGGAACTCTGGAAGGACATGGCATACACATCTGAGGAGTGGCAAGTATTGCTAATTGTCTTAAGCAGGGTCTTGGAGAAGGCCTGGGAATTAATTCTAAGGCTGCTGATCAAAGGCTGATGTACTATTATGTAACATCAACAGAAGTGTGTAACCAATGTGGTTGAGATAGGAGACCATCCTTACAAATTGTAAAGGAAAGAGCTTTCCTTCCAAAAGCGCAGGGAAATATGTATGTTGGAGTTAATAAATTATATGCAACTGCTCAACCATCACCTAAACCTGTGGTTTTCCAATCTTTTGTATTCAGGACCTCTTTATACTCTCAGACCTTTTTGAGGACCTCAAACGGATTTTGTGTACTTGTTATGTCTAATGATATTTCACAAATAAGAAATTAAATAAGTATGTCAGTATTTACTTAGTAATGCATTAGCAATAACAATAACTCCATTACATATTCACATAAATAGCTGTTATAAAAATAATTACATTTCCCATAAAATATGCATTAAGTAGCATGTCATAGTGTCTTAGTCAGCCAAAGGGGTACTGATGCAAAATACCAGAAATTGGTTGGTTTATATAAAGGGTATTTATTTGGAGTAGAAGCTTACAGATACCAGGCCATGAAGTATAAGTTACTTCCCTTACCAAAGTCTATTTTCATGTGTTGGAGCAAGATGACGGCCAATGTCTGGAGAGTTCAAGCTTCCTGGTTCCATTCTTTCTGGGGCTGGCTTCTCTTTCCTCTATGAGCTTACTACCTGGGGCTCCAGTTTAAGGCTTCAGCATCAAACTCCAACATCAAAACCCCTTAACTCTGTCCATTGACATGCCTTTTATCTGTGAGTCCCCACCCTTTGGTGGGTCGGAACTCAATGCCCTAATAGCACAAGAGTTTTACATAATTATTTAATCAAGTAAATCTATGAATCTGATATAATCTAATATGCCCAGAGGAAAAGATCAATTTACAAACATAATCCAATATTTCTTTTTGGAATTCATTAATAATATCAAACTGCTACACATAATTTTATATTTTTGAAATTTTTAAAATTTCCAAATCAGTTGGATTATCACATATTCAATTTGTTAAAATATGTTTATTTATTCACTTAGTTTAAAGAACCTTTAGATTACATAAATGTTACATAAAAATTATAGAGAATTTCCATATGCCCCACTCTCCCATTCCCACATTTTCCACATTAACAACATTGATCATTAGTGTGGTACATTAGTTCTAATTGATGAACACATATTGAAGCATTGCCACCAAGTGTGAATTACAGTTGACATCATGGTTTATACTCTGTCCTGTGCAATTTTGTAAGTTATGACAAATGTATAATGGCCTGAATCCATCATTTCAATGTCATGCAGGGCAATTCCAATATCCAAAAATGCCCCCATATTGCACCTACTTTTCCCTCTCCCTCCTCCCCTCAGACCCTCCATGGCATCTGCCTCCACATCAATGATAAAATGTTCTTCCATTGCTAGAATAACAGTACGTTTATAGTAGAATAATAGTAAGCCTATTTTAGTCCATTGTTCATTCCCCAATCTTGAAGATTTTGGGATGGTGATGCCCTCTCTGCCTCCAATTGAGAAAGGGCTTAGATCCCGTGTGGCAGATGGATGGAACTTTCTTGCTTGCAGTGCAGACTTTCTCTGTTTCTTGGGATGGGCATTGTCCAATATAATCACCTTGTTAGTTGTCCTGGGTGCATCCATTGAACTTGAGAGCAGATGTTGCAACTCTGCTGAGATTCAGGGCCCAACTAACATATGGACTGTCAAAGATTTAAATTTCTTTGACATGTGCCTATCCAGAGTAATACAAGCTATAGGTTTGAAAAGAAGGGGCAGAAGAGGCATTTGTAGTGAAACTACAAATGAGCCCATTCTGTCACACTGGGGAACATAACCTCCAAGGTAAGGCCCACTGGCAGGATGCCAAACTCCTGAGCTATCTGCTTTGCCTATAGTATTTGGATGTCTCTAGTGCCATCAAGAGCCCCACTTTTTGAGGCGATATACTGTAGCAGTCAATGAGATTCTGCTGAGACATGCATAAGCATAACCTCTGGAAAGACTTCCAACTCACTTTGAAATCTCTTAGCCATAGAAACTCATGTGCATTTACCCTTTCCCCCATTTGGTCAAGGTCTTTTTCAAGGTGCATTCCTTGTCAGCACTTATAGATAATCTCTCAATGCCAGGGAAGATTATCCCCAGGAGTCATGTGCATGCCACTAGGAAGGTAGTACATTTATATGCTAAGTTTGGCATAGAGAAAGGCCACATTTGAGCAATAAGAAAGCCCTCAGGAGGTAACTCTTAGGCAATATATAACACTAGGCTAACTTTCAAATTCACAAGAAAATGTTCATATGTACAGTCATCATTGTCTAGGGCCTGGCACGATGGTCTTTCCTCCTCCACTAGGCCCTGCTTCTGTTTTAAGGGATTCTTGCTGTACCATTAGAGAACGTAGCAGAGCCCCCAGTGTGGGAATTTGATATTCTTTCAGTTTTTGAGTGGATCTTCACCCACTGTGAAAATATCCCATGAACACTTGAACACATTCTTATGCCTTAGAGGCATGCCCCAGATAAAACCCCATCAATGCATTCTCCCATTACTGAAACCCTGCATTAATGTTCCTTCCCTGCAATCATTGTGAACCTTGAGCCAAAACCTCTCCAAAGATGAAGCCAAGAAAATAAGCAATTAAAAACAATAAGAATATCAAATAATAATGATAGTATTAAAAATAACATATAAAATACAAAAAAATAGAAAACAAAAATTTTAAATAAAAAAACTTCTTTAGACAATACATCTTATATCACTGTAAGATCTGTTGTCTTGGTATGTACAGTGAGATTTTCTCCCATATGTATCTTATACTTCTTTCATTTTATCTTCAAAGGAGCGTTAGGTCACAGAAAAGTCAAGTAGAGTATAAAGGGGATGACCATATACCCAGTGCCCTCCCCTTTTCTCTTCACCCCTATTCATAATAATTTACATATGAACAGTACATTTGTTGTAATAGAAGAACAAATATTGAAACATTGCTACTAACCATGGTCAATGTTTTACATTATGATTTACATTTTGGTCTGTGCACTTTATTTATTTTAATGAAATTAAAAATGACCTATGTCCATTATTGCAAGATCATGTAAAAAAACTCTAATGCTCTAAAAATGCCCTATGTGTTTCACCTATTCTATACTTCCCTTCCCCTATCCTTGGGACCTATGCTAACTACTCAGTTTCAATTTTTGAAGTATAAGATTTCTAGTTACTTGCAATAATATTGAGGGCTGTACATATTGGTCTGTATTCTTTTTTAGGCACTGCATATATTCTCAGGAGACTCTTGAACCTCTGTTTGAGAACATAGGATTTTCATGAATAGTCCAAGCCAATGACCCCCACCTTACCCTCTTCACAGACCAGTACTGCCAAAATCAATAGCATCACTGCACTACTGCCATGCCCATCCACTGTACAACTACACCCTTCCACCTTATGAGAGATTTTACCCATATGGGCATTGGCTAACAATTCCCTACTACCTTTCTGTCTCCTATAAAATGACTTCCAGACTCTAGTTCAGTTTGTCTGTTAACTTTGTTTTACTCATATGAGTTAAGTCATGTAATATTTCTCCTTCAGTTACTGACTTATTTCACTCAACGTGTCTTCAAGATTCATCCATGTTATCCAGTGTATTAACACTGCATTCCTTCTTACAGCTGAGTAATATCCATTGTATATATATACCACAATTTGCATATCTATTCATTTGTTGATGGACATTTGTGTTGCTTCCCTTTTGGCAATGGTGAATAATGCTGCTATGAAGATTGCTGTGCATATTGGTGTTCATGCCCCTGCTTTCAATTCTTCTGGATATATATACCTAGCAGTGGGATTGCTGAATCATATTGCAGTTCTATAGTTAGCTTCCCGAGGAGCTGCCAAACTGTCATCCACAATGTTTGAACTATTCTATATTCCCATGAGCAGTGGATAAGGGTTCCCTTTCCTCAACATCCTTTCCAACATTTGTAGTCCTCCATTTTTTTAAATGTTACATTCAAAAAAATGAGGCCTCCATATACCCCCCCACTCCACTCACCCCATTCCTTTTATAACAACAACCTCCTCCATCATCATGGAACATTCATTGCACTTGGTGAATACATCTCTGAGCACTGCTGCACAACATGGTCAATGGCCCACATTATTGTTTACACTCTCCCCCAGTCCTCCCAGTGGGACATGAGAGGACATACAATGTCCAGTAACTGTCCCTGCAGTACCACCCAGGACAACTCCAAGTCATGAAAATGTCCCCACATCACATCTCTTCTTCCCACTCTCTACCCTCAGCAGCTACCATGGCCACTTTCTCCATGTCAATGCTACATTTTCTTTGATTACTAATCACAATAGTTCATGAAAATCCACTCTAATCCATACTCTATTCCTCCATCCTGTAGACCCTAAATGGTTATGTCCACTCCACATCTATATTGAGAGAGGACTTAGATTCCACATGGATGATGGATGCAGTTCTCCTGCTTTCAGTTGTAAGCAATCTTGGCTCCCTGGTGTGGTGGTTGACATTCTTCTCCTCCATGTTAGCTGGCTGGGGTAAGTCCAATAAACCAGAGAGTAGGAGTTGCAAGTCTGCTGAGGCTCAGGGCTTGACTGAGCCATGGACAGTCCAGAGATTCAGGTCCCCCAAGTATACACTAAACCCCAGCACCAATCACAGGTCTGGTAAAAATAACAGGAGAGGCTTGTGAACAAAGATCACATCTGAGTCCAACTCCATCACACTCAGGAACAAAAACTCCAAAGTAGGGCCAACTAACATGACTCTGAACTCCATCTGCCATGGCCTTAGAACCTGTGGGTATCTGTAGCCCTCAGAAGAACCAATATCTGGGGTTGTATCTACTTTAGCTGTCTCTAGGACTCTGCTGAGGTATGCATAAGGGTGACCCCTCTGATCACCTCCTGACTCACTTTTGGAGATGCATAGCCACATAAACTCATTTGTCCTTTCCATTTCCCCCTTTTATACAAGGTCAAAAAACATTTTTAACTCCTGATATTATATGTAGGCTGAGTCTGAGTAGACTGGTCTGAGTAGACCCTTTTATTCAAGGTCTTTTTCTAGTTACATCATCAGCTGGTACTTGGTAATAATCCGTCAGTGCCAGGGAGGCTTATCCCCAGGGGTCCTGTCAAACAATGGGGGGAAGGCAATGCATTTACATGCTGAATTTGGCTTCGAGACTGACCACATTTGACCAACATGGAGAC
Source organism: Dasypus novemcinctus (assembly GCF_030445035.2). NCBI lineage: Eukaryota > Metazoa > Chordata > Mammalia > Cingulata > Dasypodidae > Dasypus > Dasypus novemcinctus. The sequence continues at coordinate 22,236,598 of NC_080682.1, read as the reverse complement.
TTTCAGGAGGTAACTGTTAGGCACCCCACGGCTATAGGCCTAGTTCTTATTTCAGGCACACAGGCTCACAAGCATAGTCATTAGTATCAAGGGCTTATTGTTGGACCATCCTTCTTATTTGTCTTTGCCTTTGCCCTTGAGGGATTGTTGCTGTTCCATTAGGGAATGTAATGGAGCTCCCCTGGCTAGGAACTCAGCACTCCCTCAGTTGTCATTTTTAACTGTAACCATTATGGAAATATCCAAGCATATTTATGTACCCTGGATATATGCCCTGGAGAACTCCCTCCCAACCATGAGCCCCTTAGCAATAACATCCCACACCAGTATTCCTCCTCTGCCATTGTTGAGCCTCTCTGTGATCTAAAACTTCTTCAAAAATGAAGCCTAATATATTGCCAGGTTCCATTAATAGTAAAATGGAGTTTAGTGATGGGTTTAAAGGTTAGATATAGAATACATACTGATTTAGAAAAATTAAAGTAAAAACAAATTGGGGTATTAGAAAATTTAAAAATTAAAAAGCTTTGTTTTTGATGTTTTGCCTTCTTTCACTGCAATAAGTATTGCCCTGTATGCACACTGGCAAGGCAACTTCTTCCATCTCTTCTTCAGTGTCTACATCCTTTCTTTTTCTTTTTTTTCCCCTAATTATTAAGCTTGTCTTCACAAAAGTTTTAGATCACATTAATTCTTATATACAATATACAGTACTCCCACATATCCAAAATAAGACACTTTGTCCCTTCCCCAGCAATAATCTTTTTACATGTTCATACTGTATTTATTGCAACTGATGTACAGATATTGAGACAATAGCTTTCAACCAACGTTACACTTGGGTTTATATTATGGTTTATATTTTAGACTATATAACTTTTTAAAATTTTAATTATCTTATGTTTTACATTATGATTTACATTTTAGCCTATAGGCCCCTATACATTTTTGGTGTAATTTAACATGTCCTATATCCATTCTTGCATAATCTTGTGGAACACTTCCAATGCCCCACAGTTACACTGATTCCATCTATTCAATACCTCTTTCCCCTCCCATCAGGGCCCACAGTGACAATCAACCTTCATTGCTTGAAGGGCCATGTTCAGAGATACTTGCAACAATGATGAGGGCTTGACATGCTCGACAGCCCTAAAGTATTGGGAGTCAACATTTCTCTCAAGAGATACAATTCCCTCTATTTGAGAACATCAGTCCTCCACAGGATGTGGGTATACCTTCACTCTCATTGTATGGGTCTCCATCCAATGCTATAACCCACTATCATAAAATGAGCACTCACACACTCCCTAGAAGGCTGTCCTGTGTCAGACTCTCCTCTTTAAGCATCTTAAACCAGTAACCTTCCTTATTATATTCTTAAAAAAGTTTTCTCAACATTATGCTCTCAACCACATACCTGACAATCTCCTACGTTCATATGTTCCCCCACCTTCCCCACAATTTCTTGGGCCATATCACCCATCGTCCAATCCTCTGCCCCCCTCAAGCCCACAAAGCCCCATCCAAAGGTATCCCTATGCCCCCATTTTATCCCTTCCCTGTACAAATACTTACCTCCAGCCTATCATAGATTTCACCCACGTAGGTGTCAGCTTGCAACCATCCTCTACCCCCCAAATTCCTTTAAGGCTATCATCCAGTCTCTAGCTCTCTGAGAAAGCTTGGTTTACTTATTCATATCATCGAGGTCCTGTAGTATTTGTCCTGCAATGCCTGGGTTGCTTCATTCAACATAAGGTTCTCAAGATTCAACCATGTTATCACATGTGTTTGTACTGTATTTGTTCTTATAGCTGAGCAGTGTTCCACTGTAAGTATATACCACATTTTATTTATTCATTTATCTGTTAATGGGCATTTGGGTTGATTCCAACTTTTGGCAATAGTGAATAGCACTGCTATGAACATTGGTGTGCATATATCAGGTTGTGTCCTTGTTTTCAGATCTTCTGGGTATATACATATGGCAAATCTATAGCTAGATTTTGGAGAAAGTGCCAAACTGCCCTTCAGAATGGCTGGATCCTTCTGCATTCCCACCAGCGGGGGATGAGTGTTCCCATTCCTCCACATCCTCTCCAATAATTGTAGTCTTCTGATTTTTTGACAGCTGCCAGTCTTATGGGAGTAAGATGGTATCTCACAGTTGTTTTGATTTGCACTTCCCTAATAGCTAGGGGTTTTGAGCATTTTTTCATGTGTTTTTTAGCCATTTGCATATTTTTGGAGAAGTGTCTGTTGAAAATTTTCCCCATTTTTTAAATGGGCTGTTTGTCTTTTTATTTTCAAGATAGAGGAGTTCTTCATATATGCAGGAAATAATTTCCTATCAGATACATGGTTACCAAATATTTTCTCCCATTGAGTAGGCTCTTTTTTACTTTCTTGACAAACTCCTTTGAGGTGCAGAAGGCTTTAATTTTGAGGAATTCCCATTTATCTATCTGTTCTTTTGCTGCTCCTGCTTTCAGTGTGAAGTTCATGAAACCATTTCCTCTTGCAAGTTCCTGTAGATGCTTCCCTACATTGTTTTCCAAAGTCTTTATGGTCTTGGGTCTTATATTTAGGTCTTGGATCCATCTTGAGTTGATTTTTGTATAAGGTGTGAGATGGTAATCCTCTTTCATTCTTTTACATATGGATATCCAGTACTCCAGGCACCATTTGTTGAGAGGCCATTCTCTCCCAGTTGAGAGGATTTGGTGGCTTTATCGAATATTATATGACCATACATCTGAGGATCTATATTAAAACTCTCAATTTGGTTCCCTTGGTCAGTGTGTCTATCCTTGTGCCAATACCATGCTGTTTTCACTACGGTAGATTTGTAGTATGTTCTGAAGTAAGGTAGTGTGAGTCCTCCAATTTCATTTTTCTTTTTCAATATGTCTGACTATTCGGGGCCTCTTTCCTTTCAAGTAAATTTCATAGTTTCTCTAGTCCATTAAAGCATGATGTGTTGATTTTTATTGGGACTGCATTGAATCTGTGGATCAGTTTTGGTAGGATAGACATCTTAATAATATTTAGTCTTTCTATCCATGAACAGGGAATATTCTTCCATTTATTTAGGTCTTCTTTGATTTCCTTGAACAGTGTTGTGTAGTTTTCTGTGTATAAGTCTTTTACGTCTTTAGTGAAATTTATTCCTAGGTATTAGATTTTCTTATTTACCATTGTGAATGGTATTTGATTCCTGATTTCCTCCTCAGATTGTTCATTATTGGTTTACAGAAATGCTACTGATTTTTGTGCATTTATCTTGTAACCTGAACTTGTTACTGAACTCATTTATAAGTTCTAGAATCTTTGCGGTAGACTTCTCAGGGTTTTCTAAGTTTTCTAAGTACAGGATCATGTCAAGTGCAAATAATGAAATTTTGACTTCTTCCTTTCCAATTTGGATGCCTTTTATATCTGGTTCTTGCCTCAGTGCTCGAGCAAGTATGTCTAAGACTATGTTAAATTGAAGGTGTGAGAGTGGGCATCCTAGTCTTGTTCCTGATCTTAGAGGGAAAGATTTTAGGATTTCACAATTGTAAATGATGCTGGCTGTGAGCTTTTCATATATACCCTTTATCATGTTCAGAAAATGTTCTTGTATTCTGATCTTTGGAGTGTTTTTATTAAGAAAGTGTGCTGTATTTTGTCAAATGCTTTTTCTGCATCTATAGATATCATCATGTGATTTTTTTTCCTTCAATCTGTTTATATGGTGTATTAAATTGATTGATTTTCTTATGTTGAACCATCCTTGAATACCCAGAATGAATCCCACTTGGTCTTGGTGTATAATTCATTTAATATGTTGCTGAATATGATTAGTAAGTATTTTGCTGAGGATTTTCACATCTAGGTTCATTAGAGAAATTGGTCTGTAATTTTCCTTTCTTGTGGTGTCTTTATTTGCCTTTGGTACTAGGGTAATTTTGGCACCATAGAATGAGTTAGGCAATGTTCCTTCTGTCTCAGTTTTTAGGAAGATTTTCAGCAAGATTGGCCTTCATTCTTTCCAGAATGTTTTGTAGAATTCACTTGTGAAGCCGTGTGGCCCAGGGCTCTTCTTAGCTGGAAGGTCTTTAATGACTGATTCTCTCTCTTTACTTGTGATTGGTTTGTTGAGATTTTCAATTTCTTCTCTGGTCTATATAGGCTACTTATGTGTTTCTAGGAATTTGTCCATTTCCTCTAAATTGTTCTTCTTGTTCGAATATAGTTTTTCAAAGTATCCTGTTATGATAGTCTTTATTTCAACGGGGTCAGTGGTGATATCTCCTTTCTCATTTTTTATTTTGTGTATTTGCATCTTCTCTCTCTCTCTCTTTTTTTTTTTTTTTTTTGTTAGTCTAGCTAAGAGTTTGTCAATTTTATTGACCTTCTCAAAGAACCAGCTCTCGGTTTTGTTTATCTTTTCAAGTGCTTTCTTATTTTATATTTCATTTAGTTCTGCTCTTATCTTTGTTATTTCTTTCTTTCTTCTTCCCTTGGTGTTGTTGTTCTTTACTAATTCCTCCAAGCGTGCACGTAGTTCTTCAATTTTAGCTCTTTCTTCTTTTTGGATGTATGAATTTATGACTATAAACTTCCCTCTTAGTACTGCTTTTGCTTCATTCCATAAGTTTGGATATGTTGTGTTATTTTCTGAGGGACGAAACGGGGTCCCTGTTAAGGGACGAGCGGGGTCCCTGTTGTGGGACGAGTGGGGTCCCATTGTGGGATGAGCAGGGTCCCTGTTAAGGGACGAGTGGGGTCCCATTGTGGGACGAGAGGGGTCCCTGGCGTGGGGAAGAAAGCCTCGTACGGCGGCTGAGGCTTCCCTCGGGGGCTCCGAAGGCGTGGAGGGTGCACGACCCAGGAAGAAGTCGCGGAGACAGGCTGATGGCACAAGTCTGGTTTATTGCGGAAGGGGATGCAGATTTATAGGATTGGGGAGTGGTGTGGCGGGTTCTGATTGGCTAGGGCAAATGCTGTTTCCATATAAGGCAATGTTCTGGCATTGGGCTAGTGATTGGCCAGTAGAGTATGTGCTAACTCTTGATAGGCTGACACTGTTACTAAGCTGATAGGTGGTTGTAAGCTGTTGCTGGGCAAACAGCGTACTAAGAGATTAGGTTTAAGGGAGGGGGGAGGGGAAGTGAGAGCTGGGCTAGGCAGGAGATAGGAAGGGGGAGGGCGGTGCCGGCTAGCCGTTAGCAGCAAAGGCCTAGTCAGGCGTGGTCACCTTGTCTAGGCCCAGTGGGCAGAGGCGGTGTCACCTCTTGCCGCACTGTTTGCCACTGAGGCAAGCCGGGTGCCCCTCCTCCCACATCTCCCCCTTTGTTTTTAATATGCCGGGGCTCTCGACGTTGGCGGGGGAGGACGCAGAGGGGAACAGGGCTAACATGAAAAGCAGGAGAGAGCGTAGATTTTTAGGTTTCTTGTTTGAAGCCAAGGTGTGGACAGCAAGTTGTACTAGCTGTCCAAGGAGGAGGGTGTCATGAACTGGATCCGCGGCCACGTTCAGCCTCTCCATCCGATGGGCGAGTGCTCTCATCATCCGTCGTTGGGACCTGCTGCTGGCCGGTGGCGGATTTGATGTTTCTCCCGGGGATCCAGAGCAGCTGGGAGGCATTTTGTGGGGTTCCCGACGCTGTAGGGCCTTCAGGCGGTGGCGCTTCCTCCTCCCTAGTTTCGGCTGCGGTGGCAGGTTTGATGTTTCGGCCTGGGATCCAGAATGGTTGTGAGGCATTTTCTGGAAAGACACAAGCAAACCCTCTCCCTTGGGTGAGGAGGGGACTGGGCCCTTTCCAGGCATTAGTTTCTGGGTCTTTCCAGTAGACCATAGGCATAGGTGTAGGTAAGTATGATGGTCCCCAGTGTTTATGCGTGGCCGAGAGGCCCTTGCTGTCAAATGTGAGGAGGTTAAGATGGATGAGACATGCCGTGATGACCTCATCTGCAGAGTTTTGGGGGTGTATACCCCTCTCCTTTTGTATTAATGCCTTTAGGCGTTGGTGGGTATTCTCCACCATGGCCTGTCCCTGTGGATTATAAGGGATGCCAAAGTGGTGTGTGATATTATAGTTCTGAAGGAAGAGCTGGAAGCTTTTACTACGATATGCAGGCCCATTGTCAGTTTTTAAGTCCCAGGGGACGCCCATGAACAGAATGGCCTGTCTCAAGGCTTTGAGGGAATGGAATACTTTGCAGATTCCCCCGGGAGGGCGGCCGCATAAGTGAGATGCGAGTAGGTGTCGATAACGACGTGGACATACTTAAGCCTCCCAAATAAGGGGATGAGAGTTACGTCCATTTGCCACCGGGAGTTGGGCTTGAGCCCTCGGGGGTTCACCCCTTGGGGCTGCAGGGGCCCAAGTGGGAGGAATGGCGCACAGGTTTGGCAAGAGCGCACGAGGTGTTTACAGGTTTCTATGGGCAAGTCTGGCAGTAGGTGTTTCAGCGAGGTGGCTGAGAAGTGAAACCTGGCGTGCAAGGACTTTGCTTGATTTATGTGGTCTCCCGCCATGTTAAGGGCGTGAGCGGAGACAGCACGGTCTGCTAGATCATTACCAGCAGCCAGGGGTCCCGGTAGGGACGTGTGGCTCCGAATGTGTGCAATATACCATGGGTGGAACCTTCCCTCAAGAAGCCATTGCAGCTCAGTGAGTGCTAGATCGAGCGGCGTATCCTTGGGGAAGAAGGTGGCGTAGGCGAGAACTTTACAGACCTGCATGGTGTATAGGCTGTCCGTAAAGATGTTTATGGGCTGGTCTGCAAAAGCGTGGAGGCAGGCGACGACGGCTGAAAGCTCGCCTGCTTGTACCGAGTTAGGGTTTTTAAAGACTCGCCGTACGGGCTGCTTTTGGTGTTTGACGTAAGCAATAAATGCAAACTTAGTTTTGGAGGCATCCGTGAATGCGGTGGTGCAGTGTGGCAGCGGTGTGGAGCTAGGAAAAGGGTGATGTTGGCTGGCCAAGGGCATATGGATCAGCCCTTGGAGAAGCTTATGACTGGGGTAGTGGTTGTCAAAGGTCCCCGAGTAACGCTCCAGCAGCACCTGCATGGATATGTTCTCTTGTATGAGGTAATCAATGGTCCCTGTAGAGAGTGGCCAGATAATGGAAGCCGGTTGTGTGTTGTAGGTGTGAAGGCAGAGTGTTAGGAGGTCATGTGCCAGGCTGATGAAGGCCTGGAAGATCGGGCAGATTTTGGGGATCCGGCTTTTGGATAAGTGTAGCCATTGGAGAGGGCCCCCTTGCCAGAGGATGCCAGTAGGCATCTTAGGGGTATGGAGGACGAGGGCGAGGATAGGTTTTTCCGGATCGTGTCTCTGCAGTGACATGGTAGCTATGGCTCTGTTGACCCGCTCTAGGGCAGCCCGGGCCTCTGGAGTAAACTTTATGGGCCGAGCCGCCATGGATGTTGGTTGGCATGGCTCTCGTAAGAGGGAGAACAGCGGCTCGAGCTGTGCGGTGGTGACAGGGATAGCCGTGCGTACCCAGTTAATGTTTCCGCATAGCTGCTGCAGCTCGGCCAGGGTTAGGCTGTTGGGAATGCTTAACTGTGGGGCCATGGGCTGCATGTGAGATGTGATATGGAACCCGAGAAAGGTGAATGGGGGTGCATGTTGCACCTTCTCTCTGCTAACGGTTAGGCCGAGAGCCAGCAAGCCTGTGAGGAGTTTGGTCATGGTGTCTTGTAGATGCTGTGCATCTGGATGGGCCAGGAGGATATCATCCATGTAATAGATGATATATGCCTCCTGCCTCAATGTTCAACGGCCAGATTGACAAAGTTTTGGCAGATGGTGGGACTGTTGCGCATGCCCTGTGGGAGGACGTGCCATTGATACCAGGGGTTAGCCCCTTTGTGATTGCCTAGGGGTATAGTGAAGGCAAACCTGTGCTTGTCCCTAGGGTGCAAAGGAATAGAAAAGAAACAGTCCTTGATGTCTAAGATGAGTATATGATAGTGCGCAGGAATGGCCGATGGGTGGGGTAGGCCGGGCTGTGCCGAGCGCATGGGAATAATATGTTTGTTAATTTCCCTGAGGTCATGTAAAAGCCGGTATTTGCCTGTGCATTTTTTGTGAATGACAAAGACAGGCAAATTGTAGGGGCTGGTGGAAGGCTCTATATGTCCCTTTTCCAATTGTTCCTGTACCAGTAACAACAAGGCCTCGCGTTTGTGGGGTGGTAAAGGCCATTGCTCAACCCATATGGGCTCCTCTATGTCCCACTGCAGGGGAGCGGGTTTTGGCTGAGTGCTGCGAGCAATGGCCCATCCTATTGGGGGAGAGCCATGGCGATGAAAGCTCCGCTCTGTGAGAGGACATCTCTTCCCCAAAGGATGGTGGGCAAGTTAGGGAGGAGGAGGGGCCAGAAACTGCCCGTGTGCCCTTCCTCATCTTCCCAATTTAGGGGGTCCCTGACCTGCTGGGAGGACGCTGCTCCCGTGGCGCCCTGCACTGGGGGGCCCTCGACCAGATTCCAGTATCTTTCATAATAGATGGGGAAGCAGGAGACTTCTGCCCCCGAGTCCAATGTACCACGAAACCAATGCCCATCTATTCTTAATGCCAGGGAGGGTCGGTCCTTCCTTATTGGAAGCGTCCACATCAGGGTTTTGGCAGTGGGCGGGCGACCTCTTGGTGGCGGGGCTGAGGCTTGCCCCCTTGGAAGTTTAAAGGCCTCCCTGTCTTGCTGGGGTGCACCCGGCAATCTCTGGACCAATGATAGCTGTGCCCGCATCTAGGGCAGGGCGTGGCAGGCCTGTCTGGCCTGCGGCCGCCGCCAGAAGGCGGGGGGCCGCTAGTGCAGTCGCGTGCAAAATGTCCCGACTCGCTGCACTTGAAGCAGCCAGTGTTGAGGGCAAGGGCCGTTGCAAGGGACTGACCTAAGGAGGCGGCCAGGGCCTGGGAAGAGGGGTTTAAGTCTCTGCATGCCAGTATCCAGTCGTGGAGCTCCTTGTCCCAGATGGGCAGCAGGGCCTGCTTACAGACGGAGTTGGCCCCCTCAAGGATAAGCTCCCTGGCCAGGGTGTGCAGGGCCTGACTGTCCTCGACCCTGCGCTCGCAAGCCTCTTGGACCCATGAGACAAAGGAGGCGAAATCCTCATCCCCCTTCTGAATAAGTTTGGCAAGGCTGTCGGCCTTGCTGGCTGAACAATTGTGGAAGGCACGCAAAGCGACTGAGCGGATTTGTTCCCAGAACTGGGGCGGGGCCTGATAGTATGCCGCAGGGTTGGCGTAAGGGCCGGCGCTTAGGAAACTCTCAAGCAGGTAGGGAATATTAAGCCGCCTGTTGGCGGCGGCCTGCTGCTCAGCCTGATCCTGGTAGTACGCTCGCCAATCTACGAACTGGCCGGGAGTAAGGATGGCGCGGGCCATCGGGAACCAGTCGTAGGGAAGATTCAGGTGACCGGACAGATCATCTATCAACTGTCGAGCGTACGGGCTATTCAGACCGTCCTCCTTAACAGCCTTCCGGAGGTGTTTAATATCATCAGCGTCATGCTGGTACCAGGCAAGAGATCGTTGCAGAGAGGGGGCAAGATTAAGCGGGTATAACTGGGGGGTCGTGCCAGGCGCGGGGGCTCCGCGAGAGATCTGCTGGCATTGCATGCGAATGTGGGCGACTGGGAGGTCGGTTGGAGGGGCCGGGAGGGAACTAGCCGGGGGGGGGGGTGCGAAGTCCAAGGGGCACTAGGTAGCCCCCAGGCCGAGCCTGCGTTGGCAGTTGCAGCGTTATATGCTGGAGGAGGAGGGGGAGGAGGGCCAGGAGGCCCAAATCCGGGCCAGGGGGTGGGCTCACACCCGGCAGCCGGGGGCGTGGAAGGCGGAAGCTCGCCATTTTTGGCGGCGGTCTGCTCAGGCCAAGAGGAAGGCGGAAATCCGCCATTTCGGGGTGCGGGAGCAGACCATGAAGAAGGCGGAAGTCCGCCATCTTGAGTAGCAGGGGCAGATGGCGCGGAAGGCGCGGAAGGAGGGGAGCTAGGAGCTGGCAGGAGCAACCGGGCGGGGGGTGTCTCTTCTAAGAGGCTGTCAACCTGCGACACGAGGGAGACCTCGTCATCATCAGGAGCAGCGGAGCTGTCCTTCTCGCAAGCGTAAGCAGTAGCGGGGGGGGGCGGAACCGGGTGGAGTGGAGCCATAGAGGCAATGGGAAAGGGAGGACCCCATGCCGGGAGCGGAGATAGGTAAGGACTAGGGGAAGGGGGAAGACGTGCCGTAGTCCAGCCCAGAGGGCAGACGCAAAGAGTCCGGTTCCTAGAATCAGACGGCGAGAGTCCGCACCTCAGCGAGAGGGGGACACGAGTCCGGGCTGAAAGGGTCGGACGGCAAGAGTCCTGCCCCGGGCGATTAGAGGTCCCAGGGATGGATGAGAGTCCAGTGGACCAGAGTCCTTACCTGCCAGAGGAGGGAAGTGAGGAGAACGGTGCAAAGGGGTGAAAGGAGGAGGCAAGGGAAAAGGCTGCTGGGGCTCATGAGCATCCCGTGGCAGAGCAGTAGCGGCAAGGCAAAAGGCAGAGAGTAAGACTACAAACACAAAGGTGACGAGAACAGGGGAGGAGGCAGAGGTGAAGGCAGGGGTGGAGGTGCTCAGGCACGCGCTCCTGAGAGTTTTATTGGTGCCTCTTGATCATAGCGGGTTGGTATAAGCCCCCGACATGGAAGGAGAAAGCCATCCAGCGATTCTCCCAGACCGCCGTGGATCGTATGAGGTCGCCAAGGTTCAGGAGCAGCAATGCAAAGCGAAAAGATAGGGGTGAGAAGAGAGGAGGGGGGGACTGCCAGGTTATGGAGTGAGGCGGCGTAGGTTCTCGGGGCCCTTACCCTCGGAGCGGTGCAGTGGTGGGGTTGCTTTGGCCCCACGTTGTGCTGTGGTGGGGTTGCTTAGCCCCACATTGGGTGCCAGTTGAGGGACAAAATGGGGTCCCTGTTAAGGGACGAGCGGGGTCCCTGTTGCGGGACGAGTGGGGTCCCGTTGTGGGACGAGCAGGGTCCCTGTTAAGGGACGAGTGGGGTCCCGTTGTGGGATGAGAGGGGTCCCTGGCGTGGGGAAGAAAGCCTCGTACGGCCACTGAGGCTTCCCTTGGGGGCTCCGAAGGCGTGGAGGGTGCACGACCCAGGAAGAAGTCACGGAGACAGGCTGATGGCACAAGTCTGGTTTATTGCGGAAGGGGATGCAGATTTATAGGATTGGGGAGTGGTGTGGCGGGTTCTGATTGGCTAGGGCAAATGCTGTTTCCATATAAGGCAATGTTCTGGCATTGGGCTAGTGATTGGCCAGTAGAGTATATGCTAACTCTTGATAGGCTGACACTGTTACTAAGCTGATAGGTGGTTGTAAGCTGTTGCTGGGCAAACAGCGTACTAAGAGATTAGGTTTAAGGGAGGGGGGAGGGGAAGTGAGAGCTGGGCTAGGCAGGAGATAGGAAGGGGGAGGGCGGTGCTGGCTAGCCGTTAGCAGCAAAGGCCTAGTCAGGCGTGGTCACCTTGTCTAGGCCCAGTGGGCAGAGGCGGTGTCACCTCTTGCCGCACTGTTTGCCACTGAGGCAAGCCGGGTGCCCCTCCTCCCACAATTTTCATTAGTTTCAAGGTAGTTACTAATTTCTTTTAAGATTTCCTCCTTGACCCAATGTTTTTCTAAGCATGTGTTGTTTAACTTCCAAATCTTGGTGCCAAATCTGGGTCTCTGGCCCTTGTGGGTTTCCAGGTTCATTCCACTGTGGTCAGAGAAATTATTTTGTATGATTTCTATCTTTCTGAATTCATTGAGACTTTTCCTGTGGCCTAGCATGTGGTCTATCTTGGAGAATGATCTGTGTGCACTTGAGAAGAATGTATGTCTTGCTGTATTTGGGTGTAATGTTCTGTACATGTCTATTAGGTCCAGCTCCTCTAATATAGTGTTCAAAGTCTTTGTTTCTTTACTGATTCTCTTTTGAGATGTTCTGTCCAAATTTGAGAGTGGTGTATTAAAGGCCCCTACTGTAATTGTAGAGGCATCTATTCCTTCACTTAATTTTTCCAGTGTTTGCCTCACGTATTTGGAGGCACCCTTGTTAGGAGAATAAATGTTTATGATTGTTCTTTCTTCTTGAAAAATTATCCCTTTCACTAATATGTAATGTTCATCTTTGTCTCTCACAATTGTTTTGCATTTAAAGTCTATTTTTACTGATATTAATATAGCTATTCCTGCCCTTTTTTTTGGTTATTGTTTGCTTGTAAGATTGTTTTCCAGCCATTCACTTTCAACCTCCTTGAATCCCTGGGTCTAAGATGTGTTTTTTGTAGACAGCATATAGATGGGTAATATTTCCTTATCCAATCTTCCTGTCTGAGTCTCTTGACAGGTGAGTTTAATCCTTTGACATTTGGTGTTATTACTTTCAAGGAATTACTTATATTAGCCATCTTTTCTTTGGATTTGTGTTTGCCATATTCTGTTTGATTTTCTTTTTCTGTTTTTGTCTTTTTAGTTGCTCTTACACTCTCCTCCAAGTCTGTCTCTCTTGTTTTTTTCTTTCTTCCAGAAGAACTCTCTTTAGTATTTCTTGAAGGGCAATATTTTTGTTCGCATACTCTCTTAGTTTTTGTTTATCTGTGAATATTTTGAACTCTCCATCATTTCTGAATGCTAACTTTGCTGGATATAGTATTCTTGGTTGGAATTTTTTTCTTTTAGTACTTTGACTATGTCATACCACTGTCTTCTTGCCTCCATGGTTTCAGATGAGAAATCAGCACTTAATCTTACGGAGCTCCATTTGTATGTGATGATTCTCTTTTCTCTTGCTGCATTTAGTATTTTCTCTTTGTCTTGAGCACTGGATCACTTCACAAGTATATGTCTTGGGGTAAGCCTGTTGGGATTTATGCTGTTTGGAGTGTGTTGTGCTTCCTGGGGATGTACATCCATCTCCCTCAATAGGTTTGGGAAGTTCTCAGCCATTATTTCCTCCAACACCCCTTCTATCCCCTTTACCTTCTCTTCTCCTTCTGGGATGCCTATAATATGTATGTTTGCATGCTTTGCATTGTCATTCAGATCCCTAAGCCTCTGCTGGATTTTTTCTATCTTTTTATTGACTAGTTCTACTATCTGCTTGATTTCAGATGTACTGTCTTCCACATTACTTAATCTCTCCTCTGCCTCTTCTAGTCTGCTGTTATTTGCTGAGAGTGTGTTTTTGATTTCTTGTATTGTGCTGTTCATTGCCATCATATCCGTTATATTTTTTGTGTATGATTGCAATTTCTTCTGTATTCTTTCCAATTATTTTCTTCACATTCTTAATCTCTTCATTCACCTCATCAAATTGGTCCTTAATATATGTTTTGAGATCTTTAATTATTTGTTCAATATTCTCCTCCTTTTTCTGGTTTTTAGTTTGTTCATTGGATTGGGGCATGTTTTCCTGATTATTAGTTTGGTTTGTAGTTTTTTGTTGCTGTCTGGTCATCATTTTATCTTGACAAGTTTAGTCAGTTGCTTAGCTTCTTTGTCTAGTTTGGAGTTTAATTCATTGTTATTTTTGAGTGTGTGTTAAGTCTTCTCTTTGTCACTTTGTTCTTCTTATTCTATTTCTATATTGTTGACTAAGTTCACTTGAAGGAAAATATTAGGGCCAGTGAAAGCAAAAAGAGTAAGAAAAAAATGAATAATAGTAGTATTGATAGTAAATATTAAGAGAGAAACCATGTGAGATATAGGAGAATGGATATTAGACTCATGTAAGGTATGTAGAATTATAACAGGAAGAAAAGTAGAGTATGTAAAAATCTGGATATGGGGAGGAATACAGTGTGAGTTAAAAGGTCTGTGTGTTCAGGAGAGAGGGAAAGAGAAAAGATAGACAATAATATAAAGAGTGAATATAAGGCAGAAAACAGAACAAAGGCATTAGTAATAAAAAGTCAAAAAAAAATAGGGGTCAAACAAAGAGAGGTGTAATGTAAGAAACAATCAATGATGGAAGATAGAAAGATGTAGAGGAAAGGGAATAGTACTGGTGGCCAAAATCAGTACACTCAGAAAGGAGTAAATGGAGGATGAGGAAATACAGCAAATGTGAAGTTCTCCTTTCAGCACCTAATGTAAGAAGAATAAGAAAGCAGAGAAAGAAAGAGATAAAAAGGGGGACAAAAGAGAGTGGGGAAGTAAGCAGGAAAAAGAAAAAGAGAAAGAAAGAAAAAAGAAAGGAAAAAGAAAGGAAAAAGAAAGAAAAAAGAGCTTTGGGGGGATAAAGAGGAAGAAAAAACAAGGAAAAACCAACCAAATACTAGGGAAAGTCTCAAGCAAGGAATCCTGTTTGTAGTTAAATAAAACACTTAGGGATCTGACATTCCCCCTTTTCTCCCTTCCTCACTTCCCTCTCTCCCAGGCAACAGAAAAGCTGCCCGAGAGGTCCGGTAGGAGATTCAAGTGGGTCCTTGTTGAATCAGCTCTGCATAGAAAACAATGACTCTTAATTTCCAGAGAGAGCACCCACACCTCACCAGGAACCCCAAGTATGCTATTGGAGGCTTGGAAAGCACCTCCTACAGTCCCTCTCCTTTAAGTGTGCTATGAGAGGGCTTGTTGATTTTCTGACTCCACCATCTCTAAGTCCACGTTTCCTATCCCAGGGTATTTAGGTGAATTGGGCTTTCTCAGCAGATTCACCACTCCTCTCTTCCCAGACTCTCTCCAAGCCAGCTGGTATTCTCTTCCAAGTGCAAAAAAAGAAAGAAAGAAAATAAAAAAAGGGGGGACACCAGAAAATCAAACCCACACTAGCCAGGCCCCCCCTACTGCACCCACCACTGATTCCCTTCCACCCACGGAGTCAGTCCAAAACCGAGGGCTAAGGCAATCCCGGAACTCCTGGAGCACTGGACTTGGGAAAGGGAAGTCTGTGACTCTGCAGACCCAGGGCACGTAGGTCCATGGAACACAGGCTACGGGGTCTCAGGGGAACTGGCCTGGGGACCATGCATCTGGGGACCACGGGGCCCAGGAATGCCACAACCAACTGACAGTTCTCAGGAAACACCGCGGCCACCAGCACCAGGGGGAAGGGTCCCGCCAGTCCACAGCTTCTGAGTTCTGTACTTCTAAGCCACAATTCTACCTTTAGCAAGCACCACCTCTGCCACTCTCTCTCCAAATCAATGTCCACACACCCTCCACCCTGCAAGCCCCCAAGACAGCCTGGTCTGGCAAAACTCCAACCCCACTTGGCTGCCTCTTCGTGGCAAAGACCGTAAGATGCTCTCACTCAGACGCCATCTTGCCCTGCCTCTTTTAAACATATTATCCAGTCTGTAGCTCTTTGAAACAGCTTGGTTCACTTATTTCATAACAGAGTAATCATGTAGCATTTGTCCTTCAATGCCTGGCTTACTTCACTCGATATAAAGGCCTCAAGATTCATCCATGTTACCCATGTGTTTGTACTGTATTCCTCCTTATAGCTGAGTAGTAGTACATTGTATGTATACACCACACTTTTCTCATCCATTTTTATGTTGATGGGAATTTGGGTTGATTCCAATTTTTGACAATAGTGAACAATGCTGCTGTGAACATTGGTAAGCATATATCAGTTTGTGTCCTTGTTTTCAAGGGCATATACCCAACAGTGGAACTGCTGTGTCATAAGGCAAATTTATAGCTAGTTTTCTAAGAAACTGCCAAACTGTCCTTCAGAATGGCTGGATCCATCTGCATTCCCACTAGCAGTGGATGAGTATTCCCATTCCTCCACATCCTCTCCAACTCTTGTAGTCTTTTGTTCTTTTTGTTTTGTTTTGTTTTGTTTTTGATAGCTGCCAGTCTTATGGGAGTAAGATGGTATCTCATTGTAGTTTTAATTTGCATTTCCCTAATAGTGATTTTGAGCATTTTTTCATGTACTTTTTAGCCATTTGCATTTCTTCTTTGGAGACGTGTCTGTTCAAGTCTCTTGCCCATTTTTTAAATGGGTTGTTTGTCTTTTTATTTTTGAGATATAGGAATTCTTTATACATGCAGGATATTAGTCTCTTATCAGATGCAAGCTGACAGTGGTTTTGCTCATACAGCTCTCTCAAAAAGTCTGTTGGCTTAACATTCAGGAAGCAAGGGTCCACACCATCAGACAGTTAGAATTTACACAAGTCTTTGTGACATAACCCCATTTTCTATCCTGATTTACAAGTTCCAAATTTAGTTAAGTCCTCCAATGGGGGCACTTTCATCTGGAAGTTTAATTTCCAGAGGCTTGGAATTTCCAGAATCAGTTTCTGTTTTCTTTATGCCTGACAGTTCAGTCCTCAGTATCTCTCTCTTGTCTAGCATTTTGCTATAAGCTGCAAGCAGTAGCCAAGCCACATTCTCCAAGTATACTTTGGAAATTTCTTCTGCTAAATGCCCAGGCTCACCATTTTCAAATTCTGCCTTCCATAAAAGACTAGGAGTTAATCTTGCTATGTTCTCTGCAACTTTAAAACATGGATCACCTTTCCTCCAGTTTCTAATAATAGTTTCATCATTTACTTCTAAGGCATCATAAAACGTCTCTTTAGCATACATATTGCTATCAACAGTCTCTTCAAAGCACCATTGTTCTTTTCTTCCAAGCATCTCACAATTCCTCTAAAACATACCCCTTCACCATTTATAAAACCATTCCAGCATTTTTATAATTGCAAAAGTACTTACCCACTCCTTGGTACCAAATTCTGTATTTAGTTAGCAAAAGGGTGCTGATATAAAACACCAGAAATTAGTTGGTTTTTATAAAGGGTATTTATTTGGGGTAGGAGCCTACAGATATCAAGCCATAAAGCATAAGTTACTTCCCTCACCAAAATCTATTTTCATGTGTTGGAGCAAGATGGTTTCCTATTTCTGTGAGTGTTCAGGCTTCCTGGGTTCCTCTGGGCTCAGTCCTCTGTTTTCTCCACAAATGTCAGCTGTAGACTATGAAGTGAATATCTCTGTCTCTCTTCCTGGGGTTCCAGCTTCAGCATCAAACTCCAACATCAAAACTCCAACTCAAAAATCCCTTAACTCTGTCTGTTGCCATGCCTTTTATCTGTGAGTCCCTACCCAACAAAGTTTGGGGACTCAATGCCCTCCTGGTACAAGAAGTTTACATAATTATTTAATCAAGTAAATCTATGAACCCAATATAATCTAACATGCCCAGAGGAAAACATCGGTTTACAAACATAATCCAATATTTCTTTTTGGAATTCATCAATAATATCAAACTGCTACAGTCTTCTAAGATGGACCTGGTACTTTTTCATCTATGGGTAATAATTGAATGTAAAAAAAAAAAAATTAAAGTTTGTTGAGATTTGGAGAATAAACCCCAAATCCTTCCAGTTAAGTACTCTCAGCAAATCTATGATGATAGAGGAAAGATGAATGTTAAGAATTTTGCAATGAAAAAATAGAAGGCAGTGAGGAATTAGAAAACAAATGAAGGGTAAAAGAAAGATCAGAATTGTCAGAGCTACTACAAATGTTAAAATACCTAAATTTGTACTAAAATTTAATTTTGATTCAGATTAATGAAGTATAAAACAGGACAGCCACTTTGTCTCTCTCCAGGTAATAGATAGATCTAGGTCATGAGTACATTAAGAACATAACAGAGTTCTTTGGGAAGCACTTTATTTTTCTTGTATAAAAACATTTACGGTGTCCCAACATGGGCCAGCTCCTCTGCACAATATGATGAGAGTCTCGACAGCTGGCTGATGAATTCTTAAGAGTGACACCTGTTGAACATGGTCTCTTTCCAGAGTTCTGCAGTGAGAAAACTGTAGATATCTTAGATGGCATTGACTGACCTTGGCAAAATTGACCAGGATGGTTGGGCAGGTCTTGGCCAATCTGTAGCAGTCATGAGTACTGGCCATCAGCAACAACTTCTTGAGCACAGGGGCAGAGACAATGCCAGATCCTCTGTGAACAAGGAATAAGTACACCAGCACAGAGGCTGAGCATCCTGACACCTTGCATGGGATAGAGTGGGGATTTCTAGTCTTATTCCCCCAGTATCCTCAGCACACAGGGAAAATGGAAAGCATGGCCACAGTGAAGGCCCATGGATGGAGGGGGCTACATCTTGGAGCATTTATATATCCTAGATTGGAGAGCCCTTCTTAGTTGAAGATGGTGATAAAGACCTTGATCCTGGTGCCTAGCTAGGACGTATATGCTTTTACAAAGGCACAATTTTCAAAACCTCATCCTTGACAAACATGTCAAAAGTCACAGAGCTACAGAGCTGGAATTTCAGTGCACTTTTTTAAAATCTAGGTCCCCTGTTCTTAACAAGTAAGCCATTCTCCCTTCTTATAGATAAATGTTTTTCTCTCTTGTTCTCTAGTAACATTCTGACAATTTGAATTTCTTTTTCTATTTAAAACAGCTATACAAATATTTCCTTAAGAGGGTTTGTTTTCCACTGTCCTCTAGTTATTTGAGATTTACTTGAATAATTGGGACATTTTTTGATACCATGGACTCTGAACATTAGCTAGAACCCACTTTTTGATGTTAGGGCATTTAGAAACTATGAATGCTTCATAGTTTATGTCCTGTAATTTCAAAATTCACCAGAGAACAAAGAGGAGGCATATAGGTGAAAACAATGTCATTATCGAATTAGAACTGAATGTCCCAGGAGCCAGGTGACATTCCCCAAACTATAGCAGTCCTAAAAGGACACTGCTACCAAGAAAGAATTGTGATTTGTTTCAACTTTTAAAATATTTACCCTTGAACTCAACTGGAGAAAAGATTATATCTAAAATGCAAACGTAAGTTGTAAATTGAAATCTAGTGTTTTAACTAATCAAGAAATGAGAATTGAGTGTCCTCATTTTTTTCAAATATATTGATAATGTATCCACAGGATGTAACTTGGGTAAAAGCAGCCCGGAATCCTGAAAGGTATTCCATTCCTTTAACAATTAATATATATGGGTTTTACCTCCTTAGCACATAAAGTACATTTGTTTAGCCTTATTGCTCAAGTTCTTTATGACCTGGATTTAACTTCCCTTTACAAACTTTTGTCTCGTACTTGTTTTCTTCCACTCAGAATCCAATCAAAGTACATTGCTCACATGACTTATTTCCCCATAGTAATACTGAACAACTTAAGAGCTTCAGAGTAGGGTACACAACATGGTTCTATCACTATTTGTTCTAAAATCTTTTTCTGAATCCCCTCAAGCTTGAAAATATTTTTTTTCTCATCAAGAATTTATGATCATTATGCACAATATAAAAAATGCTGGATTATAAATACATTGTCTGTAGCAGTTTGATATTATCTTTGACTTCCAGAAAGATATTTGATCATGTTTGTAAACTGGTCTGTTCCTCTGAATGTGATACCCTTTGATTGTATTAGATTCAGCTGAGATGTCTGATTAAATTTTGTTTAGATTAGGGCTTTGAAATGACAACATCATTAGGGCATGGAGGGTTGAGTAACCACCCCCTTGGTGGACTGCTAAAACAGATTTTCATACAGAAGTAGACTCACAAAGCAGATATGAGGAAGAGAGAAAGCTCATTACACCGCAGAGGCCTGGGAAATAGAGAGGAGCCTGACAGTCTACAGGTTACCTTATGAAAAGAACAGAGCAGATGAGCCTGGAAACAAATGAGCCCCAGGGAAAGAAACAAGACTTAAGCCAACCAATAGCTGAGATCTGAAGATGCTGGAACCTCAGAACTGGGAGGAAGGAAGGCTGAATTCTTACATACATCACCTGCCATCTTGCTTCAACACTTGGCAAATGATTTTGAGTGAGAATGTACCTTTTACGGTACCTTGTTGGACTCTTTAGGGCATTGTAACTGTAAGCTTCTACCCCAAATAAATAGCTTTATAAAAGCCAAAAGATATCTGATATTTTATATTAGTACTCCTTTGACTGACTAATATATTGTCTGAATTGATTCATCTTTATCTACCATACCATTATTCATTTGTACAAAGAAACATATCTGAGAGGTACTTACTAAGTTCATTTTTCAAATAAAATTTGAGCAAAACTGGAAATGTCTGGACCTAAAGAAGCAAAGAATGGGTAAAATTAATTTTCTGGTCAATTGCTCAAAATTCTTCTGAGAGGAAAAATCATTTTAATGGGACCTCAAAAAATTAGACACATTGATCCAGATGTCAGCTCATTTAGGAGACACAGAGAAAGGAAAGAACATTCTTATCATAGAAGGCATGTGTCAGAGTCCTCACATGGGAGAGAGCTAGGTGAGTTTAGGGAAGAAAGATAGAATAAATAAAAGTAGAATGGAGTGAGGTACCAGCAAAGAAGCCAGAATTGTCATCTCATCACAAAACTTATTCAGAGGCATACTAAGGATTTTGGCCTTTAAACCAACACAAATGTAATACATCTTCATTGTGAGGAAGTCTTTTGATCAGATTTGTACATTCAAAGTTCATTCTGTCTACAAGCTAGGAAAGAAATTGAAGGAGAGTTAGTGTTCCCTCCTAACAAGAGTCTCTCTGAAATCTTCATCCTCTGTCACCTAAGACCAATCCTTTCATAAAAATGGGAAATAGAAGCATTATGAAGTCCTAAAAAGAATGACTAGAGTATAAACTGTGACATCATGCTAGAGGACAAGACCCCAAAACTGTCACTCTCAACGTCTCTGCCAAACAGGAATTTAATCTGAGTAATGGGGAAGTCCCTAAGACAAGGTGCTTTCAAAGTAAGCATTGGTCACTGAAGTCTCCTCTCTATTTTTATTGACAGAAACTATAAATTCTTATATAAATAAATTTGATGAAAGCTTTTAATGCTCCATTAGAGGATCCATTATTATAGTTACCATTTTTATTTCTGAATGCAATACAATTGTAGCACAAATTCATCACATTGTTTCAGTAACAATGCTCTGTTTAAAATAGAAATAGAAAGAAGTAACCTAACCATAAACCAATTATCTGTTTGTATATTGCAAAAAAAATGCCTACATTTCTTTAAAGCCCTGATGTCAAAAAGAGTAGAGTCTGTTTTTCCATCCTTGATTCTGGGATAGTATTTTGGTTTCCTTTAACCAATAGTTTTTACCAAAATCTGTGTCGTGTGAATTCCCAGCCAGTCTGGATCTCAAAGATTTTGAATGCTTCATTTTCCCTTTTGGAATTCTGCCTTCACCATATAAACAAAATTGGGTTAGCTTTTTAGGAATCTGACCATGTTTGCTCTTTCCCTGACAGTAAGCTGGACCCCAGACATGTGAGTGGGGCCATTCTAAATCATCCAACTCGAACTGAGTGAACAGACAGACCCTTGAGCCATCCCAGCTGAGAGCAGACAGGTCTGGCACAGGCAGAATGGAATACTGAAATAGCACTAATCCTGATTCCACCACTAAGAAACTATAATTTGGGAGAGTCTCTTGACAACACTCCCACCTAAATTTCTTCACCTTTAAAGAGGTGATGGAAATATTCTCATTATAAGATATAGCAAAGCTTTCTGGAGCCTATTTTACCTGTGGAACCAGTGTAGCTCAAAGGAGAAATTCCTGACTTACATATACAAGGACCCTAATTTGAATCCCAGGTCTCCTTAGAGAAGTGATCCAGAGCATAATCCACCATCCATGTGGTTATCGGGCACCCAGCTGGTCCCTTATGAGAGGGAATTTATCGGCAGATTTGTTGTTGTTGTTTTAGGCTTTCTTAGTCTGTTATTTTTAAATTTATAATCAGTTCCTTTTATTTTTTCCTTTATTTTATTCAATCAAACCAGATACATAATCTGCAGAGGGCAGGCTGCAGGGTGATTGATTTTTGAATATTGGCATTCTTGGGTTCCTTAGAGGCCAATGAGGAGAGGTTGTTTTGCTGTTTTGTTTTTTTTTTAAGTTGTTGTTGTTTTGTTTCTTATTTGTTCTGTTTCCTCTTCCATTTATTTATTTATTTTACTTATTATTTCTACCTGCTTTATTTTCATGCCTTCATTTCTCTATCTTTTGTTTTCTGTTGGTTTTCTTTAATTCCACCTTTCATTGTTCGGCCTTTTATTATTTCTCTCTCTCTCTGTCTCTCTCTTTCTCTCTCTTTCTCTTTCTTCTCATCATTCCAACCGTTTTTTTCACTCTATTTTTTCTCTATTTTGTATCTTGTTTCATTTTTTCTACTATTTTTTATGCTTATGCCTTTGTAGTTTCTATGATTTTTTACTCACATGAATTATTTATTTTCCTAGCTCTTGTAGAACTCCTCTTCTACCTTTTTCAGTTGTGATTACTTTTACTTTTTTCTCTTCTAATCTATTCCTTTTTCTACAATCCTAATTTTTTTCAAGGTAGCACAGACAACTGCAAGAAAATAGAATAGAAAGAAACAAGTAACAAAGAAGAATGTTACCACATGCCAAAAAAAATCCAACAAACTAAAACCCTAGAGTAGAAAGAGAAGCTAACAAACAAAATAAGCACATCAAGAAAACAGCTGCCTAGTCACCAACAAAAAATTACAAACCATACTAAGAAACAGGGAGATATGGTCCAGTCTAATGAACAAACTAAAAAAAGGAGGAAATGAAGAATGTGGAAAAACTAAACAGGGATGTCCAAACAAATGTCTTGGATCAACTTAATGAACTGAAGGAAGAAATAAAGGATAACAAGAAGACACTGGAGGAATATAAGATAATGGATGTGATAGTGAAGAATGGCACAGTGCAAGAAATAAAAAATAGACTGAAAGTACATAACAGCAGATTTGAAAAGGCAAAGAAAAGAATTAGTGATGTCAAAGACAGCATATCTGAAGTCAGACAGATAGTAGAACAGATAGATAAAAAGATAGAAAAAATCTAGCTGGGGCTTAGGTATTTGAATGGCAACATGAAATACACAAACATATGTATTATAGGCATCCCAGAGGAAGAAGAGAGGGGAAAGGGGGCAGAAGAAATTTTGGAGGAAATAATGGTTGAAAATCTCCCAACTTTTTTGAGGAACATGTGCATACATGTCCAGGAAGTACAGCATACCCCAAACAGTATAAATCCTAACAGGGTACCCCAAGACATACACCTATCAAATAGTCCAATGCTAAGATAAAGAAAGAATACTGAAAGCAAGAGAAAAGAGATCCATCACATAAAAGGGAAGTGCCATAACATTAAGTGCTGATTTCTGACCTGAATCCATGAAGGCAAGAAGGTAGGGTATGACATAGTTAAGATATTAAAGAAAAAAATTGCCAATCATGAATTCTGTATCCAGAAAAGCTGGCATTCAAAAATGAGGTAGAGTTCATAACATTCACAGATAAACAGAAATTGAGAGTTTGTCAAAAAGAAACCTGCTCTTCAAGAAATACTAAAGGGAGTTCTGCAAGTTGAAAAGGAAAAACAGGAGAGAGAGGGTTGGAGGAGAATGTAGGAAAGAAAATAATTGGTAAGAATAACTAAAAAAGAGAAAAAGAAAAATAACATGACACACATCAACCTAAAGAAAATATGGCTAATGTAAGTAATTCCTTGAAAGTAAAAATATTAAATGTTAATGTATTAAACTCTCCAATCAAGAGACACAGATTGGCAAAATGGATAAGGTAATATGACCCATATATATGCTGCCTACAAAAAACTCACTTTGACCTAAGAATACTAGGAGTTTAAAAGTGAATGCCTGGAAAACAAGTTTACATGCAAACAATAACCTAAAAAGAGTGGGAGAACCTATACTAATATCAAACAAAATAGATTCTAAATGCAAGGCTATTGTAGCAGACAAAGAAGTTTATGCACCCAATCAGGGTACTTCAAGATACATGAGACGAACAGTGGAAAAACTAAGTGGGAAATAGATGCCTCTACAATTATAGAGGGGAACTTAAATATGCAATTATCTCCATTAAACAAAGCATCTCGACAGAGAATTAATAAAAAAACAGATCTTGTATAATACATTAGAGGATCTAGACCTAATAGACATATACAGAACATTACACCCAAACGCAGCAGGATGTACATTCTTCTCAAGTAAACAATTAAAAACAACAGCTGGGGGGGTACTGGGTGCCTGGCTGGGGGTACTCTGTTGTGGTCCCTAGGGCAGCAGCAGCAGTCGCCCAGGTGCAACAGTAAGGACTAGGAAGGAATGAGGGTCCAACAGTGAGCCCCTGATACTAATGACTATGCTTGTGAGCCTATACACCTGAAATAAGAACAAGGCCTAGAGCAGCACTGTGCCTAAGAGTTCCCTCCTGACAGCCTCCGTGTTACTCAAATGTGGCCAGTCTCGAAGCCAAACTCAGCATGTAAATGCAATGCATTCCCCCCAGCATGGGACATGACACCCAGGGATGAGCCTCCCTGGCACCGAGGGATCACTACCAAGTACCAGCTGATGATGTAACTAGAAAATGACCTTGAATTAAAGGTTCAACGTGGACCAGCAGAATATCCCTGTCTACATATAATAACAGAAGTTAAAAATGCTGTTTGACCTAAAGTAAGGGGGAAAGGAAAGGACAAATGAGTTCATATGGTTATGAGTCTCTAAAAAAGAGTCTGGAGGTTGTCAGAAGGATTGCCCTTATGCACACCTGAGCAGAGTCTCAGAGACAGATAAAGTAGATACAACCCCAGGTATTGGTCCTTTTGGGGGCTAAAGAGACCCACAGGTTCTATGGTCATGTCAGATGGGGTTCATTGCCATGTCAGTTGGCCCTTCTTTGGAGCTGGTGTTTCTGTGTGATGGAGCTGGACTCAGATGGGATCTCTTTTCACAAGCCTTTCATGCTACTTTACTGGAATTGTAGTTGGTGCTGGGGTTTAAGATATATCTAGGGGATTTGAATCTCTGGACTGACAATATGATAACCAGGCCCTGAGCCTCAACAGACTTCAGGTCCTACACTCTGATTTATTGGACTCACCCCACTCAGCTAACATGGAGTTGAAGAATGTCAACCACCACGCCATGGAGCCTAGAGTGCCTACAACTGAAAGCAGGAGGATTGCATCCAGTATCCATGTGGAATCTAAACCCCCTCTTGACATAGATGTGGAATGGACACAACCAAGCCAAGGTCCACAGGAAGGAGGAATACAGTAAGGATTAGAGTGGACTTAATGATATCCTATTCATGAACTATTGTGGTTAGTAATCGAGAAAATGTGGCATTGGTGTGGAAAAAGTAGCCATGGTCGCTGCTGGGTGTGGGGAATGGGAGGAAGAGATGAGATGTGGAGGCATTTTTGGGACTTGGAGTTGTCCTGGGTGGTGCTGCAGGGACAATTGCCGGACATTGTATGTCCTCCCATGGCCCACTGGATGGAACGTGGGAGAGCGTGGGCTATGGTGTGGACCACAGGCCATGGGGTGCAGCGATGCCCAGAGATGTACTCACCAGATGCAATGGATGTGTCATGATGATGGGGGAGAGTGTTACTGTGGGGGGAGTGGTAGGGTGGGGGCAGTGGGGGTGAATGGGGACCTCATATTTTTTAATGTAATATTTTTTTTAAAAAATGAATAAATTGAGTAGAATTTGGGGGGAAAAAAAAGTGTACATGGATCACTCTCCAGGACGGACCACATGCTAGGCCACAGAACAATTCAACATATTCAGAAAGATTGAAATTATACAAAGCAATTTCTCTGACCACAATGTAATGAAGCTGGAAATCAGTAAGGAGCAAAGAACATTATTAGGCACCAGGATACACAAGATAAACAACTGGATCTTAGACAATCAGTGGGTCAAGGAGGAAACTGCAGAAGAAATAAGTAACTACCTTGAAATGAATGAAAATGACAACACAATATATCAAAACCTATGGATGCAGCAAAAACAGTGCTGAAAGGGAAATTTATAGCCATAAATGCCTATATTAAAAAAGAAGAGCTAAAATCAAAGACCTAACTGCATACACCATTTTTTAAAAGATTTATTTATTTATTTATTTCTCTGCCCTTACCCCCTTCCCTGCCCCAGTTGTCTGTTCCCTGTGTCCATCCGCTGCGTCTTCCTTGTCCGCTTCTGTTGTTGTCAGCAACATGGGAATATGTGTTTCTTTTGGTTGTGTCATCTTTTTGTGTCAGCTCTCCGTGTGTGCAGTGCCATTCCTGGGCACACTGTACTTTCTTTCGCGCTGGACGGCTCTCCTTATGGGGCACACTCCTTGCGCGTGGGTCTCTCCTATGTGGGGGACACCCCTTCGTGGCATGGCACTCCTTGCGCGTGCATTAGCACTGCACATGGGCCAGCTCCACATGGGTCAAGGAGGTTCAGGATTTGAACCGCAGACCTCCCATGTGGTAGACGGACACCCTAACCACTGCGCCAAGTCCGCCACCCCTAACTGCATACATAAAAGAATTATAAAAAGAACAAAAAACTAATCATAAAGCAAATAGAAAGATGAAAGTAACAAACTTAGAGCAGAGCTAAATGAAATTGAAAATAAGAAAGAACTAGAAAAAATTAACGAAATCAAAAGCTGGTTGTTTGAGATGATTAATAAAATGACAAACTTTTTGCTGTACTAATAAAGAAAAATATGAGAGAAGATGCTACTACATACAATAAGAAATGAGGAAGAGAATATCACCACTGACCCACTGAAATAAAGAGTATCAATAGAGTATACTTTGAAAAATTGTATGCCTTCGAGATGGATAACTTACATGAAGTGGACAAATACCCAGAAACTCCCAAGGAGTCTATATTGATGAAAGAAGAAACTGATGAACCCAACAGACCCATCAAAAGTAACTAGACTGAATTAGTCATTGACAACCTCCCAACTAAGAACAGCCCATGATCAGATGGCTTCACAGGTGAATTCTACCAAACATTCCAGAAGAATTCATAGCAATCCTGCTTAAACTCTTCCAAAAAAATAGAAGAGGAGGGAACATTGCCTTAACTCATTCTATGATGCCAACTTCACCCTAATACCAAAGCCATGCAAAGACACCACAAGAAAAAGAAAACTATAGACCAATCTCTCTAATGTATCTAAATGCTAAAATGCGCAACAAAATCATACTCAACAACACATCAAATGTATTTCACATCATGACCAAGTGGGTCTCATACCTGGTGTGCAAGCATGGTTTATCATAAGATAATCCATTAATGTAATATACCATATTAACTGATCAAAAAAAAATCACATGATCATTTCTATATATTGATGCAGAAAAAGCATCTGACAAAATACGGAACCCTTTCCTGATTTAAAAAAAAAAACACTACAAAAGATAGGAATAGAAAGAAATTTCCTCAACATGATAAATGGTATATGTGAAAAACCCACCACTAACATCATATTCAATGATGAAATCCTAAAAGCTTCCCTCTAAGAGCTGAAACAAGACGAGGATGCCCACTGTCACCCCTTATATTTAACATTTTGTTAGGAGTTCTTGCTTGAGCACTTAAGCAACAAAAACATATAAATGAACCCAAATTGTAAGAGAAGATATAAAAATTTCACTATTTGCAGGTGACATGATCCTACACATAGGAAGTCCTGAGAAATCTCCAACAAAGTTTACAGAGCTTATAAATGACTTCGTTATAGCAGCCAAATATAAGATCAATGAGTAAATATCACTAGCATTTCTGTACACTGATAACAAACACTCTGAGGAAGAAATCAAGAAAAAAATTCCATTTAAAATGGCAGCTAAAAGAATCAAATACCTAGGAATAAGTTTCACTAAATATTGTAGGCTGAAAACTACACAACATTGAAATCGGAGGAATTATGTTATCTGACATTGAGGCATACTACAAAGCTATAGTGATCAAAACTGCATGATATTGGCACAAGGACAGACATAATAACCAAAGGAACAGATCTGAGAATTCTGATCTAGATCCTTGTATATATGGTCAACTGATATTCAACAAGACCACCAAGTCTACTCATCTGGGAGAGAATGGCCTATTCAACAAATGGTGCTTGGAAAACTGGATATCCATACCTAAAAGAATGCGAGAGGATCGGCATCTCATGCCTTATACAAAAATTAACTCAAGATGGATCAAAGAGCTAAATATAATAGCCAAGATCTTAAAGATCCTGGAAGATAATATAAGGAAGCATCTAAAGTTCTTATGGTAGGAAATGGTTTCATAAACTACATCCAAAGCATGAGAAATGAAAACAAAACAAAAACAGATAAATGGGACCTTCTCAAAATTAGAAACCTTTGCACTTCAAAGGAGTTTGTCAAGAAACTGAAAAGGCAATCTACTCAATGGGAGAAAATATTTGATAGCTATCTCTTTAACAGGGGCCTAATATCTAGCATATATGAAGAAATCCTACATGTCGAAAATAAAAAAGACAAACAACCCACTTAAAAAATAGGCAAGTGATTTGAATTGACACTTCTCCAAAGAAAAAATGCAAATGGCTAAAAAGCACGTGAA
Source organism: Dasypus novemcinctus (assembly GCF_030445035.2). Lineage (NCBI taxonomy): Eukaryota > Metazoa > Chordata > Mammalia > Cingulata > Dasypodidae > Dasypus > Dasypus novemcinctus. The sequence goes on along the minus strand of NC_080682.1, from coordinate 22,208,146 downwards.
AAATGCTCCACCTCACTAGCTATTAGGGAAATGCAAATCAAAACTATAATGAGATAGCATCTTACACCCATTAGACTGGTGGCTATTTAAAAAATATAGGGCTACCAGGGTTGGAGAGGATGTGAAGGAAAAGGTACCTTATCCAATGCTCGTGGGAATGTTCAAAGGTGCAGTCATTGGAGGAGAGTTTGGCAGTTCCACGGGTAGTTAACTATAGAATTGCCAGATGACCCAGCAATCCCATTGCTGGTTATACGTTCAGAAGAATTGAAAACAGGGACACAAACAGCTATATGCACACCGCTGTTCATAGTGGCATTATTCACTATTGCCAAAAGTTGGAAGCAACCCTAGTGTCCATAAACAGATGAATGAATCAGAAAATTGGGGTATTTACATACAATGGAATATTACTCAGCTGTTAAGTAGGAATGCAGTATTAATACATGGGATAACATGGATGAACCTTGAAGACCTTATGTTGAATGAAGCAAGCCAGGTACTGAAGCACAAATATTACATGACCTTACTGATAAGAATTAAGCAAATTTAGCAGACTCTCAGAGCTAGAGTCTCTAACATAGGTTTACAGGAGATATAAATGTACTAGAGGGTTGTAAACCAATGTCCATATGGGCAAAATCTCTGATAAGGTGGAAGAGTAGTTGTACAGCAGATGGGCATGACAGTGATGCAGTAATGGTATTGGGTTTGCGGTGCTGGTCTGTGAGGGTGGTAGGATGGGGGCGGAGGTTGGGTTGGACTAGCCATGGAGCTGGGGGAGGGCCTGGGAAGGAGCAGATGAACTCTGGGGATTTGCAGTTCTGTGGTTAAAACTACAATGGTGGTAATGTTTTTTTTTGACAAATATGGCAGGGGAGGGTTACTATTGCAGGGTGCTGGATGCAAGTGGCACCTATAGCAGGCTTGCATGGAATATGTAAGTGTTCATATTGTCACAGTGTGTTAAATCAGGGGGTGGAGACCCAAATAATAAAAAAGAAAATATTAAACTCCCATCCAGGGAAGTTCTGCTATGTTCTCAAATAGAGGAGCAAGAGTCTCTTGAGAACATAGGCAGTGCCTAATAAAAGAATATAGACCAATATATCAAGCGCTCAATATTATTGCAAGTAATTACGAATCTTATTCTTCAAAAAGTGAAACTTAGTGGTTATCATAGGCCCTGAAGGGAAAGGGAGGGAAGAATAGAATAGATGGAAGAGAGAGCATTTTTAGGGCATTAGAATATTCTGCATTGTCAGGCAATAATAGATACAGCCATTTTAAGTTTCAACAAAATTTATTTAAGTGTACAGTTCAAAATGTAAATCATAATGTAAACCATTGACCATAGTAGCAATGCTTCGATATTTGTACATTTATTATAACAAATATGCCCTCTGCATGTAAAATGTTATTAATCGGGGAGAGCAGGAAAGGAGGAGGGCATTGAGTTTATGGTCATCCCCTGTATTCTCTACTTCTGTAACAAAGTTTCTTTGAAGATAAAATGAAAAAACAAGACACTAAGGGAATGTTCAAAAGAAAATGTCACTGTACGTACAAGACACAGATCTTGCAATGATAGACATAATGTCTAAAATTTTTTTTATTATTTCAAGTGTTTTAAAAATTTTTTGGATTTTATTTGTTACTTTTTAAAACTATCATTATTATTTCATCCTTATTAATTTTATTTGGTTAATATGTTAGCTTCATTTTTGGAGAGGTTTTAGATCACAGAAGGGTCAAAACAGTGGCAGGGAAGGAACATTGGTATGGGGTGTTGGTGATGGGGGATGCATGGGAGGGGCTTCACCTGCGATACACCTCTAAGCCATACGAATGTGTTCAAGTGTTCATGGGGCATTGTCACGGTGGGTGGAGAGCCACTCATAACAGAAAGAATATCGAATTCCCACACTGGTGCTCTCTGCTACATTCTCGAATGGGAAAGCAAGAATTCCCCAAGTAGCGGGACGGTGCCTAGTGGAGGAGGACAGACAGTTGTGACAGGCCTTGATATTGATGGTTGTGCTTATGAACCTTTTCTTTTGAAATTGAAACTTGAGTTACTCCTGATAAGCCTCCTTGATGCTCAAAGGTGACCTCTCTCTAAGCCAAACTCAGCATATAAACGCACTGTAAGTTTATAAGTTAATAAATCACATTGTTAAAGTCAACTCATTTCTGGTATATTGCATTATTAGCCTTTAGCAAATTGAAAGAGAGACAAAAACTCTTTTTCACCCACCCCTAATTCCAGGTACTTACACTTGGATAGAAAGGCACTTTCCTGAAAATGTCACTCATTTACCTATGCTCTGATGTTTTTGACTGTCTTTGCTGGATGTGATATATATATTTCATCAACAGTCTTTTAGGACCCCTTCCACACAGTGTCCCAGAAGAGTTTACCCCAGTTGCCAAAGATTAAAATTGGCGAGTAGTTTGCAGATGATATATTACTTAAGATATGATGAAATAAGGAGTGTTTTATTAAAAATTGACTTATGGATATGTCAAAGCATAAATATTAAATTTTTTCCATCATGGAAACTTTTGAAATTGTGCTCATTTTAATTTCTAGACTATATCATGCAGTACATAATGTTAATGCCCCATGCTCATTGCTTTGACAATACTGTTCTTCCATGTCTTGTCCTTAAGCCAATGCCTATCTATCCTTGGCAACCCATTAACAGGAATTTTTGGTGTTGGCACAAACTTGTGCTTTATATTTTAAAATCCTGCTACAATTATGAAATATGATGCAATTCATTAAAATTTTCTCCATTTTAATTACAGATTTATCATAAATAAAAATAAACAAGCAAAGAAATACAAACATTGATAGAATCTTGTTTGCAAATCACTACTTCACATGCTAAAAATTGTGACTGAATCTTGCCTTTAGGTGTAAAGCTATTTGAAATAAATTTATCATCTATTTATCTATATGTCTATCATCATCATTATCATCAATCATCTATCATTTATTTTAGTGCATGATTTCCTAATTTGGGGGGAAAAGTTATGTGACTAGAAGCCCATACTTACCCCAGTAAAGATGCTTGTTTTCTCAAGCACCTAAGAAAGTCTGTTACCTTTATATAATGGCAAGCCATTAAATAAGAATCAGAAAAAATTAAAAGATAAAACTTGTTTCTAGTTCATATTATAACAGGTCATTTTCTTACACCTTCCTAACTCATTCTCTCTTCAACACACATTGTGGTACTTTTGAGAAATCAGCATGTGTCAGTTTACCCTCTTGATTAATTTACTATGAATGACATAATTTAAAGGACTTCATTAAAAATCATCTCATTCTAGCAATGATCCCATAACCAGTCATACTATTTCCATTTCTCATTTACACTTTAAAAAGCACATAGGTATATTTGATTTTTAAGTTAACAACTTTTACTTTACACTTGGTTATGTTTGCGTATGAACAATGTACTTCAATAAAATTGTATTAAAAATATTTACAGGCAACTAGAAATAGAAATAAAAATGTTTCTGGTTTTCTTTTAAATATCTCAAAATATAAGCAGCTTTATAGATTATGGTTCAAGCAAACAGACAGCAGTTTTTCCAAAACCCACAACCCTATTTACACTAAAATATTTTAACTTAAATACATAGTACACAACTTAAAAAGACAAAACCAAGTCGGTGTTTCCACATTATCTAATGATTTTCCTGTTTAAATTATTTATGAGAGACCCAGATGATTTCAATGACATGGAGATAATTGTAAAAAATATAGCCGTTGTTTAGCAAGTGCTTTCATTTAAGGAACATGGGCTTTATCCAACATTTTCTTCAAAGCATCTTTAACATCTTTATTTCGTAAGCTATAGATCAAAGGGTTCAACATGGGAATCACCACAGTATAGAACACAGACACCACTTTATCCTGTTCCGGAGCATAGCTAGTGCTTGGTCTGGAGTAAATGAAGAGAATCGAACCATAGTACAAGGTCACTGCTGTCACATGAGAGCCACAAGTGGAAAAAGCCTTCAGATGGCCTTGTGTAGAGCGAATGTTCAAAATGGCAGCAATGATGAAGAGATAGGAGGCAAGAATAAGTATGATGGGAGCCATGACATTGGAGACTAGTGTGAAAAAGATCACAGCCTGGTAGCTCTCCTTCACATCACATGCCAACTTCACAAGAGGAGGCAGATCACAGAAGAAATCATCGATGACATTGTTGCCACAGAAGCTCAGGGTAAACGTCTTGCTTGTGACGATTGTTGAGTTAATAAAGCCAACAAAATATGAAGCTGCAACAAGACTGTCACATAACTTTGGGGACATTGCCTGGGAATAAAGCAGGGGGTTGGAGATGGCCACATATCGGTCATAAGCCATGGCAGCCAACAAGTAACATTCACTAAAATCGAGCCCAGCAGCAAAGAAGAACTGAACCAGGCAACCAGCAAAGGAAATGCTTTTGTCTTCAGAGATGCAGATCATCAGAATTTTGGGGGCAAAGACAGAAGAATACCAGATGTCCAGGAATGACAGGTTCCTGATGAAGAAATACATGGGTGTGTGGAGGCGAGAATCAGCATAGATCAGAGAAATCAAGGTGAGGTTTCCCAAAAGACAGAAGACATAAATTATGAGGAAGATCAAAAAAAGTATCCTCTGCAACTGCAAGTCAGCTGTGAACCCTAAAAGTATGAACTCCTTCACTTTGGTGAAATTTTTCTTGTCCATATATTTTGGATTTCTGTAGTCTTTCTCTTTAAAAAGAGCAAAGATAATTTCATAACTCAATACAATACAGTGTACCCCTCTTGCTATCATTTGCCATTTTAGAGCTTTAAAAATCCAAAGTGACACACTTTGATGGCTCATGGTGAAAAATATTCATACCCATGTACAGCTTCTTTTTTAATAGCTGGAGAACCACTTCTCTGCTTCTGTATTAAGATATCATTAATGGTGCCCACTACTAATCTATTTTGTGCTCATTTTACAGGGAGGGTAAGTGGTTTGTGGTCTCTTCTGTTTGTTCATATGGGTTGGGGACCATGTAACTGAAATAAAAAAAAGAGAATTTGAAAGGGTATTATACTCTCTGTTCCTTGGTCTTTCTCCAGACATTTACATGGAGGAGAAAAATTTATTTTACTAACTGTATTTCAGAATCTCTTCAGAAGTTTACTAGACTCTAATTTCTTTGAAGGCAATTATTATATTTTATTCAACTCCTTCCACCAAAAACCAAGTACAAAAGTTGGAATGGAATAGAAAATGTTAATTTGTTGAATAAAATAATGGAGTTACTTAGATAATTGTATTTTTTGATCATTACTCACTGTGTGATCACTAAATACTTCCTGGATAGAAGTAGGAAAATATTAGTTAGCAGATAAATGTGCTCATATTATTAACTGAATTTTCTATGCAATTAAGAGCTAAAAAATCCTGGCTCAATGAATGGTTATAGAAATGATGGAACATGGAGAATCCTTTTCCTTATAGGTAAAAACAGGAGACTGCAATGTTACTGTCACTGAGGGAAGTGCTATCTCTGCTTATCTGTGTGACAATCCAGAGGATCACTACTGCCACAGACACAATCAAATAACAGCAAAAGTGTAATTGTCAGGGTTCTCCATTGGGAGAGCACCTAACATTTGTGCTGTAAGTGCATGGCTTAAAATGTTTTATGCTAGGAAAAAATTCTTCTTTTGACCATTGTACCAGGCAATGGAGCTAAAATTGTACTATAAAAATAAACAGGGAAGCTGACGTAGCTCAAGTAGCTGAATGTCAGTTTCCCACATGCGAGGCCCTAGGGTTGGTTCCCATACCTTCTAAAAGCAAAAAACAAACAACAAGCAAACAAACGAAAAAGCTAACTCAGGGGAGTTGATGTGGCCCACTGGTTGAGCACTGGCGTTCTACATGTGAGGTCCCTTGCCCAATCCCTTGCCCAAATACCTCAAAAAAAAAAAAAAGAAAAAAGAATGCCTTCCTAGAATAGAAAGGTTCTTATCTGATGAGAGACAATATTTTTCCACTGGAATAGTAAGAATCTATATATTTTTTAAATGATATTTGTCATAATTATTATGTTAAAGTAAAATTTCTTCATAATAACTTAAATTTAATTGGAAAAAGTGACATTTTAGTTCCCTTCATATTGTAAAACTACTGAATGCTGTTGATTTTTAACAAAATGTATTCCTGGAAGCAGCCAAAGGCCCAGAATCAGGAGAGCTGGTTTCTGATCTCATTTATTCACCCTCAGGTTTAAAAGAAATCATGCCCCAAATGAAATTGTCTCACGTGCTTTTCTTAGTTCAGTAGGACTTTATATGTTCAAATGGGATTACGGATATGAGAATGTACTTTGAAAAATTAGAAATTGTAAAGTGGATATTGTGTTCTCTATAATTATATAACCTCATCTCAGAAATTTCCCCCTCAGATATAGTTGCAGTAACTCCCAAGGATTTTCAATTGTACCCATGTATGACTGCCAGACTTTCATGTTTTTTTCATTCAGAAACTGCTCATTCATTTTTGTTGACCTTTTACACACACTGGGCAATTGCTGAGCTTGTTTACAAACAGCAAATTTGGAATGAAAATTCCAAGGGACAATTATTCCCTAACATTTTTTGTTTAATTCTTTAGTTATCAAAGTATAAAATTGGTATATGAAAGTATACTTACATGAATACATGCATCAAGACTTTTACACATAAAAATGAGTATAGGGTGACTACAGTGAGACATAAAATACAAGTAAATAGCATGAATTAAAAATGTATGAACACTAAAAACAAGAACAATACATAAAAATAGAAACCTAGATGAAACTCGTTACATATCAAGTCCAATCATGGGTCTGGCTGGACTCCAAATGATCTGAAAATTTCTACATATCTGCATATTAAATTGAGAGAATCCATGAGACAAATTTGGGAAAACATATTACCTTTCTTGATAATAACTTCAAAAATCATTTCTCCAGAGATTCTTTTTATGATAAAGAGTGAGAAATAATACATAATTATTTGTTTTCCTATATATTCTTATCAGTATAGAAACAAAGGAGAGCTCTCTTGAGCTACATTTACTTTCCATTAGTTCATAGATTTAAAGTTGGTCACATGACTTGTTGGATTTGAAGAGTACTGGAAAACTTTCCCCACACACACAAAAAACACAATCTTGCCTTCCCATCTACCAAACATCTTTCTTAACAAGAAGGCTCCCTAAGAAATAGCTGCTTCTTGGAGTGGTCACAAGAAAAGGAGCTGATCTCAGTGCGATTCCTAAGCTCTTTCAAGGCTCAATGCACCTACTGTCTGTGACATTCCCTTTGGTACTTTAATCAGATATTCTTTGAATTATGTATTAATCATAGCTGTTCAGTGCTATACTAAATGGCATATTATTGCCCTCCCTTTTTTAAAGAGCCCCTGTTCTATGCACTGTGTGATATAGAAAAAGAAACATTTTAATTGTCATGGAAGTTTGACCCAATTCAAGTTTTCTTCACATGAACCTACCCTGGACTAACACAGCTCCTGCAAGATAAGAGTAGAGGCTAGAGTAGGCTACAGAGTGTTTATGAGAACAGAAATATCCATCAAGTTCATGTTAAATCTCATCTAAATCCCTGTGTCACTGACCAAGGAAATAAAGCCTAAAGAGAGGACATTCGGAACTCCTTAACATTCTTCTTCAAATATTGTTTTAGAAAAAAATCTTATTTCAAAATTCAAATCACATTTTTATCTGATTGCATTAAGAATCTTTTTTGTATTGTGCCTATTGTGGGGATGACTATATTTTTCCTCTGGTTAATTAAACACAATGCTTACTGTCATGAAATGTAAGGAGTCATTTGATTTGAATTTGGCTGGAGTCCAGAATTTCTCACCTTACCTTAGAATGGAAAGTGCCCTGTACTCCCTCCAACACCCTCTTTCCAACAGTAACAATACTAGGACTACATATAAGATGGAGCATCCCTTTGGGGTATGCTGCTAAACATACAAAGGAACTTCAAGTAATGTTCTGGTGCCAAGTGACCAATTATGAAGCTCACTTATCTTTCTGGAATGAAGTAGGGAGAGATCATTCATCAGGAATATAATGGTCAAATAAACCGAAAAGAAAAAAAGAAGATTGTTTAATTTGTGTCATTTATGCATTTACATAAAAATAAACTGGCAGAAAATAATAACAGGATGAAGCACATATAACAGATTCCCAAGATTGATTAGTAGTTCATTGTGATTCTGATAATTATAATGAAGAGGCAAAGGCCATAGCAATTCAGTCCTGAGACATGTTGAAAATCATGGTAAAATTGTCCCATTTCTCGAACAATAAAAATGAGACACTGAATATATTGATTACTGCAAATTCATTTTTACTGCAAATGTTGTTTACACATGAGACCATGAATACACTTATTCACTCAAAATGTGCAGTATTTGGGAAGTGGACTTGGCCCAGTGGATATGGCATCTGTCTACCACATGGGAGGTCCGTGATTCAAACCCTGGCCTCCTTGAACCCTGTGGAACTGGCCCACGCTTAGTGCTGATGTGCAAAAGGAGTGCCATGCCACGCCAAGGTGTTCCCGCGTAGGGGAGCCCCACGCTCAAGGAGTGCACCCCATAAGGAGAGCCGCCCAGCGCTAAAGAAAGTGCAGCCTGCCCAAGAATTGCACCGCACACGTGGAGAGCTAACACACAAGGTGACACAACAAAAAAAAACACAGATTCCCATGCCACTGACAACAACAGAAGTGGACAAAGAAGAACACGCAGCAAATGGACACAGATAGCAGACAAGGTGGGGGGTAAGAGAGAAATTAATAAAAAATAAATCTTTTAAAAAATGTGCAGTATTTATCAAGCACCTCTTATGTGTAAGATGAGCAAAATGTTGGAAGAGGTTGAGCAATGATGCAAAGTAAGGACTTAGGTTAGCTTAGTAAGGGTTAAGAGTCAAGGTCAGAACAGAGGTTGTCTAAACATGAATCCTAGGTCTACAATTCACTAGTTGCCTGATAGAGAGGAATACATTTCAATTCACCAAGCCCCCAGTTTTCATTAGCAACTAAAAAAGTCAAAAGACAAGCAAAATAAAAATAATACAAAGAAAACTGAGAGAGAGATATAGAGTTGGTCCTCGTGTAGCTTACAGCCTCATGAAGGAGAAAGTCAAATAATTATAATATCCTATAATTAAATATTATGACAAGTGCTTGAAGGAAAATTATGAGATGGAAGGGAGTATATTAGAAGGGCTAACATAGTAAGGGATCATATGGAGGATTTAATATTTACCCTGAGAACTGAAGGATGACAGTAGTAATACTCTAATCAAAGAAGGTGATGACTTTTTGTCAACATAAGCCATACATTAAAAAAAGACAACCCTGTACATTTATCAGTATTAAATAAAGGATATTAATCTTTTTCTCTGCAGGTGATGCAATGTTGGCTGCTAATTTACACATCTTATCAAGATAGTGACTGTTAAGCTCACCTCCGGCAGAGACCCAGAGTAAGATCAGGGGTCCCAAGGCACAGCCCTTGGGTTATATGCTGCAATTCAGTCCTAGATGTAGCCCATGAAGCAGGTGGAAAATGTAATTTATTAATAATTGTATTACCATGATTAAGCTAAACCCTATCTTTGGGAAGGTCTAGCCTAATGCCTTAAGCATAGTAGGCATTAGTGTCTGTAAAATGAATGACCTAAAATTACATTAAAATATCATCTGTAAAACTCAATAAAAAGAGAGTGATGAGGGTAGAGTGGCAGGTTCAGGGAGGATAGAGAGCTCTACTGCAGAGACTATCAAGTATCAAGTTCCAACTTGAGAAAGGTACTGTGTGTTCAAAGAAGAATTGAAGGAAGGGATATGACAATAGAATAATTTTATTTTTAAATACATAGAACTGCATGAAGCAAACAGTGAATCCTATATTAAACCATGGAATATAGTTAATAGCAGTTATAAAAATGTGCTTTGCAGAGTGCTCAAGCAGTTGGGTGCCTGCCTCCCACACAGGAGGTCTGGGATTTGATTCACGTTTCTCCTGAAAAGAACAAAAACTAATAAACAAGCAAAAAAAAAAAAAAAAGAATGAGAGAAAGAAAGAAAAAAATACACATGAACCAAAAAAAAAACAACTCAGCCGTTAAGCCAATGTGGCTCAGTGATTGAGTGCTGACTTCCCACATATGAGGTCCTGGGCTTAATCACCAACTCTGGTAAGTCAAAAATAAAAAAAAAAAAGAAAAAGAAAAACAGTGCTTCCATCAATTGTCACAAATGTTTCATACCAATGCAAAGTGTAAATCACAGGGTGGTATGTGGGAATCTGGGGATCCTGTAATTTATGTATGACTATTCTGTAAACCCACAACCTCTGAAATGGAAAAAAAAAAAAAAGTCTAGACTGGATGAACCCCAGAAAGATACATAAATTGGTGCCAAATTGAGCTGTTGGAAAGGCCAGGATCAGGCAAAAAAAGGCCTTATTAGCCAATATTATTGATTTTGGAGTATATCTTCAAAGGGAGACACTAAAAAGAAGTGTTTTAATTATTTTAGTATAGGTCAGGATTAGAAATGCAGCTATGCAGGAAAGATCTGTTGAAAGTCTTGCTCTCCAGCAGCTGGGACCTATGGTTCCTGCATGTGAAACCAAGTTTTTTTTTGTGAGATCTGGATGAATGGAACTGCTACTGATGTGGGCTATGGGTGGAATGCTCTTTGTCTCTTCAGAAATAACCTAAGCTGAAGGCTGTGGGTGTGGAACAGTAAGAGGCTCCAGTCCCAAGAAACAGTTTAACAATGCAAGGGCTATAAAATTTAAGTATTTAGGGAAAATGCAAAAAGTAAATATGCTAAAAGCTTATCTAGAATGTCTAGAGTCCATGCTAAAAGCTTACCTAAGATGTAGAAGATATATATGCTAATTGAAGCCTATTGAGAACTGAAACAAAGCAACCATTTGGCATTTCCTCGTGGTATAAAAGACATTTAAAAATCTTGTTCAGGGCTCGGGATTCAAACAGAAAGCTCCCGAGTCCAGCCGGCCATCAATAAACCATTTTTCCTTCTCAAAATCATTCCTGAGTCCTGGCCTCTCTATACTCAAATAATTGAACTTTTCTCTAATTCCACAACATTTTTGGCGACCCAGATGGGACAACAAATGAAGGCCAGAGACGGTAACATTTTGCTGCCCCTTCCAAATCCCTGAGGAAGCTGAGAAGACTCGGGTGAACCCCAAATCTGGGTGCCCCTGGATTAAATTTAATCCAGAAAAGATGTGGGCTCCACCGGAATCTTACCAACAAAAATCGAGGGCAATAGAAGGTCTGAAGAGAAAGATTCTGGGAACAAAAAAGAACTCCGAACTTGGAAGAAGGTAAGACTCCCCGGGTAAGCACAGTCTGGAAGGCCCTAGCTTTAATTGCTAGGAAGGGGAGGCTGATCACCTCCCGAGAGAACCCTAGTAGCCCCAGAAAGCTGGGGGGAAGCCGTTCTCTCTAAGCTTGGGAAAAAGAGAAAAACCGGGAAAAAGCCCTGGTGTTTTGAGTTTGTCTAACTGCATGTTAGAATCTAGTACTGGTCTTATATCCACTAAAAGAGTGGAGTCTCGATTTTAATAGGAAGGGCTATTTATAATTTCAAGTCCTAATGTCCTGGAAATTAGTCTAGATTAAGGAAAACAAAACTTAGTTATAGGACAATAGATCAGCTTTTCTGGTGGAGCTTAGTCTGAGTGTAAAGTTTAAACAGTAAAAAAGTCGAGCTGAAATCTTTTGTTATGGTGCTAATTTGTGAATGAATTCGCTTTATACCAAATGTTAAGTGTTCTGGGGTTTGTAATGGCTGTAGAGGCAGCCATGGTGAAAATAAATATGTAAACTTGTGAATCAGATTAGTGACCTTTGTGCTTCTGTCTGTGTCAGCTCAATGCTAGTGTTAGAGTTGTGTCCTTATGTAAAGTAGAATTACAGCTGAGCTGGAGCCCTCCCTTGCCATTAGCAAGGGGGTGAAATGATTCTGGGGCAAAAGCTGAGGAGTCTAAATGTTTGCGAAATCTAGATGTTTGTGCATGCTCTGCTGTCTTGTCTCTGGTCTGGCCCTTTGCCAGGGCTTGGAGGCCATCTGTGTCCGCGCCATGCACCCAAGTTTGTTGGAGATGTCCCAGTCAGAGTGGCTGAGTCCCTGGGAGAGTTGCCAAATTTGAGTAAGTTCTGTCTGCCCATTTTGGCTGAAAGCTGGAAAGGGGAGAGCGGCTTGCCCCTTTCCAGTGAGTCCACCCTTCTATTCATAAGCCGCATTCCTGTTTGTTGTGCGCCTGACTGCCTGAAAGGGGGGAGAAGTGAAGGGGGTGAAAAGCAGAATCAGAATAAATGCAGTAAAGTTCCCTCCTTAGGGTGTCAAAGCCAAAATACCTTTGCATTCTGCCCAGGTTCTTAGAAGGTATTGTAGTAACTTTAAGTAAGAGAATGTGTTCTGTGAAAGTAAAATTTGTCTTAAGGGTATAAATAATTATAAAAGTTTTACAGAGCATTGTTTAAATTAAAGTATTTAAATGGCTAATTGCAGAAGGTCATTATTTAACAAAAACTGAATTAATAATAATAATAATAAAAAGCAATTTTATAACAAACTTATTCAGCAGCCAGTCTCCCCTGCCAACTTGCTTCCAAAAAAAACTGTTTCTAGTATTACATGCTACTAAGTATTTAAAGTGAAAAAAAGTTCATTATTTTAACAAACTTGTTTAGTATTAATAGCAATTATATGTTGTAAGAAGTTTGCCTGGTAACTTAATATGTGAAATATATAGAGTGTGTTTTTATTGTTAAAGAAACAAAAGATGATTTTGTCCTAAGATAAAATGATTGATTATTAAAAAGAGTAAAGTGTGAGACAGACCCTGAATGAATACTGAAAGTGTAGAAAGTTTGTAAAAAGAAAATTTTTATAATTAAAATTAAGTAAGATCAATATACAAAGAAAATATTTTATCAATAGCTTCTTGTACTTTAACCTCATCATTTCCTCAGTGTTTAAAGAAGAGTCTTACCTCTTTTAAAAGAACATTTTATGTTCTGGAAATAAAATCCTGAAAAGTAGCCTTTTATTTCAAACTAACTGCAAGAGATTTATTCTTTTACTTTAAAGGAAAAATTAGTTAAGTTCATTTAATATGTTATAAGTCGAATGAAAGGTATTTAAAGGTGTTATAAAATTAATAAGTTTTTTAAAAAAATTAATAAAAACTGTAAGAGTTAAAATCATTTATAAATGCATTTATATTATAAAACAGTAGAAAGACAATAACTGAAATTATAGCTGGGTGAATTTAGCCTGAAACTATTATTTAAGTGTAAATTCTAAACTAACCTTTCCTTTGTTTATAGTTACTTCAAGCCTAACCTCACCCTTTGCCTTTGCCTATAGTTATTTCATAATTGAGAAGAGCTAAGACATCACTGTCTCCTCTCCTAGTATTAGTAACCCTTTCTCTCATGAATTCAAGTGTAAACTAAATAAATGGCTGCCTGATAGAATAAAGTTAAATGACCACTAGAGTTTTATTATCTCCAAAATCAAAAAGAGGGGTAGAAAAGGAGAAGTCTCCTGCCTTGACGGTCAGTGTTCCTAAGAGTGGCAATTCATGAGAGAAAGCAGTCTGTCTCCCTGAGGCTTCAAATAGCCTCAGTAAATATATATAAAATTAATCTTATTGCTTATCCAAAATTCTGCTAATTTCAAAGTAAAATATAAAGTTCTAAAACAAAATAGTGCTAAGGCATTGAGAACATTTTAGTTATTACAATCCATTAAGTAGGAAAGAAAATTCTTGTAGTAAACTGCATAGTCATAGTGCAAATTAAAAAGAGTTTCAAAAGTCTTTGAAATGTTTTGCAGTCACACTTGTTTTATAAAAATTAGAAGTTTAAAGTAACTAAAGTCATGTTGTTGTGTCAAACTATTCATGTCTGCCTATTTGCTCAAATTGTTGAAGTTAAATATGCAGTTATAAGTAATATATATTTCAGGACCCCAAATTAAGGTAAACAATATATAAAATAATGCAAATTATAAATAATATCAATGAGTTTTGTTTCTGTGTCTTAACTCTTTGTGTCTGCCCATTTGCTCAGTGTATGTCTTCATACATCAAGATAATAATATCAAATTAACAAATGAAAATTCTTAAAAGAGCTCTATTCAAATTGTTAATTGAATATGCAATTATATATGTAAATAAATATTCTTAAAGCCCAAATTAAACTAAGCAAGATGAAAAGTCATAGAAATCTAATTATAGAAACAATTGGGAAAGGGCCTCCTCTTTGCAAGAGCTTTAAAGGCAAGACTAAGTGTAGCAGATCAAATCTATCTACTAAGCTAGAAAATTAAAAATCAGTTTGCCTGGTAATTTCCCAGTTTAAACCTTTTGTCAGCCATAAAATGCAAAAAAAACAAAGATTAAGTTAATTTTCACATAAGAAAATGTTGATGTAACCTGGCGGCCTGCTGCCTCAGTCTCCCACTCCCGGGTTAGACAGCAGTAGAAGAGACCAGTTTAGGCCAGTCCTATAGACAGTGGAAAGATGCCCAAGAAGGAATTAAGTCGGTGCCATTTCAGCACTAAGTTCTATTCCTTATTTGACAAAGGGGGGAGCAAGTAAAAACTAAAATGGTTAAAATGTAATAGAAGTAGCAGTTAAATCAAACTTTTGCGTGACAAAGTTAAATCTCAAATAAGCTGTAACTTCTAAAGTATCCAATCTATGGAAAAACAGAAAAAGAGCTTGCATGCTAAGCTTAGAGGGTATAAATTGTGTCATTTTTCTTTGTTCGTGGCACCAGCCATATCTGGCTCTGCACCCCTTCTTGTAAGATTGAAAATAAATTATTTTCTTCTCCACAATCTGGTGAGCCTTATTTTCTCCCAGAAGATTTCTTTCCAACAAAATAAAGGTAATTAATGGCTCTATTAACAAATTTCAGTAAGTAAAAGAAAGTCCATAAAAACTATAGAGAGATCTTTCCTGAGTTATAATTTTAAAAAAAATTAAGTAATTGTGTAATGTGTTTTAAAACCTGGTAGTCAGTATGCATGTGTTTTAAAACCTAGTAGTCAGTATGCTTTTAAATTAATAATTTTCATAACTTAAAAAAAAAAAGTTTTTAGCTTCCTGTAAGAGAAAAAGAGAACATTCCTTGCATAAACTATTATGGTTTCAATTTTATTTAACTTAAGTGTAATCTCCCATAGTTAATTTGTAAACTAAAATAACATTATGTATGAAATCTTTAGAGTAATAAAAATTGTAAGTACACATTAGTGAAATGAAGCTAAAAAAAAAGATTGTAAATATGCGCTCTTAAATAAAGAGTAAATTTCTTTAGTAATTGTAATTTAATAAGTTTATTTAAACATGAAGTGTCTAGTCAACGTAGTTATAGTCAATTATAAAGAGTTTGTAAAACATCTGCCAAACTAAAAATGTTTAAATAGTTCTAGTTCTAGAGAAGTCATTGTTAACTAAAACTTAAATTAGTATTAGTAGCAGAAATAACTTAATAATAATAAAACTTGTCTGAAGGCCACTGCAAAGTACATATTTAAGTAAATAGTAATAAAAAGTTATCTTGATTATATTGGAAGTCTTCTGTTTTCATTTTAACAATGAAAAATATTTTTTCCTCTATTACTAAAATAAAGTACCTACTGTTATCTTCATAGTAAAATTGTGTAAGTAAACAGTCATTTGATATATGTGTTACGTTAAGTTGTTTAAAATATATATAAAAACAAAGAATAAACTTTAACATTGTCAAACTCTTGTGCATTCAAACCAGGCCTTAAATACATTACAAGTAGCCTCTCCATGTGAGTTATTGGCTAAGCTAGTCACTAGACCCCTCAATTAAAATATGTGCTATATCAGTCTCTGGTTCTGCTCCTGAAGTCGATGGAAACTATATTGCAGTTTCAAGCTCCTGCAGCAGCCAATAATGACTCAGTACAGCCAAGATACAATAAATATCGCCTCCAGACTGGCACTGTTCCATAGTGCCAGAGAGCACTATGCACCAGGCTAGTAGAATACTAGAAAAATGACCTTGAATAAAAGGGTCAACTCAGATCAGCAGAATATCTCTGTCTACATATAATACCAGGAGTTAAAAATGCTTTTTGACCTGAATAAAAGGGGGAAATGGAAAGGACAAATGAGTTTATATGGCTATGAGTCTTCAAAAAGAGCCAGGAGGTTATCAGAGGGGTTGCCCTTATGCACACCGCAGCAGAGTCCCAGAGTAGATACAACCCCAGGTACTGGTTCTTCTGAGGGCCACAGAGACCCACATGTTCTATGGTCATGGCTGATGGAGTTCAGTGCTGTCTCAATTGGTCCTACTTTGGAGTTTGTGTTTCTGTGTGATGGAGCTGGACTTAGATGTGATCTTTGTCCACAAGTCTCTCCTGTTACTTTTACCTGAACTGTAGTTGGTGCTGGGGTTTAATGTATACCAGGGGACCTGAATCTCTGGACTGACCATGTGATAGCCAGGCCCTGAGCCTCAACAGACTTGCAACTCCTACACTCTGGTTTACTGGACTTACCCCACTCAGCTAACATGGAAGTGAAGAAGGTCAACCACCACACCAGGGAGCCAAGAGTGCCTACAACTGAAAGCAGGAGAATTGCATCCAGCATCCATGTGGAATCTAAGCCCCTCTTGAAATAGATGTGGAGTGGACACAACCATTCTAAGGTCCACAGTATGGAGGAATAGAGTATGGATTAGAGTGGACTTGCTGATATTCTATTCATGAACTATTGTGATTAGTAATCAAAAAAAATGTGGCATTGGTGTGGAGAAAGTGGCCATGGTGGCTGCTGGGGATAGGGAGTGGGAGGAAGAGATGAGATGTGAGGGTGTTTTTGGGACTTTGAATTGTCCTGGGTGGTGCTGCAGGGACAGTTACTGGGCATTGTATGTCCTCCCATGGCCCACTGGGTGGAACGTGGGAGAGTGTGGGCTATGATGTGGACCATTGACCATGAGGTGCAGTGGTGCTCAGAGATGTATTCACCAAATGCAATGAATGTCTCATGATGATGGAGGAGGTTGTTGTTACGGGCGGAGGAGTGGGGTGAGGGGGTGGGGGTATATGGGGACCTCATTTTTTTTAAATGTAACATTAAGAAAACCAAACCGAACAAAATAAAATAATAACACATACACACACACACAAAGAGGAACTGGGTCCCACATCCAACTAAGAACATACGTTTATCTTCTGAGAAACAAACTGACAGGATTTCAGGGTTATACACAGATGTGCACCAGAAGTCCAAAAAAGATAGACTGCCAATGAAAAACTACATGGGTGTGTGTAGTGGGAATCAAACTAGAGTAAAAGAACCAGCATCATGTTCCCTGACAAGGTTACCGAATAAAATATCAGAAATATTGCAAATACAATCAGCTATAAAGGGGGATCTTTGGTGAAGTCCACCAAGATGAATTCTGTTCGGATAGTGCAATTTCCCACTTCTATGTACACAGAGGAAAAACCTGAATAATTATGATGGAAAAATGATTTAGTGAAGCAGCTACTGCAAGAAACAAGCAAAGGTATCAATTAAATCACTAATCATTGAGAGACTTTTTTATTCCTAACTATTTAGATACGTAGAGTTTCAGTCTGTGATTTGAGAAGATCACTGAAATAGAAATCAGAATCTGATTTAAAACTAGGGGTCTTTACTTACTGACATTAACAGAGGGGCCAATGTATTCTCATTAGAGAGCTAAGTAATATGGAGCCCATGAAGCTTATTAACAGCTCCTGAAATCTCATCTAGTAGAGCAAATAGACATACATGAAAACACCAACCCAATGTTTGGCACATTCTGGGCACTCAAAAATTTCAGTATCCTTTTCATTTTATTGAGAACTTTTTCTGAGCCAGGCATTCTGGAGATATGCATATAAATACCAATATATATTAATACCATTATTAGTAAAAATAGCAAAAATTGTGTATTACTCACTAGTGGTCAGTTACTATTCTAAGTCATTCTTTAATCCACTTAATCTTCATAACTTTACAATGTTATATTATATTATATATGGCATATAATTTATTACATATATTATAATTATATGGTAGTACAATGATTCTCTTATTACAGTTGATGAAACAGAAGCTTAAGAGATTTGAGTAACATGCCAAAGGTTGCAAAGCTGGTAAACATAAAATTAGTATTGAAACTCAGAATCTTCTTAATCAAGAGTTGACCTAATGTAAGGGGGAAATGGAAAGGAGAAATGAGTTTATATGGCTACGAGTCTCTAAAAAAGAGTCTGGAGGCTGTCAGAAGGATTGCCTTATGCACAATTGAGCAGAGTCTAAGAGACAGATAAAGCAGATACAACCCCCAGGTATTGGTTCCTTTGAGGGCTAAAGAGACCCATGGGAGTTATGGTCATGGCAGATGGGGTTAACTACCAGATCAGATGGCCCCTCTTTGGAAATGGTGTTTATGTGTGATGAATCTGGACTCAGATGGGATCTCTCTTCATAAGACTTTCATGCTAATGTGCTGGAGTTGCAGTTAGTGTTGGGGTTTAAAATATATTTAGGGAATTTGAATCTCTGGACTGACAATGTGATAGCCAGGCCCTGTGCCTCAACAGACTCCAGTACCTACAAACTGATTTATTGGACTCACCACACTCAGCTAAGATGGAGGTGAAGAAGGACAACCACCACACCATGGAGCCTAGAGTGATTACAACTGAAAATGGGAGGATTGCATCCAGCATCCAGGTGGAATCTGAGCCTCCTCTTGACATAAAGGTGCAATGGACACAACCAATCCAGTGTCCACATAGAAGAGGTGGCATTGGATTGGGAAAAGTGGACATAATGGACAAAGGGTATGGGGAAAGGCAGGAAGAGATGAGAGGTGGAGGCATCTTCGGGACATGGAGCTGCCCTGGATGGTGCTTCAGAGGTAATCACCGGACATTGTAAATCCTCACAGGGCCTACATGATGGAATAGAGGAGAGTATGGGCCATGATGTGAACCAATGTATATGAGGTGCAGAGGTGCCCAAAGATGTACTTACCAAATCCAATGGATGTGTCATGATGATGGGAACGAGTGTTGTTGGGGGGGGGAGAGGGGGGGTGGGGGGGTGGGGTTGAATGGGACCTCACATATATATTTTTAATGTAATATTATTACAAAGTCAATAAAAAATAAAAAAATTAAAAAAAAAAAAAAAAAACCAGGTATGGTGGAGTAAGCTCCCACGAGATGAGCCAGAAGGGACACTAAATCACAAACCTCCTTGGAATTCATGTTGAGATGTGGCCCTTTAGAAGAACCTAAATGGAGGTTTTGGTCATAAGGAGGAAGTCATGTGATCAGATCTACAACTTTTACCTTCACTCTGGCTGCAGGCCAAGGAATGAATTGAAGTGTAGCAAAGGTCCTTTCTTACCTGCAAACTCCCTGAAATCCTCATAATCTATTGTCTCCTAAACCCTCCTTTAACAGAGACAGAAAAGGGAGGTGTTAAGACATTCTAGAAAGAATGACTAGGGATTGTATAAACTGTGTCCTCATTCTGGTGGACAAGACACAAAGATTGTCATTCTCAAACTCTCCTCCAAACAGGAATTTCTATTTATACAATAGTTTATCCTCAAGGTGCAGTGAAGTACTAAGGACAAGATTCATTCAAAGTATGTATTTGCAATAAGAGCTTCCTAACTCTCTTTTACACAAGGATCTACAAAGTACTGGAACTGGTACAAAAATACATTTGATGACAAATTTTAATATTCCATTAAAATCCTGTCTATAATGTAATTGTACCACAAATTCATAAAATTACATTTTAGTAAAATATTGATGTTTAAAATAGCTGAGAAATAACAAAAATCAGAAACCGATGATATATAAGGATATCAGAAAAAAAAATGGGTCCACATCTTTACAGGCTTTTATCTCAAGAGTGGAGTCTGTTTTTCTACCTCTTAAACTGGCATATAATTATGGTTTATTTTGCCAATGAGTTCTAGAACAGGCTATACCATGTGAATCTGGCATGAGTTGGTCATAGGATTTGTAGTTGTTCTTCTCACGTTTGGAATCCTACCCCCACCAAAGAAACCAAACTGGGTTAGATTTTTAGATATCTGGCCAGGTTCTCCTTTCTTCCCAACTTAAAGCAAGCTATCCACCAGGTAAGTGAGTGGGAGCTATTCTAGATCACCCACACCCTACTGAGTGTAAAATGAACACAAACACTTGAATTAGGCAGCTGAGAGCAGAAAAGTCTGACACAGACAGAATTCCATCATTGAAATGACACCCCTTAGAAGTGTTTCAGCAACCCTCTAATCAAAGATTCTCCACCTCTGAAAAGGAAAGAAAAATATATGATACAAGATAAACTGATTAATAAGAAAAATATAGGTGAAATATGTAGGCCAGAGTCATGTCAGAAAATTATACTTAATCAAAGAAGATATTGTTATTCTGAGTGAGAAGAATAACACCTGAATTATTTATAAAAGTTGAGTCTGGAGAAGAAAAATAAGGCAAAGCTTTTAGTAGGAGGCAGTGTAAAACCAAGCAGGGTTGTCATCCAGAACCCTACTGAATTTTTTATTTAAATATTTTTCTCATACCATCATGAAATTTGACAAAAGAATAGCAGTCTTAGAAGTGTGAAGTTCATTGTCCTTGGATTACAGAATCCAGTCTTCATGATCCAGCTCCAAAACTAACCTACTGTGGTATATATATACACTTACATTACACAAATGTCACATAAAAAATAAGGGATTCCCATATGCCCCAATCCCCATACATTTTCCCACATGAACAACATCATTTGTGAAGTACATTCACTGCAACTGATGAACACATTTTGGAGCATTGTCACTAAGCATGGATTACCTCTTACAATGAAGTTTACAATCTCTTCCACTTAATTCTGTAGGTAATGGCAAGATATATAATGGCCTGCATCTGCCATTGCAGTGTCGTTCAGGGCAATTCCCAAGTCCTGAAAATGTCTCTGTAAACACCGGTCTTTCCCTCTGCCTGCCTTCAGGACCTCAGTGGCCACCTGCTCCACATCAGTGATATAATTTATTCCATTGCTAGAATCACAATAAGTCTATAGTAGAATACCAGCAAGTCCACTTTAGTCCAACTTCATTCCCCAATCCTGAGGATTGTGGGATGGTGATGACCACTCCATCTCTAATTGAGAGGGGGCTCTTACCCCTAGGGAATGATGGATGTGACTTTCTTGCTTGCAGTTGTAGAGTCTCAGAGTTCCTTGGTGCGGTCACCCCTCGGGCTGAAGTGTGGTTTGCTGGCCTGGCGGGGGAGCAGCCACGGCAGGCCAAGCTGCTGCCCCCATAATAGGGTGGCTGATCAGACTCACCGCCACCCCTGAAGGGAGCTCTGCATGGGCGCAGAGTGCCCTCGGGTCTCCCCTTCTCGGCAGCCATGCGTCCGTGGCCGCCCCTCCTCCCGGATGGCGCCACACGATGCCTGTGGGGTGGCACCCTTCTTCTTCTTTCTCCCCGCGCAGGCGCAGGGCGGAAAATTCCAGTCTGCCCTTTTCCCCTCCCCCGGCAGCAGCAACAGCCAGGCGTGGGCGGAAAAATCCAGTCTGCCCTTTTCCCTCTCCCTGACAGCAGCAACAGCCAGGCATGGGCGGGAAACTCCAGTCTGCCCTCTACCCCAGCAACAGCAGCCACCAATCACTAAACCCTGCCACTTCCCCCAGCAACAGCAACAGCCAATCCCTAATCACCACCCCTCCCCTGTCCAGTACCGCCCACTGACCTTTCGCCGGCAACCAATCAGAACAGGGCGTGGCTTCGACCAATCAGCCTTCCCCAGCCCCTATAAAACTGTTGCCTCTCCCTCAATAAAGTGGACTTGCATGTTTACCTTGTCTCCGCGGTAGTTCTTCTGCAGTGCGCCCTCCAGTCCTGAGAGCCCCCGACAAGGGCCTGGCCTCCCTTGTCCCCAGTTCGTCGCCTGCTTCTCCGGGCGACCCCTTCATCGCCGGCTTCGCCGGGCGACCCCGTCAGCCGAACCGCGCAACCTCTGTGAGACCGACCCCTCGTCTGCTGCCGGACCGACCGCTCGTCCCAAGTGGGACCGACCCCTCATCCCAAGTGGGACCGACCCCTCGTCCTAAGCTGGACCAACCCCTCGTCCGCAGCCAGACCCCACATCTACCGGCCGAGCAAGCCGCCGCACCTTGGTATGGTTGTTGTCCATCATCACCTCCTTCTTAGTTGCCCTGGGTGAGACCAATGAACTGGATAGTAGGAACTGCAGCTCCATTGAGATTCAGGGCCCAGGTGGCACATGGAGATCCCAAAGATTTAAATCTCTTGGATATACACATACCAACTCTAACACTAATTATAGATTCAAATAGAAGGACAGAAGAGTCATTTATAGGGAAACTGCAACTGAGTCCAACTCTATCACATTGGGGAATATAAATTCCAAATTAGGGGCTGTTGACAAGGCAACAAACTCTTGTGTTATATTGAGCTTTGCCTCTCTACCGTGGAATAAATTCATCACTGAAAAAAATTTGGCTGAACATTTTTCCAGCACCCACCTCCTAGGTTTCCAATTTGTTAAAATCTCTTTTAGAATCCATCAGAAATATAAGAACACATAACCCCAACCATGACACAGAGTGAAAGAAGAGATTAGCAATCCTTTTACACACATATTTTTGGATACATGGGACATTATCATCATCTGCTTGAAGTTAGGGAAACAATGTGCTAGAGACAAGAGCATCGTTTTACTTTAAGAATTGCATTGTTATAGTTGTTTCCCTAAAGAACATTCACATTAGTTTGTGTATATATTTTCTACACCATCTATTTCTTGACTGCTTTATCATCAAATAATGAATGCCCTCTTAATTTTTGGAATCATGGAACTCTTCAAGTCCCTGATAGAAACAAAGATCATCCCACCAAAATGTACATCTATATAAACATACAAAATTTTAGTGGTTTAGAGAAATTATCAGAAATCATGGAATTTTGGTTACTCTACTCAAATTAAAAATCCCACATCTAAAAGATGTCTATTCTTCTTACCTGTATAAACATTAAATGATTATAAGAAATGAACAATAAATATGTCAAATATAACATGTTTAAAACTGAATTTATATTTTTCATTTCCTAAATGTAATCTATCCACTCATTTCCAAGATCAGTTAATAAAATTCAAATCTTCCAGCTTCACAATGTAAAAACACAGCACTCTACATACTATCTCTACCAAGTTTCCTTTAATCTTCTAGGAAAACCTGGGAATATCTGGTGTTATTAGCTTCATAACTTTTCCTGAATCTGGTCATTTCTTACCACCTCCACTGCTACCACCTCAGTCCAAACACATTTATTTATGCCAAGAGTATTGTGATAATCTCCTAAATCTTCTACACATCTGTAAGTCCTACTGTTCATAGACTGGACTCCTTGAAAAAATGCAGGTCATGACACATGTGTTCTTAAAATCCTATAAGAGCTCCCATTTTAACAAGTCAAATTCCATGCCATGTTCTACAGGTATCCATGAATTGACTCTCCATTAATCAGTATCATCATCACTTAACACATTCCCTCTCTTTGACCCTACTCCCATAATGTGGTTTGTCTCACTGTTTCTCAAAAATTCTGACCACAAAAAATAAAGTCCAACCATGACTCAAAATCCAAGATTTTGAACAGACTGCTTCCTCTGCCTGGAGCATTAGTCCCATAAATAAGGCATGACTTCCTTGTTCCCATTAAGTTGCTTTAATTTGTCATTTTTCAATAAGACCCATCTTAATAATTTATTTAATTATGAATGTGCACCTCTACCAAAAACTCACTTCCTTCTTACTCTGCTTAGCTGCCACTCTATTTTCTCCATACCTATTTTCTTCTTCTTTCTCATTTTGTTTTATTAATTGCCTTTTTCCTAGACCAGAATACAACCTCTACAAGGGAAGAACAAACACTCTGTTTTGGTTAATAAATATCTCTAGAATATTGAAGATATCCTAATAGAAATGGGTAGTCAATAAAGTATGCTTGGATAAAAAAATTACCTTCATATTTTGAATGACTTTATCTCAAAGCACCATTTGTTTCTAACCTAACTCAAAATATTCTGTAAGTAATCTACATTCAGGTGGACTTAATCAGGTTAGTATACATAAGATTAATTAGAAGGGAGAGTCAATAAAAAGAGGATTCATTCCCAAAATGATTTGTAATTCATATATAAATGTCAAAAAAAAAGACACAAAAAGTATAAGAGCCATTCATGCTAAATCATCCAATATAGACTTGTTTCTCAAAATGTGACTTTCCCTGTAGCAGTACAGTTCACTTCACTGGGAGCAATCAAAACATTACCCTTTCCCTACTTTGCAGATGTAATTGGTCCCTCCATTATATAAAAATCAGCATCACGGAATGCAAATGTCATCTACTGAAGACTGGAAAACATAGAGTAAAATCATCAGAGTCAAAAAGCATTGTATGCTTTTTTGTCCCCTTGTTTTCTTCACTGTGGAAATGAATAGATATGGGCCCCATGTAATGATTGAATTTCCAATTTTAGATGAAGGCAAGATAAACTGTTGGATGACATTCTATTTTAGAAGGGAGCATACAAATGTGTGAGTGTGAGAGTGCATGAGCGTGCATGTGGATGTGGGTGTGGGTGTGTTTAGCATTACTTTGATCTTTAGAACCAGTCCATACTCTGCAGCCCAGTGCCCAGTTTCAACTGAGTGAACTAAGAAGAAAAAATGTTTAGCTACCCCTGATCCCACGTGCTCACCCTTGGTCTGAATGGTGAATCCCTGTTCTAACAATGACTTTTTATTTCCCCTGTCTGCTGTCATTTACACTGCATTTTCTGTGTATGAAATATTTATTTCCACAAGAGCACTTGGGGAATCATTCATTAAAGCACATAGAAATATTTTATCTCTTTCTCCAAGACTCAATTAAAATTCTGTGCTCTCCAAAGAATTAATTGGAATTAATGTGAAATTGGTGGATGATACATTAATTAGGATATGAGGAAACAAGGAATGTTTTATTGAAAATTAACTCTATGATTATTAATCACAATTTACAACATAGTTGAGAATAGAAATTCCCCAAATTGTACTAATTGAATTGTCTATGATATATTATGTGTTCCATAATTTGGTTGCTTATCACAAACTCTTTCTCTCTGTCCAGCAAAGCTTCAGAAAATTTTCCATCAGTAAAACCATATCCATTCTTGGAAATCAAACATAGGAGCTTTTATTAAGGGCAAAAACCCATGTCTTAAATTTAAAAGTGCTTCCACAATTAGGAAATATTTTGCATTGCGTTAAATTGTCACCATTTTTTAATTATAATTTTACAATAAATAAAACTGAAGAACAAAAGAAATAAACAATTTCATGGAATCTTAAAATTGTTCCATTACATAGAAGAGATATCACTCTGAATATAATGCTAGAGTTGGAGGATTTGAAATGTTTTATCAAATATGTATCTTTCTATCTACCTCTATCTCCCATTCAGATGCAATATTTTACTTTTTATTCTCTAATTTGGAGAAAATTTATGTTTATCAAAGCTCACAGTAAGTTCAAGTAAAGGCATTTATTGCACTTTAGGAAAGCTGTTATCTTAATATTACTGCAAGCAGGAAACAAGAATGAGAATAAGAAATTTAAAAACTTGTTTCCAGATCCATTTTTAATAAGTATTTTCTTACAATAACATACCTCATTTTCTCTCCTAAGTGGTGCCTTACTTTTGAGTCTTAAATTCTGAATTTGCTCTCCCGATTTCTCAACACTGAATTAAATGAGTTGAAGAAAATAGTTCAATCTTTTAATTCTAAAATTCAGGACATGACATTATTTTTCAAATTTGGAGATGAAAATATAAAATATTCAGGCAACAAATGAACTCTTAAGAAGAGGTAAGATAAAAATCAGAACATCTTGAAAATTTGACAAAATATGAAGTTTTATAGACTGTGTTCCAATCAACCAGACATAGCAGTTGTCCCAAAATTCCCAACCCTATAAATCTTAAAATATTGCTAAATTTTATTCAAATACATTGCTACACAACTTAAAAAGACAAAAGCAAGAATGTATTTCCATATTATGTAATGATTTTTTTTTTTTGCTTTCTTGTTTTGCTTATTTCTGAGGGCTCATACCGACTACAGTGACATGGTCATAACTTATAGCCTTCATTTACTAATAATTTTCATTTAAGTAGTCTTGATTCTATCAAACATTTTCTTCAGGGTAGCTTTCATACCTTCATTTCTAAAGCTATAGATCAGGGATTTTAACACCTGAAATACCACATTATAGAAAACAAACAAAAAACTTTATCCCATACCAGGACATACCTAGTACATGGTCAGGAGAAAATAAACACACATGAATCATAGTACGAGGGACAGCTATCAGGTGAAAGACAAAATTGGAGTGGGCCTTAAGACAACCTGAGTAGAACAGGCTTTGAAAGTGGCAGCAAGGATGAAGGGGTAGAAGGAAAAATTAAGGAGAGTGGGGCTTAGAATGTTGGAGGTAGGCATGAAAAAGAACACAGCCTGGTAGCTCTCCTTAGGATTACAAGATAAATTCACAAGGTAGGGAAGAAAATAGAATAAGTCATTGAAAATATTTTTGCCACAAAATCTCAAGACAGCCACCAGGCAATGAAGCTTAAAAAAGATTGGCACATAAGCTCATGGATATTGCCTGGGAATTCAAGAAAGGTGGATATGGCCAATACTGATCATAAGTCATGATAACCAATA
The DNA here is from genome assembly GCF_030445035.2 of Dasypus novemcinctus. Classification (NCBI taxonomy): domain Eukaryota; kingdom Metazoa; phylum Chordata; class Mammalia; order Cingulata; family Dasypodidae; genus Dasypus; species Dasypus novemcinctus. The sequence goes on along the minus strand of NC_080682.1, from coordinate 22,181,158 downwards.
GCTAAGCACTCACTACAAGCCAGGCCAGCAATGAAGAAATAATAAACCAAAGAGCCAGAAATGCATTATTTGTATCTGAAGATGTAGTCTATCAGGATTATGGTCTAGAAGAAAAAAAAAAAAAATACAGAAGAATTCCAGCGGACCACGTTAGATTCCCAATGAAGAAATACATAGGTGTGTGGATCTTTCTAAGACACTGTCCATAACACTAATGAAGAAGATGAAAAGGCATACTCTGTATTCCCAAGTCAGTTGTGAACCCTAAAAAGAATGAAATGCTTTACTTGATGACATTTTTATTCCATTGAGTTTGGGTTTCTATGACCCCCTCTTGTGCAAATATTAAGTATATCAATAATTACACTTGATCATGTGCACATTTAGGTTATTGGAAAATCCAATTGACACACATGCATTGCGTTCCCATGTTGATCCAAGTTCATGTTGAATTTGCTGCTATTCCTTTCTTTTGAGGTTCCCATATAACCCCACCCTCTTCACCCCACTCCTCCCCCCATAGCAACAACCTCCTCCATCGTCATGAGACATTCATTGCATTTGGTGAATACATCTCTGAGCACCACTGCACCTCATGGTCAATGGTCCACATCATAGCCCACATTCTCTCACGTTCCACCCAGTGGGCCATGGGAGGACATACAATGTCTGGTAACTGTCCCTGCAGCACCACCCAGGACAACTCCAAGTCCCGAAAACACCCCCACATCTCATCTCTTCCTCCCACTCCCTATCCCCAGCAGCCACCATGGCCACTTTCTCCAACCAATGCCACATTTTCTTTGATTACTAATCATAATAGTTCATGAATAGAATATCAGCAAGTCCACTCTAATCCATACTCTATTCCTCCATACTGTGGACCTTAGAATGGTTGTGTCCACTCCATATCTATATCAAGAGGGGGCTTAGATTTCACATGGATGCAGAATGCAATCCTCCTGCATTCAGTTGTAGGCACTCTTGACTCCATGGTGTGGTGGTTGACCTTCTTCAATTCCATGTTAGCTGAGTGGGGTAAGTCCAATAAACCAGAATGTAGAAGCTGAAATCTGTTGAGGCTCAGGGCCTGGCTATCATATGGACAATCCAGAGATTCAGGTCCCTGGCATCATTTGTTGAATAGGTCATTCTCTCCCAATTCAGAGGGTTTGGTGGCTTTATTCAATATTATATGACTACATATGAGGATCTAAATCAGAACTCTCATTTCAGTTCCATTGGTCTGTGTGCCTCTCCTTGTGCCAATATCATGCTGTTTTCACTACTGCAGCTTTGTAGAATGTTTTGAAGTCAGGTAGTGTGATTCCTCTAATTTCGTTTTTATTTTTCATTATGTCTGTGGCTATTCGGGGCCTCTTTCCTTTCCAAATAAATTTCATAGCTAATTTATCTAGTTCCTTATAGAAAGCTGTTTTGATTTTTATTGGGATTGCATTGAATTTGTAGATCAGTTTTGGTAGGATAGACATCTTAGTAATATTTAGTCTTCCTATCCATGAACAGGGAATAATCTTCCATTTATTTAGGTCTTCTTTGATTTCCTTGAACAGTCTTGTGTAGTTCTCTGTGTATAAGTTCTTTATATCTTTAGCTAAATTTATTCCTAGGTATTTGATTTTTTTATTGACTACTGTAAATGGTATTTGTTTCTTGATTTCCTCCCAAGCTTGCTCATTATTGGTGTACAGAAATGCTACTGATTTTTGCACATTGATCTTATAACCTGTGACTTTACTAAACTCATTTATGAGTTCTAAAAGCTTTGGTGTGGATCTCTCAGGGTTTTCTATGTAGAGGACCATGTCATCTGAAAATAATGAAATTTTGACTTCTTCCTTTCCAATTTGAATGCCTTTTATATCTGGTTCTTGCCTCAGTGCTAGAGCAAGTACATCTAAGACAATGTTAAATAGAAGGGGTGAGAGTGGGCATCCTTGTCTTGTTCCTGATCTTAGAGGGAAGGATTTTAGGGTTTCACCATTGTAAATGATGTTGGCTGTGGGTTTTTCATATATACTCTTTATCATGTTCAAAATATTTCCTTGTATTCCAATCTTTTGCAGTGTTTATATCAAGAAAGTGTGCTGTATTTTGTACACAGAAAGTGTACTTTTTCTGTGATTTTTTTCCTTCAATCTGTTTATATGGTGTATTATACTGATTCATTTTCTTATGTTGAACCATCCTTGCATACCCGGAATGAACCCCACTTGGTCATGGTGTATAATTCATTTAATGGGTTGTGGAATATGGTTAGTAATTATTTTGTTGAGGATTTTTGTGTCTAGGTTCATTAGAGAAATTGGTCTGTAAATTTCTTTTCTTGTGGTGTCTTTGTTTTGCTTTGGTACTAGGGTAATGTTGCACCATAGAATGAGTTCGATAATGTTCCTTCTGTTTTGATATTTTGGAAGAGTTTCAGCAGGATTGGTGTTAGTTCTTTCCAGAATGTTTTGTAGAATTCACCTGTGAAGCCATCTGGCCCTGGGCTCTTGTTAGTTGCGAGGTTTTTAATGACGGATTCTATCTCTTTACTTTTGATTGGTTTGTTGAGATCATCAATTTCTTCTTTTGTCAATATAGGCTACTTATGTGTTTCTAGGACTTTGTCCATTTCCTCTGAATTGTCATTTTTGTTGGAATATAGTTTTTCAAAGTATCCTCTTATGCTAGGCATTATTTCTGTGTGGTCAGTGGTGGTATCTTCTTTCTCATTTCTTATTTTGTGTATTTGCATCTTGTCTCTTTTTTTCTTTGTCAGTCTCACAAATGGTTTGTCAATTTTATTGATCTTCTCAAAGAACCAACTCTTGGTTTTGTTTATCTTTTCAAGTGCTTTCTAATTTTCTATTTCATTTAGTTATGCTCTTATCTTTGTTCTTTCTTTCTTTCTTCTTCCTGTGGGGTTACTTTGTTGCTTTTTTACTAATTCCTCCAAGTGTACAGTTAGTTCTTCAATTTTTGCTCTTTTTTCTTTTTTGATGTATGTATTTATGGCTATAAATTTCACTCTTAGTACTGCTTTTGCTGCATCCCATATGTTTTGTTATGTTGTGTTATCATTTTCATTAGTTTCAAGGTAGTTATTAATTTCTTTTGAGATTTGCTCTTTGACCCACTTTTTTCCAAGAGTGTGCTGTTTAATTTCCATATCTTGATGTGAAATCTGGACCTCTGGCCCTTGCAGATTTCCAGCTTCACTCCACTGCGGTCGGAGATATTATTTTGTATGATTTTGATCTTTCTGAATTCCTTAAGCCTTTCTTTGTGGCCTAGCATATGGTCTATCTTGGAGAATGCTCCCTGTGCACTTGAGAAAAATGTATATCCTGATGTATTCAGGTGTAATGATCTGTATATGTCTACTAGGTCCAGTTCCTCTAATATACTGTTCACAGTTGTCATTTCTTTATTGATTCTCTTTTGAGATGTTCTGCCCAAAGTTGATAGTGATCTATTAAAATCTCCCACTATAATTGTAGAGGCATCTATTCTTTAACTTAGTTTTTCTAGTGTTTGCCTCATATATTTGGAGGTGCCCTTGTTAGGAGCATAAATATTTATGATTGTTCATTTTTCTTGAGAGATTGTCCCTTTCCCTAATATGTAGTATCCTTTTCTCATCTCTCACAATTGTTTCACATTTAAAGTCTATTTTGTCTGATATTAATACAGCTACTCCTACCTTTTTTTGTTTATTGTTTACTTGTAAGATTGTTTTCCAGTCATTCACTTTCAACCTCCATGAATCCCTGGGTCTAAGATGTGTTTCTTGTAGACAGCATATAGAAAGGTCATACTTCCTTATCCAATCTCCCAGTCTGAATCTTTTGATAGGTGAGTTTAATCCATTGACATTCAGTGTTATTACTTTCAAGGAATTATTTATGTTAGTCATATTTTCATTGGACACCTCCTGCCCTGCAAGCCCCTGAAACAGTCTGCTCAGGGCTTGGGAACTCCCCAGCACAGCAAAGCCTCCAGGAATCACCGCCGCCCAGGGGGAAGGGCCCCGTGCACAACCCTGATCTCCATGAAAGAGACACAAAATTCTATCTCTTACAAGAATCTCTTCTGTCACCATCTCACCAAATTGACATACAGACACCTCCTGCCCTGCAAACACCAGAAACATTCCAATCCAGCAGGACTCCAACCCTACTCAACTACTTCTTTGTAGGAGAGATTATAAGGTTCATTCACTCAGATGCCATCTTCCTATTTCTTTTTTGATAGTGGGAAATATGTTCTGCACTGCTTTCGAATATTTTATGCTTTAAACTTAAAGTCATCCTTTTGCTGGAAGAATAAGTTGTGTATATTCTCTTGTGATTACCCTTAGTTGATTGGGGATCATGGAAATTATTTTTTTTTAAAAAGAGAGATATTTTGAAAGGATGCCCTGACTCTCTTCAAGTCTTAGAATCCTTTTAACGTTTTCTAGAGAATTACTTGGTGAAGCATCACCTTATTATTATCACTGTATTTTGGGATATACTTACAAGTTTACTAAACTATAATTTAATTGAAGTCAGTATATTTTTATTTTCTTCAAATTTTTAAGCCATAAAACCACAAGATTTAAGCACAAATCTTGGAATAGAGTGAACTATGTGAAAATGTTGAATAAAAGTCTAGCTCAAATTAGATAAGTGGAATTTGAGATGACTACTACCTATGTGATGCTCAATGTTTTCAATTCTCCCCAGAATATATTTAAGTGATGGATAATTGTTTTCATATAAATGGTTAGATATTCTATGGAATTAAGAGTTAGAAAAAATACTGGCTAAAGGTATGGCTTGAGTGAAATTATGGAATTGGGCTCTGGAATTCCTCTTCCCTTTGAGATAAAATGAGGACAGTGAAGTGTTGTCCATTTCTGCTTGTCTAACTTACAACCTAGGGACTGCTGCTGCAACTGAAAACAATCCAAGTAACTAAATTTTGTTTGCTAAGTTTGACCTGTGGCAGGTGTGTTTCTGATGTAAAATTTGAAGAATTATTTTCCTCATAAGGTTCTTGGAAAAATTAAATGTGATAACGTATGTAAAGGATTTACGTTAATACTGACTAATATCATGGATAGAAAAAAGGAAAAACAACAAATATAAAATAAGTGGTAGACAAGGGGAGGCAGAGAAAGATAGAAAGAGAGAGATCGTGCCTGTCCATGTGAAATTTACAGCCTTATGATGGGGATAATCAAATAATGACTTAAATTTATAAATAGAAAAGATAAAAAATGCCTTGGACAGAAATTATAAGGTGTCTGGAGATCGTATCAGTAGGTGTGAAATAGTGAGGGATCTTAGGCAAGATTTTTCTAAGAAAATAGTGTTTAGCCTGAGAATGGAAGAATGGTAGTAGAAGCTCACTAGACAGAGTGGTGCTAAGGGTGGGGTGGCACGCTGCTAGGAGGATAGAGAGAGCAGCCCTGCAGAAGCTATATCAAGTGCCAAGTTGCAAAATAAGAAAAGCTTTGGATATTCAAAAAATGAAAGAAGGATAGAGAGGCTGGGCACGAGACAATTAAATGAAGTTTACACTAAATGAGGCAATTCCAGTGGGCAAAGACAGTAACATAGAGACTGGGGAGCCATCATTAAACATTTTGGAGTATAGTCTAAGTGCTATAAGAAGCCATTGAAGGATTTTAATAAGATGCATGGTGTGGTCAAATAAAACTTTTTAAAAATTCTCATGACAATGAGACAAATAGAAGGAAGAAAGCAGAAAGAGTCAGTTCAGATGACTTAAACTCACACTCATTCACTTACTTCCCAACCCCACCTTAGATGGAAACCCTAGTGAGAGTTGATGGCACTTGGACTAGGTGGTTAGAAATAGATATGGAGATAAATAGAAAGATCTGAGAGATATTTAGGAAGTAATATGTGTAGGAGTTGGTGATGAGAACTCTGAAGTCCCAATTATTCCTGAAATTAACCTTGTCACTGAAATAAGTCTCTTCTTCCCTAATTCCCTCAAGGAAATAGTTTTGCAATAAAATAAAATTTAAAAAAAGGAAAAAAGCAGATCTTTCTGTGTCTTCACCTAAGATATTCCTTATAAGGATTGCCAGTATCTTCTCAGTCCATAATCTCAGCACTCTTCTTCCAGCCCCAAAGGAGAGCTAAATCCAAAAATTCCTCATATGAGGAGTATAAGGACTGCTCTGGAAGGGCATGGCATACACACCTGAGGAGTGGCAGGTATTGCTAATTGTCTTAAGCAGGGTCTCAGAGCATGTCTGTGAATGGATTCTAAGAGTACTGACAAAAGGCAGCAGTATCATGATGGAGCATCAACAGAAGCTTGTAATCAATATAGCTGCGATGAGAGACCACCCTTACAAACTATATAGGAAGGATCTTTCCCTCCAAAAGTACAGGGAGTTAAGAATTTTGGAGTTCTTTATATGCCACTGCTCAACCATCATTTAAACCTGTGGTTTTCCAATCTTTTGTATTCAGCAACCGTTTATACTCTCAGACATTATTGATTTTTTTTTAGTTAAGTTATGTCTAATGACATTTCACAGATAAATTAAAAATGATAAATATTTTAGTATTTACTTATTAATGCATTAGCAAAAACAATAACTCTATTACATAGCAACACAAATAACTTATAAAAAACCTATATTTTACATAAAATATGTATTAAGTAGCAAGACATGCTTTTACATTTTTGAAATTTTTTAAATGTCTAAGTCAGTTCAATTATCAAATATTCAATTTGTTAAAATATGGTTATTTATTTATTTATTTTAAAGAAACTTTAGATTACATAAATGTTATATAAAAATATAGAGAATTCCCTTTGCCCTACTCTCTCCCATTACCACACTTTCCCACATTAACAACATCCATATCATTAGGTGGTACATTATTTCCAATTGATGAACATATATTGAAGCATTGCTGCTAAGTGTGGATTATAGTTTACATTATAGTTTACCCTCTGTCCTGTGCAATTTTGTAAGTTATGACAAAATACATAATGGCCTGTATCTATCATTACAATGTCAGGCAGGGCAATTCCAATGTCCCAAAAATGTCCACATATTACATCTATTTTTCCCTCTCCCTCCCCTCAGAACCTCCAGGGCAACTGCCTCCACATGAATGATAAAAGTTCTTCCATGCTAGAATAACAATACGTTTATAGTAGAATATTAGTAAGTCTACTTTAGTCCATTTTTCCATTCTCCAATCTTGAGAATTTGGGGACAGTGATGCCCACTCCTGTCTCTAATTGAGAAGGGGCTTAAATCCCATGTAGCAGATGGATGAACTCTTGCTTAACAGTGCAGACTTTTTCTGTTCCTGGGGATGGGCATTGTCCAACATCATCACCTTGTTACTCATCCTGGGTGAGTCCAATGAACTTGAAAATAGATGTTGCAACTCTGCTGAGATTCAGGACCTAACTAGCACATGGACAGACCAAAGATTTAAGTCTCTTGGGCATATACCTAGAAAGTATAATACTAACTATAGGTTCAACTAGAAGGGACAGAAGAGCCATATGTAAGGAAACCACAAATTAGACCAAATGTGTCACACTGGGGAGCATAAGTCCAAGGTAAGGCCCACTGGCAGGATGCCAATCACCTGAGCTGTCTGCCCTGCCTATGGCATCTGGATGTCTCTAGAGCCATCAAGAGCCCCACTTTTTTTTTGCAAAAAAAATTATTATCTTTCTTTAAAAATATAGAGATCACACAAAATGTTACATTAAAAAATACAAGAGGTTCCCATATACCCCACTCCCCACCATTCCCACTCCTCTCACATCAACAACCTTTCATCAGTGTTGCACATTCATTGCATTGGATGAATACATTTTGGAGTGCTGCTACACTGCATGGATGATAGTTTCCATTGTAGTTTGCACTCTCCCCCAGTCCATTCAGTGGGTTATGGCAGGATATATAATGTCCTGCATCTGTCCCTGCAATATCATTCAGGACAACTGCAAGTTCTGAAAATGCCCCCATATCACACCTCTTCTTCCCTTTCCCTACCCTCAGTAACACCCATGGCCACTGTCTCCACATCAATGATAGAATTTCTTCCATTGCTGGACTCACAATAGTTCTGTAATAGAATACCAGTAAGTCCACTCTAATCCATATTTTATTCCTCCATCCTGCAGATCCTGGGATGGCAATGTTCACTCCACCTCTAAATCGAGAGATGCTTTAGATCCCACATGGCTGATGGACGCAATTCTCCTGCTTGCTGTTGTAGACTCTTTTGTTTCCCTGGTGTGGTGGTTGACCATTCTCACCTCCCTGTTAGCTGACCTGACTAAATCCAATGAACCAGAGAGTAGGAGTTGCAACTCTACTGAGGTTCAGGGCCCAGCTGACACATGGCCAGTCCAGAGAGTCAAGTCTCCTGAGCATACACCAACCCCAGCAGCAACCATAGGTTCAGTAAAAGTTACAGAAGAGGCATGTGTAGAGGTCACATCTGAGTCCAAATCCATCACACTCAGGAGCACAAATTCCAAAGTAGACCCCACTGGCAAGGCACTGAACTCCAGAGCCATCTGCCATGACTGTAGAATCTGTGTGTCTCTATACCCCTCTGGAGCTCCACTACCTGGGGTTATATCTACTTTTGATGTCTCTGGAATCCTGCTGAGATGTGCATAAGCATGACCCCTTGACCTCCTAACTCATTTTGAAGTCTCTTAGTCAAATAAACTCATTTGTCTTTACCTTTTCCCACTTTTGTTCAAGATCTTTCTAGCTGCATCACCAGCTGGCAATTAGTAGTAATCCCTCAGTGCTAGGGAGGCTCATCCCCTGGAGTCATGTCTTATGCTGAGGGTAGGTAATGCATTTACACGCTGAGTTCGGCTTAGAGAGTGGCCACTTTTGAGCAACATGGAGACTCTCAGGAGGTAACTCTTAGGCACCCTGCAGCTCTAGGCCTAGTTGAAATTTCAAGCACACAGGCTCATCAGCATAGTCATCAGACCATCCTTCTTCACTGATCTTTGCCCTTGCATTTGGGGAATTGTTACTGTTCCTTTGGAGAATGCAACAGAGCTTCCCTGGATGGGAACTCAGCACTCCCTCAGTTGTTGTGTGTAACTTTATCTACTATGACAATACCCAATGAATATCCAAAAATATTTATATACCCTATATACATGCCCTGGAGAATTCCCTCTCACCCATGTGTCCCCCATCAGTGACACCCACACCAGTACTCCTTCCCTACCATAGTTGAACCCCTCTGTGATCCAAAATTTTTTCAAAAATGAAACCTAATATATTGCCAAATTCAATTAGTGGGAAGTTAGAATACTAATGATAGATCTAAAGATTAGAAATAGTATACAAAATAATTTAGAAAAACTAAAATAAAGAAAAAAGAAATTGGGGATTTTAAAAATGAAAAAGATCATAAAACTTTTGTTTTTGATGTTTTGCCTTTCATGATAAAGAGCCCTGCTTTTGATGCAATATTTACTTTGGCAGTCAATGCAATCCTGCTGAGACATGAATAAACATAACCTCGCAAAGACTTCCCAACTCACTTTGAAATCTCTTAGCCATAAAAACTCATTTATATTTACCCTCTAACCCTTTTGGACAAGGTCTTTTTCAAAGTGCTTTGCTAGTTGGGACTTGATAGGCATCCCTCAATGCTATGGAGGCTTATTCCCAGGAGTCATGTCCCACACCAGTGGAAAGTTAGTGTGTTTATATGCTGACTTTGGCTTAGAGAAAGACCACATTTGAGCAACAAGGATGCCCTCATAAGGCAAATCTTAGGCAACATAAAATACCAGGGTAAGTTTCAATTTCACAAGAAAAGGTTCATAAATATAATCATCAGTATCAAAGGCCTGTGGCTATGGTCCATCCTCCTTCACTAGGTTCTGCTCCTGTCCTCAGGGGATTCATGCTGATCCATTAGAGAATGCAGCAGAGCTCCCCAGGCTGGGAATTCAGTATTCTTTCATTTATTGGGTGGATCTTCAACCACCATGACAATGCCCCATGAATACTTGAACACATTCATAGGCCTTAGAGGCATGCCCCAGGTGAACCCCCATCAATGCATCCTTCCATTACTGAAATCCCACACCAATGTTCCTTCCCTGCAACAGTTGTGATCCTTCAGTGATTCAAAACCTCTCTGAAGAAGAAACCAAGAAAATAACCAAATAAAAATAAAAATATCAAATAATAATGACAGTTTTAAAAATAACATAAAATACAAAATAAAATTTTTAAATAATTAAAAAATTCTTTAGACAATACATCTTTCATCACTGTAAGATCTGTTGTCTTGGTATGTACAGTGATATTTTCTCCCATATGTTCCACCACTGTCTTAATTTTTTTTTCTTTTATCTTCAACGGAGCTTTGGGTTACAGAAAAGTCATGGAGAGACTATAGAGGATTCCCATATACCCAACACCCTCCCCCATTTTCCCTCTCCCCTACTAGTAACATTTTACACGTGGATGTTAGATTTGTTACAATTGATGTAAAAATATTGAAGCATTGCTACTAACCATGCTAATGGTTTACATTATGATTTACATTTTGGACCGTACACTTTAATAAATTTTGATGAAATTTAATATGGCCTACATTCATTATTGTGAGATCATGCAGAACAATTCTAATGCCCTCAAAATGCACTATGTTCCATTTAATCTAGTCTTCCCTTCCCCTCCCTTTGGGACTGATGGTAACTACTAAGTTTCAATTTTTGAAGAATAAGATTCACAGTTACTTGCAATAATATTGAGGACTTGACAAATTGATCTGTTTTCACTTATTAGGCAATGTATATGTTCTCAGGAGACTCATGACCCTCTATGTGAGAACACAGCACAACTCATCCAGATAAGAGTTTAATATTTTCATCTTTATAGTTTGGGTCTCCACCCACTAATATAACATAATATTGACAAGATGAACACTTATGTATTCCATAGAAGACTGCTCCAGGTGCACATTGTCCTGTATGCAATCCCACATATCTGATACTCTACACCAGTAATCCTGCCCTGCCATATTTGCCAAAGGAACATTCCCAACATTGTGGTTTTAACCATGGGCCTGCAAATCACCAGAGTTCACCTATTCCTTTCCCTGATCATCCCCCAGTTTCATGGATAGTCCAAACCAAGGCCCCACAATTTACTCTACTCACTGAGCAGCACCGCTGAACCCAATACTATCACTGCATTACTGTCATGCCCATCCACTGCACAACTACATCCTTCCACCTTACCAGAGATTTTGCCTTTTTGGGCATTGGCTCCCAACCTTCTATTACCTTTCCGTCTCCTTTAAACTGATCTTCCAGATTCTAGCTCTCTAATTCTGATTAATTTGGTTAATTCTTATGAGTAAAGTCATGTAATGTTTCTCCTTCAGTTCCTGGTTTACTTCACTCAACATAAGGTCTTCAAGATTCATCCATGTTATCCTGTGCTTTAATACTGCACTTCTTCTTACAGCTGAGTAATATCCCATTGTTTGTATATAACAAAATTTGCTTATCCATTCATCTGTTGATGGACATTTTTGTTGCTTCCAACTTTTGGCAATGGTGAATAATGCCACTGTGAACATTGGTGTGCATATATCTGTTCATATCCCTGCTTTCAATTCTTCTGGATATATACCCAGCAGAGGGATTACTGGGTCATATAGTAATTCTATAGTTAGTTTCCAAAGGAACTGCTCAACTGTCCTCCACAATGGCTGCACCATTCTACATTCCCACCAGCAGTGGAAAAGTGTTCCCTTTCCTCCACATACTCTCTAACACTTCTAGTCCTCTGGGTTTTTTTTAATAGCTGTCCATCTATAATACATATATTTGTGCTTTTTGAGTTGTCATTCAACTTCCTAAGTCTCAGCTTGATTTTTTTCTCTCTTTTTATCTTTCTTTTCTACTATCTCTCTGATTTCAGATATACTGTCTTTGAGATCACTAATTCTTTGCTCTACCTTTTAAAATCTGCTGTTATTTGCTTCAAGTGTATTTCTGATTTCTTGCATTGTACCATTCATCACCATTATATCTATTATCTTTTTAGGTATGTTTAGAATTTCTTCAGTATGTTCCCCCAGTGTCTTCTTAATATCCTTCATCTCTTCCTTCCCTTTATTAAGTTGATTCAGGATATTTGTTTGGACATCCTGATTAGCTGGGCTTCATTCTGTATCTCCCCCTGTTTTTTTAGTTTGTTCATTAGCCTGGGGCATATCTTCTCGTTTCTTAGTATGACTTGTGATTTTTGTTGCTGTCTAGGCATCTGTTTATCTTTCTGTGCTTTTTTGGTTGGTTAGCTTCTTTTTCTATTCTGGGGTTTTATTTTGTTGTTTTGTGTGGTGCATAAGTTTCCTTTTTGACATTTTCCCTCATATGCTATACACTTGTAGTTGTTTGTGTTTCCCTGGGGAAAAATTTAGGGTCAGGGAAAACGAAATGAAGAGAAAATGAATAATAGTAATAATAATTAAGTGGAAGATGCACCACATAAGAGCTAGGAAAATAAATAAGTAAAATAAGTTTAAAAATTTAAAAATATACAAAGAAATAAGAATAAAAAAGGTAGAATAGAAAAAAATGAAACAAGGAAGAAAATAGAAAAAAAAATGATTTAAAAGGCCATAATCATTGATAAGAAGTGAGGAAAAGGGAAAGAAAAGAAAAAAGAAGACCAAACAAAAAGAGTTGGAATGAAAGAAAAATATGGAAAGCAGAAGATAGAAAAATAAAGGAAAGAAAAGAAAGTAGGTAGAAAAATACTTAAAAAAACAGAAACAAAGAAAGAGCAAAGACAACAAACAAGAAATAAAACAAAAATACACACACATGAACACACACAAAACAGGAAAAACAGCCTTTCCTTTTAAGTCCCCAAGGAACTTCTCTGGCTCAATCAATCAGTCTTCACGATCAGTCTTCAGCATGCCCTCTGCGGGTGATATACCGGGTTTTAGCAAATAAATTAAGAAAGTAATAAAAAATAAAATAAAATAAAACAGGTCCAAGGAAACCTAAAATAAGAAAAAGTCCATCTATATGTTCCCTGCCTAAGGTATAAACTGGGTGCCTAATATCAAGGTGGATGTGGATCACTCTCTGAATCACGTCTCTAAAGAGTCCCAGGAATTGAACCCGGTGTTCTGTATACACAAGGAAAGAATTCCTCTCCTGACCTACACTAGCCCCACAGCTTAAGCAGGCTTCAAAAAGCTTATCTGATTCTGTCTGCCCCCATTCCCTCAAGTGGATTAAGCTTCTAACTGTTCACCAACCCAGGCTGTTCAGATGCCAGTCTATCCCCGCCCCTTCTCTACCTTAATTCCTCTCTTTCCCAGGTAAGTTGGGAGTGATAGCCTGCCTTATCAGATCTCCCCTCCTCTCTCCCTGTGGCTGCCTCAGTGTCAGTTGGTTGGTTGGTTGGTCGTGGACTTTCTGAGATTCAAAGGGTTGTCAGCTGACCAAACCACTCTCCAGACTCGCCAAATCTCACCTCCTCCAAGGGAATGCTTGGTCTCACTCCCCTGGTTGCAGTGAGTTATGTTCTTTACCCGGACTATTTGCCTTAAGAGTAGGGTATATGTGCCCTTTCCAACCACAGGAACGAGTAACTTAAGGTTTTCCTTTGGCTTTTTAACTGTCTGGCTCCCTCCTGGATGATGCATAGTGCTTTCCTGTCCTATATATATCCAAAGCAGCTCCCATGGATAGGTTTTGACCCTTTCTCCATGCTTTTTTGGTGAGGGAATTGGACTTGGCCTACTTACTTTGATGCCATTTTCCCAGAAGTCCTAAAATATATTGATTTGAATGTTAAGTTAATGAAGAAAATCTAACCTCAAAAGATATGCATTTGGAAAACAGGAGAATATTTAAATAGCCTTTTCAGATCATCATGATAGCTCTCATTGATAAATCACCAGAACTAATCAGATAGTATTTTTTTAAAGATTAATTTCAATGTAAAATACAAACTCATTATCTGTAATGTCTTGGGGTATTGTGAATAAAGTTTTCAACTGGTGTAATCCTTGAAACAATTTCCGGGACCTAAAAACATCCCTACACTTTGAGAACATCTATTATCAATATATACCTTGAAAAGGCCCAGAGGACATTCCTTTCCCCAAATCAATGAAATGCATCAATAGGAGGAACATCTGCATTCTTGAAAACTCTGTGACTATCTCCCATAAGTCAGGGAAGACAAATGCATTTGTGGGAGAATTGTATACATGTATGTGAAAAGAAAAATCCTTTGAAATACTATAAAAGATTTTGAAGATAGAATAAAATGTAATGGTTTCTCAGCTTAATCCACAATCCCAGGAACCTCAAACTGCACTATTTATCCATCATGGATTGAAACTGCTTAGCACTACTTTGTGCCTGTTCAACTGTACCATATTTGAAGGTTTCAACTTGTTTTAACTCCCTTTAGACCATGCAGAACTACTTTTACAAAAGTCTAAACCAATGAGGGCATTCTCGATGAACACTGTTCCCTGTATTTGGATACCATTAAAACCCTTAGCAGGAAAACAGCTCAACAAATTAAAAGGGGCTGCACAAAGACATGTGAAGTTATTATGGTCGATTCTGTATAGATATCTCATTCAATCAAGTCTGGGATGAAAACATTGCCTCTGCACTTCCCTAGGGATGCAGAATTTCATTTTTATTTACTAATTGCAAAATGGAGCCCGAGGGAAACAATTTTAGTGCTTCCACTGGAATCTTCCAAAAATAATAAACCTCCTTCTTAGGATCAGGAAAACAGATCTAAGATGAAGATTCTGTTTTAGGCTCTCCATCTATCCCCAAGATATTTTCTAGCCTTGGATAAATAATGACAACCAGTATAACTGGTCCCATTGGATGCATTGGGAGATGCACCCAGGACAAAAGCATTAGCCACACTCAGGGTGTGGACCTCAGTAGTGTTTTCTAGTCTGTGGAAATTAGTGACTGCCAGTAACCAATACCCTCAAGAAAAACTGAGCATTTCCCTTTCACCCAGTGTAGGATTAAACTGGTAAACAGCTATAGTATATCAAAGAGAAGTCTCTAAAGAAGATGTACAGTCTGCAAGTTGGTTTAAAATCCCTCCTCATAGGGAACTGAACACTTGTCAGTCAAGATGTTCTAAAGCTGTAAACTGGCTGAGGGAATAGAAATGCACTGTGATGCCCCTGCTAAAACTTCTTCAGCTAGCCAATGGAAAGCTTCTTCATTACAAGAAAAATAGCATATGTGTTGGTTTCCCATCTATTTAATCCCATAGGATCCACTTTATCCAGAAGTTATTCTCAGTGATGTCTGGAAAAAAATCACTTTGATTATTACCATTATTTTGTAGTTGTAGTTTATATTGACAATTGCTATCTTCTTGTCTCTGAGATTTACACACTGGTGCCTTCCTTTTTCTCTCTGGAAAATCAATCCACTGTAGCTTCCCATCATCTCTAGTGTACTTGTAGTAACCCAGCAGACCTTCACAAGGATATTTATACCCCATCAGCATGCATTTCTTTCTTTTTTTCCTTTTTTCAAACAAACTCATTACATTGGTACCTACCAACAAAGCATACAATTCCTCCAAAGCAGACAACCAACGACACTTGGCACAATCACACAGCTGTGCACTCATCATTCCCAATCATCACCAGAGCATTCTCATCACTCAGTACCAACAACAGTAAACAAAAAACAGACAAACATGAAAATTCCTCATCTCTCAATCTCTACAGAGCTCCACCTCTGGCCACTCCTGCACAATTATTCATCTGTTTACCAAGTAGTTTTATTGAAATATATTCACGTACCTTACGATCCATCAAAAGTATACAATAAATGGCTTCTAGCATAATCACAATGCTGTACATTCGTCATCTCAAAGACTTTAAAAATTTTCATTACTCCAAAAAGAAAGACTCCACACCACTTAGCAGTCCTTCCTCCACTCTATATAACCACTAATCCAATTTCATCTTTATAAATTGATCCACATTTCATTTTTATATAAATGGGATCATATAATATGTAGTACTCTTGTTTTTTGGTCTCTTTCACCTAGCATAATGATTTTTGTCTGATATTAATTTTTGTATTATTAACCTACATTTTTTCAGGTTCAAAGAAAAATGGTCTTATATGTGCAATTTTATCCACATTCATACTTCACATAACGAATTTATATTTCACATAATATACTTAATTCATAATAGTGGAATCATACAGTACCTGTCCTTTTGTGGGCGGCTTGCTTCATTCAAAACAAAGGCGTCCAGGCTTAATGACTTCATTTCTTCTTACCACTGCATGATAGTCCATTGTGTGTATACTCTTCAATTTATTTATCCACTCATCACTTAATGGACTTCTGGGTTGCATCCAACCCTTGGCTATCGTGAACAGCACTGCTACAAACATTGCTGTGCAGATGTCTACTCACATCACTGCTCTCAACTCTTCTGGGTATACACCTGGCAATGGTATTGCTGGGTCCCATGGCAATTCCATATTCCACTTCCTTAGGAACTGCCAAACATTCTTCTACAGTGGGTGTACCATTCTACATTCCCACCCACAGGGGACAAGGGTTCCTGTCACTGCACATCCCCTCCAACATTTAAAGTCCTCTTACTTTTCAACAGCAGCCAATCCAGTAGGTGTAAAATGATATCTTATTGTAGCCTTGATCCACATTTCCCCAATTGCCAGTGATGCTGAACATTCCTTCATATATTCCTTCAATATTGGTATTTCTGCCCTGGACTTGTCTCCCAAGCCTTTCACTGCCCCGCAATCAGATACTTTGTCTTTCCATTACTAATTTGTTTGATCTGCCAGTATATAATGGACACTAGCCCTCTACCAGGCATATGATTGCCCAATATTTTCTCCCATTGAGCCAGATGCCCTCTCATCCCTCTGACAATGTCCCCTGAGGTACAAGATAGAGCTTCTGCCTACCATATGGGAGGATCTGGGTTCAATCCCTGGGGCCTCCTGGTGAAAAAAGAAGAGGAGAAAGCATGGCAGCATGGCAAGCCTGTAACCCATATGAGTGCCCATGTGGTGAACCAGTGCCCCCTCACAAGTGAGTCACATAGCAAGATGATGGTGCATCAAAAGAGAGACAAGGTGACAGTCAAGGCGAAGCACAGCAGAAACCAGGAACTGAGGTGGTGCAATTGACAGGGAACCTCTCTCATCATCAGAGGTCTCCAGGATTGAATCCTGATCAATCCCAGAAGACAGAAAATGAGAAGAGAAGGCAGCAAAAACAGCAGGGTGAGAAGAGGAGAAGGGGTGGGGGGGATAAATAAATAAATAAATCTTTTTTTTTAAGTGTTGAATCTCAAGGAGGTACTATCCATCTAATTTTTCTCCTGTTGCTTGTGTTCTGGGTGTAAGGCTTAAGAAATCACTTCCCACAAGATCTTGGAGATGCAGTCCTACATTTTCCACCAGGAGCTCCATGATTGTTGCTTTTATATTTAGGTCTTTGATTCAGCCTGAGATAATTTTTGTATAAAGTGTGATTCATGGGTCTTCTTTCTTTCTTTTGGATATGGCTATCTAGTTCTCCCAGCACCATTTGCTGAATAGATTGCTCTAGCCCAGCTGGGTGGGTTTAACAGTCTTGTTTCAAAAGCCACTTAACTGTAGATGTGAGGGTCAATGTCTGAGTTCTCAATTCGGTCCCATTGGTTTTGATTATTTGATTATTGGGGTTTTATTTATTTCTGCAAGAAAGGCTATTTGAATTTTTATGGGATTGGGTTGAATCTGTAAATCAGTTTGGGTAGAATTGACATCTTAATGATATTCAGTCTTCCAATCTATGAACACAGAATGACCCCCATTTATTTATGTCTTCTTAGGCTTCTTTCAGCAATGTTTTGTAGTTTTCTGAATCCTGGTCTTTATATCCTTGGTTAGGTTTATTCCTAAATATTTGATTGTTTTACTTGCTATTTTAAATGGAATTTTTCCCCTGATTTCCTACTCAGATTGCACATCAGTAGTATATAGAAATGGTATTCATTTTTGCTTATTACTCCTGTATCCTGCCAATTCATTGAGTTCATCTATTAAGTCTCGTAGCTCTATTGTGGATTTTACAAGATTTTCTAGATGTATGACCATGTTAACAGTGAATAGTGAAAGTTTTACTTTTTCCTTTCCTATTTGGATGCCCTTTCATTCTTTGTCTAGCCTATTTGCTCTAGCTAGAACTTCTAGCAGAATATTGAGTAAAAATTATGGCAGTGGGCATTCTTGTCTTGTTCTGATCTCAGAAGGAAAGCTTTCATTTTCATCATTAAGTAAAATGCTAGCTGGAGGTTTTTTATATATGCACTTTACCATATTGAGAAATCTTCCTTCTATTCTTATCTTTTGGAGTGTTTTTATCAAGAAAGGGTGCTGTATTTTGTCAAATACCTTTTGTGCATCAATTGAGAGGATCATGTGATTTTTCTTCTTCAATTTATCAATGTGTTTTATTACACTAATCGATTTTCTTGTGTTGAGCCACCCTTGCATACATGGGATAAAACTCACTAGATCGTGGTGTATAATTATTTTTTTGTGCTTTTAGATTCTGTTTGAAAGTATTTTGTTGAGGATTTTTGCATTTATATTCACTAGAGATATTGGTCTGTATTTCTCTTTTTCAATAGTATTTTTATCTGATTTTGGTATTAGGATGATGTTGACTTTATATAATGAGTTTGCTGGTATTCTTCCTGTTCAATTTTTTTGAAGATCTTGAGCAAGATTGGTATTAGGTCATCTTTGAATGATTGTTAGAATTCACCTGTGAAGCCATCTGGTCCGGGTCTTTTCGTCTTTGGGAGGTTATTGATGTGTTTCAAGCTCCTCACTTATGATTTGTTTGTTGAGGTCTTCTGTTACTTCTAGGCTTAATGTAGATGGTTTGTGTGTTTCTAGGAATTTGTCCATCTCATCTATATTTTGTAGTTTTTTGGCATACACTTCTTTATAGTATCCTCTTAAAATTTCTCTTATTTCTGCAGGTCAGTGGTAATGTCACCCCTTGCATTTCTGATTTTATTTATTTGAATCTTCTTTCTTTATTCCTTTGCAGTGTAGCTAAGGGGGTGTTGATTTTGTTGGTCTTCTCAAAAAAACAACTTTTAGTTTTGTTGATTCTCTCTGTTGTTTTTTATTCTCAATTTCATTTTTTTCTGCTCTGATGTTTACTATTTCTTTCCTTTGGCTTGGTTTGCTGTTTTTCTAGTTCCTCCAGGTGTGCAGTTAGATCTCCAATTTTACCTCTCTCTTCTCTTTCATTGTAAGTACTGAGGGCTATAAATTTCCCTCTCAGCACTGCCTTTGTGGTGTCCAAAGGTTTTTATATGTTGTGTTCTCATTTACATTCATCTCAAGATATTTGCTGAATTACCTTGCAATTTCTTCTTTGACCCACTGATTATTTAATGGTATGTTGTTTAATCTCCGTATATTCATGAATTTCCCTTTTCCCATCCATTATTGATTTCTAACTTTATTCCATTGTGATCAGGGAAAGTATTTGCATAATTTCAATCTTTTTAAATTTTTTGAGACTTGTCTTGTGACCCAACATACAGACGATCTTAGAGAAGGATCCATGAGTGCTTGAAAAGAATGTAGTTCCTGATGTTTTGGGGTACAGTGCTCGATAGATGACTGTTAGGTCTAGTTCATCTATAATATTATTCAAACTTTCTGCTCCTTTATTTAACCTTTGTCCAGATGTTCTAATCAATCCTCAGGATGGTGCATTGAAGTCTCCAACTATTATAGCAGAGACACACATTTTTCACTTCAGCTTTCCCAGTGGCACTGAGTTTACATTAAATGTTCAGTATAGTTATTTCGTTTTGAATTGCCCCTTTTTAAAAATATATAATGACCTTATTCATCCTTTTTAATCGTTTGCATTTAAAATCTATTTTGTCCAACATTAGTATTGCTACTTCAGCTCTTTTGGTTATATTTGCATGGAATATCTTTTCCAACCTTTCATTTCTAACCTGGTTGTTTCCTTACATCTAAGGTGAGTCTGTTGTAGCAACATATAGATGGCTCAGATTTTTCCAACCACTCTATCAGTCTTCGTCCCTTGACTGGGGAGTTCAGCCCATTACCATCAATGTTATTACTGTAAAGACATTGCTTACTTCATCCATTTTGAGCATTGTCTTTCTGTTGTCATAGTGTACTATTGTCTATCATTTACTCTTTAATTTACTCTTTCTATTAATCTTCATTTCTATACTCTTCTACAAGTCTCTTGCCCTTGTTTTTTCCTTTCAGACTGCAGTTCTCTCTTTAGTATCTCTTGTAATTCTGGTCCTTTAGTAACATATTCTATCTCTCTCCTTTTTTTTTTTCTGTGAAGACTTTGAACTCCCCATCATTTAAGAAGGATAACTTTGCCAGATACAGAATTCCTGGCCAGAAGTTTTTATCTTTCAGTATCTTAAATACTTCATACCACTTTCTTCTCTCCTCCATGGTTTCTGATGAAAGGTCAGCACTTACTCCTATCAAGTTTTCCTTGTATGTGATGATGTGCTTTCTCTTTCACCTTTCAGAATCCTCTCTTTATCTCTGACATTTGTCATTCTGAATCATAGGTGTCTTGAGGTAGGTCTATTCAGGTTTATTCAGTTTGGGGTGCATTGTCATTGGATAAATGATATTCATAAGGGTAGGGAAGTTTTTGTCACTATTTCCTCAAATGTTCTTTTTGTCACTTTCCATTTTTTTCTCCTTCTTGTACACTGATAATGCATATGGTTTTTAAGGGCTCCACTCTCATTTCTGATTTTATTTATTTGTGTCTTCACTTTTTTCTTTGTCAGTCTACCTAAGGGTTTGTGGAGTTTGTCAATCTTATCAAAGAATCAACTTTTAGTTTTGTTGATTCTATTATTTTTTGTTGTGGTGGTTGTTGATTTCATTTAGTTCTACTCTTATCATTATTTTTTTTTCCTTTGGCTTGATTTGGTATTAGTTTGCTTTTTTTCTAGTTCTTCCAGGTGTGCAGTACAGTCTTCAATTTTAACTCTTTCTTCTTTTAGGATGCAAGCATTGAGAGCTATAAATTTCCCTCTCAGCACTGCCTTTGTGGTATCCAAAGGTTTTTATATGTTGTGTTCTCACTTTCATTCATCTCAAGATATTTGCTGAATTCCATCAACGAATGAGTGGATCAATAAAATGTGGTATATACACACAATGGAATACTACTCAGCTGTAAGAACAAATACACTACAAACACACGTGATAACATGGATGAATCTTGAGAACCTTATGTTGAGTGAAGCAACCCAGGCATTGAAGGACAAATACTACATGACCTCAATGATATGAAATAAACAAGCTGCCTCAGAGAGCTAGAGACTGGAAAATAGGCTTACAGGAAATCGGGGGATGGAGGAAGGATAAAATGGGGGCAAGGGGTTGCCTTTGGGTGGGGCTTTGTGGGTTTGAGGGGGGCTGCTCCTTTTGCCAGGGTGGATTGTACCATTGGGTAGAGAGGATGTGAAGAAATGGGAACACTCATCCACTGCTGGTGGGAATGCAGAAGGATCCAATCATTCTGGAGGACGGTTTGGCGGTTTCTCAAAAAACTAACCATAGATTTGCCATATGACCCAGCAATTCCGCTGCTGGGTATATACCCAGCAGAACTGAAAACAAGGACACAAACCGATATATGCACACCAATGTTCATAGTAGCATTGTTCACTATCGCCAAAAGTTAGAATCAACCCAAACGCCCATCAACAGATGAGTGGATCAATAAAATGTGGTATATACATACAATGGAATACTACTCGGCTGTAAGAACAAATACACTACAAACACACGTGATAACATGGATGAATCTTGAGAACCTTGTGCTGAGTGAAGCAACCCAGGCATTGAAGGACAAATACTACATGACCTCCATGATATGAAATAAGCAAGCTGCCTCAGAGAGCTAGAGACTGGAAGATAGGCTTACAGGAAAGCGGGGGGTGGAGGAAGGATGTGAGCCGATGTGTGCAGGGGTGGAATCTATGATAAGCTGGCGGTAAGTATGAGCACAAAGAAGAGATAAAATGGGGGCAAGGGGTTGTCTTTGGGTGGGGCTTTGCAGGTTTGAGGGGGGCTGGGGATGGGTGGATGGGTAATATTGCCCACAAAATTGGGGGGAGGGAGGGGCAACATACGAACATAGGAGAGTGTCAGGAGTTGGTTGAGAGTAAAATGCTGAGAAAATCGTATCAAAATATAATTAGAAGGGTTACCTGTTTAGGATGCTCGGAGGGGGTGGACTGATGCGGGACGGACTCTTGGGGAATATCTGAATGCTCATTTTGCCAGGGTGGGTTGTACCATTGGGTAGAGACCCAAGAAGTGAGAGTTGGGGTGGTCTCACATCCTGGGGAGGACTAATGCCATCAAATAGAGAGAACTGTATCTCTCGAGAGAAAGGGTGGCTCCCAGGGCATTAGGGCAGTTGAGCAAGTCAGGCCCTGAACACTGTTGCAAGTATCTCTGGACGTGGCTCCTCGGGAAATGGAGATTGGCTGTCGCTGTGGGCCCCAAGGGGAGGGAAAAATGGATATTGAATGGATGGAAACAAGGTAAATGTGGGGGCAAGAGAGGAGTTTCACGAGAGTACATGAGGATGAATATAAAACATGTAATATTACACCAAAAATATACAGGGGACGACAGACTAATAATGTAAACCATAATATAAAACATAGGATAACTAAAAAATTTAGAAAATTGTATATCCTAAAGTATGGGCCACATTGTAAGCACAGATGTCACCTTGTTTGAAAGCTATTGTTTTGGAATCTGTACATCAGTTTCAGTAAATATGATATGAATAAGTTAAAAGATTATCACTGTGGAAGGGAAAGGTTTTATGGTGGATATATGTATTACTGTGATCTAAGACTCTTGTGAAGAGAAGCTCAATAATTAGGAAAAAAGAAAAGAAAAAGACAGGATGTAGAAATTTTTCCAAATCAAAATGTACTCTAGATCTAACCTTTAAACTCATCGCTATATTCCATTTTACTAGTAAGGGAAACTGACATTATATTGGGATTCACTTTACAGGAAGTTTTGGACCACAGAGTGGTTCAACAATGACAGCGGAGGAATACTGGTATGGGATGTTATTGACAGGCTATATATGGTTGACGGGGAGTTATACAGGGCATATGTCCAGGGTGCAAGGTAATGTTTAGATATACTCATAGCGGAAACAATTAAAAATAAC
This sequence comes from Dasypus novemcinctus, assembly GCF_030445035.2. Lineage (NCBI taxonomy): Eukaryota > Metazoa > Chordata > Mammalia > Cingulata > Dasypodidae > Dasypus > Dasypus novemcinctus. The sequence goes on along the minus strand of NC_080682.1, from coordinate 22,157,784 downwards.
AGCTGGGGGGATACTGGGTTCCTGGCTGGGGGTGCTCTGTCATGGTCCCTAGGGGAGCAGTGGCAGTCCCCTAGGTGCAACGGTAAGAACCAGGAAGGAATGAGGGTCCAACAGTGGGCTCCTGATACTAATGACTATGCTTGTGAGCCTATACGCCTGCAATAAGAACAAGGCCTAGAGCAGCATTGTGCCTGGGAGTTTCCTCCTGACAGCCTCATGTTACTCAAATGTGGCCAGTCTCAAAGCCAAACTCAGCATGTAGATGCAGTGCATTCCCCCCAGCATGGGACATGACACCTGGGGATGAGCCTCCCTGGCACCGAGGGATCACTACCAAATACCAGCTGAAGATGCAACTAGAAAATGACCTTGAATTAAAGGTTCAATGCGGATCAGCAGAATATCCCTGTCTACATATAATAACATGACTTTAAAATGCTGTTTGACCTAATGTGAGGGGAAAATGGAAAGGACAAATGAGTTTATATGGCTACAAGTCTCTAAAAAAGAGTCTGGAGGTTGTCAGAAGGATTGCCCTTATGCACACCTGAGCAGAGTCTCAGAGACAGATAAAGTAGATACAACCCCATGTATTGGTTCTTTTGAGGGCTAAAGAGACCCACAGGACCTATGGTCATGGCAGATGGGGTTCACTGCCATGTCAGATGGCCCTTCTTTGGAGCTGGTGTTTCTGCGTGATGGAACTGGACTCAGATGGGATCTCTTTTCACAAGACTTTCATGCTACTTTACTGGAATTGTAGTTGGTGCTGGGGTTTAAGATATATCTAGGGAATTTGAATCTCTGGACTGACAATATGATAGCCAGGCCCTGAGCCTCAACAGACTTCAGCTCCTATACTCTGATTTATTGGACTCACCCCACTCAGCTAATATGGAGTTGAAGAAGGTCAACCACCACACCATGGAGCCTAGAGTGCCTACAACTGAAAGCAGGAGGATTGCATCCAGTATCCATGTGGAATCTAAGCCCCCACTTGACATAGATGTGCAATGGACACAACCAATCCAATGTCCACAGAGAAAATATGGCATTGGTGTGTGAAGGGTGGTCATGGTGGCTGCTGGGTGAGGGGAATGGGAGGAAGAGATGAGATGGGGAGGCGTTTTTGGGACTTGGAGTTGTCCTGGGTGGTGCTTCACAGACAACTATGGGACATTGTAGATCCCCCCAGGGCCCACTGGATGGAACGTGGGAGAGTGTGGGCTATGATGTGGACCATTGACCATGAGGTGCAGCGATGCCCAGAGATGTACTTACCAGGTGCAATGGATATGTCATGATGACAGGAGAGAGTATTGCTGTGGGGTTAGTGGGGGGTGGGGGTGGTAGGGTTGAATGGGACCTCATGTTTTTTAATGTAATATTTTTTTAAAAAATGAATTAAATAAAAAATTTTAAAAAAAGATTTAAACACTATTATTAGATACTTTCTAAGGACTTTGCAGATTTTGCTGCTACTGTAACTGAGATTTTTTTTTTCTATTGACTTATTAAATTGGTTATTGCCAATATATGGAAAATGATACCAATTTTGTATGTTGACTTTGGACCTAGCCAACTGATCTCTTTTATTATTTTTCTGGCTTTTCCAATCTTATCGTCTTCAAACAATGACAGAGTTGCATCTTCTATTTTAGTTCTAACATAGCTTTTATGTATGTGTTAGTGTCTGTATGCTGTTCTTGTATGGTTTTGAGTAAAGTATTATCACATTTTTTCTTTATTGGTTTGAAGGCTATTATCTCTATTTCTGTTTTTTGTTTTCTTACTCTTATATTTTGGATCCATTTTAAAAAAAAATAATCAGGTTGTATCCTGCCCATGAGTAAGACAAGGACTGTATCATACTTTACCAGACTCTGTAATAACTGGTACCCCCTCATTTTCTTATGACTGTATTTATAGTTTTGGTTCCATTTTTAAATAATAACCACTCTTTTACATTTTTAAAATTTGCTTCTTAATAAAATATTTAGTTTGGTCATGTATATATTCATTGTGAATCTGTCTTTCCTGGATGTCTGGTATTCCTCAGTCTAAACTCTGAAGGTTCTGTTGACTTGCAAATCTGAAGACAAAAGCATCTCCTTGGCTTCCTGCATAGCTCAGTTCTTTTTAACAGCTAGGCTGGGTTACACTGAGTGCTACCTGCTAGCTGCTATGGCCTACTACTGTTATGAGGCCATTTCCAATGCCCTGCTTTATGTTCAAGGCATGTGAGGGAAATTGTGCATCTGTTTAGTCATATTTTCCTACACTGGAGGCTTCATGAAAGCAGTAACATGAAGCAGCAATACATTCACATTGGAGTTTTGTGGTGACAATGTTATTGATGATTTTTCCTGCAATGCCCCATCCCTGGTGGAGTTGGCATGTGATGTAAGAGAGAGCTACCAGGCAGTACTGTTCTTCTACATGGGCTTCAATTTCATTGCCCCCAGTATGCTTATACTGGCCTCCTTCCACTTCATCATTGCCACCATCCTGAGGATCCACTCCACACAAGGTTGCCTCAAAGTCTTCTCTACTTGCTCCTCCCACTTGATTTCTGTCATCTTGTACTGTGGCTCTATTCTCCACATCTAATTAGCCTAAGTTCTAGTTATTTCTTTGAGAAGGATAAATTGGATTCTGAATGTTATTATGATCTCCCTTATGATAGCCCCATGATCTACAATCTGAGGAATAAAGATGTGAAATGCACTATGGAAAAAATTCTTCAAGATAACACAGTCTGAAATCTAAGTTGATATAATTGTTTTAAAATCAGTGCTAAGATAGAATGGACACTGTTCAGTGAGAGGTTGGGGAACAAGGGCTAAAATACATCTGGGATCACAAAGAATTATATTTTATTTGATTTTGTCCTCTAACATGAACCCAGTATTTTTTCTTTCTATGGGTAATAAATAAATGTAAAAAAAAAATTTAAAGGATTGTTGAGATTTGTAGAATATACCCCAAATATTTCCAGTCAAGTACTCTCAGTTATCTATGATAATAGAAAAATGATAAATGTTAAGAATTTTGCAAGGAAAAAAAGAAAGGACAATGAGGAATTAGAAAATAAATGGAGGTGAAAGGAAAGATCAGGAATGTCAGAAATAACGCAATGTGGAAATATCTAAATTTATGTTAAAATTGTAATTTTGAATTTGTTTAACAAAGTGTAGAACAGGACAGCCAGATGGAGCTAGGCCTTGAATACATGAAGAGCATGACTGAGTTCAGGTGTGAAGCATATTATGTTTCTTAAATAAAAATACTAATGGTGCCCACAATGGGAGTCACATCATCTATACAAAGGACCTGATGTGAGTCTTTACAAGGTGCCTGATGAGAGTGACAATTGGTGAACATGGTCTCTTTCCAGAGTTCTGGGATGAGAAAACTAGATCTCATAGATGCCATTGAATGGCCTTTGCCAAATTGCCCAGGGTGGCCAAGCAGGCCCCATCCAGTATATAGCAGTTCCTCTGGGAATGAAGAAGACGTGCACCAGCACAGAACCTCAGCATCCTGACACCTTGCATGGCATAGAGTGGAGCTTTCTACTGGATCCCCGAGCACCCCAACACACAGGGAAAATGGAGAACATGGCCACAATGACAGCCTTTGAACGTGTGGCTACTTCCTTGGAACACTTATATGCCAGACTGGAAAGACCTTTCTAGTCCAAGATCACCACAAAGGCCTTGAACCTGATCCTGGCCAGCACAGATCTCCTTACACACAAGCATAATTTTCAAAACCTCATCCTTGAGGGACATGTCTGAAATCACAGAGCTGGTAAATTATACAGAACTGGTATTTCTAAGCAGATTTTTTAAAAGAAATCTAGGGCCCATGCTCTCAACAAACAAGCTATCTACCTTCTTATAGATGAATGTTTTTCTCTCTTATTCTCTTGGCAAAGGCAATGCTAGAAACACTTTGACAATTTAAATTTCTTTTACTTTTTGAAACAGTTATAAATATATTTTCCTTGAGTGTTTGTCTTCCACTGTCCTGTAGTTGCTTGAGATTTACATGTGTAATAAGGCATTTTTTTTTTATACCATGGGTGCTGAACATTAGGGAGAAACCACCTTTTGATGTCAAGCATGAAAAACATGAATCTTTTAAAGCCCTGTAACTCCAAAACTCTTCAGAGAAACTAAGAGGAGGTATCTAGGTGAAAACAACATCATTAGCAAAGAAGAACTGAAGGTCACAGTAGCTAACTGACATTCCCCCAGACTATAATAGCAGTGATAGGACACTGAGACCAAGAAAAGATTGTGATAAATTTCAATTTTAAAAACATTTACCCTTGAACTCAATTGTAGAAAAGATTGTACGTGAAATGCAAACCCAAGTCTATAAATATAATTCTAGTCTTCTGACAAATCAGGAAATGAGACATGGGTATCCTCATTTTTTTTCAAATATAATGACAATGTATCCAGATGATATGACTTGGGTAAAAGCAACCTGGAATCCTGAAAGGCATTCCATTCTTCTGATTATAAATATATATGGGACCTTGCCCCCTTAGAATATAAAGTGCTATTGTTTAACACTACAAACCAAGTTCTTTATGACATGGATTGAGCTTCCCTTTACAAGCTTCTGTCTCACTACTTGTTTTCATCCATTCAGGATTCAACCAAAGCAGATTGCTCACACCATTAGGTTTCCATTAATAATTAATACTGAACAACTTAAGAACACAGAGTGGGGTATACAGCACTGTTCTATCACTATTTGTGTTCTAAAATCTTTCTCTGAATTTCCTCAAGCTTGAAATCATATTACCTTCTCAGGAATTTATGATTATTACACATATGATATACAAACTGTGGGGTTGTAAAGACACTGTCTGAAGCAGCTTGATATTATATATTAATTCCAAAAAAGACATTTGATTATGTTCATTAACTGCTCTGTTCCACTAGGCATGATACCCTTTGATTGTATTAGATTCAGCTGAGATCTCTTTGATTAAATTATGTTAAGTTTAGGGCTTTAATTCTTCATAGTCATTAGCATGGGGTTGAGTGCCCATTCCCTTGATGGGTTTATAAAACAGACTTTCATACGGAAGTAGACAGACAAAGCAGTTACATAGAGGAAGAGAGACAGATCAGTAGGCATGGTAGAGGACCCAGAAAGAAAAATAAGCTGTTTACAGCTGACCTTGTGAAGAGAACAGAGCAACTGAGTTATAAAGAAAGGAACCCCATCAAGAGAGATGTACTTTATGCCAGCCTACTGTGGGGATCAAAAGAAGCTAGGACCATGAAGCCTTAAGAAAAAGAAGGAAGTCTGAACCCTCACAGACATCACCTGCCATCTTGTTTCAACATGTGGCAAATGATTTTGGGTGAGAATGTACCTCTTATGGTACCTTGAGTTGGACTATTTAGGGCCTTGTGATTGTAAACTTCTACCCCAAATAAATACCCTTTATAAAAGCCAACAGACTTTGGGTGCTTTGCATCAACACCTCTTTTGGTGGACTAATACACTGTCTGAATTGATTAAACTTCTCTGCCACACCATAATTTGTTTTACAAGGAAATGTATATCTAAGATGTATTCACTAAGTTCATTTTTCAAAATATAATTTGGGCAAAACTGGAAATGTCTAGACAAAGCCAATTACTGTGCTTTTGTTTTGTCTCTAAAGAAGAAAAGAATAGATAAAATTAATTTTCTGGTCAAATGCTCAAAAATTCTTCCCAGAGGAAAAATTATTTTAATGAAACCTCAAGAAATTAGTTGCACTGATCCACATGCCAGCTCATTGTAGGGTACAGAGAGAGAGAGAACACTCCCATCAAAAAAAAATAGCATATATCAGAGTTCTCACATGGGAGAGAGCCAGATGACTTCAAGGAAGAAAGATAGACTAAATAAAGGTAGAATGGAGTGAGGTACCAGCAGAGAAGGCAGAATTGTCACCTGATAACAAAACTTATTCAGACACATACTAGGATTTTGGTCTTTAAACCAACACAAATGGAGTGCATGGTCATTGTGAAGGAATCTCTTGATCATATTTATATATTCAAAGTTTATTCTGCATACAGACCAGGAAATAAATTGAAGGAGAGTTAGGGTTCCCTCCTATTAGAGTCACTTTGAAATTCTCATCTTCTGACACCTGTTAGGACCAATCATTTCATAAAGGCAGGAAAAAGAGGCATTATGAAGTTGTAAAAAGGATGACTAGAGTTTGAGTAAACTGTGACCTCATGCTAGCAGATAGGACCCAAAACTTGTCAGTCCAAACTTCTCTGCCAAACAGGAATTTAAAACTACATCAAAATTTATCCTCAGGGTAATAAGGAAGTCCCTAAGACAAGGTCCTTTCAAAGCAGGCATTGGTCAAAAAAGCATTCTCTCTCTATTTTTAATGTAAGAAACTAAAATTTTATAGATAAATAAATTTGATGAAAACTCTTAATGCTCCATTAGAGTAGCCAATATTATAGTCATCATTTGGACTTCCTAGTACAATGCAATTGTAGCACAAATTCATCACATTATGTTTCAGTTCCAAAGTTCTGTTTAAAGTAGAAATAGAAAGATGCAACATAACCACAAAACAATGATCTGTCTGTATATTGCAAAAAATGGCTACATATTCTTAAGACTTTGATATCAACAGTGGGGGCTGTTTTTCCACCCCTGAGTCAGGGATGGCATTTTGGTTTCCTTTGGCCAATAGTCTGTACCAAAATCTGTGTCATGTGAATTCCCAGACAGCCTGAGTCCCACAGGTTTTGAATACTTCTCTTATCCCTTTTGGAATTCTGCCCTCATCATGTAAACACAATTGGGTTAGCTTTTTAGACTTCTGGTCAGGTTCACTCTCTCCCTAACTGACTGCAAGCCTGGCCCCAGACATGTGAGTGGGACCATTCTAGATCACCCAGCTCCAACTGAGTGAACAGACCCTTGAGCCACACCAGGGGAGAGCAGACAGGTCTGGCACAGGCAGAATGCAGAATTGAAATAGCTCCTGATCAAATCCTGATTTCACCATTTGGAAACTATAATCCTGGGATAGTCTCTAAACAACACCCGCGCCTAAATTTCACGTCTAAAGAGGTGAGAAAAATATCTATGTAATAAGATATAGTAAGGATTAGGGAAAATGTAGGCAGAATGCATATTCCAGTGTCTGAAATAAAATACTCAACAAAAGGTATCTCTTTTAAATCTGAGTGAAAAGAATAACACATCTATTAATAATAACCAAAACAGAGGAAGAAAATATGAGAACAGTTTCTATTAGTAACAGTAGAAGCCCAACAGAGGACACCATTCAGAATCTTCCTAAAATATTTTAGTTTAATATTTTTGTTACATACTTTCTATGATTTAAGAAAGGAGATTCAGGCTTGGAAGTAGGTGGTTAACTGGCCTAGGACATAGTAGTCCTTTGTTTGAGAATCAGCCCAGTCACTAAATACCTGTGTTATTTTAAGAACCTCCCCATTCCTCTCTAGAACACAATTCACCCATGAAAATGTTGGACAATCATAAAAACCAGTGTTCATGATTGCAAGTTGTTAACATCTCAAGTAGAATCCATTTTAAAATAAGAATAGAGAAATTCAACTATGTCAATATGTTGTGGAGAAGAGATTAGCAATTATTTCATATATGTATAACTTTGGATAGATGGAAGTTATCACCATCTTACTTGAAGTGAGAGACACAATGTACTAAAGATAACAGCATTGTTTTTACTTCAAGATATGAATTTTTATTGTAGTTTTTATGTTTTTTACTCATATTATTTATTTTCCAAGCTTTTTTACAATTCCTCTTCTACCCTTTTTAAAATATTATTGATATTATTCTTTTTCTCTTCTTATCTCTTTCTTTTTCTCTGGTCCAAATATTTATTTTTCAAGAGAATACAGACAAATGCAAGGAAATAGAATAAGAGGAACAAAGTGTCAAAGAAAAACTTTACCACACATAAAAAAATAAAAAAACGCAGCAAAACAAAATCCTAGAGTATAAAGAGAAGCTAACTGAATAAACTCATCAAGATAAACAAAGGCCTACACACCAACAAAAAATTAGAAGCCATACAAAGATGCAGGAAGACATAGCTCAGTCTAACAAACAAACTAAAAAACAGGAGGAGATGCAGAACATGGACCAACTAATCAGGGATGTCCAAACAAATATTATAAATCAACTTAATAAGGTGAGGAAAGAGTTAAGGAATATTAAGAAGATACTGGGAGGACATACTGAACAAATTGTAAACACACTTAAAAAGCTAATGGATATGATGGTGATGAATGGCAAAATGTGAGAAATCAAAAATACACTCAGAGGACATAACAGCAGATTTGAACAGGCAGAGAAAAGAATCAGCAATGTCAAAGACAATAAATGAAATCAAACAGATAGTAGAACAGAAAAAATTCCAGCAGGGACTTAGGGATATGAAAATAGATCCATCACATACAAGGGAAGCTCAAGAAGATAAAGTATTGATTTCTCAGCTGAAAGCATGGAGGAAGGAAGGCAGTGGTATGACAAGTTAAGGTGCTAAAAGAAAAGAAAAAAAAAACACAACTGCCAGCCAAGAATTCTATATGCTGCAAAGCTGGTATTCAAAAATGAGGAAGAGTTCAAAATATTCACAGGTAAACAGAGATTAAGAGAGTTTGTCAACAAGAACCTGCCCTTTAAGAAATATTAAAGGAAGTTCTGCAGGTTGAAAGGAAAAAACATGAAAGAGTGCTTTGGAGAGGAGTGTAGGAAAGAAAATTATGGGTAAGAATAATGAAAATTTTAAAATAAAGAACTAAAAACAACATATTTAAACATAAAGAAAATATGGCTAATGTAAGTAATTCCTTGACAACATTGAATATTAGTGGATTAAACTTTCCAATCAAGAGACACAGATTGGCATAATGGATAAGGAAATATGACCCATTTATATACTGTCTACAAGAAACTGGCTTTGGACTCAGGATGCAAGGAAATCAAAAGTGAACAACTGGAAAACAATTGTACTCGCAAACAATAACCAAAAAAGGACTTTAAATGCAAATAGACTTTAAATGCAAAACTATTGTAAGAGACAAAGAAGGACACTATATATAATAAAAGGTGTGACCTAATCAGGAAGAAAGAACGATCATAAACATTTATGCACCTAACCAGGGCACCTCAAAATACATGAGGCAAACATTGGAAAAACTAAATGGAGAAATAGATGCTTCTACAATTATAGGAAGGATGTTAATACATCATTATCACCATTAGACAGAACATCTTGACAGAGGATCAATAAAGAAACAGAGACCTTGAATAATACATTACAGGATCTAAAACCCAATAGACATATATAGAACATTAACCCCAAATAAGTGGGATACAAGTTCTTCTTGAGTAAACATGAATCATTTGCCAGCATAGAACACATGCTAGGCCACGAAACAACTTTCAATAAATTCAGAAAGATTGAAATTATACAAAGTAATATCTCTGAACATAATGCAATGAAGCTGGAATTCAGTAAGGGGCAGAGAACCAGATTAGGCACAAAAGATATGGAATTTCAACAACACATTCTCAAACAATCAGTGGGTCAAAGAGAAAATTGTAAAAGAAATCAGTAACTACCTGAAAATGAATGAAAATGAAACACAATGCATCAAAACTTATGAAATGCAGCAAAAGCAGTGCAAAGAGGGAAATTTATAGCCATAAATGGCTATATTAAAAAGAAGAAAGAGCTAAAATTAAAGATTTAACTGCAAAAGTGGAAGAATTAGTAAAAGAAGAGCAAACTAATCCCAAAACAAGTAGAAACAAGGAAATAACAAAAGTCAGAACAGAGCTAAACAAAATTGAAAATAAAAAAGTAGAAAAAACGAACAACCAAAAACCTGGTTCTTCAAAAAGATTGATAAAATTAACAAACTGTTAGCTAGATAACAAAAATAGGGAAGATGCAAAAAATGCATAAAAGAAGAAAAGAAGAAGGGGATATTACCACTGACCCCACAGAAATAAAGATTATCATAAGAGGATTCTTTGAAAAATAGAAGGCCCACAAGATGTATATCTTAGGTTAAATGGACAAATTCCTAGAAACACACAAACAGCCTACATTGATGAGTGAAGAATTTGACGAACTCAACAGACCAATCACAAGTAACAGGATTGAATTAGTCATCAAAAACCTTCCATCTAGAAAGAGCCCAAGGCCAGACTGTTTAACAGTTGAACTCTATCAAACATTCCAGAGAGAACTAACAACAATCCTGCTTAAAGTCTTCCAAAAAATAGAAGTGGAGAGAACATTGCCTACCTCACTTTATGATGTGAACATCACCCCAATACCAAAGCCACAAAAATACATCACAAGAAAGAAAAACTATCAACCAGTCTCTTTAATGAAACTAGATGCTAAAATCCACACACAAAAAACTTGCATATTCAACAGCACATCAAATGAATTATACACCATGACCAAGTGGGTTTTGTCCTTGGGTTGCAAGGATGGTTCAACGTGAGTAAATCAATCAATGTAATATACACATTAACAGATCAAAAGAGAAAAAAAAAACACATTATCTCCTCTATTGAAACAGAAAATGCATTTGATGAAGTATAGCATCCTTTCCTTATGAAAACGCTTCAAAAGATAGGAAAAGAAGGAAACTTGCTCAACCTGATAAAATCTAAATATGAAAAACCCACAGCTAACATCATATAAAATGGTGAAATCCTAAAAGTTTTCCCTCTAAGATTTAGAACAAGGCAAGAATGCCCACTGCCACTGCTCTTATTTAACATTGTGTTAGACATACTTGCTCAAACACTTAGGAAAGAAAAAACACATAAAAAGCATCCAAACTAGAAAAGGAGCAAAAATTTCACTATTTGCAGATGACATGATCTTTTATATAGAAAACCCTGAGAAATCTACAACAAAACTTCTCAAGGTTATAAATGACTTCAGTAAAGTGACAGGATATGACATCAATGCATAAAAATCAATGTATAAAAATCACTAACATTTCTGTACACCAATAATGAGCAATCTGAGGAGGAAATTTTAAAATTCCATTTACAAACCAAATAAAAGAATTAAATACCTAGGAATAAACTTAACTAAAGATGTATGGGACTTGTATGCAGAAAACTGCACAATATTACTAAAGGAAATCACAGAACTAAATAAATGGAAGAATATTCCCTGCCCATTGATAGGAAGACTAAACATCATTAAAATGTCTTCCTACCTGAAATGGTTTACAGACTTAACAATAACACAATAAAAATTACCACAGCATTTTCTTACTGAATTGGAAAAGCTAACTTGAAATTTATCTGGAAGGGCAAAGGGCCCCAAATAGCCAAAGACATATTGAAAAAGAAAAATAAAATCGAAGGAATCACACTACCTGACTTTAAAACTTACTACAAATTACAAACAACAAAAGAAAAACTAGATAAATGAGACTTCCTTAAAATTAAAAACTTTTGGACTTCAAATGAGTTTGTCAAGAAACAAAAAGGCAGACTACACAATGGGAGGAGATATTCGGTAACCATCTATACAATAGGGTCCTAACAGCACATATAAAGAAATCTAAAATGTCAAAAATTAAAAGACAAAGAAAAAAACATTTTAAAAATGGGCAATAGAGACGTCTCTAAAGAAGAAATACAAATAGTTGAAAAGCACATGAAAAATGCTGAACATCACTAGCTATTAGTGAAATGTAAATCAAAACTACAATGAGATATTATCATACACCCATTAGACTGGTGGCTATTAAAAAAAAACAAAGGACTATAAGATGTGGAGGTAAGGGAACCCTTATCCACTGCTGGTGGAATGTAGAATGCTGCAGCCATTGTTGAAGACAGTTAGGTCATTCCACAGGAAGCTAATTATAGAATGCCATATGATCCAGCAATCCCACTGCAGAGTACAAACCCAGAAGAATTGAAAGCAGGGACATGAACAGATATCTGCACACCAATGTTCATAGAAGCATTATTCATGATTGACAAGAGTTTGAAACAACCCAAATATCCATCAACAGATGAATGGATAAGAAAACTGTGGTGTATACATACAGTAGAATATTACTCAGGTGTAAGAAGGAATGCATTATTAACACACCGTATAACATGGATGAATCTTGAAGACCTTATGTTGAGTGAAGTTAACTAGGCACTGAAGGGCAAACATGACATGACCTCACTTATATGAATCAAGCAAATTGAGCTGACTCTCAGAATTAGAGCCTCTAAGATAGATTTAAAGGAGACTGAAAGGAGGTAGAAGATTGTGAGCCAATGCCCATATGCGCAAAATCTATAAGAAGGTGGAAGGGTAAAATTGTGCAGGGGATGGGAGTGACAGTGGTGCAGTGATCCTATTGGGTTCAGCAGCACAGGTCTATGAGGGGAGGAAGTAAGGTGGGGGTTTGGGTGGGAGTATCCGTGGAACTCAGGGGAGGGCTAGGGAAGGAGCAGGTAAACTCTGGAGATTTTCAGGTCTGTGGTTAAAACCATGTCTTGGGAATGTTCTTTTAAAAATATATCTGGGGCAAGTTACTGGTGTAGGGTGTGGGTTTTGGGGGCCATACAGAATAAGGTGCACCTGTACAAGTTTCTGTGGAATATGTAAGTGTTCATATTGTCATAGTGTATTATTTCAGTGGGTGGACACCCACACAATAAACAAGAAAATACTAAACTCCCATCCTGGGGAGTCCTGCTATTTTCTCAAATAGAGGGACAAGAGTCTCTTAAGAACATTGGCAATGCCTAATAAAAGATAACAGACCAGTATGTCAAACCCTCAATATTATTACAAGTAACTATGAATCTTACTCTTTAAAAAGTTTAATGTATTGGTTATCATAGGTCCCAAGGGGAAGGGAAAGGAAAAAAAGAACAGGTGGAACATAGAGCATTTTAAAAGTATTAGAATTGTTCTGCACTGTCTTGCAATAATATATAGAGACCATTTTAAATTTAAACAAAATTTATTTAAAAATATACTGTCCAAAATGTAAATCTTGTAAACCATTGTCTGTGGTTATTAACAATGTTTCAATATTTGCACATCAGTTGTAACAAATGTACCATCTGCATTTAAAAGGGTATTAATAAGGAAGAAGGGAAAAGGGGGGAAAGTGTTCTGTATATGGGAATCCCCTATACTCTGAATTTGAATTTTCTGTAAACTAAATCTTCTTTGAAGATAAAATGAAAAAATAAGAAACTGGAGGAATATACAGAAGAAATGCCACTGTACATACAGACAACAGATCTTACAATGATGAAAGACATAATGCCTAAAAATGTTTTATTATTTCAATTTTTAACTTTTTAATTTTGTTATTTTTTTAAAACTATCATTATTATTTCATTTTCTTATTAATTTTATTTGGTTATTTTGTTGGCTTCATTTTTGGAGAGGTTTTGGATCACAGAAGGGCCACAACTGTGGCAGGGTAGGATCACTGCTGTGGGGTTTCAGGATGGGGCTTGTATCAGAGGGGGTTCACATGGGGCATACCTGTAAGGCACATGAATGTGTTCAAGTGTTCATGGGGCATTGTCACAGTGGATGGAGATCCACACAATAACTGAAAGAATATCAAATTCCCATCCTGGGAAGCTCTGCTACATTCTTTAATGGGACAACAACAACCCCCCAAGTACAGGACTGGTGCCTAGAGAAAATGGATGAACCATTCAGACCATGGTGACAGTCCCTTGATATTGATGGTTGTACTTATCAATCTTTTCTTTTGAAATTGAAATTTAGCTTTGTATTATATGTTAGCTAAGAGTTACCTCCTGAGGGCCTCCTTGTTGTTCAAATGTGGCCTCTCTATTATCCAAATTCAACTTATAAATGCATTACCTTTTCACAGCATGGGACATGACTCCTGGGGATGCACCTCCCTGGCACTAAGGGATTATTACCAAGTGCCAACTAGCAATACACCTGGAAAAAGACCTTGACCAAAAGAAAGAAAGGTTAAATACAAATGAGTTTTTATGGCTAAGAGATTTCAAAGTGATCAGCAGGTCATTCCAGAGGTTACACCTTTGCACATCTCAGCAGGATCTCATTGACTGCCACAGTAAATATTGCCTGAAACAGCAGGTCTCCTGAGGGCTCTAGAGACATCCAGACACTATTACCAGGGCAGAAAGCTCAGGAATTTGGTGACCTACCAGTGGGCCTTACCTTGGAAATTATTGTCCCCACCATGACAGAGATGAACTGATATGTGGTTTCCCTACACAAGGCTCTTTTGTCCCTTCTATTTGAACCTATAGTCTGTACTAGACTTGATGGGTGTATGTCAAGAGACATAAATCTTTGGTCTATCCATGTGCCAGTTGGGCCCTGGATTGCAAGAGTTGCAGCACCTACTCTTTGGTTCATTGGACTCACCCAGGACAACTACCAAGATGATGGTGATGAATAAAGCCCATCCCAAGGGAACAATGGACTAAAGTAGGCACTATTATTCTAAAATAGACCTATTGTTATTCAATCAATGGAAGCATTTTATTATTGATATGGAGGAAGTGGCCGTTGAGGGTTCTGAAAGGATGGAGAGGGGAAAAAAGCTATAATATGGTGGCATTTTTAGGACATAGAAATTGGCCTATATGGCATTGCAATGACAGATACAGGCTATTACATATGTTGTCATAACTTACAAAATTGTGCAGGACAAGGTGTAAACTCTAATGTAAACTATAATCCACAGTTAGTGGCAATGCTTCAATATGTGTTCATCAATTAGAACAAATGTACCACACTAATGAAAGATGTTGTTAATGTGGGAAAATGTGGGAGGGGGAGGTAATGGGGCATATGGGAATCCCCGATAATTTTTATGTAACATCTGTGTAATCTAAAGTACCTGTTAAAAATTACAAAAATAATTGTATTTGAAAAAAGGGCAAGAGAAATAAAGGGATAAGACATTTGCCTTATAAAAAAAATTATGTTGGCAAATGAAAGTATCATTCCCTGAAATAGCCTGGAAAGCACCAGTAAGAGTCAAAAAGCATGCTACATTTTTGGTCCCCTTGATTTCTCCACTATGGGACTGAATATATAAAGGCCTCACTGCCACTAACAGACTAAGTTAACAATTTGAGATGAGGGCCACATACACCTTTGAAGGTGCTCTATTTTACAAGGGAGCATATGAGTATCTAAGTGTGTGTATGAGTATGCATGTAGATCTGTGTTTCCTGCATTTGTGTGTGTATGTATGTCTGGCAAAGCTGTGATCCTTTGCAGTCCCATTCCTAATCTCAGCTGAAGACACAGAGAGTTTTGACTGTTTGAAATTGTGTGGATGTGATTGTTCTTAACACTAATCCACTCCTGTATATGTAAACTGATTGCAGATGGGATCTTTTGCTTAGGTCCAGTTAAGAGAATTTTCTTTTGATTAGATCACTTCAGTAGAGCATGGCCCATCACAGGTCTTAAAAGTGGCAGACACAGAAAAATCTGTAGAAAAGAGAGAAACCCACTAAGCACAGAGAATGCCACAAGAGCAAAAAGCTGAAAGAAACATGGCAGAGAGGAAAAGGAAGGGACCAGCAGAGCCGCCATTGTGCCCTGTCATGTGGAAAGAGTCCAGGATAACTGTTAGCAATTCCTCAGGGAGGGAATGTCATCTCATCCCTTGATTTGGACATTTTTCTCAGCCTCAGAACTGTAAGCTTTTAAGTTAATAAATCCCATTGTAAAAGCCAACTCATTTCTGGTATATTGCATTGTTCTCATTTAGCAAACTGAAAGAAAGACCAAAACTCTTTTCTACCCTTAATCCCAGGTACTTACACTCAGATTGAAGGCAGTTTCCTGGAGATGTCACTCTTTTCCCTATGTTCTCATGTTTTGGACTGCCTTTGTTGGATAGGATATATGTATTTCATCAACAGTCCTTTAGGACTCCTTCCATACAGTATCTCAGAAAATTTACCTCAGTTTCCAAAGATTATAATAATTGATCAGTAGTTTGGGGATGTTGAAAAAAGAGTGTATTATTAAAAGTAGACTTATGTACATATAAAAGCACATATATTAAATTCTTTGATCATAGAAACTTGAAATTGTGCTAATTTCTATTTCTAGACTATATGATGTAGTACATAATGTTGTTCCTTGCCATATGCTCTTTGCTCTGACCATACTTTCCTTCCTTGTCTGGTGCTTCAGGAAACTCCTCTTCATCCTTAGAAACCAATAATGGGAACTTTTTGATGTTGACACAACTCATTTTTAATATTTTTAAATACTGCTAAATTATGAAATATGATGCATTGCATTAAAATTTTCTCATTTTAATTATGTGTTTATCATAAATAGAATGAACAACCAAAGAAACACATTTATAGAATCTTATTTGTTTTAAATTACTACTTCACACAATAAAGATAGTGACTCTTAATCTTGCCTTTAAGGGTAAACTTATTTGAAAATATTATCATGAATTTATATCTATTGAACATCACCATCATCACCATCAATCATTTATTTCAGGCTCTCTCATACAGCTCCTATACTTTTGCCAATTATTTGTTAATTTTGAGGGAAAAATATGTTACTAGAAGCTCATACTCACCCCAGTAAAGATGCTTATTCTTTCATGCACCTAAGAAATTCTGTTAACTTTATATAATAGCAAGCCATTCTATAAGAATCAGAAAAAATTAATAGATTAAACTTGATTCTAGTTCATATTATAATAGGTCATTTCCTTACAATTTCCTAACTCACTCTCTCCCTAGCAAGTATTATATTACTTTGAGAAATCAGAATTTGTCAGTTTACCTACTTGATTATTTTACTATGAATGACATGTTTTAACATAAGTCATTAAAAACATCTAATTCTAACAAAGGTCTGATAACCACGTGTATCTTTCACATTTTCTTATTTATACATTAAAAATACCTACATGCGTATTTGATTTTTAAGTTCACAAACTTTACTTTACCCTTATTGTTTATACATGAGCCTGTATGAATGATATACTTCAATAAAACTGTATTAAAAATGCTTACAATTTATAAACTGCCAGGCAACAGTAAAAAATTAATGTTTTTCTTTTAAATATCTTAAGGTATAAGCAGTTTTATACATTATATTTCAAGAAAACAGGAGGTTTTTTTTCCAAAAAAAATCCCTATTTAAACTACAATATTTTAAAGATAAACTCAAATACAATAGTACACAGCTTAAAAGGACAAAAGCAAACTGGTGTTTCCATATTATCTAATGATTGTCCTATTTAATTTAATTCTGAGAGTTCCAGATGATTTTAATGACATGAAGATAATTTGTAAAGCTACAGCCATTGTTTACCAAGTATATTCATTTAAGAACCATGGGCTCTAGCCAACATTTTCTTCAGGGCATCTTTAACATCTTTATTTCGTAAGCTATAGATGAAAGGGTTCAACATTGGAATGATCACAGTATAGAACACAGACACCACTTTATCCTGTTCCAGAGCATAGCTAGTGCTCGGTCTGGAGTAAATGAAGAGAATCGAACCATAGTACAAGGTCACTGCTGTCACATGAGAGCCACAAGTGGAAAAAGCCTTCAGACGGCCTTGGGTAGAGCGAATGTTCAAAATGGCAGCAATGATGAAGAGATAGGAGGCAAGAATAAGTATGATGGGAGCCATGACATTGGAGACTAGTGTGAAAAAGATCACAGCCTGGTAGCTCTCCTTCACATCACATGCCAACTTCACAAGAGGAGGCAGATCACAGAAGAAATCATCGATGACATTGTTGCCACAGAAGCTCAGGGTAAACGTCTTGCTTGTGACGATTGTTGAGTTAATAAAGCCAACAAAATATGAAGCTGCAAGAAGACTGTCACATAACTTTGGGGACATTGCCTGGGAATAAAGCAGGGGGTTGGAGATGGCCACATATCGGTCATAAGCCATGGCAGCCAACAAGTAACATTCACTAAAATCGAGCCCAGCAGCAAAGAAGAACTGAACCAGGCAACCAGCAAAGGAAATGCTTTTGTCTTCAGAGATGCAGATCATCAGAATTTTGGGGGCAAAGACAGAAGAATACCAGATGTCCAGGAATGACAGGTTCCTGACGAAGAAATACATGGGTGTATGGAGGCGAGAATCAGCATAGATCAGAGAAATCAAGGTGAGGTTTCCCAAGAGACAGAAGACATAAATTATGAGGAAGATCAAAAAAAGTATCCTCTGCAACTGCAAGTCAGCTGTGAACCCTAAAAGAATGAACTCCTTCACTTTGGTGAAATTTTTCTTGTCCATATATTTTGGATTTCTGTAGTCTTTCTCTTTAAAAAGAGCAAAGATAATTTCATAACTCAATACAATACAGTGTACCCCTCTTCCCATCATTTGCCATTTTAGAGCTTTAAAAATCCAAAGTGACACACTTTGATGGCTCATGGTGAAAAATATTCATGCCCAGGTATAACTCCTTTTTTTATAGCTGGAGAACCACTTCTCTGCTTCTGTATTAAGATATCATTAATGGTGCCCACTACTAATCTATTTTGTGCTCATTTTACAGGGAGGGTAAATGGTTTGTGTTCTCTTCTGCTTGTACATATGGGTTGGGGACCATGTAATTGATATAAAAAAGAGAATTTGAAAGGGTGTTATAGTCTCTGTTCCTTGGTCTTTTTCCAGACATTTACATGGAGGAGAAAAATTTATTTTACTAACTGTATTTCAGAATCTCTTCAGAAGTTTACTAGACTCTAATTTCTTTGAATGCAATTATTATATTTTATTCAACTCCTTCCACCAAAAACCAAGTACAAAGTTTGGAATAGAATAGAAAATGAAATTTGTTGAATAAAATAATAGAGTTGCTTAGATAATTGGATTTTTTGATCATCACTCACTGTATGATCACTAAATACTTCCTGGATAGAAGTAGGAAAATATTAATCAACAGATAAACATGATCATATTATTAGCTGAATTTTCTATGCAATTAAGAGCTAAAAAATCCTGGCTCAATGAATGGTTATAGAAAATGATGGAACACAAAGAATCCTTTTCCTTATAGGTAAAAACAGGAGACTGCAATGTTACTGTCACTGAGAGAAGTGCTATCTCTGCTTATCTGTGTGACAATCCAGGTCCCTACTGCCACAGACATGATCAAATAACAGCAAAAGTGTAATTGCTAGGGTTCTCCATTGGGAGAGGGCCTAACATTTGTGCTATAAGTGCATGGCTTAAAACATTTTATGCTAGGAAAAAATTCTTCTTTGGAACATTGTACCAGACAATGGAGCTAAAATTGTACTATAAAAATAAATGGGGAAGCTGATGTAGCTCAAGTAGCTGAATGCCAGTTTCCCACATGCAAGCTCCTTGGGTCGGTACCCAGTACCTTCTAAAAGCAAAAAAAAAAACCAAACAAACAAACAAACAAACAACAAGCAAACAAACAAAAAAACTAACTCAGGGGAGTTGATGTGGCCCATTGGTTGAGCACCGGCTTTCTACCTATGAGGTCCCTTGCCCATTTCCTTGCCCAAATACCTCAGAAAAAAAAGAAAAAAGAAAAAAGAATGCCTTCCTAGAATAGAAAGGTTCTTATCTGATGAGAAAGAGACAATGTCTTTCCACTGGAACAGTAAGAATCTATATATTTTTTTAAACAATGATTTATGTCATAATTATTATGTTAAAGTAAAATTTCTTCATAATAACTTAAAGACAATTGGAAAAAGTGACATTTTAGTTCCCTTCATATTGTAAGACTACTGAATGCTGTTGATTTTTAACAAAATGTATTCCTGGAAGCAGCCAAAGGCCCAGAATCAGGAGACCTGGGTTCTGATCTTATTTATTCACCCTTAGGTTTAAAAGAAATCCTGTCCTGAATGCAATTGTCTCACTTGCCTTTCTTAGGTCAGTAGGACTTTATATGTTCAAATGGGATCACAGATATGAGAATGAACTTTGAAAAATCAGAGCTTTTAAAGTGGGTATTGTGTTCTCTATAATTATATAACCTCATCTCAGAAATTTCCCCCTCAGATATAGTTGCACTAACTCCCAAGGATTTTCAGTTGTACCCATGCATGACTACCAGACTTTCTTGTTTTTTTTTCATTCAGAAATTGCTCATTCATTTTTGTTGACCTTTTACACACACTGGGCGATTGCTAAGCTTGTTTACAAACAGCAAATTTGGAATGAAAATTCCAAGGGAAAATCATTCCCTAACATTTCTTGTTTTATTCTTTAGTTATCAAAGTGTAAAATTGATATATGAAACTATACTTATATGAATACATGCATCAAGACTTTTACACATAAAAATGGGTATAGGGTGACTACAGTGAGACATAAAATACAAGTAAATAGCATGAATTAAAAATGTATGAACAGTAAAAACAAGAACAATACATAAAAATAGAAACCTAGGTGAAATTCGTTACATATCAAGTCCAATCATGGGTCTGGCTGGACTCCAAATGATCTGAAAATTTCTACATATTTGTATATTCAATTGAGAGGGTCCATGAGACAAAGAATCAAGAACTATTTGGGGAAACATATTGCCTTTCTTGATAATTACTTCAAAAATCATTTCTCCAGAGATTTCTTATTATGAGAAAGAGTGAGAAATAATGCCTAATTATTTGTTTTCCTATACATTCTTATCAGTATAGAAACAAAGGAGAGTTTTCTTGAGCTACATTTACTTTCCATTAGTTTATCGATTTAAAGTTGGCCACATGACTTTTTGGATTTGAAGAGTGCTGGGAAACTCTCCCCATACACAAACAAAAAATACAATCTTGCCTTCCTATCTACCAAACATCTTTCTTCACCAGAAGGCTCCCTAAGAAATAGCTGCCCCTTGGAGTGGTCACAAGGAAAGGAGCTGATCTCATTGTGATTCCTAAGCTCTGTCAAGGCTCAATGCACCTACTGTCTGTGACATTCCCTTTGGTAATTTAATCAGATATTTTTGAATTATGTATTAATCATAGCTGTTCAGTGCTATACTAAATGGCATATTATTGCCCTCCCTTTTTTAAGGAGACCCTGTCCTATGCACTGTGTAATGTAGAAAAAGAAACATTTTAATTGTCATGAAAGTTTGACCCAATTCAAGTTTTTTTCACATGAACCTATCCTGGACTAACACAGCCCCTGCAAGAAAAGAGCAGAGGCAAGAGTAGGCTACAGAGTGTTTATGAGAATAGAAATATCCATCAAGTTCATGTTAAATCTCATCTAATTCCCTGTGTCACTGACCAAGGAAATAAAGCCTAAACAGAGGACATTTGGAACTCCTTAACATTCTTCTTCAAATATTGTTTTAGGAAAAAATCTTATTTCAAAAAGTAGAACCACATTATTATCTGATTGCATTAAGAATCTTTTTTGTATTGTCCTATTGTGGGATTGACTATACTTTTTCCTTTGGTTAATTAAACACAATGCTTACTGTCATGAAGTGTGAGGTGTCTCCTGATTTGAATTTGGCTGGAGTCCAGAATTTCTCACCTTACCTTAGAATAGATAGTGCCCTGAACTCCTTCCAACAGCCTCTTTCCAACGGTAACAATACCAGGACTACATATAAGATGGAGCATCCCTTTGGGGTGTGCTGCTAAACATACAGAGGAACTACAAGTACTGTTCTGGTGCCAAGTGACCAATTACTTTTTTTTTTTTTTAATATTTATTTATTATTATTATTTTTAATTACATTAAAAAAATATATATGAGGTCCCATTCAACCCCACCGCCCCCGCCCCCCACTCCCCCCACAGCAACACTCTCTCCCATCATCGTGATACATCCATTGCACCTGGTAAGTTCATCTCTGAGCATCACTGCACCCCATAGTCAATGGTCCACATCATAGCCCAGACTCTCTCACGTTCCATCCAGTGGGCCCTGGGGGGATCTACAGTGTCCCGTAATTGTCCGTGAAGCACTATCCAGGACAACTCCACGTCCCGAAAACGCCTCCACATCTCATCTCTTCCTCCCGTTCCCCACACCCAGCAGCCCCCATGGCTACCGTTCCCACACCCATTCCACATTTTCTCTGTGGACATTGGATTTGTTGTGTCCATTGCACACCTATGTCAAGTGAGGGCTTAGATTGCACATGGGTACTGGATGCACTCTTCCCGCTTCTAGTTGTAGACACTCTAGGCTCCATGTTGTGGTGGTTGACCTTCTTCAACTCCATGTTAGCTGAGTGGAGTAAGTCCAATAAGTCAAAGTGTAGGAGCTGAAGTCTGTTGAGGCTCTGGGCCTGGGTGTCATATTATCAGTCCAGAGATTCAAATCCCCTACATATATCTTAAACCCAGCACCAACTACAATTCCAATAAAGTAGCATGCAAGTCTTGTGAAAAGAGATCCCCTCTGAGTCCATTTCCATCACGCAGAAACACCAGCTCCAAAGAAGGGCCATCTGTCATGGCAGTGACCCCCTTCTGCCATGACCATAGAACCCGTGGGTCTCTTTATCCCTCAAAAGAACCAATACCTGGGGTTGTATCTACCTTATCTGTCTCTTAGACTCTGTTCAGTTGTACATAGGGGTATTCCTTCTGACAACCTCCAGACTCTTTTTTAGAGACTCACAGCCTTATAATCTCATTTCTCCTTTCCATTTCCCCCTTACATTAGGTCAAACCGCTTCCCGAAGTCATGTTATTATATGTAGACAGGTATATTCTGCTGTTCCGCATTGAATCTTTAATTCAAGGTCATTTTCTAGTTGCTTCTTCAGCTGGTATGTGGTAGTGATCCCTCGGTGCCAGGGAGGCTCATCCCCGGGTGTCGTGTCCCACGCTGGGGGGAATGCATCACATCTACACGCTGAGTTTGGCTGTGAGAGTGGCCACATTTGAGTAACATGAAGGCTGTCAGGAGGAAACCCCCAGGCTCAATGCTACTCTAGGCCTTGTTCTTATTGCAGGTGCATAGGCTCAAAAGTGTAGCCATTAGTATCAAGAGCCCACTGTTGGGCCCTCCCAAGTGACCAATTATGAAGCTCACTTATCTTTCTGGAATGAAGTAAGGAGAGATCATTCATCAGGAATATAATGGTCAAATAAACCGAAAAGAAAAAAAGAAGATTGTTTAATTTGTGTCATTTATGCATTTACATAAAAATAAACTGGCAGAAAATAATAACAGGATAAAGCACATATAACAGATTCCCAAGATTGATTAGTAGTTCATTGTGATTCTGATAATTACAATGAAGAGGCAAAGACCATAGCAATTCAGTCCTGAGACATGTTGAATATCATGATAAAATTGTCCCATTTCGCAAACAATAAAAATGAGACACTGAATATATTGATTACTGCAAATTTATGTTTACTGCAAACGTTATTTACACAGAGACCATGAATACACTTATTCACTCAAAATGTGCAGTATTTGGGAAGTGGACTTGGCCGAGTGGATATGGCATCCATCTACCACATGGGAGGTCCGCGATTCAAACCCCGGGCCTCCATGACCTGTGTGGAGCTGGCCCATGCTCAGTGCTGATGTGTGCAAGGAGTGCCTTGCCACGCCATGGTGTCCCCGCATATGGGAGTCCCACGCGCAAGGAGTGCACCCCATAAGGAGAGCTGCCCAGCGCGAAAGAAAGTGCAGCCTGCCCAGGAATGGCACCACACACACGGAGAGCTGACACACAAGATGACACAACAAAAAGAAACAGATTTCCATGCCACTGACAACAACAGAAGTGGACAAAGAAGAACACGCAGCAAATGGACACACAGAGCAGACAACGGGGTGGGGGGGGGGAGAGGTTGGAGGGAAAGGGAGAGAAATTAATAAAAAAAATAAATCTTTAAAAAATGTGCAGTATTTATCAAGCACCTCTTATGTGTAAGATGAGCAAAATGTTGGAGGAGGTTGAGCAATGATGCAAAGTAAGGACTTAGGTTAGCTTACTAAGGGTTAAGAGGCAAGGTCAGAACAGACGTCTAAACATGAATCCTAGGTCTACAATTCACTAGTTGCCTGATAGAGAGCAATACATTTCAATTCACCAAGCCCCTAGTTTTCATTATCAACTAAAAACGTCAAAAGACAAGCAAAATAAAAATAATAAAAAGAAAATTAAGAGAGAGAGATAGAGTTGGTCCTTGTGTAGCTTATAGCCTCATGAAGGAGAAAGTCTAATAATTATAATAACCTGTAATTAAATATTATGAAAAGTGCTGGAAGGAAAATGATGAGATGACAGGGAGTATATTAGAAGGGCTAACATAGTGAGGGAGCATACAGAGGATTTTACATTTACCCTGAGAACTGAAGGATGACAGTAGTAATACTCTAATCAAAGAGGGCGATGACTTTTTGTAAACATAAGCCATCTATTAAAAAAAAAACAACCCTGTACATTTATCAGTATTAAATAAAGGATATTAATCTTTTTCTCTGCAGGTGATGTAATGTTGGCTTCTAATTTACACATCTTATCAAGATAGTGACTGTTAAGCTCACCTCTGGCAGAGACCCAGAGTAAGATCAGGGGTCCCAAGGCATAGCCCTAGGGTTATATGCTGCAATTCAGTCTTAGATGTAGTCCATGAAGCAGGGGGAAAATGTAATTAATTAATAATTGTATTACTATGATTAAGTTAAGCTGTGTCTTTGGGAAGTCTAGCCTAATGCCTTAAGCATAGTAGGCATTAGTGTCTGTAAAATGAATGACCTAAAATTACATTAAAACATCGGTTGTAAAACTCAATAAAAAGAGGGTGATGAGAGTGGAGAGGCAGGTTCAGAGAGGATAGAGAGCTGTACTGCAGAGACTATCAAGTATCAAGTTCCAACTTAAGAAATATACTGTGTGTTCAAAGAAGAATTGAAGGAAGGGTATATGACAATAGAATAATTTTATTTTTAAATACATAGAACTGCATGAAGCAAACAGTGAATCCTACATTAAACCATGGAATATAGTTAATAGCAGTTATAAAAATGTACTTTGCAGAGTGCTCAAGCAGTTGGGTGCCTGCCTCCCACAGACAAGGTCAGGGATTTGATTCTCGGTTCTCAAGAAAAGAACAAAAACAAATAAGCAAGCAAAAAAAAAAAAAGAATGAGAGAGAGAAAGAAAAAAATAAACATGAACAAAAAAAAACAACTCAGCCGGTAAACCAATGTGGCTCAATGGTTGAGCACTGACTTCCCACGTACAAGGTCCTGGGCTTAATCCCCAACTCTGGTACCTCAAAAAAAAAAAAAAGAAAAGAAAAGAAAAACAGTTATTCCATCAATTGTCACAAATGTATCATACCAATGCAAAGTGTAAATCACAGTATGGTATGTGGGACTCTGAGGATCCTGTAATTTATGTGTAACTATTCTGTAAACCCATAACCTCTTAAATGGAGGAAAAAAAAGTCTAGACTGGATGGACCCCAGAAAGATAAATAAATCGGTGCCAAACTGAGCTGTTGGAATGGCCAGGATCAAACAAAAAATGGCCTTATTAGACAATATTATTGATTTTGGAGTATACCTTCAATAGGGCAATACTAAAAAGAAGTGTTTTAATTATTTCAGTGTAAGTCAGGATTGGAAATGCAGCTATCCAGGAAGGATTTGTTGAAGGTCTTACTGTCCGGCAGCTGGGACCCATGGTTCCTACATGTGAAACCAAGTTTTTTTGTGAGATATTTATGAATGGAACCACTACCAGCCTGAACTACAATGGGCAGAGAATGGAGAGCTTGAAGAAAAAAGATTTCAAAGTCAGACAGTGGAAGCTGAAGTCTGGGCTAAAAACATTTTCCCAGGCCTAGAGAGGGACTCCACCTGTCGCAGTTTGATATAGTTACGAATTACAAAAATAGATACAGTAGGGAGCTGAGTCCCCACCCCTTGGTGATTGGAGACTCACAGATAAAAGGCAAGACAAAGGACAGATTTGGAGGCTTTTGATGCTGGAGTTTTGGTGTTGGAGTTTGATGCTGAAGTCTTAAGCTGGAGCCTTGGGTAGTAGGCACACAGAGGAAAGACAAGCAAGCCCTGGGAAGAGAGGAATGATGAACACAAAGAGAAGTAAGACCTGGGAAGAGAGGAACCCAGGAGGCCTGAACCCTGGCGGATGTCAGCAGTCATCTTGCTCCAACACATGGAAATAGACTTTGGTGAGGGAAGCCACCTGTTTTATGGCCTCCTACCCCAAATAAATATCCTTTATCAAAAATAACCATTTTCTGGTATTTTGCATTAGCACCCCTTTGGCTGACTAATACACCGCCCATGTTTGTGGAAAGGGTAAGTATGCTCTGGCACTTGAAGAGAGTGAATTTTCCACCTGGTTGTTCTGGGAGAATGTTACCACCCCAAGTTTCAGAGATAGTTGAGCACAATCCCAGGGACTAACAAGAATTTGGCTAGCATCCCACTCTTCTGAGTGGTCTGTGTCCCAGAGATTGGGGAGAGTCTGACCACTACCCCAATGTTCTTGGAGGGTGGACCTCGAGTTCATCCACCACCCAGATGCTTGATGAGGGTGGAGCTGAGAACATGAACACTGGGCAAATCCTTAGAAAGGGTATGTTCACAGCTCCATCAAGCACCAAGGAAAGAAACTGTGGTCCTATAGATGACCCTCAGACCTTGAAATCTAATAGAGTATGTACTACAGAACCGTTTGGGACCTGTGACCCTACTGTCCTTCCATTTTCTATGTATGGCAATGGGAACATTTATTCTATGATGGTTTCTCCTTTGTATATTGGAAGCAGATAACTTGTTTTCTAAGTTTCACAGGTCTACAGCCTGAAGGGAATTTTGCCTCAAGACAGACACATCAAAATTTGATTTTTAAAGATTTATTATTTATCCTTCCCCACCAGGATGGCTCCCTCATCTGTCTGCTCACTGTGTCCACTCACTGTCATTACTCATTGTCTGCTTTCTGTGCCTACTTGCTGTGTCTGCTAATTGTGTGCTCACTGTGTCTGCTTGCTGTGTGCTCACTGGTACCTCCTATGTGGAGGCAGGTGCCGAGCCACTTGAAGCACATCTGCTCCCTGCTTGTTGATTCTTCTCATTTGTCTCCTCATTGCATCAACTTGTTGTATCAGCTAATTGTGTAGGTCATTGTGTCAGCTTATTATCTATTTCTTTTCTTTTGGAGGCACTAGGAACTGAACCCATGACTTCCCATGTGGTAGGCAGGCACCCAACTGCTTAAGCCACATCTATTCCCCAAAATTTGATTTTGATGGAACTTAATACTGTTACTGAAATTATGTGAAGGCTTTTGAAACATTGTGATGAAATGAATGTGCTTTGCCTATAGAAAGAACATTTATTTTTGGGGTCTAGAAAGTGGAATCTGATAGATTGATTCTTCTGTGGAGGCTGGAAAATTATGTTCTTAAATTGTTCTTTTCCTATGGATGTAAATCTATTGAGAAACTTCGATAATAATAGACTGTATTAAGGCCAGTTTGGTTAGAATACTCCAATAATGCCATGTGCAGGCTACATCTTAATCCTCGTAGTGGTGTCCTTTATAAACTGGGATTGCTGAAGCCACAAAATAAGAGAGAACTTCTGAGAAGTTGAGAGAGAAAGCCTAGAGGAGAAGATAGAGATCTGGAGAAACCAGCATTAGCCTTACAGACGATCCAGGATCAGCCAGCCACAGCTATCTTGATGCCTTGATTTGGACAATTTTCCTGGCCTCCATATTGTAAAAGTGAATGCATAACTGGTCTAATGCCTTGGAACCCTTTAGCAAATTAAAACAGTGGTTTTATTTGTTTCTTTGTAGGTTAATTTTGTTCTACTTTTTCTTATTTTCCCCTAGTGAATTATAAACTGCTGTGTTCCACGAAAGAAAGTAATGTGGAAAGCCCATTATTGGAGGGAGAAATCAATCTTTTCATAGACACAGAATATTAAAAGAGATATCATTCTGTTGTTTTAAATATTTTATAGTCTAAACAACTTTTAAGCATGTTGCTTAATATGTAAAGGTAGAGGGCAAAAGATTTGGAAACCCATTTTCTATATAAACAATTTGATAGTTACCAAGGAATTTGGACAGGACACTGTACTAGATTGTGATTTAAAAAACAGAAGAAAAAAAAAACAAGTTCTGAATCTTTTCTTGTGGGTGTGAAGCCACTGTGGATGGAAGCAATAAAAGATGTTATTTTGGTTAAGGTGTGGAGCAACTTGTTGAAATTTGGATGTAACACTATTACTGGAGGAGATATGAAGAGAAAGTCACTTGGAAGAGTAGAAGCTAAATGTCAACAGAGCCTGGAAGAAAAAGTATAGAACAAGGCCATGTGACAGGAAGCCTAGGAACTCCAAGACTTCCAGACCTCCAGAATGCCACCAAAACCCAGAGGAAGCAAGAATTCAGAAACTGTGAAACAAATAAGTTTGTTGATTAAACCAACCCAGTTTAATCAACTGGGTACTTATCATAGCAGCAAATCAAACTAGATTGGGCTCCACATAAAATAAATATTTCTAAACTCTAGAATCAAATTTCCAACAGTCTATTTCATCTGTTCTCTTCACAGAATAAAATTTGCTTACCAAGTTTCAAAGTCTAACCACACACATACAAAATATAACTCTTTCTAAGAACTCTAAAAAAAAGCAAGAGGAGAAATTTTGAGGAAAACCTGTTTCAGCAAAGAGGTAAAATACCATCCTGTTGAGCCTTACAACACAGCATAGTAGGTTTAAAATCACTGATGTCACAAGAAAATAATAAAAATTAAATTGTGGTTCAAACATTTCACTGTTTAAGTATAACATGTTGAAATTATTTGAAATATTTGTTTAGCTTAGAAACATTTCAATATGTCAATAATTTGCAAAATGTTATAAGAACATTGAGGAATAGGTACAAGAATGAATTATTATCTTTGTGATCTTACAACCTGTGCTGTTTTCCTGAAAGCCTCTTTGATATCATTGTTCCTCACACTATAGACGAGAGGGTTGAACAATGGGTTCAAGACGATGTAGAACAGGGCAGCCAGTTTGTCTCTCTTCTGGGACTATGGCATGTATGAAACCACCTAGGTAGACACAAGCAACAAGACTAATACATAGAGATCTGGACATGGCACCTAAATATTGTAATGGGTTACAAATTGCCACATGGTGGTCATAAGCCATGGATGGTAGGAGATAGCACTCAAGGTAGGCTACAACACAGAAAAAGAACTGGCTGATAGGCTAAAATGTAAATCATAATGTAAAACACAAGATAACTAAAAATTTAGGAAATTGTATAGTCTAAAATAAAAACCACAATGTAAACCCAAATGTTACCTTGTTTGAAAGCTATTGTCTCAATATCTGTACATCAGTTTCAGTAAATATAGTATGAATATGTAAAAAGATTATTGTTGTGGAAGGGAAAAGGGTTTTATGTTGGATATGTGGGAGTACTGTATATTGTATATATGAATTACTGTGATCTAAAACTTCTGTGAAGATAAGCTTAATAATTAGGGGGGAAAAAAGATAGGATGTAGAAACTGAGGAAAAGACGGAAGTAGTTGCCTTGCCAATTTGCATACAGGGCAACACTTATTGCAGTGATGGAAGGCAAAATATCATAAACGAAGCTTTTGCATTTTTAAATTTTTTGATACCCCAATTTATTTTTACCTTAAATTTTCTAAATTAATATGTATTCTATACTAATCTTTAAACTCATCACTATATTCCATTTTACTATTAATGGAACCTGGCAATATATTGGGCTTCACTTTTGAAGAAGTTTTTAATCACAGAGAGGTTCAACAATGGCAGGGGAGGAATACTGGTATGGGATGTTATTGACAGGGGACACATGGTTGGCAGGGAGTTCTCCAGGGCATATATCCAGGGTACATAAAAATGTTTGGATATTTTCATAGTGGTTACAATTTAAAACAAAAACTGAGGGAGTGCTGAGTTCCTAGCCAGGGGAGCTCTATCACAGTCTCTAAAGGAACAGCAACAATCCCCCAAGTGCAACAGCAAAGACCAAAAAAGAAAGAAGGTCCAACAATGAGCCCTTGATACTAATGACTATGCTTGTGAGCCTGTGCACCTGAAATAAGAACAAGGCCTAGAGCTGCAGGGTGCCAAAGAGTTGCCTCCTGAGAGCCTCCATGTTGCTCAAATGTGGCTAGTCTTGAAGCCAAACTCAGCATTTAAATGTGTTGTCTTCCCTCCCATCATGGGACATGACTCCTGGGGATAAGCCTCCCTGGCGCTGAGGGATTACTAACAAGTACCAGCTGATGATGTAACTAGAAAATGATCTTGAATAAAAGGATCAACTCGGGCCAGCAGAACATCTCTGTCTACATATAATACCAGGAGTTAAAAATGCTTTTTGACCTGAAAAAAAGGGGGAAATGGAAAGGACACATGAGTTTATATGGTTATGAGTCTCCAAAAAAGAGCCAGGAGGTTATCGGAGGGGTTGCCCTTATGCACACCTGAGCAGAGTCCCAGAGACAGATAAAGTAGATACAACCCCAGGTATTGATTCTTCTGAGGATTACAGAGACCCACAGGTTCTCTGGTCATGGAAGATGGAGTTCAGTGCCATCTCAGTTGGTCCTACTTTGGAGTTTGTGTTTCTGTGTGATGGAGCTGGACTTAGATGTGATCTTTGTCCATAAGTCTCTCCTTTTACTTTTACCTGAACTGTAGTTGGTACTGGGGTTTAATGTATACCCAGGGAACCTGAATCTCTGGACTGACCATGTGACAGCCAGGTCCTGAGCCTCAACAGACTTGTAAATCCTACACTCTGGTTTATTGGACTTACCCCACTCAGCTAACATGGAAGTGAAGAAGGTCAACCACCACACCAGGGAGCCAAGAGTGCCTACAACTGAAAGCAGGAGAATTGCATCCAGCATCCATGTGGAATCTAAGCCTCCTCTTGAAATAGATGTGGAGTGGACACAACCATTCTAAGGTCCACAGTATGGAGGAATAGAGTATGGATTAGAGTGGACTTACTGATATTCTATTCATGAGCTATTGTGATTAGTAATCAAAGAAAATGTGGCATTGGTGTGGAGAAAGTGGCCATGGTGGCTGCTGGGGACAGGGAGAGGGAGGAAGAGATGAGATGCAGGGGCATTTTCAGGACTTGGAGTTGTCCTGGGTGGTGCTGCAGGGACAGTTACTGGGCATTGTATGTCCTCCCATGGCCCACTGGGTGCACTGTGGGAGAGTGTGGACTATGGTGTGGACCATTGACCATGAGGTGCAGTGGTGCTCAGAGATGTATTCACCAAATGCAATGAATGTCTCATGATGATGGAGGAGGTTGTTTTATGGGTGGAGGAATGGGGTGAGGGGGGAGGGGGTATATGGGGACCTCATTTTTTTTTATGTATCATTAAAAAAATTAATAAAGACATAAAAAAATAAGACCTTAACAAAACAAAACAAACAAAATAAAATAGTAACACACACACAAAGAAGAACTGGGTCTCACATCCAACTAAGGGCATATGTTTACTTCTGAGAAACAAACTGACAGGATTTCAGGGTTATACAGAGATGTTTACCAGAAGTCCAGGAAAGGTAGACTGCCAATGAAAAACTACATGGGGGTGTGTAGTGGGAATCAAACTAGACTAAAAGAACCAGCATCATGTTCCCTGACAAGGTTACCGAGTAAAATATCAGAAATATTGCAAATATAATCAGCTATAAAGGGGGATCTTTGGTGAAGCCCACCAAGATGAATTCATTTAGGGTAGTTCAATTCCCCACTGAATTCATTTAGGGTAGTTCAATTCCCCACTTCCATGTACACAGAGGAAAAGCCTGAATAATTATGATGGAAAAATGATTTAGTGAAGCAGCTACTGCAAGAAACAAGCAAAGGCATCAATTAAATCACCAAATCATTGAGAGACTTTTTTATTCTTAACTATCTAGATACATAGATTTTCAGTCTGTGATTTGAGAAGACCACTGAAATAGAACTCAGAATCTGGATTTAAAACTACAGGTCTTTACTTATTGGCTGTAACAGAGGGGCCAATCCCGTATTCTCATTAGAGAGCTAAGTAATATGGAGCCCATGAAGCTTATTAACAGCTCCTGAGATCTCGTTTAGAAGAGCAAAGTAGACATACATGAAAACACCAGGCCAATGTTTGGCACATTTTGGGCACTCAATTTCAGTATCCTTTTCATATTATTGAGAATTTTTTCTGAGCCAGGCATTTTGGAGATATGCATATAAATACCAACATATATTAATACCATTATTAGTAAAAATAGCAAAAATTGTGTATTACTCACTAGTGGCCAGTTACTATTCTAAGTCATTCTTTAATCCACTTAATCTTCATAACTTTACAATATTATATTATATTATATTATATATGGTATATTATTTATTACATATATTATATCATAGTACAATGATTCTCTAATCACAGTTGATGAAACAGAAGCTTAAGAGATTTGAGTAACATGCCAAAGGTTGCAAAGCTGGTAAATATGAAATTAGTATTGAAACTCAGAATCTTCTTAATCAAGAGTCTATGGTCTCAACTGGTAAACCATTTTCTGCATTTCTAAGGGAATATTTTTCTCTCTCTTGTTTTCCTGCCAAAACCTCTCAAATAAACTGACTTTTTTTTTCCTGTTTAAAACAACTTTAAATATAGTTAAGAATTCTTTTTTTTCCAATATCCTGTGGTGTGTGAAATTTTAGCATGTTTGGGATAATTTTTGATACTCTGGATGATGAACATTAGTAAGAACCCACGTTTTGGTATCAAGGCATTGAGGAACCATGAATCATTCAAACACTAAATCTTCAAGTTCCAAAGCTCTCAAGGGAATCAAAGATGGAGGCATCTATGTAAAATCATTTTCATTACTGAATTAGAGGTGATGGTCTCAGTGGCCAGCTGACATGCCCCTGCCTATAATGGCAATAAGGAAGAGCTAAACCAAGAAAGATTTGTGGGTTATTGATGTCTAAAATATTTGCCTTTGCACTCAGCCAGAGTCAGTGTTGTAATGAGAATGAAAATCTAAATATAACTTGAGGGAAGCAGACTTAGCTCAACAGACAGAGCTCCTGCCTACCACATGGGAGGTCCAGCGTTCAAACCCAGGGCCGCCTGACCTGTGTGGTGAGCTGGCCCATGTGCAGTGCTTATGCACACAAGGAGTGCCATGCCAAGCAGGGGTGTCCCCCACGTAGGGGAGCCCCATGTACAAGGAGTGCACCCTGTAAGGAGAGCTGACCCATGTGAAAAACAGCACAGCCTGCCCAGGAGTGGCACCACACACACAGAGAACTGATGCAGTAAGCTGATGCAACAAAAAGAGACACAGATTCCCAGTGCTGCTGACAAGAATACAAGCAGACACAGAAGTACACACAGCGAATGGACACAGAGAACAGACAATGGGGGGGAGGTGGAGGGGAGAGAAATAAATAAAAAATAAATAAATCTTAAAAAAAATAAAATAAAATAAATAAAACTTGAGATCTACCATCTTCCCTTGATAAGAAGCAAGAAGGGGAATGCCCTAATGATTAAAATGTGCATGGTAATGTTCAGTGAAGATGTGATTTGATTGACAAAACTGGATAGCAGCAACTTGGGGTTCTGAAGGCCTTTCTAATTCTCTAACTGATCCTATTTAAGGGGCCTCTACTCATTAGCACACAAAATTCAGATCCTTTACTCCAACACCCAAGGTTCTTTACAAATTTCTTTCAACTTACCTTTACAACCTTCTGTCTCATTACTCAATTTCACTCACTCAGGAAATTCAACCCAACTAAAATACTCACATAATCAATTTTCCCATAATTAAGAAAATTCAAAGTTAGACAGATATCACTATTATCACTCATTTATAAGCTAAAATCTTTTCCTTAAATCTTGTTTACATGGCAAGAATTTATGATTATTTGTATGCATGATGAGCACAATTGTGTGTTAAAAGGTATTGCCTCAATAGTTACCCTGAACTTTCTCTATCATTTATATATTGATGAATGTTTTAACTTATATATTGGTGCTATACCACTTATTTAGACAAAGCAAGTTATCTGGGACTTACTAAATTCATTTCAGTCAAATAATTTGGGCAGCATTGGAAACATCTGACAGAACCAATCACTATACTTTTTTTTCCGTCTCTAATGAATATAAAAACGGATAAAATTAATTACCAGCTCTATTTTTCAAAATTCCTTCCCAAAAGAAGAGATTTTTAAAGAAGACCCAAAATATGAGAAATCCGGATGATAGGTCACTGTTTTAGTATGGAGAGAGGGGAGAGTAGTCAATCAGAAGTGTATATATCACATTCCTCACACACCAGCAAGCCTAGTAAATTCAAGGAACTAAAAAAGATTAAAAACAGGTATGGTGGAGTAAGATCCCACCAGATGAGCCAGAAGGGACACCAAAATCACAAACCTCCTTGGAATTCATGTTGAGATGTGGCTATTTAAACGAATCCAAATGGAAGTCTTGGTCATAAGGAGGAAGTCATGTGATCAGATCTATACCTTTTACCTTCACTCTGGCTGCAGGCCAAGGAATGAATTGAAATGTAGCAAAGGTTCTTTCTTACCTGGAAACTCCCTGAAATCCTCATAATCTATTGCTTCCTAAACCCTCCTTTAACAGAGACAAAAAAGGGAGGTGTTAAGACATTCTAGAAAGAATGACTAGGGATTGTATAAACTGTGTCCTCATTCTGGTGGGCAAGATAAAATGGTTGTCATTCTCAAACTCTCCTCCAAACAGGAATTTCTATTTATACAATAGTATATCCTCAAGGTGCAGTGAAGTACTAAGAACAAGATTCTTTCAAAGTATGTATTTGCAATAAAAGCTTCCTAACTCTCTTTTACACAAGGATCTACAAAGTACTGGAACTGGTACAAAAATACATTTGATGACACATTTTAATATTCCATTAAAATCCTGTGTGTAATGTAATTGCACCACAAATTCATAAAATTACATTTTAGTAAAATATTGATGTTTAAAATAGCTGAGAAATAACAAAAATCAGAAACCGATGATATATAAGGATATCAGAAAAAAAATGGGTCCACATCTTTACAGGCTTTTATCTCAAGAGTGGAGTCTGTTTTTCTATCTCTTTATCTGGCAAAGAATTATGTTTTATTTTGCCAATGAGTTATAGAACAGGCTATACCATGTGAATCTGGCATGACTTGGTCATAGGATTTGTAGTTGCTCTTCTCACTTTTGGAATCCGACCCCCACCAAAGAAACCAAACTGGGTTAGATTTTTAGATATCTGGCCAGGTTCTCCTTACCTCCCTGATGAAAGCAAGCTGTCCACCAGGCAAGTGAGTGGGAGCTATTCTAGATCACCCACACCCTACTGAGTGTAAAATGAACACAAACACTTGAATTAGGCAGCTGAGAGCAGACAGGTCTGACATAGACAGAATTCCATCATTGAAATGACACACCTTAGAAGCTCTGTAATCCTGGGGAAGTGTTTCAGCAACCCTCTAATCAAAGATTCTTCACCTCTGGAAAGGAAAGAAAAATATATGATATAAGATAAACTGATTACAAGGTCCACAGAGAAAATGTGGCATTGGTGTGGGAAAAGTGGCCATGGTGGCTGCTGGGTGCAGGGAATGGGAAGAAGAGATAAGATGTGGAGGCGTTTTAGGGACTTGGAGTTGTCCTAGGTGGTGCTTCACGGACAATTACCGGACATTGTAGATCCCCCAGGGCCCACTGGATGGAACGTGGAAGAGTATGGGCTATGATGTGGACTATTGACCATGAGCTGCAGCGATGCCCAGAGATGTACTTACCAAATGCAATGGATGTGTCATGATGATGGGAGAGAGTGTTGCTGTGGGGGGAGTGGGGGGTGTGGGCGGTGGGGTTGAATGGGACCTCATATTTTTTTAATGTAATATTTTTTTAAAATGAATAATAATAAAAAAGATGAACTGGTTAATAAGAAAAATATAGTTGAAACACGTAGGCCAGAGTCATGTCAGAAAATTATACTTAACCAAAGAAGATATTGTTATTCTGAGTGAGAAGAATAGCACCTGAATTATTTATAAACATTGAGTCTGGAGAAGAAAAATAAGGCAAAGCTTTTAGTAGGAGGCAGTGTAAAACCAAGCAGGGTTGTCATTCAGAACCCTACTAAATTTTTTATTTTAATATTTTTCTCATACCATCATGAAATTTGACAAAAGAATAGCAGTCTTAGAAGTGTGAAGTTTATTGTCCTTGGATTACAGAATCCAGTCTTCATGTTCCAGCTCCAAAACTAACCTACTGTAGTATATATATACACTTACATTACACAAATGTCACATAAAAAATAAGGGATTCCCATATACCCCAATCCCCACACATTTTCCCACATGAACAACATCATTTGTGAAGTACATTCACTGCAACTGATGAACACATTTTTGGAGCATTGTCACTAAAGCATGGATTACATCTTACAATGAAGTTTGCAATCTATCCCACTCAATTCTGTAGGTAATGGCAAGATATATAATGGCCTGCATCTGCCATTGCAATGACATTCAGGGCAATTCCCAAGTCCTGAAAATGTCTCTGTAAACACCAGTTTTTCCCTCTGCATGCCTTCAGGACCTGAGTGGCCACCTGCTCCACATCGATGATATAATTTATGACATTGCTAGAATCACAATAAGTCTATAGTAGAATACCAGCAAGTCCACTTTAGTCCAAGTTCATTCCCCAGTCCTGAGGATTGTGGGACGGTGATGACCACTCCGTCTCAAACTGATAGGGTGCTGTGATCCCGTGGGAATGATGGATGTGACTTTCTTGCTTGCAGTTGTAGAGTCTCAGAGTTCCTTGGTATGGTTGTTGTCCATCATCACCTCCTTCTAAGTTGCCCTGTGTGAGACCAATGAACTGGATAGTAGGAACTGCAGCTCCATTGAGATTCAGGGCCCAGGTGGCACATGGAGATCCCAAAGATTTAAGTCTCCTGGATATATACATACCAACTCTAACACTAACTATAGATTCAAATAGAAGGACAGAAGAGTCATTTATAGGGAAACTGTAACTGAGTCCAACTCTGTCACATTGGGGAATATAAATTCCAAATTAGGGGCTGTTGACAAGGCACCAAACTCTTGTATTATATTGAACTTTGCCTCTCTACCCTGGAATACAATTCATCACTGAAAAAAATTTGGTTGAACATTTTTCCAGCACCCACCTCCTAGGTTTCCAATTTGTTAAAATCTCTTTTAGAATCCATCAGAAATATAAGAACACATAACCCCAACCATGACACAGAGTGAAAGAAGAGATTAGCAATCTACATGGGACATTATCATCATCTTGCTTGAAGTTAGGGAAACAATGTGCTAGAGACAAGAGCATCGTTTTACTTCAAGAATTGCATTGTTATAGTTGTTTCCCTAAAAAACATTCACATTAGTTTGTGTATATATTTTCTAAACCATCTATTTCTTGACTGCTTTATCATCAAATAATGAAAGCCCTCTTAATTTTTGGAATCATGGAACTCTTCAAGTCCCTGATAGAAACAAAGATCATCCCACCAAAATGTACATCTATATAAACATACAAAATTTTAGTGGTTCTAGAGAAATTATCAGAAATCATGGAATTTTGGTTACTCTACTCAGATTAAAAATCCCACATTTAAAAGATGCCTATTCTTCTTACCTGTGTAAACATTACATGATTATAAGAAATGAACAATAAATATGTCAAATATATCATGTTTAAAATTGAATTTATATTTTTCATTTCCTAAATGTAAATAATCCACTCATTTCCAAGATCAGTTAATAAAATTCAAATCTTCCAGCTTCACAAGGTAAAAACACAGCTCATCCTACACACTATCCCTACTAAGTTTCCTTTAATCTTCTAGGAAATCCTGGGATAATCTGGTGTAATTAGCTTCATAAATTTTCCTGAATCTGGTCTTTTCTTACCACCTCCACTGTTACCACCTCAGTCCAAACACCTTTGTTTATGCCAGGATTATTGTAATACTCTCCTAACTGTTCTACACCTCTGTAAGTCCTACTGTTCATAGCCTGGACTCCTTGAAAAACTGCAGGTCATGACACAGGTGTCCTTAAAAGCCTATAAAAGCTCCCATTTTAACAAGTCAAATTCCATGCCATGTTCTACAGTTCTCCAAGAGCTAACTCTCCATTCATCAGTATCTTCATCACTTAACACATTCCCTCTCTTTGATGCTACTCCCATAATGTGGTTTGTCTCACTGTTTCTCAAAAATTCTGACCACAAAAAATAAAGTCCAACCATGACTCAAAATCCAAGATTTTGAACAGAATGTTTCCTCTGCCTGGAGCATTAGTCCCATAAATAAGGTATGACTTCCTTGTTCCCATTAAGTTGCTTTAATTTGTCATTTTTCAATAAGACCCATCTTAATAATTTATTTAATTATGAATGTGCACCTCTACCAAAAACTCACTTCCTTCTTACTCTGCTTAGCTGCCACTCTATTTTCTCCATACCTATTTTCTTCTTCTATCTCATTTTGTTTTATTAATTGCCTTTTTCCTAGACCAGAACACAACCTCTACAAGGGAAGAACAAACACTCTGTTTTGGTTACTACATATCTCTAGAATATTGAAGATTTCCTAATAGAAATGGGTAGTCAATAAAGTATGCTTGGATAAATAAAAGGACAGTTACCTTTATATTTTGAATGACTTTATCTCAAAGCATCTTTTGTTTCTAACCTAACTCAAAATATTCCATAAATAATCTACATTCAGGTGGACTTAATCAGGTTAGTATACATAAGATTAATTAGACGGGAGAGTCAATAAAAAGAGGATTCATTCCCAAAATGATTTGTAATTCATATATAAATGTCAACTAAAAGACACAAAAAGTATCAGAGCCATTCATGCTAAATCATCCAATATAGACTTGTTTCTCAAAATGTGACTTTTCCTGTAGCAGTACAGTTCACTTCACTGGGAGCAATCAAAACATTACCCTTTCCCTACTTTGCAGAAGTAATTGGTCCCTCCAGCATATAAAAATCAGCATCAGGGAATGCAAATATCATCTACTGCAGCCTGGACAACACAGAGTAAAATCATCAGAGTCAAAAAGCATTGTACGTTTTTTTGTCCCCTTGTTTTCTTCACTGTGGAAATGAATAGATATGGGCCCCAGTGTAACAGATTGAATTTCCAATTTTAGATGAAGGCAAGATAAACTGTTGGATGACATTCTGTTTTAGAAGGGAGCATACAAATGTGTGAGTGTGAGAGTGCATGAGCGTGCATGTGGATGTGGGTGTGGGTGTGCTTAGCACTACTTTGATCTTTAGAACCAGTCCATACTCTGCAGCCCAGTGCCAGTTTCAGCTGATTGAACTAAGAAGAAAAAAATGTTTAGCTACCCCTGATCCCACGTGCTCACCCTTGGTATGAATGGTGAATCCCTGTCCTAAAAATGACTTTTTATTTCCCCTGTCTGCTGACATTTACACTGCATTTTCTGTGTATGAAATATTTATTTCCACAAGAGCCCTTGGGGAATCATTCCTTAAAGCACATAGAAATATTTTAACTCTTTTTCCAAGACTCAATTAAAATTCTGTGCTCTCCGAAGAATTAATTGGAATTAATGTGCAATTGGTAGATGGTACATTAATTAGGATATGAGGAAACAAGGAATGTTTTATTGAAAATTAACTCTATGATTATTAGTCACAATTTACAACATAGTTAAGAATAGAAATTCCCCAAATTGTACAATTAAATTTTCTATGATATATTATGTGTTCCATAATTTGGTTGCTTATCACAAACTCTTTCTCTGTCCAGACAATGCTTCAGAAAATTTTCCATCAGTAAACCCATATCCATTCTTGGAAATCAAACATAGGAGCATTTTATGAGAGCAAAAACTCATGTCTTAAATTTAAAAGTGCTTCCACAATTAGGAAATATTTTGAATTGCATTAAATCGTCACCATTTTTAATTATAATTTTACAGTAAAGTAAAACTGAAGAAGAAAAGAAATAAACAATTTCATGGAATCTTAAAAAGTCATAAATTGTTGCATTACACAGAAGAGATATCACTCTCAATATAATGCTAGAGTTGAAGGATTTGAAATGTTTTATCAAATATGTATCTATCTACCTCTATCTCCCATTCAGATGCAATACTTTTACTTTTTATTCTCTAATTTGGAGAAAATTTATGTTGATCAAAGCTCACAGTAAGTTCAAGCAAAGGCATTTATTGCACCTTAGGAAAGCTGTTATCTTAATATTACTGCAAGCAGGAAACAAGAATGAGAATAAGAAATTTAAAAACTTGTTTCCAGATCCATTTTTAATAAGTATTTTCTTACAATAACATACCTCATTTTCTCTCCTAAGTGGTGCCTTACTTTTGAGTCTTAAATTCTGAATTTGCTCTCCCGATTTCTCAACACTGAATTAAATGAGTTGAAGAAAATAGTTCAATCTTTAATCCTAAAATTCAGGACATGACATTATTTTTCAAATTTGGAGATGAAAATATAAAATAAGCAGGCAACAAATGAACTCTCAAGAAGAGGTAAGATAAAAATCAGAACATCTTGAAAATTTGACAAATGTGAAGTTTTATAGACTGTGTTCCAATCAACCAGACATAGCAGTTGTCCCAAAATTCCCAGTCTTATAAATCTTAAAATATTGCTAAATTTTATTCAAATGCATTGCTACACAATTTAAAAGACAAAAGCAAGAATATATTTCCATATTATGTAATGATTTTTTTTTGCTTTCTTGTTTTGCTTATTTCTGAGGGCTCATACTGACTACAGTGACATGGTCATAACTTATAGCCTTCATTTAATAAGAATTTTCATTTAAGTAGCCTTGACTCTACCAAACATTTTCTTCAGGGTAGCTTTCATACCTTCATTTCTTAAGCTATAGATCAGGGATTTTAACACCTGAAATACCACATTATAGAAAACAAATAAAAAACTTTATCCCATACCAGGACATACCTAGTACATGGTCAGGAGAAAATAAACACACATGAATCATAGTACAAGGGACAGCTGTCAGGTGATAGACAAAATTGGAGT
This sequence comes from Dasypus novemcinctus, assembly GCF_030445035.2. Taxonomy (NCBI): domain Eukaryota; kingdom Metazoa; phylum Chordata; class Mammalia; order Cingulata; family Dasypodidae; genus Dasypus; species Dasypus novemcinctus. The sequence continues at coordinate 22,116,509 of NC_080682.1, read as the reverse complement.
GGGCCTTAAGACAACCTGAGTAGAACAGACTTTGAAAGTGGCAGCAAGGATAAAGGGGTAGAAGGAAAAATTAAGGAGAGTGGGGTTTAGGATGTTGGAGGTAGGCATGAAAAAGAACACAGCCTGGTAGATAAATTCACAAGGTAGGGAAGAAAATAGAATAAGTCATTGAAAATATTTTTGCGACAATATCTCAAGACAGTCACCAGGCAATGAAGCTTAAAAAAGATTGGCACATAAGCTCACGGACATTGCCTGAAAATTCAAGAAAGGTGGATATGGCCAGTACTGATCATAAGTCATGATAACCAGTAGCTATGCACTCACTACAAGCCAGGCCAGCAATGAAGAAATAATAAACCAAAGAGCCAGAAATGTATTGCTTGTATCTGAAGATGTAGTCTATCAGGATTATGGTCTAGAAGAAAAAAAAAATACAGAAGAATTCCAGTGGATCAGGATAGATTCCCAATGAAGAAATACATAGGTGTGTGGATCATTCTAAGACACTGTCCATAACACTAATGAAGAAGATGAATAGCATACTCTCTGTATCCCCAAGTCAGTTGTGAACCCTAAAAGAATGAAATGCTTTACATGATTACATTTTCATTCCATTGAGTTTAGGCTTCTATGACCCCCTTCTGTGCAAATATTAATAAGTATATCATTAATTACACTTGATCATGTGCACATTTAGGTTATTGGAAAATCCAATTGACACATATGCATTGTGTTCCCATGTTGATCCAAGTTCATGTTGAATTTGGTGCTATTCCTTTTTTTTTTTTTTGTCTTTTTTTTTATCCCTCTTCACCCCACTCATCCCCCCACAGCAACAATTACCTCCATCGTCATGAGACATTCATTGCATTTGGTGAATACATCTCTGAGCACTGCTGCACCTCATGGTCAATGTCCACATCATAGCCCGCACTCTCACATGTTCCTTCCAGTGGGCCATGGGAGGATATACAATGTCCTGTAACTGTCCCTGCAGCATCACCCAGGACAACTCCAAGTCCCGAAAACGCCTCCATATCTCATCTCCTCCTCCCATTCCCTACACCCAGCAGCCACCATGGCCTCTTTCTCCACACCAATGCCACATTTTCTTTGATTACTAATCACAATAGTTCATGAATAGAATATCAGCAAGTCCACTAAAATCCATATTCTATTCCTCCATCCTGTGGACCTTGGAATGGTTGTGTCCACTCCACATCTATATCAAGAGGGGGCTTAGATTCTACAAGGATGCAGAATGCAATCCTCCTGCATTCAGTTGTAGGCACTATTGGCTCCATGGTGTGGTGGTTGACCTTCTTCACTTCCATGTTAGCTGAGTGGGGTAAGTCCAATAAACCAAAATGTAGAAGCTGGAAGTCTTTTGAGGCTCAGGGCCTGGCTATCACATGGACAGTCCAGAGATTCAGGTCCCAGTCACCATTTGTTGAATAGGTCATTCTCTCCCAGTTGAGAGGGTTTGGCGGCTGTATTCAATATTATATGACTACATATGAGGATCTAAATCAGAACTCTCATTTCGGTTCCATTGGTCTGTGTGCCTCTCCTTGTGCCAATATCATGCTGTTTTCACTACTGTAGCTTTGTAGAATGTTTTGAAGTCAGGTAGTGTGATTCCTCCAATTTCATTTTTATTTTTCATTATGTCTGTGGCTATTTGGGGCCTCTTTCCTTTCCAAATAAATTTCATAGCTAGTTTATCTAGTTCCTTAAAGAATGCTGTGTTGATTTTTATTGGGATTGCATTGAAAGTGTAGATCAGTTTTGGTAGGATAGACATCTTAATAATATTTAGTCTTCCTATCCATGAACAGGGAATATTCTTCCTTTTATTTAGGTGATCTTTGATTTCCTTGAACAGTCTTGTGTAGTTCTCTGTGTATACGTTTTTTATATCTTTAGCTAAATTTATTCCTAGGTATTTGATTTTTTATTGAGTATTTTAAATGGTATTTGTTTCTTGCTTTCCTCCTAAGCTTGCTCATTATTGGTGTACAGAAATGCTACTGATTTTTGCGCATTGATCTTATAACATGTGACTTTACTAAACTCATTTATGAGTTCTAAAAGCTTTGTTGTAGACCTCTCAGGGTTTTCTATGTAGAGGATCATGTCATCTGAAAATAATGAAATTTTGACATCTTCCTTTCCAATTTGAATGCCTTTTATATCTAGTTCTTGCCTCAGTGCTAGAGCAAGTACATGTAAGACAATGTTAAATAGAAGGGGTGAGAGTGGGCATCCTTGTCTTGTTCCTGATCTTAGAGGGAAGGATTTTAGGATTTCACCATTGTAAATGATGTTGGCTGTGGGTTTTTCATATACAGTCTTTATCATGTTCAAAAAAATTCCTTGTATTCCAATCTTTTGCAGTGTTTTTATCAAGAAAGTGTGCTGTATTTTGTCAAATGCTTTTTCTGTGATTTTTTTCCTTCAATCTGTTTATAGGTGTATTACATTGATTGATTTTCTTATGTTGAACCATCCTTGCATACCCGGAATGAATCCCACTTGGTTATGGTGTATAATTCATTTAATGGGTTGTGGAATATGGTTAGCAAGTATTTTGTTGAGGATTTTTGTGTCTACGCTCATTAGAGAAATTGATGTGTAATTTTCCTTTTGTGAGGTGAGTTTGTTTGGCTTTGGTACTAGGGTAATGTTGGCATCATAGAATGAGTTCGATAATGTTTCTTCTGTTTCGATATTTTGGAAGAGTTTCAGCAGGATTGGTGTTAGTTCTTTCCAGAATGTTTTGTAGAATTCACCTATGAAGCTGTCTGGCCCTGGGCTCTTGTTAGTTGGGAGGTTTTTAATGACGGATTCTATCTCTTTACTTTTGATTGGTTTGTTGAGATCATCAATTTCTTCTTTCATCAATATAGGCTGCTTATGTGTTTCTAGGAAATTGTCCATTTCCTCTGAATTGTCATTTTTGTTGGAATACAGTTTTTCAAAGTATCCTCTTATGTTAGTCTTTATTTCTGTGGGGTCAGTGGTGATATCTCCTTTCTCATTTCTTATTTTGTGTATTTGCAGCTTCTCTCTTTTTTTCTTTGTTAGTCTAACCAAGGGTTTGTCAATTTTATTGATCTTCTCAAAGAACCAGCTCTTGGTTTTGTTTATCTTTTCAAGTGCTTTCTTATTTTCTATTTCATTTAGTTATGCTCTTATCTTTGTTCTTTCTTTCTTTCTTCTTCCTGTGGGGTTACTTTGTTGTTTTTTTACTAATTCCTCCAAGTGTGCAGTTAGTTCTTCAATTTTGGCTCTTTCTTCTTTTTTGATGTATGAATTTATGGCTATAAATTTCCCTCTTAGTACTGCTTTTGCTGCATTCCATAAGTTTTGGTATATTAGCCTCCCTTCTATATGATGGCTTCTTTTCTCTTGCCAGTTTTAGAATTTTCTCTTTGTCTTGAGCATTGGATAATTTGACAAGTATATGTATTGGGGTGGGCCTGTAGGGAGTTACAATGTATGGGTGAGTTGTGCTTCCTAGACATGTACATCCAACTCTCGCAGTAGATTTGGGAAGTTTTCAGCCATTATTTCCTGCAACACCCCTTCTGTCCCCTTTCCCTTCTCTTCTCCTTCTGGGATGCCTATAATGCGTATGTTTGTGCGTTTTGCATTGTCATTCAGGTCCCTAAGTCCTAGCTGGATTTTTTCTATCTTTCTATCAATCAGTTCTACTATCTCTTTGGTTTCAGATGTACTGTCTTCCACATTGCTAATTCTCTCCTCTGGCTCTTATAATCTGATGCTATTTGTTGCGAGTATATTTTTGCTTTCTTGAACTGTGGTGTTCATCCCCATCATATCTGTTATCTTTTTGCATATGTCTGCAATTTCCTTCCCAAGTGTTTTCTTCATATTGTTAATCTCTCCCTTTACTTCATTAAGTTGGTCTCTAATATATGTTTTGAGATCTTTAATTACTTGTCCCATATCTGCTCCCCTTTCTGGTTTTTAGTTTGTTCATTGGATTCAGCCATGTTTTCCTGACTATTGGTTTGATTTGTAGTTTGTTGTTGCTGTCTAGTCATCATTTTATCTTGACGGGTTTAATCAGTTCCTTAGCTTCTTTATCTAGTCTTGGGATTAATTAGTTGTTGTTCTTGCATAAGTGTTATGTCTTCTCTTTGTCACTTTGTTCTTCTTACTCTATTTTCTTGTTGCTGGCTAAGTTCATTTTGAAGGAAAATATTAGGGCCAGGAAAAGCAAAATGTGTAAGGAAAGAAAATGTGTAAAGTAGTATTGGTAATAAATGTTAACAGAGCAACAATGTGAGATCTGGGAGAATGGATATTAGACTCATGTAAGTTGTGTAGAGTTATAGCAGTAAGTAGAGTACCTATAATGAGACATTCACTGAATATGGGGAGGATTATCGTATGAATTTAAAAGCCAGTGTTTTCATGAGAGAGGGAAAGAGAAAAGAAAGACAATAATATCAAGAGTGGATAAAAGACAGAAAACAGAACAAAGGTATTAGAAATTAAAAGTCAGACAATTTGGGGACCAAAGAAAGGGGGGTGGAATGTAATAGAGATAGTGGATGATGGAGGATAGCATGATGTGGGGGAAAGGGGATAGTGTAGGTGGCCAAAATCAATTCACACAGAAAAGAGGAAATGGAGGATGAGGAAACACAGCCAGTATGAAGCACTCCCTGCAGCACCTATTATATAAAGAAAAGAAGAAGAAAAAGAGAGAAAAGAAAAAAAATGAGAAGAAAAAAGGGGGTGGTCAAAGAAAAGGGAGGGAAACAAGCAAGAAAAGGAAAAAGAGAAAAAAACTATATAAACAAAAAAGGAACTTGGGTGATAAAATGGGAGAAAAGACCAGGAGATAATGCAATATTAGAGGCTAAGATAAAAAGAAAAAAAAAAAAGAAAAAAGAAAAAAAAACACAAATGCCAAGGGCTAGGATAATCAAGGACCTCAGATGAACTTCAGGGCGTGGTGGATTCAGGGATGGGAAGTCTGTGATATTGCAGACTCAAGGTGTTTGAGTGTCTGGAGCATGGGCCACCAGGTTTAGGGGACTCAGACCTGGGAACCATGCATACAGTTAACAGGGGGCCTCGGAGCACCACAGCACAACACAGCCTTCAGGGATCCCCACAGCTGGGTGCCAGCCCTAGGGGGAGGGGTCCTGCCTGCAAGCTCTGACCTCTGTGTCAGAAACCTAAAATTCCACCTCTCACAAGAATCTCTTCTGTCACTGTCTCACCAAATCAACTTCCAGACACCTCCTGCCCTGGAAGCCCCAAAACAGCCAGCTGGGGGTGCTGCTGCACTACAAAGAGTTCAGGGTCCACCACGGACGGGCCGCAGCCCTAGGTGGATGGGTACCTCCTAGAACTTCTGACCTCCATGACAGAAACCGAAAGTTTCACCTCTTGTAAGAATCTCTTCTGTCATCGTCTCACCAAATCGACATCCAGACACCTCCTGCCCTGCAAGCCCCTAAAACAGCCCACTCAGGGTTTGGGAACACCCCACATAACAAAGGTCCCAGGGATCGCCACGGCCCAGCCACCAGCCCTAGCATGAGGGGCTCCACCCAGAACCTCTGACCTCCGAGTCAGAAATCCCAAATTCCACCTCTCGCAAGAATCTCAACTGTCACTCTCACCAAATTGACTTCCAGACACCTCCCGCCCTGCAAGCCCCTGAAACAGCCTGCTTGGGGCTTGGGAACTCTCCAGCACAGCAAAACCTCCAGGAATTGCTGCCACCGGGCTGCCAGCCCCAGGGGGAAGGGCCCCGCGCACAACCCTGATCTCCGTGAAAGAGACACAAAATTCTCTCTCTTACAAGAATCTCCTCTGTCACCATCTCACCAAATTGACATACAGACACCTCCTGCCCTGCAAACACCAGAAACATCCCAATCCAGCAGGACTCCAACCCTACTCAACTACTTCTTTGTAGGAGAGATTATAAGGTGCCCTCACTCAGATGCCATCTTCCTATTCCTTTTTTGATAGTGGGAAATATGTTCTGCACTGCTTTCGAATATTTTATGCTTTAAATTTAAATTCATCCTTTTGCTGGGAGAATAAGTTGTGTATCTTCTCTTGTGATTTCCCTTAGTTGATTGGGGATCATGGAAATTATTTCTTTAAAAAAAGAGAGAGATTTTGAAAGGATGCCCTGACTCTCTTCAGGTCCTAGAATCCTTTTAACGTTTTCTAGAGAATTACTTGGAGAAGCATCACCTTATTATTATCACTGTATTTTGGGATATACTTACAAGTTTACTAAACTATAATTTAATTGAAGTCAGTATATTTTTATTTTCTTCAAATTTTTAAGCCATAAAACCAAGCACAAATCTTGGAATAGAGTGAACTATGTGAAAATGTTGAATAAAAGTCTAGCTCAAATTAGATAAGTGGAATTTGAGATGACTACTACCTATGTGATGCTCAATATTTTCAATTCTGCCCAGAATATATTTAAGTGATGGATAATTGTTTTCATATAAATGGTTAGATATTCTATGGAATTAAGAGTTAGAAAAAATACTGGCTAAAGGTATGGCTTGAGTGAAATTATGGAATTGGGCTCTGGAATTCCTCTTCCCTTTGAGATCAAATTAGGACAGTGAAGTGTTGCCCATCTCTGCTTGTCTCACTTACAACCTAGAGACTGCTGCTGCAGCTGAAAACAATCCAAATAACTAAATTTTGTTCCCTAAGTTTGACTTGTGGCAGGTGTGTTTCTGATCTAAAATTGGAAGAATTATTTTCCTCATAAGGTTCTTGGAAAAATTAAATGTGGTAACATATGTAATGGATTTCCATTAATACCAATTAAAATCTTGGACAGAAAAATAGGAAAAACAACAAATATAAAATAAGTGATAGATAAGAGGAGTCAGAGAGAGAGAGAAAGAGAGATAGTGCCTGTCCATGTGAAATTTATAGCCTTATGATGGGGATAATCAAATAAAGACATAAATTTGTAAATATAAATGATAAAAAATGCCTTGAACAAAAATTATAAGGTGTCTGGAGATCGTATCAGTAGGTGTGAAATAGTGAGGGATCTTAGGCAAGATTTTTCTAAGAAAATAGTGTTTAGCCTGAGAATGGAAGGATGGTAGTAGAAGCTCACTAGGCAGACTGGTAGTAAGGGTCGGGTGGCAGGCTGCTAGGAGGATAGAGAGAGCAGCCCTGCAGAAGCTATATCAAGTGCCAAGTTGCAAAATAAGAAAAGCTATTGTGTATTCAAAAAATGAAAGAAGGATAGAGAGGCTGGGCACGAGACAATTAAATAAAGTTTACACTAAAGTAGGCAGTTCCAGTGGGCAAAGACAGTTACACAGAGACTGGGGAGCCAACATTAAACATTTTGGAGTATAGTCTAAGTGCTATAAGAAGCCATTGAAGGATTTTAATAAGATGCATGGTGTGGTCAAATAAAACTTTTTAAAAATTCTCATGACAATGAAACAAATAGAAGGAAGAAAGCAGAAAGTGTCAGTTCAGATGACTTACACTCACACTCATTCGATTACTTCCCAATACCACCTCAGATGGAAACCCGAATGAGAGCTGATGGCACTTGGACTAGGTGGTTAGAAATAGATATGGAGATAAATAGAAAGATCTGAGAGATATTTAGGAAGTAATATGTGTAGGAGTTGGTGATGAGAACTCTGAAGCCCCAATTATTCCTGAAATTAACTTTGTCACTGAAATAAGTCTCTTCTTCCCTAATTCCCTCAGGGAAATAGTTTTCCAATAAAATAAAATTTAAAAAAAGGAAAAAAGCAAATCTTTCTATGTCTTCACCTAAGGTATTCCATATAAGGATTGCCAGTGTCTTCTCATTCCATAATCTCAGCACTCTTCTTCCAGCCCCAAAGGAGAGTTAAATCCAAAAATTCCCTTTATGAGGAGTATAAGGACTGCTCTGGAAGAGCATGGCATACACACCTGAGGAAAGGCAGGTATTGCTAATTGTCTTAAGCAGGGTCTCAGAGCATGTCTGTGAATGGATTCTAAGAGTACTGACCAAAGGCAGCAGTATCATGATGGAACATCAACAGAAGCTTGTAATCAGTATAGTTGAGATGAGAGACCACCCTTACAAACTACTTAGAAAAGAGCTTTCCCTCCAAAAGTACAGGGAGTTAAGAATTTTGGAGTTAATTATATGCCACTGCTCAACCATCATTTAAACCTGTGGTTTTCCAATCTTTTGTATTCAGCAACCATTTATACTCTCAGACATTGATTTTTTTTTAGATATGTTATGTCTAATTATATTTCACAGATAAATTAAAAATGATAAATATTTTAGTATTTACTTAAAATGCATTAGCAATAACAATAAGTCTATTACATAGCAGCACAAATAACTTATAAAAAAACCTATATTTTACATAAAATATATATTAAGTAGCAAGATATGCTTTTACATTTTGGAAAATTTTTAAATGTCCAAGTCAGTTCAATTATCAAATATTCAATTTGTTAATATATGGTTATTTATTTATTTATTTATTTTTAAGAAAATTTAGATTATATAAATGTTATATAAAAAATATAGAGAATTCCCTTTGCCCTACTCTCTCCCATTACTACACTTTCCCACATTAACAACATCCATCATTAATGTGGTACATTATTTCCAATTGATGAAAATATATTGAAGCATTGCTGCTAAGTGTGGATTATAGTTTACATTATAGTTTACCCTCTGTCTTGTGCAATTTTGTAAGTTATGACAAAATATATAATGGTCTGTATCCATCATTGCAATGTCGGGCAAGGCAATTCCAATGTCCCAAAACTGTCCCCTATTACACATATTTTTCCCTCTCCCTCCCCTCAGTACCTCCAGGGCAACTGCCTCCACATCAGTGATAAAAGTTCTTCCATGCTAGAATAACAATAATTTTATAGTAGAATATTAGTAAGTCTACTTTAGTCCATTGTTCCATTCTCCAATCTTGAGGATTTGGGGACAGCGATGTCCACTCCTGTCTCTAATTGAGAAGGGGCTTAAATCCCATGTAACAGATGGATGGAACTCCTGCTTAACAGTGCAGACTTTTTCTGTTCCTGGGGATGGGCATTGTCCAACATCATCACCTTATTACTCATCCTGGGTGAGTCCACAGAACTTGAAAATAGATGTTGCAACTCTGCTGAGATTCAGGACCTAACTAGCACATGGACAGACCAAAGATTTAAGTCTCTTGGGCATATACCTAGAAAGTATAATACTAACTATAGGTTCAACTAGAAGGGGCGGAAGAGTCATATGTAAGGAAACCACAAATTAGACCAGCTGTGTCACACTGGGGAGCATAAGTCCAAGGTAAGGCCCACTGGCAAGATGCCAAATGCTTGAGCTTACTGATCTGCCTATGGTGTTTGGATGTCTCTAGTGCCATCAAGAGCCATGCTTTTTTTTAGCAAAAATTTTTTATTATATTTCTTTAAAGATATATAGATCACATAAAAAGTTACATTAAAAAATATAAGAGGTTCCCATATACCCCACTCCCCACCATTCCCACTCCTCTCACATCAACAACCTCTTTCATCAGTGTTGCACTTTCATTGCACTGGATGAATACATTTTGGAGTTCTGTTACACTGCATGGACGATAGTTTACATTGTAGTTTACACTCTCCCCCAGTCCATTCAGTGAGTTATGGCAGGATATATAATGTCCTGCATCTGTCCCTGCAATATCATTCATTTTCAGGACTTGGACAACTCCAAGTCCTGAAAATGCCCCCATATCACAACTCTTCTTCCCTCTCCCTACCCTCAGTAACTTCCATGGCCACTGTCTCCACATCAATGATACAATTTCTTCCATTGCTGGACTCACAATATATAATATAATATAATATAATATAATATAATATAATATAATATAGTATTGTATAATAGAATACCAGTAAGCCCACTCAAATCCATATATTATTCCTCCATCCTGCAGATCCTGGGATGGCAATGTTCACTCCACCTCTAAATTGAGAGATGCTTTAGAGACCACATGGCTGATGGACGCAATTCTCCTGCTTGCTGTTGTAGACTCTCTTGGTTCCCTGGTGTGGTGGTTGATCATTCTCACCTCCCTGTTAGCTGATCTGAGTAAATCCAATGAACCAGAGAGTAGGAGTTGCAACTCTACTGAGGTTCAGGGTCCAGCCGGCACATGGCCAGTCCAGAGATTCAAGTCTCCTGAATATACACCAACCCCAGTACCAACCACAGGTTCAAAAAAAGTGACAGAAGAGGCATGTGTAGAGGTCACATCTGAGTCCAAAACCATCACACTCAGGAGCACAAATTCCAAAGTAGACCCCACTGGCAAGACACTGAACTCCAGAGCCATCTGCCATGACTGTAGAATCTGTCTGTCTCTGTACCCCTCTGGAGCTCTACTACCTGGGGTTATATGTACTTTGACTGTCTCTGGGATCCTGTTGAAATGTGCATAAGCATGACCCTTCAACCTGCTGACTCATTTTGAAGTCTTTTAGTCAAATAAACTCATTTGTCTTTACCTTTTCCCACTTTTGTTCAAGATCTTTCTAGCTGCATCACCAGCTGGTGATTAGTAGTAATCCCTCAGTGTCAGGGAGGCTCATCCCCTGGAGTCATGTCTTATGCTGGGGGTAGGTAATGCATTTACATGCTGAGTTTGGCTTAAAGAGTGGTCACATTTGAGCAACATGGAGGCTCCCAGGAGGTAACTCTTATGCACCCTGCAGCTCTAGGCCTACTTGAAATTTCAAGCACACAGGCTCATCAGCATAGTCATCAGTATCAAGGGCCCATCATCAGACCATCCTTCTTCACTGGTTTTTGCCCTTGCACTTGGGGGATTGTTGCTGTTCCTTTGGGAATGCAACAGAGCTTTCCTGGGTGGGAACTCAGCACTCCCTCAGTTGTTTTGTGTAACTTTACCTACTATGGCAATACCTAACGAATATCCAAACATATTTATATACCCTATATACATGCCCTGGAGAATTCCCTCTCAACCATGTGTCCCCCATCAGTGACACCCACACCAGTACTCCTCCCCTGCCATGGTTGAACCCCTCTGTGATGCAAACTTTTTCAAAAATGAAGCCTAATATATTGCCAAATTCAATTATTGGGAAGATGGAATACTAAAGATAGATCTAAAGATTAGAAATAGTATACAAAATAATTTAGAAAAACTAAAATAAAGTAAAAAAGAAATTGGGGATTTAAAAATGAAAAAGATCATAAAAATTTTGTTTTTGATGTTTTGGTTTTCATGATAAAGAGCCCTGCTTTTGATGCAATATTTACTTTGGCAGTCAATGCAATCCTGCTGAGACATGAATAAGTATAACCTCTGGAAAGACTTCCCAACTCATTTTGAAATCACTTAGCCATAAAAACTCATTTATATTTACCCTCTACCCCTTTTGGACAAGGTCTTTTTCAAAGTGCTTTGCTAGTTGGGACTTGGTAGGCATACCTCAATGCTATGGAGGCTTATTCCCAGGAGTCATGTCCCACACCAGTGGAAAGTTAGTGTGTTTATATGCTGACTTTGTCTTAGAGAAAGGCCACATTTGAGCAACAAGGATTCCCTCATGAGGCAAATCTTAGGCAACATAAAATGCCAATGTAAGTTTTAATTTCACAAGAAAAGGTTCATAAATATAATCATCAATATCAAGGCCTGGGGCTATGGTCCGTCCTCCTTCTCTAGGTTCTGCTCCTGTCCTCAGGGGATCCATGCTGATCCTTTAGAGAATGCAGCAGAGCTGCCCAGGCTGGGAATTCAGTATTCTTTCATTTATTGAGTGGATCTTCACCCACCATGACAATGTCCCATGAATTCTAGAACACATTCATAGGCCTTAGAGGCATGCCCCAGGTGAACCCCCATCAATGCATCTTCCCATTACTGAAACCCCACACCAATGTTCCTTCTCTGTAACAGTTGTGACCCTTTAGTGATTCAAAACCTCTCTAAAGAAGAAACCAAGAAAATAACCAAATAAAAATAAAAATATCAAATAATAATGATAGTTTTAAAAATAACGTAAAATACAAAATAAAATAAAATTTTTTAATAATTAAAAAATTCTTTAGACAATACATCTTTCATCACTGTAAGATCTGTTGTCTTGGTATGTACAGTGATATTTTCTTCCATATGTTCCACCACTGTCTTAAATTTCTTTCATTTTATCTTCAAAGGAGCTTCAGGTTACAGAAAAGTCATGGAGAGACAATAGAGGATTATCATATACCCAACACCCTCCCCCATTTCCCTTCTCCCTTACTAGTAACATTTTACATGTGGACGTTTGATTTGTTACAATTGATGTAAAAATATTGAAGCATTGCAACTAACCATGCTAATGGTTTACATTATGATTTATATTTTGGACCATACACGTTCATAACCTTTGATGAAATTTAAAATGGCCTACATTCATTATTGTGAGATCATGCTGAACAATTTTAATGCCCTCAAAATGCACTTAAAATAAAAGCAATTGCTTTGATGGTGGAAAGGAAACTCTTTTTCAGGTTCACAATAATGGTGTTATATTTACCATCAGAATTTGGAATTTCATCAACAGTTTCATTTCTAAAGTGGCAGATGTGTTTTCATGTGACCAACTGAAAATGGTAAATTAGTAGCTAAAACTTGATTTTTAAAAAAAAAACTACTTTCCATCTAATCTAGTCTTCCCTTTCCCTCCCTTGGGACCGATGGTAACTACTAAGTTTCAACTTTTGAAGAACAAGATTCATAGTTACTTGCAATAATATTGAGGGCTTGGCATATTGATCTGTTTTCATTTATTAAGCACTGTATATGTTCTGAGGAGACTCTTGACCCTCTATTTGAGAACACAGCACAACTCATCCAGATAAGAGTTTAATATTTTCATCTTTATAGTATGGGTCTCCACCCACTAATGTAACATAGTATTGACAAGATGAACACTTACATATTCCATAGAAGACTGCTCCAGGTGCACATTGTCCTGTATGCAATCCCACATATCTGATACTCTACACCAGTAATCCTGCCCTGCCATATTTGCCAAAGGAACATTCCCAACATTGTGGTTTTAACCATGGGCCTGCAAATCACCAGAGTTCACCTATTCCTTTCCCTGACCATTCCCCAGTTTCACGGATAGTCCAAACCAAGGCCCCACAATTTACTCTACTCACTGAGCAGCACCGCTGAACCCAATACTATCACTGCATCACCGTCATGCCCATCCACTGCACAACTACATCCTTCCACCTTACCAGATATTTTGCCCATTTGGGCATTGGCTTACAACCTTCTACTACCTTTCTGTCTCCTGTAAACTGATCTTCCAGACTCTAACTCTCTGATTCTGATTAATTTGGTTAATTCATATGAATGAAGTCATGTAATGTTTCTCCTTCAGTTCCTGGTTTACTTCACTCAACATAAGGTTTTCAAGATTCATCCATGTAATCCTGTGTTTTAATACTGCACTCCTTCTTGCAGCTAAGTAATATCCCATTGTTTGTATATAACAAAATTTGCTTATCCATTCATCTGTTGATGGACATTTTTGTTGTTTCCAACTTTTGGCAATGGTGAATAATGCCACTATGAACATTGGCATGCATATATCTGTTCATATCCCTGCTTTCAATTCTTCTGGATATATACCCAGCAGAGGGATTGCTGGATCATATAGTAGTTCTATAGTTAGTTTCCAAAGGAACTGCTCAACTGTCTTCCACAATGGCTGCACCATTCTACATTCCCACTAGCAGTGGAAAAGTGTTCCCTTTCCTCCACATACTCCCTAACACTTGTAGTCCTCTGGGGTTTTTTTAATAGCTGTCAGTCTATAATGTATATACTTGTGCTTTTTGAGTTGTCATTCAACTTCCTAAGTTTCACCTGGATTTTTTCTCCCTTTTCATCTATCTGTTCTACTATCTCTCTGATTTCAGATATACTGCCTTGGCAATCACTAATTCTTTGTTCTGCCTTTTTAAATCTACTGTAATTTGCTTCACGTATATTTCTGATTTCTTGCATTGTGCCATTCATCACCCTTATATCAATTATCTTTTTATGTATGTTTAGAATTTCTTCAGTATGTTCCCCCAATGTCTTCTTAATATTCTTTATCTCTTCCTTCCCTTTATTAAGTTGATTTAGGATATTTGTTTGGAGATCGTGATTAGTTGGTTTATGTTCTGTATCTCCCCCTGTTTTTTTTAGTTTGTTCATTAGCCTGGGCCATGTCTTCTTGTTTCTTAGTATGACTTGTGATTTTTGTTGCTGTCTAGGCATCTGTTTATCTTTCTGTGGTTGGTTAGCTTCTCTTTCTATTCTGAGGTTTTATTTTGTTGTTTGTGTGTGGTGCATAAGTTTCCTTTTTGACATTTTTCCTCATATTCTATATCCTTGCAGTTGTCTGTGTTCCCCTGGGGAAAAATTTAGGTTCAGGGAAAAGGAAAAAGATATGAAGAGAAAATAAATAATAGTAATAATAATAATAATAAAGTGGAAGATGAACCACATAAGAGCTAGGAAAATAAATAAGCAAAATGAGTAAAAAATAAAAAAATATACAAAGAAATAAGAATAAAAAGGTAGAATAGAAAAAAATGAAACAAGGAACAAAATAGAAAAAAAAATGATTTAAAAGGCTATAATGATTGATAAGAAGTGAGGAAAAAGGAAAGGGAAAAAAAAGACCAAACAAAAAGAGTTGGAATGAAAGAAAAAAATAGAAAGCAGACAATAGAAAAATAAAGGAAAGAAAAGAAATAAAGTAGGTAGAAAAATACTTAAAAGAAAAAAATGGAAACAAAGAAAGAGCGAAGACCACAAACAAGAAATAAAACAAGAATACACACCCACGAACACACACAAAACAGGAAAAACAGCCTTTCCTTTTAAGTCCCTAAAGAGCTTCTCTAGCTCAATCAATCAGTCTTCACAATCAGTCTTCAGCATGCCCTCTGCGGGTGATGTACCGGGTTTTAGCAAATGGAATAAAGATGGTAATAAAAAATAAAATTAAAAAAACAGATCCAAGGAAACCTAAAATAAGAAGTCCATCTATATGTTCCCTGCCTAAGGTATAAACTGGGTGCCTAATAACCAGGTGGATGTGGATCACTCTCTGAATCACATCTCTAAAGAGACCCAGGAATTGAACCCCTTGTTCTACATACACAAGGAAAGAATTCCTCCCCTGACCTACACTAGCCCCACAGCTTAAGCAGGCTTCAGAAAGCTTATCTGACTCTTATCTGTCCCCATTCCCTCAGGTGGATTAAGCTTCTAACTGTTCACCAAGTCGGGCTGTTCAGATGCCTGTCTACCCCCGCCCCTCTCTACCATAATTCCTCTCTTTCCCAGGTAAGTTGGGAGTTATAGCCTGCCTGATTAGATTTCCCCTCCCCTCTCCCTGTGGCTGCCTCAGTGTCAGTTGGTTGGTTGGTCCTGCACTTTCTGAGATTCAAAGAGTTCTCAGCTGACCAAACTCATCAAAAAGAAACCACTTTCCACCCTCGCCAGATCTCACCTCCTCCAAGGGAACGCTTGGTCTCACTCCCCTGGTTGCACTGAGTTAGGTTCTTTACCCAGGCTTTTTGCCTTAAGAGTAGGGTATATGTGCCCTTTCCAACCACAGGAATGGCTTCTTTAACTGTCTAGCTCCCTGCTGGATGATGCATAGTGCTTTCCTGTCCTATATATATCCAAAGCAGCTCCCATGGAAAGGTTTTGGTCCTTTCTCCATGCTTTTTTTGTGAGGGAGTTGGACTTGGCCTACTTACTTTGATGCCATTTTCCCAGAAGTCCAAAAATATATTGATTTGAATGTAAGGTATATGAAGAAAATCTAACCTCAAAAGATATGCATTTGGAAAACAGGAGAATATTTAAATAGCCTTTTCAGATCATCATGATAGCCTCATTGATAAATGACTAGAACTAATCAGGCAGTATTTTTTTAAGGATTAATTTCAATGTAAAATACAAACTCATTATCAGAAATGTCTTGGGGTATTGTGAATAAAGTTTTCAACTGGTGGAATCCTTGAAATAATTTCCAGAACCTAAAACCATCCCTACACTTTGAAAATATTTATTATCAATATATACTTTGAAAAGGCCCAGAGGACATTCCTTTCCCCAAATCAATGAAATGCATTAATAGGAGGAACATCTGCATTCTTGAAAACTCTGTGACTATCTCCTGTAAGTCAGGGAAGACAAATGCATTTGTGGGCAGAATTGGATACATGTATGTGAAAAAAAAAAGCCTTTGCAATACTATAAAAGATTTTGAAGATAGAATAAAATGTAATGGTTTCTCAGCTTAATCCACAAACCCAGGAACCTCAAAAGGCACTATCCATCATGGATTGAAACTGCTTAGCACTACCTTGAGCCTGTTCAACTGTACCATATTTGAAGTTTTCAACTTGTTTTAACTCCCTTTAGACCATGCAGAACTACTTTTACAAAAGTCTAAACCAATGAGGGCATTCTCCATGAACACTGTTCCCTGTATTTGGATACCATTAAAACCCTTAGCAGGAAAACAGCTCAACAAATTAAAAGGGGCTGCACAAAGACATGTCAAGTTATTATGGTCGATTCTGTATAGATATCTCATTCAATCAAGTCTGGGATGAAAACATTGCCTCTGCACTTCCCTAGGGATGCAGAATTTCATTTTTATTTACTAATTGCAAAATGGAGTCCGAGGGAAACAATTTTAGTGCTTCCACTGGAATCTTCCAAAAATAATAAACTTCCTTCTTAGGATCAGGAAAACAGACCTAAGATTAAGATTCTGTTTTAGGCTCTCCATCTATCCCCAAGATATTTTCTAGCCTTGGATAAATAATGACAGCCAGTATAGTTGGTCCCATCGGATGCATTGGGAGATGCACCCAGGACAAAAGTATTAGCCACACTCAGGGTGTGGACCTCAGTAGTGTTTTCTAGTCTGTGGAAATTAGTGACTGCCAGTAACCAATACCCTCAAGAAGAACTGGGCATTTCCCTTCCACCCAATGTAGGATTAAACTGGTAAACAGCTATAGTATATCAAAGAGAAGTCTCTAAGGAAGATGTACAGTCTGCAAGTTGGTTTAAAATCCCTCCTCACAGGGGGCTGAACACTTGTCAGTCAAGATATTCTAAAGCTGTAAACTGGCTGAGGGAATAGAATTGCACTGTGATGCCCCTGCTAAAACTTCTTGAGCTAGCCAATGGAAAGCTTCTTCATTACAAGAAAAATAGCATATGTGTTGGTTTCCCATCTATTTAATCCCGTAGGATCCACTTTATCCAGAAGTCATTCTCAGTGATGTCTGGAAAAAAATCAGTTTGATTACCACCATTACTTTGTAGTTGTGGTTTATATTGATAATTGCTATCTTCTTGTCTCTGAGAGTTGCACATTGGTGCCTTCCTTTTTCTCTCTGGAAAATCAATCCACTGCAGTTTCCCATCATCTCTAGTGTACTTGTAGTAACCATAGCAGACCTGTACAAGGATGTTTTTACCCCGTCAGCATGCATTTCTTTCTTTTTTTCCTTTTTTCAAACAAACTCATTACATTGGTACCTACCAACAAAGCATACAATTCCTCCAAAGCAGACAACCAACGACACTTGGCACAATCACACAGTTGTGCACTCATTATTCCAATCATCACCAGAGCATTCTCATCACTCAGTACCAACAACAGTAAACAAAAACAGACAAACATGAAAATTCCTCACCTCTCAATCACTACAGAGCTGCCACCTCTGGCCACTCCTGCACAATTATTCATCTGTTTACCAAGTAGTTTTATTGAAATATATTCACGTACCTTACGATCCATCAAAAGTATACAATAAATGGCTTCTAGTATAATCACAATGCTGTACATTCATCATGTCAAAGACTTTAAAAATTTTCATTACTCCAAAAAGAAAGACTCCACACCACTTAGCAGTCCTTCCTCAACTCTATATAACCACTAATCCAATTTCATCTTTCTAAATTGATCCACATTTCATTTTTATATAAATGGGATCATACAATATGCAGTACTCTTGTTTTTTGGTCTCTTTCACCTAGCATAATGATTTTTGTCTGATATTAATTTTTGTATTATTAACCTGCATTTTTTCAGCTTCAAAGAAAAATGGTCTTATATATGCAATTTTATCCATATTCATACTTCACATAACATATTTATATTTCACATAATATACTTAGTTCATAATAATGGAATCATACAGTACCTGTCCTTTTGTGGGCGGCTTGCTTCATTTAAAACAAAGGCGTCCAGGCTTAATGACTTCATTTCTTCTTACCACTGCATGATAGTCCATTGTGTGTATACTCTTCAATTTATTTATCCACTCATCAGTTGATGGACTTCTGGGTTGCATCCAACCCTTGGCTATCATGAATAGCACTGCTACAAACATTGCTGTGCAGATGTCTACTCAAGTCACTGCTCTCAACTCTCCTCGGTATACACCTGGCAATGGTATTGCTGGGTCCCATGGCAATTCTATATTCCACTTCCTTAGGAACTGCCAAACAGTCTTCTATGTGGGTGTACCATTCTACATTCCCACCCACAGGGAACAAGGGTTCCTATCTCTGCACATTCTCTCCACTATTTACAGTCCTCTTACTTTTCAACAACAGCCAATCCAGTAAAATGATACCTTATTGGAGCCTTGATCCACATTTCCCCAATTGCCAGTGATGCTGAACATTCCTTCATATATTCCTTCAACATGGGTATTACTGCCCTGGACTTGTCTCCCAAGCCTTTCACTGCCCCCAATCAGATACTTTGTCTTTCCAGTACTAATTTGTATGATCTGCCAGTATATAATGGGCACTAACCCCCTACCAGGCATATGATTGCCAAATATTTTTTCCATTGAGCCAGATGCCCTCTCATCCCTCTGACAATGTCCCCTGAGGTACAAGATAGAGCTTCTGCCTACCATATGGGAGGATCTGGGTTCAATCCCTGTGGCCTCCTGGTGAAAAAAGAAGAGGAGAAAGCATGGCAGCATGGCAAGCCTGTAACCCATGTGAGTGCCCATGTGGTGAACCAGTGCCCCCTCACAAGTGAGTCACACAGCAAGATGATGGTGCATCAAAAGAGAGACAAGGTGACAGTCAAGGCGAAGCACAGCAGAAACCAGGAACTGAGGTGGTGCAATCTTAAGAGAGACAAGGTGACAGTCAAGGCAAAGCACAGCAGAAACCAGGAACTGAGGTGGTGCAATTGACAGGGAACCTCTCTCATCATCAGAGGACTGAATCCTGATGAATCCCAGAAGAGAGAAAATGAGAAAAGAAGACAGCAAAAACAACAGTGTGAGAAGAGGAGAAGGGGTGGTGGGTGGGGATAAATAAATAAATTTTTTTTTTTAATTATTGAATCTCAAGGAGGTACCATCCATCTAATTTTTCTCCTGTTGCTTGTGTTCTGGGTGTAAGGCTTAAGAAATCACTTCCCACAAGATCTTGGAGATGCAGTCCTACATTTTCCACCAGGAGCTCCATGGTTGTTGCTTTTATATTTAGGTCTTTGATTCAGCCTGAGTTAATTTTTGTATAAAGTGTGATTCATGGGTCTTCTTTCTTTCTTTTGGATATGGCTATCTAGTTCTCCCAGCACCATTTGCTGAATAGATTGCTCTAGCCCAGCTGGGTGGGTTTAACAGTCTTGTTCAAAAGCCACTTAACTGTAGATGTGAGGGTCAATGTCTGAGTTCTCAATTCGGTCCCATTGGTTTTGATTATTTGATCACTGGGTTTTTTTTTTTTATTTCTGCAAAAAAGGCTTTTTTTATTGGGATTGGGTTGAATCTGTAAATCAGTTTGGGTAGAATTGACATCTTAATGATATTCAGTCTTCCAATCTATGAACACAGAATGACCCCCATTTATTTAAATCTTATTAGGTTTCTTTCAGCAATGTTTCATAGTTTTCTGAATCCTGGTCTTTTATATCCTTGGTTAGGTTTATTCCTAAATATTTGATTGTTTTACTTGCTATTTTAAATGGAATTTTCCCCTGATTTCCTCCTCAGATTGCACATCAGTAGTATATAGAAATGGTATTGATTTTTTGTTTATTAATCCTGTATCCCACCAGTTCATTGAGTTCATCTATTAAGTCTGGTACCTCTATTGTGGATTTTACAAGATTTTCTAGATATATGACCATGTTAACAGTGAAGAGTGAAAGTTTTACTTTTTCCTTTCCTATTTGGATGCCCTTTCATTCTTTGTCTAGCCTATTTGCTCTAACTAGAACTTCTAACACAATATTGAGTAAAAATTATGGCAGTGGGCATTTTTGTCTCTTTCTGATCTCAGCAGGAAACCTTTCATTTTCATCATTAAGTACCATGCTAGCTGGAGGTTTTTTATATATGCACTTTACCGTATTGAGAAAGCTTCCTTCTATTCTTATCTTTTTGGAGTGTTTTTATCAAGAAAGGGTGCTGTATTTTGTCAAATACCTTTTGTGCATCAATTGAGAGGATCATGTGATTTTTCTTCTTCAATTATCAATGTGTTTTATTACACTAATCGATTTTCTTGTGTTGAGCCATCCTTGCATACATGGAGTAAAACTCACTTGATCATGGTGTATAATTCTTTTATTGTGCTTTTGGATTCTGTTTGAAAGTATTTTGTTGAGGATTTTTGCATTTATATTCACTAGAGATATTGGTCTGTATTTTTCTTTTTCAATAGTATTTTTATCTGATTTTGGTATTAGGATCATGTGGACTTTATATAATGAGTTTGCTGGTATTCTTCCTGTTCAATTTTTTTGAAGATCTTGAGCAAGATTGGTATTAGGTCATCTTTGAATGATTGGTAGAATTCACCTGTGAAGCCATCCGGTGTTGGTCTTTTCATCTTTGGGAGGTTATTGATGTGTTTCAAACTCCTCACTTGTGATTTGTTTGTTGAGGTCTTCCATTACTTCTAGGCTTAATGTAGATGGTTTGTGTGTTTCTAGGAATTTGTCTATCTCATCTATATTTTGTAGTTTTTTGACATACACTTGTTCATAGTATCCTCTTAAAATTTCTCTTATTTCTGCAGGTCAATGGTAATGTCCCCCCTCACAATTCTGATTTTATTTATTTGAACCTTCTTTCTTTTTTTCTTTGTCAGTGTAGCTAAGGGTTTGTTGATTTTGTTGGTCTTCTCAAAGAACCAACTTTTAGTTTTGTTGATTCTCTCTGTTGTTTTTTATTCTCAATTTCATTTTTTTCTGCTCTGATGTTTACTATTTCTTTCCTCTGGCTTGGTTTGGGATTAGTTTGCTCTTTTTTTTAGTTCCTCCAGGTGTGCAGTTAGATCACGAATTTTACCTCTTTCTTCTCTTTCATTGTAAGCACTGAGGGCTATAAATTTCCCTCTCAGCACTGCCTTTGTGGTGTCCAAAGGTTTTTATATTTTGTCTTCTCATTTTCATTCATCTCAAGGTATTTGCTGAATTACCTTGCAATTTCTTCTTTGACCCACTGATTATTTAAGGGTATGTTGTTTAATCTCCGTATATTCATGAATTTCCCTTTTCCCATCCATTATTGATTTCTACCTTTATTCCATTGTGATCAGAGAAAGTATCTGCATAATTTCAATCCTTTTAAATTTATTGAGACTTGTCTTGTGACCCAACATACAGACGATCTTAGAGAAGGATCCATGAGTGCTTGAAAAGAATTTAGTTCCTGATGTTTTGAGGCACAGTGCTCTATAGATGATTGTTAGGTCTAGTTCATCTATAATATTATTCAAACTTTCTGCTCCTTTATTTATCCTTTGTCCAGATGTTCTATCCAATCCTCAGGACGGTGCACTGAAGTCTCCAACTATTATAGCAGAGACACATATTTTTTACTTCAGCTTGCCCAGTGGCACTGAGTTTACATTTAAACGTTCAGTATAGTTATTTCTTTTTGAATTGCCCCTTTTTAAAATATATAATGACCTTATTCATCCTTTTTAATAGTTTTGCATTTAAAATCTATTTTGTCCAACATTAGTATTGCTACTTCAGCTCTTTTTGGTTATATTTGCATGGAATATCTTTTTCCAACCTTTCACTTTTAACCTGGTTGTTTCCTTACATCTGAGGTGAGTCTGTTGTAGCAACATATAGATGGCTCAAATTTTTCCAACCACTCTATCAGTCTTCGTCCCTTGATTGGGGAGTTCAACCCATTACCATCAATGTTATTACTGTAAAGACATTGCTTACTTCATCCATTTTGAGCTTTGTCTTTCTGTTGTCATAGTGTACTATTGTCTATCATTTACTCTTTAATTTACTCTTTCTATTAATCTTCATTTCTATACTCTTCTACAAGTCTCTTGCCCTTGTTTTTTTCCTTTCAGACTGCAGTTCTCTCTTTAGTATCTCTTGTAATTCTGGTCCTTTAGTAACATATTCTATCTCTTTTTTTTTTTTTTTTTCTGTGAAGACTTTGAACTCCCCATCATTTATGAAGGGTATGCCAGATACAGAATTCCTGGCCAGAAGTTTTTATCTTTCAATATCTTAAATACTTCATTCCACTTTCTTCTCTCCTCCATGGTTTCCGATGAAAGGTCAGCACTTACTCCTATCAAGTTTTCCTTGTATGTAATGATTTGCTTTTCTCTTTCAGCTTTCAGAATCCTCTCTTTATCTCTGATATTTGTCATTCTGAATCATAGGTGTCTTGAGGTAGGTCTATTCAAGTTTATTCAGTTTGGGGTGCATTGTCATTGAATAATTGATATTCATAAGGGTAGGGAAGTTTGTGTCACTCTTTCCTCAAATGTTCTTTTTGTCACTTTCCATTTTTTTCTCCTTCTTGTACACTGATAATGAATATGGTTTTTAAGGGCCCCACTCTCATTTCTGATTTTATTTATTTGTGTCTTCACTTTTTTCTTTGTCAGTCTACCTAAGGGTTTGTGGATTTTGTCAATCTTGTCAAAGAACCAACTTTTAGTTTTGTTGATTCTATTATTTTTTGTTGTGGTGGTGGTTGATTTCATTTAATTCTACTCTGAACATTACTATTTTTTTTTCCTTTGGCTTGATTTGGTATTAGTTTGCATTTTTTTTCCAGTTCTTCCAGGTGTGCAGTAGAGTCTTCAATTTTAACTCTTTCTTCTTTTTTGATGGAAGCATTGAGAGCTATAAATTTCACTCTCTGCACTGCCTTTGTGGTGTCCAAAGGTTTTTATATGTTGTGTTCTTGCTTTCATTCATCTCAAGATATTTGCTGAATTACCTTGTAATTTCTTCTTTGACCCACTGAATATTTAAGAGTGTATTGTTTAATCTCCATATATTTATGAATTTTCCCTTTTTTCCATCCATTATTGTTTTCCAGCTCATTCTGTTGTGATCAAAGTGTTTTGTATAATTTCAGTCTTTTTAAATATATTGAGACTTGCCTTGTGACCCAACATATGTTCTCTCTTGGAGAAGGATTGATGAGCACTTGAAAAGAATGCATATCGTGCTATTTTCGATGCAATGCTCTATAGATGTCTGTTAGGTCTAGTTTATTTATCACAGTATTCCTTTTCTTTTTTTCTTTTTATGCTCTGTGAAGATGCTCAATCCAATACTGAGAGTAATGGAATCTTGGGAATCATGGGAACCTGTGTAACTCTCAGGAAATCTGCAAAAATTGCCCAATCCTAGCTGAGAAATTGGAAAAAGGTAGTTTTGCTGTGTAAATATTTAACTCCTCTCCCATAAACCAATTTGCTTTCTTAAGAACATTTGACATTGCTTAATGATCTTTCTACACCGTTTATTTGTTAATTATATAACTACCTCTTCTAGAATAAAATCTCCAAAAGAGTAAAACCTACTTAGCACTTCCCATCTTCACTGCTCTATCACAGGGTCTAGATCAGAATCTGGGGCTCAAGAAAATTTTTCTGAGAAACTGAATGGACCTCCATCAGAATTACGATATTCTTGTTATTAAACACATTTTACAGAAAGGAGTATATTGAGGGTCACAGAACTCCCTTCATCAGCCACTTTCAATATATATTCATAGTAAGATTCCCCTACTTCTGATAGTAGTAGGATTGACCACACCATATGGTTCTGGTGCACAATCCCTTAATATGTTTTACGAGACTTAGCTCCTCTCTCTTCCATTTACGGGAGAGATCTATTTCAACCATGGAGAGAAACAATCATACTCTGAATGAGTTCGTCCTGATGGGCTTCACCACTGACCCTGTGTTGCAGTTCATCTTATTTGTGATGTTCCTATGTGTGTACTCTGTGACTGTGGTGAGAAATACCACTCTCATCAGGTTAATCTGTAATGATTCTAGGCTCCACATGTTCACATATATATTCATTGTGAATCTGATTTTCCTGATGTCTGGTATTCCTCAGTCTAAACTCTGAAGGTTCTGGTGACTTGCAAATCTGAAGACAAAAGCATCTCCTTGGCATCCTGCATAGCTCAGTTCTTTTTAACAGCTAGGCTGGGTTACACTGAGTGCTACCTGCTAGCTACTATGGCCTACTACTGTTATGTGGCCATTTCCAATGCCCTGCTTTATGTTCAAGGCATGTGAGGGAATTGTGCATCTGTTTAGTCATATTTTCCTACACTGGAGGCTTCATGAAAGCAGTAACATGAAGCAGCAATACATTCACATTGGAGTTTTGTGGTGACAATGTTATTGATGATTTTTCCTGTAATGTCCCACCCCTGGTGGAGTTGGCATGTGATGTAAGAGAGAGCTACCAGGCAGTACTGTTCTTCTACATGGGCTTCAATTTCATTGCCCCCAATGTGCTCATGCTGGCCTCCTACCACTTCACCATTGCCACCATCCTGAGGATCCATTCCACCCAAGGTTACCTCAAAGTCTTCTCTACTTGCTCCTCCCACTTGATTTCTGTCATCTTGTACTGTGGCTCTATTCTCCACATCTACTTTTGCCTAAGTTCTAGCTATTTCTTTGAGAAGGATAAGTTGGATTCTGAATGTTATTATGATCTCCCTTATGATGAGCCCGATGATCTACAATCTGAGGAATAAAAATGTGAAATGCACTATGGAAAAATTCTTCAAGATAACACAGTCTGAAATCTAAGTTGATATAATTGTTTTAAAATCAGTGCTAAGATATAATGGACACTGTTCAGTGAAAGGTTGGGGAACAATGGATAAAATACATCTGGGATCACAAAGAATTATATTTTATTTGATTTTGTCCTCTAAGATGAAACCAGTACTTTTTCCATCTATGGGTAATAAATGAGGGTGTAAAAAAATTTTAAAGGATTGTTGAGATTTGTAGATAGACCCCAAATATTTCCAGTCAAGTACTCTCAGCATATCTATGATAATAGATAAATGATAAATGTTAAGAATTTTGCAAAGAAAAAAGAAAGGACAATGAGGACTTAGAAAATAAATGAAGGTGAAGGGAAAGATCAGAAATGTCAGAAATAATGCAATGTTGAAATACATAAATTTGTATTAAAATTGTAATTTTGAATTTTTTTAACAAAGTGTAGAACAGGACAGCTAGATGGAGCTAGGCCTTGAATACATGAAGAGCAGGACGGAGATCAAGTGCGAAGCACATTATTTTTCTTATATAAAAATACTAATGGTGCCCACAATGGAAGTCAGATCATCTATACAAAGGATCTAATGTGAGTCTTTACAAGGTGCCTGGTGAGAGTGACAATTGGTGAACTTGGTCTCTTTCCAGAGTTCTGGGATGAGAAAACTAGATCTCATAGATGCCATTGAATGGACTTTGCCAAATTGCCCAGGGTGACCAAGCAGGTCCCATCCAGTATATAGCAGTTCCTCTGGGAATGAAGAAGATGTGCAACAGTACAAAGACTCAGCATCCTGACACATTACATGGCATAGAATGGGGCTTTCTACTGGATCCCCCAGTACCCCAGCACATGGGAAAAATGGAGAACATAGCCACAGTGATAGCCTTTGAAAGTGCGGCTACCTCCTTGAAACACTTATATCCCAGACTGGAAAGACCTTCCTAGTCCAAGATCACCACAAAGGTCTTGAACCTGATCCTGGCTAGCACAGATCTCCTTACACACAGGCATAATTTTCAAAACATCATCCTTGAGGGACATGTCCAAAATCACAGAGGTAGTAAATTACACAGAGCTGGTATTTCTAAGCAGATTTTTTTTAGAAATCTAAGGCCCATGCTCTCAACAAACAAGCTATCTCCCTTCTTTTGGAGGAATGTTTTTCTCTCTTATCCTCTAGGCAAAGGCAATGCTAGGAACACTTTGACAATTTAAATTTCTTTTACTTTTTAAAACAGTTATAAAGATATTTTCCTTAAGAGAGGTTGTCTTCCACTGTCCTGTCGTTGCTTGAGATTTACATGTGTAATTAGGGCATTTTTTTTTTATACCATGGGTATTGAACATTAGGAAGAAACCATCTTTGTTGTCAAGCATGAAAAACATGAATCTTTCAAAGCCCTGTAACTCCAAAACTCTTCAGAGAAACTAAGAGGAGGTATCTAGGTGAAAACAACATCATTAGCAAAGAAGAACTGAAGGTCACAGTAGCTAGCTGACATTCCCCCTGACTACAGCAGTGAAAGGACACTGAGACCAAGAAAAGATTGTGATAAATTTCAATTTTAAAAATATTTACACTTGAACTCCATTATAGAAAAGATTGTACCTGAAATGCAAACCCAAGTCTATAAATTGAAATCTAGTCTTCTGACAACCAGGAAATGAGACATGGATATCCTCATTTTTTTTCAAATATAATGATAATGTATCCAGAGGATATGACTTGGGTAAAAGCAACCTGGAATCCTGAAAGGCATACCATTCCTCTAACTATAGATATATATGGGATCTCGCTTCCTCAGAATATAAAGTACTATTGTTTAGCCCTACACCTCAAGTTCTTTATGATATGAATTGAACTTCCCTTTACAAGCTTCTGTCTCACTACTTGTTTTCATCCATTCAGGATTCAACCAAAGTAGATTGCTCACACCATTAGGTTCCCATTAATAATTAATACCGAACAACCGAAGACAGAGTTGGGTATACAGCACTGAATTTCCTCAAGCTTGAAATCATATTACCTTCTCAGGAATTTATGATTATTACACATATGATATACAAAATGTGGGGTTGTAAAGACACTGCCTGAAGCAACTTGATATTATTTATTAATTCCAAAAAGACATTTGATTATGTTCATTAACTGCTCAGTTCCACTAGGCATGATACCCGTTGATTGTATTAGAGTCAGCTGAGATGTCTTTGGTTAAATTATGTTAAATTTAGGGCTTCAATTCTTCATAGTCTAATAACTATGTGTGTGGGGTCGAGTCCCCACTCCCTTGGTGGGCTTACAAAATATACTTTCATACAGAAGTAGACAGACAAAGCAGTTACATGGAGGAAGAGAGAAAACCCAGTAGACATGGTAGAGGACCCAGAAAGAAAAATGAGCCTGATAGTTTAGAGCTGACCTTGTGAAGAGAACAGAGCAACTGAGTCAGAAAGAAAGGAACCTCATCAAGAGAGATATACTTTATGCCAGCCTACTGTAGAGATCAAAAGAAGCTGGGACCATGGAGCCCTGAGAAAAAGAAGGAAGTCTGAACCCTCACAGACATCACCCGCCATCTTGTTTCAACATGTGACAAATGATTTTGGGTGAGAATGTCCCTCTTATGGTACCTTGAGTTGGACTATTTAGGGCCTTGTGATTGTAAACTTCTACCCCAAATAAATACCCTTTATAAAAGCCAACAGACTTTGGGTACTTTACATCAACACCTCTTTTGGTGGACTTAATACACTGTCTGAATTGATTAATCTTCTCTGCCACACCATAATTTGTTTATACAAGGAAATGTGTATCTAAGATGTATTCACTAAGTTCATTTTTCAAAATACAATTCGGGCAAAACTGGAAATGTCTAGACAAAGCCAATTACTACTTGTGTTTTGTCTCTAAAGAAGAAAAGAATGGATAAAATTAATTTTCTGGTCAAATGCTCAAAAATTCTTCCCAGAGGAAAAATTATTTTAATGAAACCTCAAGAAATTAGTTGCACTGATTCAGATGCAAGCTCATTGTAGGGGTACAGAGAGAGAGAGAGAACACTCCCATCAAAAAAAAATAGCATATATCAGAGTCCTCACATGGGAGAGATCCAGATGACTTCAAGGAAGAAAGATAGATTAAATAAAGGTAGAATGGAGTGAGGTACCAGCAGAGAAGGCAAAATTGTCACCTGATCACAAAACTTATTCAGATACATACTAGGATTTTGGTCTTTAAACCAACACAAATGGAATGCATGGTCATTGTGAAGGAGTCTCTTGATCATATTTATACCTTCAAAGTTTATTCTGCCTACAGACAAGGAAATAAATTGAAGGAGAGTTAGGGTTCCCTCCTATTAGAGTGTCTTTGAAATCCTCATCTTCTGTCACCTGTTAAGACCAATCATTCCATAAAGACAGGAAAAGGAGGCATTATGAAGTTCTAAAAAGAATGACTAGAGGTTGAAAAAATTGTGACCTCATGCTAGCTAATAGGACCCAAAAATTGTCAGTCCAAACTTCTCTGCCAAACAGGAATTTAAAACTACATCAAAATTTATCCTCAGGGTAATAAGGAAGTCCTTAAAACAAGGTCCTTTCAAAACAGGCATTGGTCAAAAAAGCATTCTCTCTCTATTTTTAATGTAAGAAACTAAAATTTTATAGATAAATAAATTTGATGAAAACTCTTAATGCTCCATTAGAGTACCCTATATTATAGTCATCATTTGGACTTCCTAGTGCAATACAATTGTAGCACAATTCATCACATTATGTTTCAGTTCCAAAGGTCTGTTTAAAGTAGAAACGGAAAGATGTAAAATAACCATAAACCAATGATCTATCTGTATATTGCAAAAAAAATGCCTACACATCTTTAAGGCTTTGATGTCAACAGTGGAGCCTGTTTTTTCACCCCTGAGTCAGGGATGGCATTTTGATTTCCTTTGGCCAATAGTCTGTACCAAAATCTGTGTCATGTGAATTCCCAGACAGCCTGAGTCTCACAGGTTTTGAATACTTCTCTTATCCCTTTTGGAATTCTGCCCTCATCATGTAAACACAATTGAGTTAGCTTTTTAGACTTCTGGTCAGGTTCACTCTCTCCCTAACTGACTGCAAGCCTGGCCCCACACATGTGAGTGGGACCATTCTAGATCACCCAGCTCCAACTGAGTGAACAGACCCTTGAGCCAGCCCAGGGGAAAGCAGACAGGTCTGGCACAGGCAGAATGCAGAACTGAAATAGCTCCTGGTCAAATCCTGATTTCACCATATGGAACTGTAATCCTGGGATAGTCTCTAAACAACACCCCACCTAAATTTCACCTTTAAAGAGGTGAGAAAAATATCTATGTAATAAGATATAGTAAGGATTAGGGAAAATGTAGGCAGAATGTATATTCCAGTGTCTGAAATAAAATACTCAACAAAAGGTATCTCCTTTAAATCTGAGTGAAAAGAATAACACCACATCTATTACTAATAACTGAGATAGAGGAAGAAAATATAAGAACAGGATTCTATTAATTATAGTAGAAGCCCAACAGATGACACCATTCAGAATCTTCCTAAAATATCTAGTTTAATATTTTTTGTTACATATTTTCTATGATTTGAGAAAGGAGATTCAGACTTGGAAGTAGGTAGTTAACTGGCCTAGGAGATAGAAGTTCTTTGTTTGAGAATCAGCCCAGTCACTAATTACCTGCTTTATTTTAAGAACCTCCCCATTCCTCTCTAGAACACAATTCACTCGTAAAAATTTTGGACAACCATAAAAACAGATGTTCATGACTCCAATTTGTTAACACCTCAAGTAGAATCCATTTTAAAATAAGAATAGAGAAATTCAACTACGTCAATATGTTGTGGAGAAGAGATTAGCAATTCTTTCATATATGTATACCTTTGGATAGATGGAAGTTATCACCATCCTACTTGAAGTGAAAGACACAATGTACTAAAAATAACAGCATTGTTTTTACTTCAAGATATGAATTTTTATTGTAGTTTTTATGTTTTTTACTCATATTATTTATTTTCCTAGCTTTTTTACAGCTCCTCTTCTACCCTTTTTTTTAAATTATTGATATTATTCTTTTTCTCTTCTTATCTCTTTCTTTTTCTCTGGTCTCAATATTTATTTTTCAAGAGAATACAGAAAACTGCAAGGAAATAGAATAAGAGGAACAAAGTGTCAAAGAAAAACTTTACCACACATAAAAAAAATAAAAAAAACACAGCAAAACAAAACCCTAGAGTATAAAGGGAAGCTAACTGAATAAACTCATCAAGATAAACAAATGCCTACACACCAACAAATATTAGAAGCTATACAAAGATGCAGGAAGACATAGCTCAGTCTAACAAACAAACTAAAAAATAGGAGGAGATGCAGAACATGGACAAACTAATCAGGGATGTCCAAACAAATATCATGAATCAACTTAATAAAGTGAAGAAAGAATTAAGGAATATTAAGAAGATACTGGGAGGACATACTGAACAAATTGTAAACACACTTAAAAAGCTAATGGATATGATGGTGATGAATGGCAAAATGTGAGAAATCAAAAATACACTCAGAGGACATAACAGCAGATTTGAACAGGCAGAAGAAAGAATCAGCAATGTCAAAGACAGTACATCTGAAATCAAACAGACAGTAGAACAGAAAAAATTCCAGCAGGGACTTAGGGATTTGAAAATAGATCCATCACATACAAAGGAAGCTTGAGAAGATAAAGTATTGATTTCTCATCTGAAAGCATGGAGGAAGGAAGGCAGTGGTATGACAAGTTAAGGTGCTAAAAGAAAAAAAAAAAAAAAAAAAAAAAACAACTGCCAGCCAAGAATTCTATATGCAACAAAGCTGGTATTCAAAAATGAGGAAGAGTTCAAAATATTCACAGGTAAACAGAAATTAAGGAAATATGACCCATTTATATACAGCCTACAAGAAATTGGCCTTGGACGCAGGGATGCAGCCTACTTTGATGATGCAAGGAAATCAAAAGTGAATGACTGGAAAACAATTTTACATGCAAACAAAAACCAGAAAAGGGCAGGAGTAGCTATACTAATATCAGACAAATAGACTTTAAATGCAAAACTATTGTAAGAGACAAAGAAGGACACTATATATTATATTAATAAAAGGTGTGATCTATCAGGAAGAAAGAACAATTATAAACATTTATGCACCTAACCAGGGCACTTCAAAATACATGAGGCAAATATTGGAAAAACTAAATGGAGAAATAGATGCTTCTAAAAATTATAGGGAGGATGTTAATACATCATTATCACAATTAGACAAAACATCTTGACAGAGGATCAATAAAGAAACAGAGACCTTGAATAATACATTAGAGGATCTAAAACTAATAGACATATATAGAATATTAACCCGAAATAGAGTGGGACACAAATTCTTCTTGAGTACACATGGATCATTTGCCAGGATAGAACACATGCTAGGCCACAAAACAACTTTCAATAAATTCAGAAAGATTGAAATTATACAAAGTAATATCTCTGACCACAACACAATGAAGCTGGAATTCAGTAAGGGGCAAAGAACCAGATTAGGCACAAAAGATATGAAGTTTCACCAACACATTCTCAAACAGTGGGTCAAAGAGAAAATTGTAAAAGAAATCAGTAACTACCTTAAAAAGAATGAAAATGAAATACAATGCATCAAAACTTATGAAATGCAGCAAAAGCAGTGCAAAGAGGGAAATTTATAGCCATAAATGCCTATATTAAAAAGAAGAAAGAGCTAAAATTAAAGATTAAACTGCATAGGTGGAAGAATTAGTAAAAGAAGAGCAAACTAATCCCAAAACAAGTAGAAACAAGGAAATAACAAAGATCAGAACAGAGCTAAACAAAATTGAAAATAAAAAACTAGAAAAAATTAACAATCAAAAACCTGGTTCTCCAAAAAGATTGATAAAATTAACAAACTGTTAGCTAGATAACAAAAATAGGGAAGATGCAAAAAATGCATAAAAGAAGAAAAGAAGAAGGGGATATTACCACTGACCCCACAGAAATAAAGATTATCATAAGAGGATTCTTTGAAAAATAGAAGGCCCACAAGATGTGTAACTTAGGTTAAATGGACAAATTCCTAGAAACACACAAGCAGCCTACTTTGATGAGAGAAGAATTTGATGAACTCAATAGACCAATCACAAGTAACAGGATTGAATTAGTCATCAAAAACCTTCCATCTAGAAAGAGCCCAAGGCCAGACTGCTTAACAGTTGAACTCTACCAAACATTCCAGAGAGAACTAACACCAATCCTGCTTAAAGTCTTCCAAAAAATAGAAGTGGAGGGAACATTGCCTACCTCACTTTATGATGTGAATATCACCCCATTACCAAAGTCACAAAAATGCATCATGAGAAAGAAAAACTATCACCCAATCTCTAATGAAACTAGATGCTAAAATCCACACAAAAAAAACTAGCTAATCATATTCAACAGCACATCAAATGAATTATACACCACGACCAAGTGGGTTTTGTCCTTGGCTTGCAATGATGGTTCATCATAAGTAAATCAATCAACGTAATATACACAGATCAAAAGAAAAAAAAACACATGATCGCCTCTCTTGAAACAGAAAATGCATTTGATGAAGTATAGCATCCTTTCCTTATGAAAACGCTTCAAAAGATAGGAAAGGAAGGAAACTTGCTCAACTTGATAAAATCTCAATATGAAAAACCCACAGCTAACATCATATACAATAGTAAAATCCTAAAAGTTTTCCCTCTAAGATTTAGAACAAGGCAAGAATGCCCACTGTCACTGCTTTTATTTAAAATTGTGTTAGACATACTTGCTCAAACACTTAGGAAAGAAAAAACACATAAAAAGCATCCAAACTGGAAAAGAAGGAGTAAAAATTTCACTATTTGCAGATGACATGATCTTATATATAGAAAACCCTGAGAAATCTACAACAAAACTTCTCAAGCTTATAAATGACTTCATAAAGTGACAGAATATGACATCAATGCATAAAAATCACTAACATTTCTGTACACCAATAATGAGCAATCTGAGGAGGAAATTTTAAAATTCCATTTACAAACCAAAGTATTGAATACCTAGGAATAAACTTAACTAAAGATGTAAGGGACTTGTATGCAGAAAACTGCACAATATTACTAAAGGAAATCACAGAACTAAATAAATGGAAGAATATTCCCTGTCCATTGATAGGAAGACTAAACATCATTAAGATGTCTTCCTACCTGAAATGGTTTACAGACTTAACAATAACACAATAAAAATTACCACAGCATTTTCTTACTGAATTGGAAAAGCTAACTTGAAATTTATCTGGAAGGGCAAGGGGCCCCAAATAGCCAAAGACATATTGAAAAAGAAAAATGAAATTGAAGGAATCATACTACCTGACTTTAAAACTTACTACAAAGTACGAACAACAAAAGAAAAACTAGATAAATGAGACCTCCTTAAAATTAAAAACTTTTGGACTTCAAATGAGATTGTCAAGAAACAAAAAGACAGACTACACAATGGGAGAAGACATTGGGTAACCATCTATACAATAGGGTCCTAATAGCATAAAGAAAAGTTAAATGTCAAAATTAAAAGACAAAGAAATAAAACCATTTTAAAAATGGGCAATAGAGACTTCTCTAAAGAAGAAATACAAATGGCTGAAAAGCACATGAAAAATGCTGAACATCACTAGCTATTAGTGAAATGTAAATCAAAACTACAATGAGATATCATCTTACACCCATTAGAATGGTGGCTATTAAAAAAAAAAACAAAGGACTATAAGATGTGGAGGGAAGGGAACGCTTATCCACTGCTGGTGGAATGTAGAATGGTGCAGCCATTGTTGAAGACAGGTCATTCCACAGGAAGCTAATTACAGAACTGCCATATGATCCAGCAATCCCACTGCTGAGTATATACCCAGAAGAATTGAAATCAGGGACATGAGCAGATATCTGCACACCAGTGTTCATAGCAGCATTACTCATGATTGACAAGAGTTTGAAGCAACCCAAATATCCATCAACAGATGAATGGATAAGAAAACTGTGATGTATACATGCAATAGAATATTACTCAGCTGTAAGAAGGAATGCATTATTAACACACAGTATAACATGGATGAATCTTGAAGACCTTATGTTGAGTGAAGTTAACCAGACACTAAAGGGCAAACATGACATGACATCACTTATATGAATCAAGCAAGTTGAGCTAACTCTCAGGGCTAGAGCCTCTAAAATAGATTTAAAGGAGACAGAAAGGGAGTAGAAGATTGGGAGCCAATGCCCATACATGCAAAATCTATAAGAAGGTGGAAGGGTGAAGTTGTGCAGGGGATGGGAGTGACAGAGGTGCAGTGATCCTATTGGGTTCAACAGCACAGGTCTATGAGGGGAGGAAGTAGGGTGGGAGTTTGGGTGGAAGTATCCATGGAACTCAGGGGAGGGCTAGGGAAGGAGCAGGTGAACTCTGGAGATTTTCAGTTCTGTGGTTAAAACCATGTCTTGGGAATGTTCTTTTGGAAAATATGGCAGGGGCAAGTTACTGGTGTAGGGTGTTGGTTGTGGAGGGCATGCAGAATAAGGTGCACCTGTACAAGTTTCTGTGGAATATGTAAGTGCTCATCTTGTCATAGTGTATTATTTCAGTGGGTGAACACCCACACAATAAACAAGAAAATACTAAATTCTCATCCTGGTGAGTCCTGTTGTTTTCTCAAATAGAGGGTCAAGAGTCTCTTGAGAACATTGGCAATGCCTAATAAAAGATAACAGACCAGTATGTCAAACCCTCAATATTATTACAAGTAACTACAAATCTTACTCTTCAAAAACTGTAACGTATTGGTTATCATAGGTCCCAAGGGGAAGGAAAAGGAAAAAGAGAACAGGTGGAACATAGGACATATTAAAGGTATTAGAATTGTTCTGCACTGTCTTGCAATAACATATAGAGGCCATTTTAAATTTAAACAATATTTATTAAAAAATATACTGTCCAAAATGTAAATCTTATAAACCATTGTCTGTGGTTATTAGCAATGTTTCAATATTTGTACATCAGTTGTAACAAATGTACCATCTGCATTTAAAATGATACTAATAAGGAAGAAGGTAAAAGGGGGAAAGTATTCTGTATATGGGAATCCCCTATACTCTGAATTTGAAGTTCCTGTAAACTAAATCTTCTTTAAAGATAAAATGAAAAAATAAGACACTGGAGGAATATACAGAAGAAATGTCACTGTACATACAGACAACAGATCTTACAATGATGAAGACATAATGCCTAAAAATGTTTTATTATTTCAATTTCTAACTTTTTAATTTTATTTGTAATTTTTTAAACTATCATTATTATTTCATTTTCTTATTAATTTTATTTGATTGTTTTGTTGGCTTCATTTTTGGAGAGGTTTTGGATCACAGAAGGGCCACAACTGTGGCAAGGTAGGATCACTGGTGTGGGGTTTCAGGATGGGGGTTGTATCAGAGGAAGTTCATGTGGGGCATACCTCTAAGGCACATGAATGTGTTCAAGTGTTCATGGGGCATTGTCACAGTGGATGGAGATCCACAGAATAACCGAAAGAATATCAAATTCCCATCCTGAGATGCTCTGCTACATTCTCTAATGGGACAACAAGAACCCCAAGTACAGGGTTGGTGCCTAGAGAAAAAGAATGAACCATTCAGACCATGGCTACAGTCCCTTGATATTGATGGTTGTACTTATCAATCTTTTCTTTTGAAATTGAAATTTAGCTTTGTATTATATGTTATCTAAGAGTTACCTCCTGAGGGCCTCCTTGTTGTTCAAATGTGGCCTCTGTATTATCCAAATTCAACTTATAAATGCATTACCTCTCCACAGCATGGGACATGACTCCTGGGGATGAACCTCCCTGGCACTAAGGGATTATTACCAAGTGCCAACTAGCAATACACCTGGAAAAAGACCTTGACCAAAAGAAAGAAAGGTTAAATACAAATGAGTTTTTATGGCTAGGAGATTTCAAAGTGATCAGCAGGTCATTCCAGAGGTTACACCTTTGCACATCTCAGCAGGATCTCATTGACTGCCACAGTAAATATTGCCTGAAACAGCAGGTCTCCTGAGGGCTCGAGAGACATCCAGACACTATTACCAGGGCAGAAAGCTCAGGAATTTGGTGACCTACCAGTGGGCCTTACCTTGGAAATTATTGTCCCCAGTGTGACAGAGATGAACTCATATGTGGTTTCTCTATATGAGGCTCTTTTGTTCCTTCTATTTGAACCTATAGTTAGTACTAGACTTGATGGGTGTATGTCAAGAGACTTAAATCTTTGGTCTATCTATGTGCCAGTTGGGCCCTGAATTGCAAGAGTTGCAACACCTACTCTTTGGTTCATTGTACTCACCCAGGACAACTAACAAGGTGATGGTGATGAATAAAACCCATCCCAAGGGAACAATGGACTAAAGTAGGCACTATTATTCTAAAATAGACCTATTGTTATTCAATCAATGGAAGAATTTTATCATTGATATGGAGGAAGTGGCCATTGAGAGTTCTGAAGGGATGCAGAGGGAAAAAAGCTACAATATGGGGGCATTCTTAGGACATTGAAATTGGCCTATATGACATTGCAATGACAGATACAGGCTATTACATATGTTGTCATAACTTACAAAATTGTGCAGGACAAAGTGTAAACTCTAATGTAAACTATAATCCACAGTTGGTGGCAATGCTTCAATATGTGTTCATCAATTGGAACAAATGTACCACACTAATGAAAGATGTTGTTAATGTGGGAAAATGTGGGAGGGGGAGGTATTGGGGCATATTGGAATCCCCAATAATTTTTATGTAACATCTGTGTAATCTAAAGTATCTGTTAAAAAGTACAAAAATAATTGTATTTGAATAAAGGGCAAAAGAAATAAAGGGATAAGACATTTGCCTTATTAAAAAAAAATCATGTTGGCAAATGAAAGTATCATTCTCTGAAATAGCCTGGGAAGCACCAGTAAGAGTCAAAAAGCATGCTACATTTTTGGTCCCCTTGATTTCTCCACTATGGGACTGAATATATAAAGGCCTCACTGCCACTACCAGACTGAATTAACAATTTGAGATGAGGGCCACATACACCTTTGAAGGTGCTCTATTTTACAAGGGAGCATATGAGTATCTAAGTGTGTGTATGAGTATACATGTAGATGTGTGTTTCCCTGTGTTTGTGTGTGTATGTATGTCTGGAAAAGCTATGATCCTTTGCAGTCCCATTCCTAATCTCAGCTGAAGACACAGAGAGGCTCAACTGTTTGAAATTGTGTGGATGTGATTGTTCTTAACACTAATCCACTCCATTTGATTGCAGATGGGATCTTTTGCTTAGATTCAGTTCAGAGAATTTTCTTTTGATTAGATCACTTCAGTAGGGCATGGCCCAGGATAGGTCTTAAAAGTGGCAGACACAGAAAAATCTGTAGAAAAGAGAGAAACCCACTAAGCACAGAGAATGCCACGAGAGCAAAAAGCTGAAAGAAATATGGCAGAGAGGAAAAGGAAGGGACCAGCAGAGCCGCCATTGTGCCCTGCCATGTGGAAAGAGTCCAGGATAATTGTCAGCAATTCCTCAGGGAGGGTATGTCATCTCATCCCTTGATTTGGACATTTTTCTCAGCCTCAGAACTGTAAGCTTTTAAGTTAATAAATCCCATTGTAAAAGCCAACTCATTTCTGGTATATTGCATTGTTCTCATTTAGCAAACTGAAAGAGAGACCAAAACTCTTTTCTACCCTTAATCCCAGGTACTTACACTCAGATTGAAGGCAGTTTCCTGGAGATGTCACTCTTTTCCCTATGCTCTCATGTTTTAAACTGCCTTTGTTGGATATGATGTATTTCATCAACAGTCCTTTAGGACTCCTTCCATACAGTATCTCAGAAAATTTACCTCAGTTTCCAAAGATTATAATAATTGATCAGTAGTTTGGGGATGATATATTATTTAGGATATGATGAAAAAGGAGTGTATTATTAAAAGTAGAGTTATGGACATGGAAAAGCATATGTATTAAATGTTTTTGATCATAGAAACTTGAAATTGTGCTAATTTCTATTTCTAGACTATATGATGTAATACATAATGTTGTTCCTTGCCATATGCTCTTTGCTCTGACCATTCTTTCCTTCCTTGTCTTGTGCTTCAGCAAACTCCTCTTTATCCTTGGAAACCAATAACGGGAACTTTTTGATGTTGACACAACTCATTTTTAATATTTTTAAGTACTGCTAAATTATGAAATATGATGCATTGCACTAATATTTTCTCTATTTTAATTACATGTTTATCATAAATAAAATGAACAACCAAAGAAACACATTTATAGAATCTTGTTTGTTTTAAATTACTACTTCACACAATAAAGATAGTGACTCTTAATCTTGCCTTTAAGTGTAAAGATATTCGAAAAAAATTATCATCTTTTTATATCTATCAAACATCACCATCATCACCATCGATCATTTATTTCAGTCTCTCTCATACAGCTCCTATACTTTTGCCAATTATTTGTTAATTTTGAGGGAAAAATATGTTACTAGAAGCTCATACTCACCCCAGTAAAGATGCTTATTCTTTCATACACCTAAGAAAGTCTGTTAACTTTATATAACAGCAAGCCATTCTACAAGAATCAGAAAAAATTAATAGATAAAACTTGATTCTAGTTCATATTATATAGGTCATTTTCTTACAATTTCCTAACTCACTCTCTCCCCAACAAGTATTGTATTACTTTGAGAAATCAGAATT
This sequence comes from Dasypus novemcinctus, assembly GCF_030445035.2. Taxonomy (NCBI): domain Eukaryota; kingdom Metazoa; phylum Chordata; class Mammalia; order Cingulata; family Dasypodidae; genus Dasypus; species Dasypus novemcinctus. The sequence goes on along the minus strand of NC_080682.1, from coordinate 22,077,437 downwards.
TGTCAGTTTACCTACTTGATTATTTTACTTTGAATCACGTTTTAAAGTAAGTCATTAAAAACATCTAATTCTAACAAAGGTCTCATAACCAGGTGTATCTTTCACATTTTCTTATTTATACATTAAAAATACATACATGCATATTTGACTTTTAAGTTCACAAATTTTACTTTACCCTTATTGTTTATATATTGCCTGTATGAATGATATACTTCAATAAAACTGTATTAAAAATGCTTAAAATTTATAAACTGCCAGGCAACAGTAAAAATTAATATTTTTCTTTTAAATATCTTAAGGTATAAGCAGTTTTATACATTATATTTCAAGAAAACAGGAGTTTTTTTTCCAAAAGCCACACCCCTATTTAAACTACAATATTTTAAAAATAAACTCAAATACAATAGTACACAGCTTAAAAAGACAAAAGCAAACTGGTGTTTCCACATTATCTAATGATTGTCCTATTTAATTTAATTCTGAGAGTTCCAGATGATTTTAATGACATGAAGATAATTTGTAAAGCTACAGCCATTGTTTACCAAGTATATTCATTTAAGAACCATGGGCTCTAGCCAACATTTTCTTCAGGGCATCTTTAACATCTTTATTTCGTAAGCTATAGATCAAAGGGTTCAACATTGGAATGACCACAGTATAGAACACAGACACCACTTTATCCTGTTCCAGAGCATAGCTAGTGCTCGGTCTGGAGTAAATGAAGAGAATCGAACCATAGTACAAGGTCACTGCTGTCACATGAGAGCCACAAGTGGAAAAAGCCTTCAGACGGCCTTGGGTAGAGCGAATGTTCAAAATGGCAGCAATGATGAAGAGATAGGAGGCAAGAATAAGTATGATGGGAGCCATGACATTGGAGACTAGTGTGAAATAGAGCACAGCCTGGTAGCTCTCCTTCACATCACATGCCAACTTCACAAGAGGAGGCAGATCACAGAAGAAATCATTGATGACATTGGTGCCACAGAAGCTCAGGGTAAATGTCTTGCTTGTGACGATTGTTGAGTTAATAAAGCCACCAAAGTATGAAGCTGCAACAAGACTGGCACATAACTTTGGGGACATTGCCTGGGAATAAAGCAAGGGGTTGGAGATGGCCACATATCGGTCATAAGCCATGGCAGCCAACAAGTAACACTCACCAAAATCCAGCCCCCCGGCAAAAAAGAACTGAGCCAAGCAACCAGCAAAGGAAATGCTTTTGTCTTCAGAGATGCAGATCATCAGAATTTTGGGGGCAAAGACAGAAGAATACCAGATGTCCAGGAATGACAGGTTCCCAATGAAGAAATACATGGGTGTGTGGAGGCGAGAATCAGCATAAATCAGAGAAATCAGGGTGAGGTTTCCCAAGAGACAGAAGACATAAATTATGAGGAAGATCAAAAAAAGTACCCTCTGCAACTGCAAGTCAGCTGTGAACCCTAAAAGAATGAACTCCTTCACTTTGGTAAAATTTTTCTCATCCATATATTTTGGATTTCTGCAGTCTTTTTCTTTAAAAAGAACAAAGATTATATCTTAACTTTAGACAACAGCATACCCCTCTTCCCATCATTTGCCATTTTAGGGCTTTAGAAAACACAAGTGACACACTTACATGGCTCATGGTAAGAAATATCCATGCCCATGTATGACTCTTTTTTCAATAGCTGTGAAACCAATTCTGTGCTACTGTAATAAGATCTCAGTGATGGTGCCCACTTACCTTTTTAATCTACTTAGTCCTCATTTTATAGGGACGTGAGTTGTTTGCATTCACTTGTGCTTGTACTTATGGTGTTCGGGGACCATGTAAATGATATAAAAAAGAGAAACTGAAAGGGTGTTATGTACTCCCTTCCCTTTGTCTTTCTCCAGACATTTACAGCAAAATTTATTTTACTATGTTTCAGAATCTGTTCAGAAGTTTTTTGACTGTAATTTTTTGAAGGCAAATATTATATTTTATTCAATTCCCCCCTCCCCCTCCAAAATCAAGCACAAAGTTTGGAATGGAATGGAATAGAAAATGTGAAATTGTTGAATAAAATAACATTTATTTAGGTAATTGGAGTTTTTTATCATCATTCAATGTACAATCATTAGATACCCCCTGAATTGAAATAGGAAAACATTAATTAATGGATAAATGTGTTCATGTTATTGGCTGAATTTTTTATGCAATTAGAGCTAAAAAACATTGGCCCAATGACTGGTTATAGAAAATGACGGAACACTGAGAATTCTTTTCCTTAGAGTTAAAAACAGGAGACTTCAATGTTGCTGTCACTGAGGGAAGTGCTATCTCAGTATATCTGTGTGACAATCCAGAATATTCCTACTGCGGCAGACCACAATCAAAGAAATGCAAAAATGTGATTGCCAGGGTTCTCCACTGGGAGAGGGCCTACCATTTACGCTAAAAGTGCTTGGCTTAAAATGTTTCATACCAGAAAAAAATTCTTCTTTTGGCCATTATGCCAGGCAATGAACCTAAAATTGTACTCTTAAAAAAAAAAAAAAAAAGAGGGACGCAGTTGTGGCTCATACCTGGTGCCTCCTAAAAACAAAAATCAAGCAAACAAATGAAAAATGAACTCAGGAAAGCTGATGTGGCCCAGTGGTTGAGTATCTGCTGCACACACACAAGGTCCTGGGACTCAACTCCCTGGCCCCAGATAAGCATCTATAAATATATTTTTAAGACAGAGTTTTATGTCATAATTTTGTTAAAGTGAAAGTTCTTCTTAATAACATAAAGACAAGTGGAATAATTGACTTTATAGTTCCCATTATATCTAAGGCTGTTGAATGCTAAGCACATTTTTAACAAAATGTATGCCTGGAAGCAGCCAAAGGCCCAGAATCAGGAAACCTGGGTTCTGATCTCAGTTATTCACTGCCAGATTCAAAGAAATCATGCCCTGAACTCTATTATCTCACTTGCCTTTCTTAGGTCAGTAGGACTTCATGAGTTCAAATGAGATCACAGATGTGAGAATATACTTTGAAAAATTAGAATATTAAAGTGGTTATTGTGTTCTCTATAATTATATAACATCATCTCAGAAATTCTTCCCTCAGATATAGTTACATTACTCCCGAAGATTTCCAGTTATACCCATGTATGACTTCCAGACTTTCACATTTTTTTCATGCAGAAATCTACCATAATTTTTTTGCTTTTATATGTGGAGAATTTATTTATTTATTTATTCATTTTAAAGAAATTTTAGATACGAGGCAGGTAGTTCGGATGAGTTTGGGCTGGCCTACCCATTCATTTTTTAAAATATATTTTTTATTGAAGTGTATCACTTGTGAATGAACATACATAGACTATAAGTATATAGTAAAAGTTGCAAACTTACAAAATCAACATGCATAATATCATACAGGGATCCTATATATCACCTTTCCACCAATACCTTGCATTGTTGTGATACATTTGTTACAAACTATGCAAGAGCCTTGTCAAATATTACTACTAACTATCATCCATATCTTACTTTTAGTGCATTTTTTCCCCAGCCCACCTTACTTCTTTTTTAAACAAATCAATTTTATTGATACGTATTAATAAAGCATGTGATTTATCCAAAGTGTACAATCAATGGTATTTGGTATAATCACATAATTGTGCATTCGTAACTTCAATCATTATTAAAGCATTTTCATTATTTCAATAATAAAAATAATAAGCAAAAAAAAAACAGACAAAAAAGGAAATTCCTCCCTTTTCATTCTCGGTTTCCCCTGCTGTATACTCAGCTGCCAGGTTAAAAGTGAAAGTTTGAAGAAGGGTATTCCATGCAAACAGGAACCACAAAAGAGCTAGAGTAGAGCAGATAAATGCAAAATAACAATATTCTAGTATATGAACAATAATTACTCAGTGCAACTAGCATATTGTTTCTGTGATCAGTATTCTGTAAGTTTCTTCATACAAATAAAACACTTGTTATCAATTGAGGAGAACTGGAGAAGAGATGTATATTTGGATACTTCATTTTTCTTTCACCCTTTCTTATGCATACTAGTTAATTAAAATAAGTCATCTGCTTCAATAATGACTTAGCATGACTATTGTTGAAAAAGATTTAGAGTTTTTCTGCCTCATGAAATTATATGTTGGCACATTGTTATCTGAGATAATTCATTCTAATAATATGTGAAGTATTCCCAAATAAGAATTTGATTATCCAGAAAGAATCATGGCCTGAATGGAAAGAAAACTAAACCAATAATTTATTTCATTCTTAGAGATTATGATGTCCAATAGTTAGAGCTGCAATATAAAAATTAGAATTATGGTATAATTAAATTCTATATTAGAATTATTATTTACATTTATAAATGTTTTTGTTATACTATAATTGATTATATCTAACCTAGGCTAACAGTTTCTTTTAAAATTTATATTTCTTTCAATCTATTTTTCTATTTTATTTTTTTATTTTGCAATAAAGTTCTTTTTAATAGCTAAAAAGAAGGCATTGATTATACACTTTGGATAGATCATATGTTATGTGAATATATTTCAATAAAACTGCTTAAAAAACAAATAAGTAATTGTGCAAGAATACTCATTCATTTGGGGGGGGCGGATTTTGCACACAGTGGGAAATTGCAGAGCTTGTTTGCAAAGAGCAAAATGCTAAAGAAAATTGCAAAAGACAGTTCTTCCCTCCTAACATTTCTTATTCTCTTCTCTAGTTACTAAGTATAAATTGAGTATATATGAATGTATACTTATATGAATAAGTGAATCAAGATATTTACACATAAAATTGGGTTTAAGATGGCTATTGTGAGACATAAAATACAAGCATATAGCATGAATTAAGAATATGTGGACAGGAACAACAGGAACAGGACATAAAAATAGAAACCAAGATGAAACGCATTATACACCAAGTCAAATCCATGGCTCTGGGTGGACCTCAAATGATCTGAAACTTCTTACAGTCCAGTATATACAATTGAAATTGTCCATAAGACAATAAACCAAACACAATTTGTAGAAACATATTGCCATTCTTGATACAAACTTCAAAAATCATTTCCCCAGAGATTTCTTATAATGAGAATGAGATACAAGGCATAATTATTTAATACTTTCCTTATACATTCTTATATGTATAGACACAATGGACAGTTTTCTTGAGCTACATTTCCTTTCCATTAGTTCATAGATTTAAGGTTGGCCACATGCCTTGTTGGATTTGAGGGGTGCTGGAAAGCTGTCTCCACAAAAAAATACAAACTTGCCTTCCCGTCTATCAAACACCTTTCTTCACCAGAAGGCTTCCTGAGTAGCTGCATCTCAGAATGGAAAGGAGCTGATCTCAATGTGATTTCTAAGCCCTTTCAAGGCATAATGCACCTGCTTTTTGTGATATTCCCTCTGGCTCTTTAATCAGACTGTACAGTATTATACTAAATGGCATATGATTTCACTCCCTCTTTTAAGGAGACCCTGTCCTATGCACTGTGTAATGTAGAAAAAGAAACACTTTAATTGTCTTGAAAGTTTGACCCAATTCAAGTTTTCTACACATGAAACTACTCAAGGGACTAATACAGCCCATGCAAGATAAGAGCAGAGGCAAGAGTAGGCCACAGAGTATTTATGAGAATAGAAATATCCATCAGGTTCATGTCAAATCTCATCTAATTCCTTGTTTTACAGGCTAAGGAAATAATGCCTGAAGAGAAGATACTTGGGACTTTTTAACTTTCTTCATCAAATATGATTTTAGAAAAAAAATCTTATTTGATTTCAAAAAGTAGAACCACATTATTATCTAATTACATTAAGAACCTTTCTTGTCTTTTGCCTATATTGTGACCCACTGAACTTTTTCCTCTGACTAATTAAACACAATACTTACCGTCATGAATATGAAGTCACTTGATTTGAATTTGGCTGAAGTCCAGAATATCTCACCTTTCATTATATTAGCAAATGTCCTCTACTCACGCCAAGCATCCCCTTTCCAATGGTAACAATACTGAGAGTACATATAAGATGGAGCTTCCCTTTGGGGTATGCTGCTAAAGAGGATCTTCAAGGACTGTTCTGGTGCCAAGTGACCAATTATGATGCTCACTTATCTTTCTGGAATGAAGTAGAGATTATTCATCAGGAACATGATGGTCAAATTAACCTAAAAAACACTTTTTTAAAAACTTTGTGTCACTCATGCCTTTACATAAAAAGAAACTGGCAAAAAATAATAACCTAACAGAATAAAGCACAGAGCAGATGCTCAAGATTTATTTGTAGTTCATGATGATTTTGAAAGTTATAATGAAGAGGCAAAACCATAGCAATTCAGTCCTAAGTCACGTTGACTATCGCTTGATAAAGTTGTCTCATTTTTCAAATAATAAAAATGAGACACTAAATTTATTCATTACCACAAATCCATATGGTTACTTCAAACTTTATTTACACATCAGACCATGAATACACTTATTCATTCAAAACATGCAGTATCTGTCAAGCACCTCTTATGTGTAAGATGAGTGAAATATTGAAGGACAGTGAACAATGATGCAAAGAAAGGACACAAGTTAGCTTAGTAAGGATTAAGAGGCAAGGTCAGAACAGAAGTTGTCTGAACATGAATCCTAGGTCTACAATTCACTAGTTGCCTGATGGAGAGAAATACAGTTCAACTCACCAACCCCCCAGTTTACATTATGAACTAAAAACATCAAAAGACAAGCAAAACAAAAATAATACAAAGAAAACTGAGAGAGAGAGTATGTCCTTGCGAAGCTTACAGCCTTGTAAGGGAGAAAGTCAATAATTATAATAATCTATAATTTTATGACAAGTGCTGCCAGGAAAACTGTAAGATGAAATGGACTATATTAGAAGAATTGACGTAGTTAGGGATCTTAAGGAGGGTTTATCTAGGGTAATATTTAACCCTGAAAACTGAAGGATGATAGTTTCTAAAAGATGACAATAGGAATTCTCTAATCAGAGAGCATGATGAGGATGGAGTGGCAGGTTCAGGGAGAATAGTGAGCAGTCTTGCAGAGCAGAGGCAGTATCAAGTATCAGTTTCCACCAAGAGAAAAGGCACTGTGTTTTCAAAAAAGAATCAAAGGAAGGGTATATGATAAATGAATAATTTTATTTAGAATATCCATAGAACTGCACTAAACAAACAGTGAATCCTAAGTCAAACCATGGAATATAGTTAATAGCACTGTTATAGAAATGTGCTTTTGGGAGCACTCAAACAATTGGACAGTCACCTCCCATAAGGAAGATCCTGGATTTGGCTCCTGGTGCCTCCTGAAAAAACAAAAACAAACAAGAAGCAAACAATGGGAAAAAAAAAAAAAAGAAGGAAAGAGAAAAATGAAAAAACAACTCAGGGAAGCCGATGTGGCTCAGTGGTTGAGCGCTGGCATCCCACATACAAGGATCCAGGTTGGATCTCTGGCCCCCCAGTACCTCAAAAAAAAAAAAAAAGTACTTCCATCAATTGTCACAAATGTATCACACCCCAATGCAAAGTATTAATCATAGGGTGATATGTGGGAATCTGGGAATCCTGAATTTTATGCATGACTGTTCTATAAACCCACAACCTCTGAAATGGAAAAAAAAAAATCTAATACTGGCTGGACACCAGGAGAATAATAAAGCAGCACTAAATTAGGCAGTGGGAATGGGCAGGTTCAGACAAAATATGGATATTTAGGCAATGTTAAAGATTTTGGAGTATGTGTTCAATGGGAAGACACTGAAAATTAGAGTTTTAATTATTTCAGTGGAAGTCAGAATTGGAAATGCAGCTATCCACAAAGGATCTGTGGAAAGTCTTACTTTCTGACAGCTCAGACTTCTGTTCCCTGCTGTGAAGCCAAGGTTTTCGTTTGTGAGATCTGTATGAACAGAACCACTACCAGCCTGAACTAAAGGAGACAGAATGGGAGAAATTGAAGAAAACATGATTTCAAAGGCACAACCATGTAAGCTGAAGTCTGGACTAAATATATTCTCACGCCAAGAGAGGGAACCCACCATATATGTGGAAAGGGAAAGTATACCCTGGCACTTGAAGGTGGACTTTCCACCCTGTTGTTCAGGGAGAGTGTAACCATTGAGCTTTCAGAGAGAGTGGAGCACAATCCCCGGGTACTAGGGAAAGTTTGGCCATCACCCCACTGTTCTGAGGGGTTTGGGCCTGTGTCCCAGAAATTGGGGAGAGTCTGCCTCTTACCCCAGTGTTCTTGGAGGGTGGGTCTAGAATTCATCCACTGCCCAGATGCTTGATGATGATGATGAGGGTGGAACCGAGAACATAGGCAAGTCCTTAGAAAGTGTAGGGCCTCCAATTCATCAAACACCAAGGACAAGAAACTATGGCTATATAGATGACTCTTATACCTTGAAATCATGGAGTCTGCCATACAGGTTTTTGAAACTGTTTGGGATCTGTGACCTCTGTTTTCCTTCTATTCGTACATATGGCGATGAGAATATCAATTCTGTGATTGTCGCTCCTTTGTATATTGGAAGCAGATAACTTGTTTTCTAAGTTTCACAGGTCCACAGCCTGAGTAGAATTTTGCCTCAGAACAGACAAACCTATAAGTGATTTTGATGGGACTTTACTTAATACAGTTACTGAGATTATTTAAAGCCTTTTGAAATATTATAATGGAAAGAATGTATTTTGCCTATAGAAAGAACACTTATTCTTGGGGTCTAGAGAGTGCAATCTGGTAGTTTGAATCTTTCATGGACTCCAACAAATATTATTCTCAAATTAGTCCACTTCTGTGGGTGTAAACCTATTGGAAACCTTTGATTAGATTAGATTCAGTTAAAGGTTATTTGATTAGATAATTCCTGTAGGGCCTTCCCAGGGTGCATCTTAATCCTTTTACTGGAGTCCTTTATAAACTGGGATTGGTGGAGCCACAGAAAAAGAGAGAAACCTTGAGATGCTGAGAGAAAAAGCATTGAGGGGAAACCAGATATCTGCAGGCACCAGCATTAGCCTTACAGAGGAGTCAAGGATCAAACAGGTATCTTCACGGAGAGAGCTATACCTGATACCTTGATTTGGACATTTTTTTCCAGCCTCAGAACTGTAAGCTTATGAGTTAGTAAATCCATATTGTAAAAGCTGTCCCTTTACTGGTATATTGTCTTGGAAGCCTTTAGCAAACTAAAACAGTAGTTTTCACTTGTTTCTTTGTATGTTTCTTTTTGTTCCACCTGTTCTTATTTTCCTCTAGTGGATTATATATTGCTGTGTTCTATGAGGGGGAGTATTGTGGAATGCCCATTATTGGAGGGAAAAATCAGTCTTTTCATTGGCACAGAATCCTAAAAGAGACATCATTCTGTGGTTTTAGAATATTTTTATACCACAACAACTTTTAAACACTTTGCCTAATATTTTGTTAATGTTGAGAGCAAAAGACTTGGAAATCTATTTTCTGTATACTCAATTTGATCTTTGTGAAGGAATTTGGAGAGGACATTGTGCAAGATTGTCTTTTGAACAACAGAAAATAAAACCATTTCTTAATTCTTTCTTTTGGGTGTGAACCCATTGTTGGTAGGAGCAATAAAATATGCCATTTTTTATTAAAGTGTGGAGCAACTTGTTGAGTTTTGGATTTAACACTATCACTGTAGGAGTTAATGAAGAGAAAGCCACTTGGAGGAGTGTATTAATTAGCCCAAGGGCTGCTGATACAAAATACCAGAAATTGGTTGGTTTTTATAAAGGGTATTTATTTGGGGTAGAAACTTACTGTTACCAATCCATGAAGCATAAGTTACTTCCCTCACTGAAGTCTGTTGGCATGTGTTGGAGTAAGATGGCTGCTGACATCTGCAAGGACTCAGGCTTCCTCTTCCCCTTAAGGCTCTGTAGTTGCAGCTTCACCCAATATCAGCTGTAGGCTGGGATAAATCTTGCTTCTCTTTTGGGACTTGTTTCTCTCTGGGTTCAGTTGCTCTGCTTTCTCCAAAAGGCCAGCTGTACTTTATCAAGCAAATGGCTCATCTCTCTTCCCAGGGCCTCTGCCATGTCTAAAGGAACCTTCTATTTCCTCACATATTTGCTTCTTTGTGTATTTACTTCCCAGGGCTCCAGCATTAAAACTTCAACCTCCCTTCTCTGCAGAATGGTTTCTCTGTGACTCCCTGCCCACCAAGGGGGCAGGTCCTCAACATCCTACTGATGTGACCCAATAAAAGTCCAAATCAGTATTTAATCAAGTAAAACTGAAACCTCTGAATCCAATATAAAAGGTTATCACTCGCCCAGAGGAACAGATCAGTTTACAAACATAATCAGTATTTCTTTTCTGAACTCTTCAATAATATCAAACTGCTACAAGAAGTAAAAGCTAAAAGTCAACAGAATCTGGAAGAGAAAAGAGAGAACAAGACCATGTGACAGGAAAGCCTAAGAATCCTAAGGTTTCTACCCTCCAGAATGCCACCAAAACATGTAGGAAGCAAGAATTCCAGTTTCAGAAATTGTGAGAAAAATAAGTTTGTTGGTTAAGCCAGCCCACTGTGTATTACTTGCCAGAGCAGCAGATCAAACTAGATTAGACTCCACATAACATAAATATTTCTAAAATATAGAATCAAATTTCCAACAGTCTATTTCATATATTCTCTTCACCCAATAAAATATGCTTACCAAGCTTCAAAGTCAAACCACATACACAAAAAAAATAAGTTCAATTTCTTTTATCTCTTTCTAAGAATTCTAAAAACAAGCTAAAGGATAAATTTTGAGGAAAATCTATGGGTAAAATACCATCCTGCTGAGCCTCACAACCCAGTATAATAAGTTTAAAATAGTTTATGTCACAAGAAAATAATAAAAATTAAATTTTGGTTTACACATTTCATTTTTATGTATAACTTGTTGAAATTATTTGAAATATTTGTATAGCTTATAAAAATGTCAATAAGTAAATAATTCACAAAATGCAATAGGACTATTTAGCAAATTGCACAAGAATGACATATTATCTTTATGGTCTTATAGTCTGTGTTGCTTTCCTAAAAGCCCCTTTGATACCTTTGTTCCTCACACTATAGATTAGAGGGTTGAGCAATAGGTTCAAGACAATGTAGAACAGGGCAGCCACTTTGTCTCTCTCCAGGGAATAGGTGGCACTAGGCCTTGAATACATGAACAGCAAGGATCCATAGCAGAACATGACTGAGATCAGGTGGGAATCATAGGTGGAGAAGGCCTTGGGCCTTCCAGAGACAGAGCAGATCCTCAGAATAGCCAGAAGGGTGTTAAAATAAGAAATCAGGATGGCAAGTAGGCTGGAGAGTACAGTGAACCCCACCATTCCCAGAAGGACTTTTGCATAAATCCAGCTCTCTAAACAAGACACTTTTACCAATGGTGTTGCATCACATAAAAAGTGGTCAAAATATTTTTAACACAGAAACTTAGGCAGAAAGTGTTGGCAGTACGGGCTATGGCATTTATGAAATCCCCTAAGAAGACACAAGCAACAAGACCAATACAGAGAGACCTGGGCATTGTACTTGAATATCCTAATGGGTTACAAATTGCCACATGGTAGTCATAAGCCACAGCTACTTGGTGAGAGCACTCAGTTTAAGCTACAACACAGGAAAGAAAGAACTGGACCTCACATCCAACTAAGGACATATATTTACCTTCTGAAACACAAATAGTCAGATTTCAGGGGTATACACGGATGTATACCAGAAGTCCAGGAAAGACAGATTGCCAATGAAAAAGTACATGAGTGTATGTATGTGCTGATCAAACCAGATTAAGATAACAAGGATCATGTTCCCTGACAAGGTTATCAAGTATCAGAAATATTACAAATAGAATCAGCTGCAAGTGGGGATCTGTGGTGAAGCCCACCAAGATGAATTCAGTCAGAAGAGTGTGATTTCCCAGTTCCATGTACACAGAGGAAAAACCTTGAATAATTATGAAGGAAAAATGATTTAGTGTCACAGCTACTGCAAGAAGCAAGCAAAGGCATCAATTAAATCAACAATAACTGAGAGAAATTTTTATTACTATCTATCCAGAAGTATAGAATTTCAGTCTGTGATTTGAGAAGACCCGTGAAACAGAAGTCAGAATCTGGATTTATTCTGACTTCTAAAACTAGGGATCTTTATTAATTAACTGTTAAAGAGGGACCAATCCTATATTCTCATCAGACAGCTAAATAATATGGAGCCTATAAGTTTTATCAATAACCCCTTTGAAAGATCATATAATAGAGGAAAGTAGACATTCATGAAAACACCAGGCCAATACTTGGCACATTCGGTGCACTCAAAAAATGTCAGATTCGTTCTGCATATATTGAGAGCTTTTTCTGAGCCAAGCATTTTGGAGATAGGTATATAAATACCAATATAGAGCTACTTCTCCTGTCATTATTAGCAAAAATAGCAAAAATTTTATAATACTCACTATGTGCCAGTTACTATTCTAAGTCTTATACTAAACTCCCTTAATATTCACAACTTTACAATGTACATACTATAGTGATACTCTTATTAAAGTTGATGAAACAGAAGCTTAAGAGATTTAAGTAACATGCCCAAGGTTGCAAAGTTAGTAAACACAAAATTGGTGTTGAAACCCAGAACCTTCTTAATCAAGAGCTCATGCTCTCAACTCATAAACCATTTTCCTCTTTTATAAGCAAATATTTTTCTCTCTCTTGCTTTCCTTACAAAAACTGTGTTCTAGCCCTCTGGTAATCTGACTTATTCTTCCCCCTTAAACCATATTTAAATATATTTATCTTAAGAATGCTTTGGTTTAGAATATCTTGTGGTTATATGAAATTTTTTGCTGGTTGGGCCAATTTTTGATACTCTGGGTATTGAATATTAGGAAGAACCTATGTTTTGGTGTCAAGGCATTGAGGAACCATGAATCATTCAGAGTCTAAGTCTTGATGTGGCAAAGCTCTCCAGAGAAGCGGAGGAAGGCATCCACGTAAAGTCATCATCATTACTAAATTAGACCTAATGGTCTCAGTAGCCAGCTGACACACTTCTGCCTTCAATGTCAGTAGGAAAGAACTAAAAAGAAAGAATTATGGGTTATTGATGTCTAAAAGACTTACCTTTGAGCTTTGCCAGAGTCAGTGTTGCATTGAGAATGCAAATCTAAATAGAACTTGAGATCTAGCATTCTTCCTTGATAAGAAGCAAGATGGGGATGTCCTAATGATTTAAATATATATGTTAATGTTCAGTGAAGAAGCGACTTGATTGATCAAAGTGGATAATAGCAACTTGGGGTCCTGAAAGCCTTTCTAGTTCCCTAATTGATCCTATTTAAGGGACCTCTACTCATTAGCTCAACACACAAAGTTCTTTACAAGTTTCTTTCAACTTACCTTTACAACCTTCTATCTCATTACCTTTATTCATTCACACTGAAATTCAACTCAACTAATTACATTCATGAAAAATTTCCCCATAATTAAGGAGATTCACAGTTAGATATACACCACTTTTATCACTCATTTGTATGCTAAAATCTTTTCTTAAATCTCCAGCCTTAAATCTTATTTACATGACAGGAATTTATGATTATTGTATGCATGATGTACAAAACTGGGAGTTATAATGGTATTAGCACAATAGTCACCCTGAACTTTCTCTACCACTTATATATTGGTGAATTCATTCAGTATTTGAACTTATATATTGGTGTTATAACACTTATTTAGGCAAGGAAAGTTATCTGAGACTTACTAATTTCATTCATGTTCAAATAATTTGGGCAGCATTGGAAACATCTGACAGAACCAATCACTATATATTTTTTCCCTCTACAGAGTGAAAAAATGAATAAAATAAATTTTCCATCCTCTTTCTCAAAAATCTTTCCAAAAAGAAGAGATTTTTAAAGGAATCCCAAAATATAATCAATCCAGCTGGTAGTTCATTGTAGAGGTAAGGAGAGAAGAAAGGGTATATACCACATTCCTCACATGGGAGAGATCTTGGTAAATTCAAGGAACGTAGAAAGATTAAATACAAATTTGGTGGAGTAAGGCCCCACCAGATGAGCCAGAAGGTCACAAAAAGTCACAAAACTCCTTGTGCTTCATGTTGAGATGTGGCTTTTTAAACCAACCCAAATGGAAGCCTTGTCATAAGGAGGAAGTCATCTACACCTACACCTTTTACCTTCACTCTGGCAGCAGGTAAGGAATGAATTGAAGGGAGCAAGTGCTCCTTACCTGAAAACACCCTGAAATCCTCTCAATCTGTTGCCTTTTAATCACTCCTTTAAAGAAGTAGAAAAGGGATGTGTTTAGACATTCTGGAAACAATAACTAGGGATTGTATAATCTGTGTCCTTATTCTGGTGGACAAGACACAAAGACTGTCATTCTCAAACTTTCCTCCAAACAGGAATTTCTATTTACACAATAGTTTATCCTCAAGGTTCATTGAAGTGCTAAGGGCAAGAGTCAAAGTATGCAGTTGTGGTGGCGGACTTGGCCCAGTGGTTAGGGCATCCGTCTACCACATGCGAGCTCCACGGTTCAAACCCCTGGCCTCCTTGACCCATGTGCAGCTGACCCATGCACAGTGCTGATGTGTGCAAGGAGTGCCCTGCCTTGTAGGGGTGTCCCCGCGTGGGGAGCCCACACGCAAGGAGTGCGCCCCGTAAGGAGAGCCACCCAGTGCAAAAGAAAGTGAGCCTGCCCAGGAATGGTGCGGCACACACGGAGAGCTGACACAACAAGATGATGCAACCAAAAGAAACACAGATTCCCATGCCACTGACGCCAAACAGAAGCGGACAAAGAAGATGCAGCAAATAGACACAGAGAACAGACAACTGGGGTGTGGGGGTGGGGGTGGGGGAAGGGGAGAGAAATAAATAAATATATCTTTGGGAAAAAAACAACAAAGTATGCAGTTGTAAAAGAAGATTTGTATCTCTATTTTACACAAGAAACTACAAAGTACTGGAACTGGTACATAAATTTGGTGAAAGCTTTTAATGCTCCATTAAAAGACCTGTGTGTAATATAATTGTACAACATTCATCACATTGGATTTTAGTAACAAAATTCTGATGTTCAAAATAGAAAAGAAATAATAGAAACCATAAACTAATAATCTATAGGAATATCACGGAAATAAAATGGCTCCATGTCTTTACAGTCCTTGATTTCAAGAGTGAAGACTGTTTTTCTACTTCTTTATCTGTGATGAACCTGTGGTTTATTTGGCCAATAGGTTAGAGAATATGTTGTGCCAGGTGAATCTGGCATGTGTTGGTCTCAAGTAGATTTAAAAGTTGCTTTTCTCAGTTTTGGAATCTTACCATCACCAAAGAAATCAAACTGGGTTAGCTTTTTAGAAATCTGACCAGGTTCTCCCTATGTCCCTGCCAACAGCAAGCTGTCCTCAAGGCATGTAAGTGGGGCTATTCTAGATTATCTAGCCCCTACTGCGTGAAAAGTGAACACAAACACTTGAACAAGACAGCTGAGAGCAGACAGGTCCGACATAGAATTGTATAATTGAAATGACACCTGATCTCAAAATCAGATTCCACTCCTTGGACGCTCTGTAATCTTGGGAAAGTATTTCAGCAACCAGCAATCAAAGACTCTTCACCTCTGAAAAGAAAAGAAAAATACTGATGTCATAAGATAAACTGATTAATAGGAAAAATATAAGTGAAAAGGATAGACCAGTGTCTGGCATAATATTATACTTAACAAAGGTAGATATTTTGTTCAGAGTGAAAAGAATAAAACCAGAACTTTTTGTAAAAGTTGAGCCTGAGGAAGAAAAATAAGGTCAAACTTTTAGTAGGAGGCAGTGTAAAACCCAGCAGAGTTGTCATTCAGAGCCCTGCTAAATTTTTAAATTTTAATATTTTTCCCATACTCTCATGTAATTTGACAAAGGAATAGCAGTCATGGGAATGTGAAGTTCATTGTCCTTGGATTACAGAATCCTGTGTTCAAGACCCAGCTCCAAAACTAATGTCCTGTGTTATATTGAGCCTTACTCTTTCTCCCTGGAATAAAATTCATCACTGGAAAAATTTGGTTTAACTTTTTTTTCTTCCACCCACCTTCTGTCTTTCCAATTTGTTAAAATCCCTTTTAAAATCCATCAGAAATATAAGAACACATAACCTCAACTGTGACATGGAGTGGAAGAAGAGATTAACAATCCTGTTACACACTTACCTTTGGGTACATGGGACATTATCGCCATCTTGTTTGAAGTGAGAGACAGTGTACTAGAGACACTAGAGACAAGAGCATTATTTTACTTCAAGAATTGCATTCTTATAGTTGTTTCCCTAAAAATCATTCATGTGAGTTTATATATATATTCTCTAAACAGACTAACTATTCCTTGACTGCTTTATCATCAAATAATGAATGCTTCTTAACTTTTTGGAATAATGGACCTCCTCAAGTACCTGATAGAAACAAAGATTGTCCCACCAAAATGTGCATCTGTATAAACACACAAAATTTTAGTGGTTTTAGAAATTATCAGAAATCACGGAATTCTTGGTTACTATAGTCAGATTAAAAATTCTACACTTAGAAAATGTCTAAATTTCCTTCCCATATAAACATTCTATGATAATAAGAGACAGACAATAAATATGTCAAATATAGCATATCTAAACTGAATTTGTATTTTTCACTTCCAAAAATTGATCTATCTGTTCATTTCCAAGATCAGCTAATAAAATTCAACTCCTCCAGCTTCAGAAGTTAAAAACAGCAATATCCTACTCACTTTCCCTCCTATATTCCCTGTAATCTTCCAGGAAAACCGAGCATAATCTGGTGCCATTACCTTCATAATGTATCCTTATCTGGGCATTTCTCACCACCCCCATTGCTACCACCTGGGTCCAAATATCCTTATATATGCCAGGAGTGTTTTAATAATCTCCTAACTGGTCCCAACCTCTGTGGTCCTAGTGTTCACAGCCTGGACTCCTTGCAAAATTCAAGTCAGCACACACATGTCCTTAAAATCTTGAAAGAGCTCCCATTTTAACCTAAAATCAAATTCCGTGCCATGTTCTATAGTTCTCCGTGAGCTGACTCTACATTAATCAGTATCCTCATTATTTAACATGTGTCTGCTCTTTGACCCTGCTCGCACAATGTGGTTTTTCTCACTGTTTCTCAAAAATTCCAACCACAAAAAATAAAGTCCAACCATGACTCAAAATCCAAGATTTTGAACTGTCTGTTCTCTCTGCCTGGAACATTAGTCCCATAAATAAGGCATGACTCTTCCTTGTCCCCTTTATGCTTTCATTTGTCATTTTTCACTTAGGCCCACCTTAATAATTTATTTAATATGAATGTCAACCTCTACTGAAAACCCCCTTCCTCATTACTCTGTTAGATACTGCTCTATTTTCCCCTATACCTATTTTCTTCTTCTATCTCCTTTGGTTACAACCTCTACAAGGCCAGAATAAACACTCTGTTTTGGTTGCTGCCATAGCTCTAGAATAATGGAGAGTTCCTAATAGAAATTGGTGGTCAATAAAAAACACTTGGATAAATAAAGGGATCGCTACCTTTATATTTTGAATGCATTTATCCCAAAGCACTTTCTACTTCTAACTTAACTCAAAATAGTCCATATGCAGATGGACTTAATTGGGTTAGTATAGCATAAAGTTAATAAGAAGGAAGAATTAATAGAGGATTCATTCCCAAGATGAATTGCAATTCATATAGAAATGTCAAAAAATAAAAAGCACAAAAAATATCAGAGCCAATCATGCTAAATCATCCCATATAGAATGGCTTCTCAAAATGTATCTTCCCCTGTAGCAATACAGTTCACTTTACTGGGAGAAATCAAAGCTCTACACTTCTATTTTGTGGAAGTTATTGGTCCCTTCAGCATATGAAAGCATCAGGAATGCATATATCATCTACTGAGGGCTGGACAACACATAGTAAATTAATCAGAGTCAAAAAGCATGTCATGTTTTTTCCCCTTGTTTTCTTCACTGTGGAAATGAATATATAGGAACCCCAGTGTAACAGATTCAATTTCCAATTCTAGATGGAGGCAAGATGCACCATTGGATGGCACTCTAATTTAGAAGGGAGCATACAAATGTGTGAGTGTGAGAGTTCATGAGTGGGTATGTGGGTGTGGATGTGTGTGTGCATGTGTTTGCATGTGTGGGTGTGGGTATGTTTGGCACAGCTGTGATCCTTAGCGCCAGTCCAAACTCTGCAGCTCCATTCCCAAATTCAATTGAGTGTACTGAGACGACAAAATGCTTAGCTGCTTCTCATCCCACATGCTCACTCTTGGTCTGTACAGCGAATTGCTGCCCAGAATATGACCTTTTATTTCCCCTCTGCTGACCTTTAGGCTGCCTTTTCTGTACGTGATATATTAATTTCCTCAACAATCCTTGGGGGGTTCTGTGTCCTTAAAGCACACAGAAATATTTATCTCTTTCTCCAAGAATCAGTTAAAATCTGTGGTCTCCAAATAATTAATTTGAATTAATGTGCAGTTGGTGAATGAGCCATTAATTAGGATATGATGAAACAAGGAATGTTTTATTGAAAATTGCCTCTGATTATTAGTCAGAATGTAAATATTAAATAGAAAAATTCTCCAAAGTGCACTAACTAAATTTTCTATAATATATTATGTCCTTCATATTTTGGTTCCTTGTCAAACTTTTTGCTCTGTCCAGATGGTGCTTTGCAAACTTTCCCATTAGTATAATCTTATCCATTGTTGGAAACCAACCAAAGGAGTATTTTACAAAGGCAAAAACTCATGACTTACATGTAAATGTACTACTACAATTAGGAAATATTTTGCATCGTGATGAAATTGTCCCTGTTTTTTTATTATAATTTTACCATAAATAAAACTGAAGAAGAAAAGATATACAAACTGTCATGAAATCTTAATTGTCATAAATCTTTGCATTATACAGAAGATATTTTTGGTCTGAATATAATGTTAGAGTTGAAGGTTTTGAGATACATCATCAAATATCTATTGAACTTTCTATCTATCTATATAATTCAAATATAATTCTTTCCTTTTTACATATTTTGGAGAAAATTTCTGTTGATCAAAGCTCACAGTGACTTCAAGTAAAGACATTTGTTGTCTCTTGCACCTCAGGAAATCTGTTAACTTAATATCACAGCAAGGCAGGAAACAAGAATGATAAAAATTTGTTTCCAGGTCCATTTCTAATAGGTATTTTCTTTCAACAACCTTCCTTATTTTCTCTCCTAACTAGTGCAGTACTTTGAGTCCTAAGTTCTGCATTTGCCCTCCTGATTTCTCAACACTGAATTAAATCATATGAAGGAAATAGTTCAATCTTTTAATTCTAAAAATGAGGGCATGATATATACTTTTCATATTCAGAGATTATATAATATATTCAGGCAACAAATAAACTGTCCAGCAGAAGTAAGGTAAAAATCAGCACATCTTGTAAATTTCACAAAAGATGACCAGGTTTATAGACTGTGTTCCAGACAAGCAGGCATAGCAGTTTTTCCAAAATTCCCAGTCCAATACATCTTAAAACACTGCTAGTTTACTCAAATATATTATTATACAATTTAAAAGGAGAAATGCAAGATGATGGTTCCATATTATTGAATGATTTTTTTTTTTTTGGTGCTTTCTTGTTTTAATTATTTCTGAGTGTTCAGACTGACTACAGAAACATGGACATAATTTACAATATAACCTTTGTTTACTAAGAATTTTCATTTAAGAAGTTTTGACTCTCTCAAACACTTTCTTCAGGGTTATTTTCATACCTTCATTTCTTAAGCTAAAGATCAGGGATTTCAACATTAGCACTAGCACATTATAGAAAACAGTCAATGTTTTACCCCATACCAGGACATACCTAGTGCATGGTCAGGAGTAAATGAAGAAGATTTAACCATACAGCAAGGGACAGCCATCAGGTGAGAGATAAAATTGGAATGACCCTTGAGACAACCTGGGTAGGACAGACTTTCAAAATGGAAGAAATGATGAAGTTGTAGAAGACAAGATTAAGGATGATGGGATTTAGGATGTTGGAAATAGGCATGGAAAAGAGCACAGTTTGGTAGCTCTCCTTCAAGTCACATGCTAACTTCACAAGTTGGGTCAGATCATAGAATAAGTCATCAAAGATATTATTGCCACAAAATCTCAAGAAAGATAGCAGATAATGAATCTTAAATAAGACTGGCACATAAGCTCATAGACATTATCTGGGATTTCAAGAAAGCCTGGTGACAGCCAATAGGTTAACACTCATTACAAGCCATCCCAGCAATGAAAAAGTAATAAACCAAGGAGCCAGCAATGCATGGCTTTTATCCAAAGCTGCAGGCCATCAGGATTTTGGTCTAGGAAAAAAAGGAAACACAAAAGAATTCCAAGGGACCAGATTCAAAAAGTTCCCAAGGAAGAAATACATAGGTGTGTGGATCTTTCTAAGACACCGAGCACATGACTAATGAAGGTGAAATAGAGTACTCTCTATACCCACAAGTCAGTTGTAAATCCTAAAAAGAATGAACTCCTTTACTTGACA
Source organism: Dasypus novemcinctus (assembly GCF_030445035.2). NCBI lineage: Eukaryota > Metazoa > Chordata > Mammalia > Cingulata > Dasypodidae > Dasypus > Dasypus novemcinctus. The sequence continues at coordinate 22,056,780 of NC_080682.1, read as the reverse complement.
AAATTTTTATTCCATTGACTTTGGGTTCCTATGATCCCCTTCTGTGCAAAGATTAATAAGTACATCATGAATTAAAATATCAGTATCTCCCTCTTCCCATCATATGTACATTTAGGTTATTAAAAAGTCCAATTGACACATATGCATTGCTCATATTGATCCATGTGCATGCTGAATTTGGTGTTAGTACTTTTTGGATAGCTGGGAAATATGTTCTGTGCTGCTTTCCAATATTTTTTTTTAATTTTCATTTTTTTAAAAGATACTTAGATTACATAAATGTTACACAAAAAAAATGTAGGGGATTCCCATATGCCCCACTCCCTACCCTTCCCTCAGTTTTCAACATTAACAACATCCTTCATTAGTGTGGTACCTTTGTTACGATTGATAAACACTTATTGGAGCTTTGCCACTCAGTGTGGATTATGGTTTATATTATAGTTTAAACTCTCTCCTGTAAAATATGGTCCCTTATCTGTCACAGCAATGTCATTCAGGACAATTTCAATCCCAAAAATATCCTCATATTACATGTATTCTTCCTCTCTCTTTCCCCTCAGAAACTTCGGTGACCACTGCCTCCACATCAATGATAAAAGTGCTTCCATTGCTAGAATCACAGATAAGTCTATAGTAGAATAACCGTAAATCTACTCTAGTGCATCGTTCATTCCCCAATCCTGAATATCCAGGAATGGTGATGCCCACTCTGCCTCTAATTGAGAGGGGGCTTAGACCCCATGGGACAGATGAATGGGACTCTCTTGCTTGCAGTTGTAGACACTCTGTTCCTTGGGATGGTCATTGTCTATCATCTTCTCCTTTATAGTTGTCCTGGGTGAGTCCAACAAACTGAACAATAGGTGTTGCAACTCTGTTGAGATTAATGACCCAACTAGCATATGGAAAGCCCAAAGATTTAAGTATTTTGGACATAAACCTATCAATTCTAGTTCTAACTATAGGTTCAAATATACGGATATAAGGAGCAGAATAACCATGTGTAGGGAAACCACAACTGAGTCCAACTCTGTCACTCTGGGGGCATAAATTCCAAAGTAGAACTCACTGGCAGGGCACCCAACTCCTGACTTCTTAGCCCTGCTTATAGTGTCTGGATGTCTCCGGAGCCCTCAAGAGCCCCACTATTTGAGGCAATATTTTCTGTTGCAGTCAATGAAATTCTGCTGAGAAATTTATAAGCATAACCTCTGGAACGACCTCCCGGCTCACTTTGAAGTCTCTTAGCCATATAAACTCATTTGTCCTTACCTTCCCCCCCATTTGGTCAAGGTCTTTTGCCAGGTGCATTGCTAGTGGGTGCTTGGTAGTAATTCCTCAGTCCCAGGAAGTCTCAGGAAACATGTCCCACAGTGGTGTTTTGCTATCAATGTGGGCAGCCCATCTTTGCTTGGCTAACTTACAGCCCAGAGACTGCTACTGAGACTGATCACAATTCAAAGAACTAAATTTTATTTGCTACATGTAGCAGTTTGCTATTATTGATGAATTCCAGAAAGAAATATTGGATTATGTTTGTAAACTGATCTTTTCCTTTGGGCATATTAGATTATATCAGATTCATAGGTTTACTTGATTAAGTAAGTATGTTAACCTCTTGTGCCAGCAGGACATTGAGTCCCCACTGTTTGGTGAGTGGGAACTCACAGATAAAGGCATGGCAAAGGACAGAGTTAAGGGTTTTTGTTGTTGGAGTTTGATGCTGAAGCCTTAAGCTGGAGCCCTGAGAAGTAAACTCACAGAGGAAACAGAAGCAAGTCCCAGGATGAGAGGAACACAGGAAGCCTGAACCCTCGCAGATGTTGGCAGCCATCTTGCTCCAACACATGAAAATAGACTTTGGTGAGGGAAGTAACTTATGCTTTTTGGCCTGGTACCTGTAAGCTCCTACCCCAAATAAATACCCTTTATAAAAACCAACCAATTTCTGATATTTTGCATCAGCACCCCTTTGGCCAATACACTACATTTCTCCATTGGCAGATGAGTAACATTTATGCCAATAGGTCAATGTCTTAAAAATCTTTTATTCTAGAAAAAAATTCTTACCCTCCCCCTTATGCCAGGCTAAAACTGAACTAGAAAATAAAGAATGATCTCCTAGAACTGCTTCTATTTGATGACATAAAATTTAATTCTGCTAGAGTGATTAGAGTCTATAATTGTCATTTTAATACAAATTTTACCATAATTATGATAAAATAGAAGTTATTTTTGATAACCAAAAAGGAATTGGAATGAGTGAAATTTCAGTTCCCATTGTATTTCAGGGCTTTCAGAAATTAGTTCATTTTTAATGAAGTGTTTCTGGAAGCAGAAAGCCTGGGCTGTGATCTTAATTACTGCCAAGTTAAATGGAATCATATACAGATCGTTAACTTCTTATCCACTCTTACTAATTCAGTGGACTTTTAAAATTCAAATGAGAATACAGATGTGATAAAGAACTTTGAAAAATTAGAACTTTAAAACTGGGAGTTACATATGCTATTATTTCATAAATTTTTCATCTTTGACATTCCTTCCTCAGATATTTTTGCATTAACTACCAAGGATTGCTCATTGTATCCTTGTATGACTCCAGTAGTTTCATGTTTATCATACAGAAACTGCATCTCTTGGTATTTTTCCACAAATAAACCAGCCAAAAATTGAGGTAGCAAGTGGCCATTTTAATACAAAACTTGAAAACCTTTTCTCTAGGGGTCCTTTAAAATGAGAATTAATGAAATATCATGAATAATATATTTAATAATATTTTTATTATTCTTATAGATGTAAACACTAAGGAAAGTTTTCTTGAGCTACCTTTACTTGAAATTAGTCCAAGATTTAAAGTTGAGAGCAAATCTTTTTGGATTCAAGGGGTGCTGGAAAACTCATTCCTCAAAAACCTCTCTCCTCCACATTTATCATACATCTTTGTTCATCATAAGATTTCCTTAAGAAATAACCTCTCTTGGAGGGGCTAAAGAGTAGTTCATTAAGGAGCTCCAAGAGTCAGCTCACCCTACAGAGCAGTTGGTAATCACCCAGAACTATCTAAAGCACCTGTTTCAGGGGCCCAGAAGACCAGAAGAGCATCCTGCAACATCCTTGAAAGAATGGAAGGAGGAGACTGTCCATCTGCAGTGAAGTTGCATGAAGTTGCCAATTCTCATTCTCCACTGGGGACACAAGCCATGTTGGGGGCTATTCCATAGCTGGAGTTGGGAACTCTGTTTCCCAAAAGTGAGGGAGGAAGAGAGAGCTGGCCATCGACTTGAGTTACTGATTAGTAAATTTGACTGGTTAATGTAAAATCCTAAGAACAGCTAAGTTTGAACCTATCCAAGTGAGAAAGAAGGCTGGTAGCTGCCACTTTAACTCTGACCCTAGTTGGATGAGAAGCAGGGTTGATTGAAAGTCACAGTGGCACTAGGAACCAGCTTCTTTCCGCCCTAGCCTAAGCTCCAGCTCCACTTCTGGCAGGGAGAAATCTGGCAGGACCTGCACCAGCCTCTTTGAGTAACTGCAAGTGCTTTTGGCCAGCACGGACTAAGAAGCTGGACACCTGGAGCTCATAGGAGTCCAACACAGGAGAGAAGTTGTGTTTACTCAGCCTCTCTGATCCATACAAACTGGTCTGTGGACTGCCTTCAATTCCATTTCCACCCTTGACCTCTCACCCAAAGGATAGTAGGGAGCTGGTATTTCCTTAGCCTATCAGGGCAACTGCAGGAACTTTTGGCCTGCACAATCTCAACCATTGGGAGCCTGTGGCTCCAGCCCCACCCCTGTTATCCTATTCTAAATATATGCCTAATAATTATGATTATTATCTTTTCTATTCTAAATCAGGTACAAAAATACATTAGAGATATTAAATTCCTGTTAAACTTCATTTTCTAAATAGTTAATGAACCTGTCTATAAAATAAAATAGCCATCTTAGCTAAAAACAATGAGGCACCAGTGATTTACAGGTAACTGGTTAATTAATACCAGGTTAAGTCACCCTACTACTTTACTATACTCCACTGTGTAACAAAACAAGGCTTGCTTACTAGCAGTGGGTCAACTATTAAACCTTCAAAATTACCAGAGAGAGAGCTCAAGCCTTGTGGTTTGCTCTCTCACCCTGCTCTCCTGCCTCTGGACCTGTTCCCTGCCCTCTTTGTGCTGCTTTCACAATTTTTCCTCTGCCATGTAGCCACGCAAGTAACCCTGGAGAATTATAATCTATAATGTGGAATTGTAGCTTGTAAATCAGCCCTCTTCATCCTTTTTCATCCCTTCCTCACTACCTGGGACCCCTGCTTGGTTATTTTCTGTTAATTTCTCCCATTTCTCTTCCCTCCCTACCTGAATAAATTACTGGCCTAACTCACCTGGTGTGCTTTTGAAATTCATTTCTGAAGCATGGCCAAGAACCTAGATAGAATTGGGTAACAATAGGATAAGTTTATGTAATAACTAACACCATCAGAGTAAGCATTAGATAAACCTGAAGTAGCCATAAATAGAGTCAAATTAATTAAATATCACCAATACAATAGCTGAAATCTAGGCCACATTTACTCTGTTTTAATAGCTTTAGTTATAAATATATATATATATATATATATATAAAGATTCTTTGCAATGATTTTAATTCTTAGTTATAGTTTTTAGAATGTTTTACTTTAAGATGAATTGGATACCTTTATTAATTAAGTTATAAGGACGTTATCAGGAACAACTCTGTGATGCTTTCCTGTTTTTTCTAGTAACTAAACAAATTTCATCTGTGGGTTATGCATTTAATTCACCAGCAAGACAGTATTGGCATTTAAAGATTCATTTTAAGTTACCTTTTACCATGATTTCTTAGGCGCAAGCAAACTGATAAAACCCAAACACAGATTTTAAAGTTGAATACAAAGTTAAGCACAGATTAAAACAGAGGAATTCCATATCTTAGCACTTTAAGGAACTCTCTGATCCTAAATGATGGCATAGAGGTCTTATTTCAATTACTATTTACACCTTTTATAGACACAAGTGAGTTTAAACTGAGAAGTTTGAGGTTTCTTTTTTTCTTTTTTCTTTTCTTTTTTTTAAGGAGACATGACATGAGGTCTGGTTTTTCAGATTTATCTGTTTTGTTTTGTTTTTTGCAGTTTCTCATGAACCTTGCTGCTGACTGTTCCTAGCCAAACCGTTAAAAGGGCTATCAAGTGATTAGAGGTTTATTGTTTCAAGCAATAGCCTCTACCTTTCTTTGACAAAGGTACTTTACCATATGCAAATATGTTTTTGGCCCTAAGGAAGGAATTTTTATTGCGTTTATCCTGATTATGATTCTGTGTCTCCTTCTCCTCCCCCCTTCCAGGTAGATCATGATTAGATAGATTAGATACAAATAGAAGCCATGGACTCAAAGGAAAGGGGCAAGCTCTCCCCCCTCTGAAGCTCTCCACTTTTGTTATGCATACTCCTAAAGGGAGGGAGGGAGGTAATGGTAGGGAGCTCCAGGCTGCTAAAATGGTTTGAAAAGAACCTTTTAGGCTTAGCACTCTCCCAGGGACACCCTGCCTTGGCATGGCTATGATTCAAGCCACTGGCTTCACCAGCCACCCTGACTGGAGCCAGTTTTAATAAATATGGGTGCACGGTTCAGACACGGACAATTCCTGAGCCTTGGCAAATGGGACAGGCCCAGAGATGAGACAGCAGAACATGTGCAAATATTTAGACTCTGTAGTTTTGCCTTATAAACTATAATCATTTCACTCCTTTGCCAATGGCAAGGAAGTGTTTCAATTTAACCAAGCTCACCACTTTACATAATTATGTAATTTAATACCAGCATTGGGGTCTTCTGCAGGGAATCGGTTGGGCGGCATTGGAGACTCTTTGGGACCGGATTGTTTCAGGATTTTTGCTGTTTTTTTTTTTTTGGTTTTCTCTTTCCCTCTTGTCCCTCATCTTCCATTTATTTTATTTTAATTCAAGTATACAATAGGTGCTACAGGGAACACCTCACATTTGCTGGGTTTTCCCATCCTCCACTGCCTCATTTCTGTGTGAACTGATTTAGGCTACCTACACTATCCCCCTTCCCCTGCATCTTGATATCCACTATCATCTACTGTCTCTCCTATATTCCACCCCCCACCTCCCGTTCTTTGATCCACAAAGTGTCTAACTCTTAAATTCTAATACCTTTGTTCTGTTTTCTGTCTGTTATCCACTCTTGAAATTCCTACCTTTCTTTTCTTTTTCCCTCTCTCATGAAAACAATAGCTTTGTAGTTCATACCATATTCCTCCCATATTCAGTCATCTACTTCATAAAAGGTACTCTACCTACAGCTATAACTCTATACAATCTACATGAATGTAACCTCCATCCTCCCAGATCTCATATTCTTGCTTTGTTAACATACATCACCAATACTACTTTACACTTTTCCCTTGCTTACACAATTGCCTTTCCCCAACACTAATACTTTCCTCTAAAGTGAACTTAACCAACAACAAGTAACTAGAATAAGAAGAAAAAAGTGACAAAGAGAAGATATAACACCTATGCAAAAATAACAACTAATTAACCTCCAAGAGCAGACAAAGAAGCTAAGGAACTGATTAAATTCGTCAAAATAAATTCGTCAAAATCTACAAACCAAACCAATAATCAGGAAAACATGGCTGAATCCAATCAACAAACCAATAATCACGAAGGGGAGCAAAACTTGGCACAAGCAATGAAAGATCTCAGAACATTTATCACCGACAAATTTGATGCAGTAATGAAAGAGGTTAACAACATGAAGACATCACTTGGAGGGGAAATTGCAGACATACGCAAAAACATAACAGATATGATGGGAATGAACACCACAGTTCAAGAAATCAAAAATACACTTGCAGCAAATATCAGCAGACTAGAAGAGACGGAGCAAAGAATTAGTGATGTGGAAGACAGTACATCAGAAATCAAACAGATAGTAGAAGGGGTCAATAAGAAGATAGAAAAAATCCAATTAGGATTTAGGGACTTGAATGACAATGCAAAACGCTCAAACATATGTATTATAGGCATTCCAGAAGGTGAAGAGAAGGGAAAGGGGTCAGAAGGAGTGTTGCAGGAAATAATGGCTGAAAACTTCCCAAATCTACTGAAAGAGACAGATGTACATATCCAAGAAGCACAGCGCACTCCACAAGTCATAAACCCCAACAGGCCCACCCCAAGACATATACTTGTCAAATTATCCAATGCCCAAGACAAAGAGAAAATCCTAAAAGCAGCAAGAGAAAAGAAAACCATCACATACAAGGGAAGCTCAATTAGATTAAGTGCTGATTTCTCTTCTGAAACCATGGAGGCAAGAAGACAGTGGTATGATATAGTCAAGGTACTAAAGGAAAAAAATGTCCAACCAAGAATACTCTATCCAGCTAAACTAGCATTCAAACATGATGGAGAGTTCAAAATATTCGCAGACAAACAGAAACTGAAAGAGTATACCAACAAGAAACCTCCCCTTCAAGAAATTCTAAAGGGAGTTCTGCAGGAAGAAAGGAAAAAACAGGAAAGGCAAAGTTGGAGGAAAGTATAAGACCAACAACAACAACAAAAAAGACAAAAAAAATATGCAAACAAAATATGACAAACACAAATCCAATCAAAATATGGCTAACACAAATAATTCCTTGATAGTAATAACACTGAATGTCAATGGATTAAACTCACCTATCAAAAGATTCAGACAGGGACATTGGATAAGGAAATATGACCCATCCATATGCTGTCTACAAGAGACACATCTTAGACCCAGAGACGCATGGAGATTGAAAGTGAATGGCTGGAAAACAATCATACAAGCTAACAATAACCAAAAAAAGGCAGGAGTAGCTATATTAATATCAGACAAAATAGACTTTAAATGTGAAACAATTGTGAGAGACAAAGAAGGATACTACATTTTAGTCAAAGGGAAAATCTGTCAAGAAGATCGAACAATCATAAATATCTATGCCCCTAACAAGGGTGCCTCTAAATACGTCAGGCAAACGCTGGAAAAACTAAGTGAAAGAATAGATACATCTACAATTATAGTGGGGGATTTTAATACACCACTATCAACTCTGGACAGAACATCTCAAAAGAGAATCACCAAAGAAACAAAACATCTGAATAGTATATTAGAGGAGCTCGATCTAATAGACATATATAGATCGCTACACCCAAACACAGCAGGATATACATTTTTCTCAAGTGCACATGGATCATTCTCCAAGATAGATCATATGCTAGGCCACAAAGAAAGGCTGAACGAATTCAGAAAGATTGAAATCATACAAAACATTATCTCTGACCACAGTGGAGTCAAGCTGGAGATTTGCAAGGGACAGAAGCCCAGATTTCATACCACGATTTGGAAATTAAACAGCACACTCTTAGAAAAACAGTGGGTCAAAGAGGAAATCTCAAAAGAAATCAATGACTACCTTGAAACAAATGATAATGATAACACAACATACCAAAATTTATGGGATGCAGCAAAAGCAGTACTGAGAGGGAAGTTTATAGCCATAAATTCATATATCAAAAAAGAAGAAAGAGCAAAAATTGAAGAACTAACTGCACATTTGAAGGAATTAGAAAAACAACAACAAAGTAACCCAATAGGAAGAAGAAGGAAGGAAATAACAAAGATAAGAGCAGAACTAAATGAAATAGAAAATAAGAAAGCACTTGAACAGATAAACAAGACCAAGAGCTGGTTTTTTGAGAAGATTAAAAAAATTGACAAACCTTTAGCAACACTAACAAAGAAAAAAAGAGAGAAGATGCAAATACACAAAATAAGAAATGAGAAAGGCGATATCACCACTGACCCCACAGAAATAAAGACTATCATAAGAGGATATTTTGAAAAACTATATTCCAACAAAAATGACAATCTAGAGGAAATGGACAAATTCCTAGAAACACATAAGCAGCCCATATTGACAAAAGAAGAAATTGATGATCTTAACAAACCAATGACAAGCAGAGAGATAGAATCAGTTATTAAAAATCTCCCAACTAAGAAGAGCCCAGGGCCAGATGGCTTCACAGGTGAATTCTACAAAACATTCCGGAAAGAACTGAAACCAATCCTGCTGAAACTATTCCAAAACATCGAAACAGAAAGAACATTACCCAACTCCTTCTATGATGCCAACATTACCCTAGTACCAAAGCCAAACAAAGACATCACAAGAAAGGAAAATTACAGACCAATTTCTCTAATGAACCTAGACGCAAAAATACTTAACAAAATACTTGCTAATCGTATTCAACAACACATTAAACGTATTATACACCACGACCAAGTGGGATTCATCCCAGGTATGCAAGGATGGTTCAACATAAGAAAATCAATCAACGTAATACACCATATAAACAGATTGAAGGAAAAAAATCACATGATTATATCTATTGATGCAGAAAAAGCATTTGACAAAATACAGCACCCTTTCTTGATAAAAACACTCCAAAAGATTGGAATACAAGGGAATTTTTTGAACATGATAAAGAGTATATATGAAAAACCTAAAGCCAATATTGTTTACAATGGAGAAATCCTAGACTCCTTCCCTCTAAACTCAGGAACAAGACAAGGATGCCCACTGTCGCCGCTCCTATTTAACATTGTCTTAGAAGTACTTGCTCGAGCACTGAGGCAAGAACCAGAAATAAAAGGCATTCAAATTGGAAATGAAGAAGTCAAAATTTCATTATTTGTGGATGACATGATCCTATACATAGAAAACCCTGAGACATCTACAATGAAGATTCTAGAACTCATAAATGAGTTTAGTAAAGTCGCAGGTTATAAGATCAATGCGCAAAAATCAGTAGCATTTCTGTACACCAATAATGAGCAAGATCAGGAGGAAATCAAGAAACAAATACCATTCACAATAGTAAATAAAAAAATCAAATACTTAGGAATAAATTTAACTAAAGAGGTAAAGAACTTATACACCGAGAACTATACAAAATTGTTCAAGGAAATCAAAGAAGACCTAAATAAATGGAAGACTATTCCTTGTTCATGGATAGGAAGGCTGAACATTATTAAGATGTCTATCCTACCAAAACTGATCTACACATTCAATGCAATCCCAATAAAAATCAACGCAGCCTTCTTTAAGGAACTAGAAAAACTAACTATGAAATTTATTTGGAAAGGAAAGAGACCCCGAATAGCCAAAGACATACTGAAAAAGAAAAACGAAATTGGAGGAATCACACTACCTGACTTCAAAACATACTACAAAGCTACGGTGGTGAAAACAGCATGGTATTGGCATAAGGAGAGACACACAGACCAATGGAATCGAATTGAAAACTCTGATATAGAACCTCACATATACAACCACATAATATTCGATAAAGCCACCAAACCCTCTCAACTGGGAGAGAGTGGCCTATTCAACAAATGGTGTCTGGAGAACTGGATAGCCATATGTAGAAGAATGAAAGAGGATTACCATCTCACACCTTATACAAAGATCAACTCAAGATGGATCAAAGACCTAAATATAAGAGCCAAGACCATAAAAACCATAGAAAACAGTGTAAGGAAACATCTACAGGACCTTGTAATAGGAAATGGATTTATGAATATCTCACCAAAAGCAAGAGCAGCAAAAGAACTAATAGATAAATGGGACTTCCTCAAAATTAAAGCCTTCTGCACCTCAAAGGAGTTTGTCAAGAAAGTAAAAAGGGAGCCCACACAGTGGGAGAAAATATTTGGAAATCATATATCTGATAAGAAACTTATAACTTGCATATATAAAGAACTCCTATATCTTGAAAATAAAAAGATAAGCAACCCATTTAAAAAATGGGAAAAAGACTTAAACAGTCACTTCTCCGAAGAAGAAATACAAATGGCAAGAAAGCACATGAAAAAATGTTCCAAATCTCTAGCTATCAGGGAAATGCAAATCAAAACTACAATGAGATACCATCTTACACCCATAAGATTGGCAGCTATGAAAAAAACAGAAGAATACAAGTGCTGGAGAGGATGTGAAGGAAGGGGAACACTCATCCACTGCTGGTGGGAATGCAGAAGGATCCAACCATTCTGGAGGACAGTATGGCGGTTTCTCAAAAAACTAGCCATAGATTTGCCATATGACCCAGCAATACCACTGCTGGGTATATACCCAGCAGAACTGAAAACAAGGACACAAACCGATATATGTACACCAATGTTCATAGCAGCATTGTTCACTATTGCCAAAAGTTGGAATCAACCCAAATGCCCATCAACAGATGAGTGGATCAATAAAATGTGGTATATACACACAATGGAATACTACTCGGCTGTAAGAACAAATACACTACAAACACATGTGATAACATGGATGAATCTTGAGAACCTTATGTTGAGTGAAGCAACCCAGATATTGAAGGACAAATACTACATGACCTCAATGATATGAAATAAACAAGCTGCCCTAGATAGCAAGAGACTGAACGATAGGCTTACAGGAAATCGGAGGGTGGAGGAAGGATATGAGCCGATGTCTGCAGGGGTAGAATTTAAGACGAGATGGTGGTAAGTATGAACACAAAGAAGAGATAAAAGGGGGGCAAGGGGTTGCCTTTGGTTGGGGCTTTGCGGGTTTGAGGGTGGCTGGGGAGGGACGGATGGGTAACGTTGCCCAAAACTGGGGGGAGGGAGGGGTAGCATACGAACACAGGAGAGGGTCAGGTGTTGGTGGAGAGTAAAATGCCGAGAAAATCACATCAAAATATAATAAAGAGGGTTACCTGTTTAGAATGCTCGGAGGGAAGGGTCTGATGCAGGACGGGTTCCTGGGGAATGTCTAAATGCTCATTCTGCCAGAGTGGGTGACACCATGGGGTAGAAACCCAAGTAGTGAGAGTGGGGGTGGACCCACATCCTGGGGAGGACTAATGCCATCAAATAGAGGGAACTGTATCCCTCGAGGGAAAGGGTGGCTCCCAGGGCATTGGGGCAGTTGAGCAAGTTAGGCCCTGAACACTATTCCATCTATCTCTGGAAGTGGCTCCTCAGGAAACGGAGGTTGGCTGTCACTGTGGGCACCAAGGTGGAAGGGAAAACGGACGTTAAATGTGTGGAACCAAAGTAAATGGGGGGTAAGAGAGGAGTTTCTTGAGAGTACACAAGGATGGATATAAAACATGTAATATTACACCATAACATATAGGAGATGACAGACTGATAATGTAAACCATAATGTAAAACATAGGATAACTAAAAATGTAAAGAACTGTGTATCCTAATGTATGCACCATAATGTAAGCACAGATGTCACCTTGTTAGAAAGCTAATGTCTCAGACTCTGTACATCACTTTAAGTAAATATGATATGAATAGGGCGTAAGAGTATCACTGTGGAAGGGAAAAGGTTTTCTGGTGGATGTGTGGGAGTGCTGTATATTATATATATACATTGCTGTGGTCTAGGACTCCTGTGAAGAAAAGCTGAATAATTAGGGGGGGAAAAAAAAAAGAAAAGAAAAAGATAGGATGTGGAATTTTTTCAAGTCAACATTCTTTATCTAAGTTCTTTATCTAACTTTATCCAAGTTCTTTATCTATCCTTTAAACCCATCGCTATATGCCATTCCCTAGTAAGGGACCATGACATTATATTGGGCTTCAAATTTCAGGGAGTTCTGGATCACAGAGTGTTTCAACAATGGCAATGGAGGGATACTGGTATGGGATACCAATGACAGGTGATATATGGCTGACAGGGAGCTGTACAGAACATATGTCCAGGGTGCATGGTAATGTTTGGATATACTCATAGTGGCAACAATTAAAAACCACAGTAGGGGGGGTACTGGGTTCCTGGCCAGTGGTGCTCTGTCGTGGTCCCTAGGGGAGCAGCGACAGTCTCCCAGGTACAGTGGCGGGGACCGGGAGGGAGTGAGGGTTCAACAGTGAGCCCCTGATGCTAATGACTATGCTTGTGAGCTGATAAACCTAAAATAAGAACAAGGCCTAGAGCAACATTGTGCCTGGGAATTTCCTCCTGTCAGCCTTCATGTTACTCAAATGTGGCCAGTCTCGAAGCCAAACTCAGCATGTAAATGCAATGCCTTCCCCCCAGCGTGGGACATGACACCCGGGGATGAGCCTCCCTGGCAACGAGGGACCACTATCAACTACCAACTGATGATGCAACTGGAAAATGACCTTATACGGAAGGTTCAATGCGGATCAGCAGAATATCCACGTCTACATAAAATACCATGACTTTAAAATGCTGTTTGACCTAAAGTAAGGGGGAAATGGAAAGGAGAAATGAGTTTATATGGCTACGAGTTTCTAAAAAAGAGTCTGGAGGCTGGCAGAAGGATTGCCCTCATGCACAACTGAGCAGAGTCAGAGAGACAGATAAAGCAGATACAACCCCCAGATATTGGTTCCTTTGAGGGCTAAAGAGACCCATGGGAGTTATGGTCATGGCCGATGGGGTTAACTACCAGGGCAGATGGCCCCTCTTTGGAACTGGTGTTTATGTGTGATGAATCTGGACTCAGATGGGATCTCTCTTCATAAGACTTTCATGCTAATGTGCTGGAGGTGCAGTTAATGTTGGGGTTTAAGATATATTTAGGGGATTTGAATCTCTGGACTGACAATGTGATAGCCAGGTCCTGAGCCTCAACAGACTCCAGCACCTACAATCTGATCTATTGGACTTACCACACTCAGCTAAGATGGAGTTGAAGAAGGACAACCACCACACCATGGAGCCTAGAGTGATTACAACTGAAAATGGGAGGATTGCATCCAGCATCCATGTGGAATCTGAGCCTCCTCTTGACATAGAGGTGCAATGGACACAACCAATCCAATGTCCACATAGAAGAGGTGGCATTGGATTGGGAAAAGTGGACATGGTGGATGATGGGTATGGGGAAAGGCAGGAAGAGATGAGAGGTGGAGGCGTCTTTGGGACATGGAGCTGCCCTGGATGGTGCTTCAGAGGTAATCACCGGACATTGTAAATCCTCACAGGGCCCACTGGATGGAATGGAGGAGAGTATGGGCCATGATGTGAACCATTGTCTATGAGGTGCAGAGTTGCCCAAAGATGTACTTACCAAATCCAATGGATGTGTCATGATGATGGGAACGAGGGTTGTTGGGGGGGGAGAGGAGGGGTGGGGGGGTGGGGTTGAATGGGACCTCACATATATATTTTTAATGTAATATTATTACAAAGTCAATAAAATAAATTAATTAATTAATTAATTAATTAATTTTATACCAGCATTGAGCAGACACAGACAGAAACACAAAACTTATCAATCTTACTCACATGTTCTATATTTTCCAGACACAGCTGCCCCTGCAACCATTACAAACCTTAGAAAGAGAGAACTTTCAATACTAAAAACAGGACCTTCTGTTTATGCTGGTTGTTTATAAATTAATTTGCAATTCAGCACCAAAACAAAATATTCCGGCCAAACCCTTTCACTATTTAACTTTACACCCAGACCAAGCTTCACTAGAAAGCCAATTCACTTTCCTGTAACTAAGATTTTCTAAATCTAGACCAATTTCTAGGATGTTAGGACTTGAACCTATAAACATCCTTTCCTATTATAACTAAGCCTTTACTACTTCAGTGGAGACAAGACCAGAACTGGATGCTAACACGCAGCTAGTTAAACCCAAACACCAGACTTTTCTCCCTTTTTTTTTCTTTCCTTTCAGAGTTGGAGGGCTTCCCCCCAAATTTCTGAAGGTAATGGGGTTTCCTGGGAGGTGATCAGACTCCCCTTCCTAGCAATTAAAGCTAATGTTTTCCTGACACTGTGCTCCCTGGGGGAATCTTACCTTTTTCCATGTTTGGAGTCTTTTTCATTCCCAGAATTTTCAGACCTTCCATTGCCCTTGACTTTTGTCAGGAAGATTCTGGTGGAGCCCACACTTTTTTGGGACTAAAGGTAGTCCAGGGGTGCCCAGATTTGGGGTTCAGCTGAGTCCTCCCAGTGCCCTCAGAGATCCAGAAGGGGTAGCAAAATGCTACCTTCTTGGGCCTTCATTTGCAAATCCCAGCAGAGCCCCCCAGATGTTGTAGACATTGCGAGAGGTTCAATTATTTGTGTATGAAAAGACCAGGACTCAGTAATAATTTTGGCAAGGAAAAAGTAGTTTATTTATGGCCGGCTGGACTTGGGAACTTTCCGTTAAAAACCCGAGCCCCAAATATGATTTTCGAGTTCTTTTTATACAGAGGAAGTATGCTTTTAGCACGGACTTCATACATTGTAGGTAAACTTTTAGAATGGACTCCATACATTCTAGGTAAGCATGAACTTCATACATTGAATGTAAATTTTTAACACATTTGGTTTGTATTCTCCCTGAATATGTAAAGTTTATAGAGTTTGCATTGCTAAACAGTTTTTCTGGGACTGGAGTTGTTGCCATGGTTACCAAGACAGGGCTGCAGCTCTCACTGTCCCACACACACAGCTCAGGACACAAACAGCTCAGGCTATCTATAAAGTACGAACAGCCCCCCAACCCCCACTCCTAGCCTATATCAATGATGACATGGATGAATCTTGAAGACATTATGATAAGTGAAGTAAGCCAGATGAAAAAGGATAAATATTGCATGGTCTCACTGATACAAAGAATCAATGCATGGAGTTAAAACATAGAGTAAAAAATAAAAACAAATAAATTTAAAAAATAAAATAAAATAAAAACATAGAGTACAGGTTATTAGGAGATAAGAGGAGGGCTGTGAGGGAGTACTGATCCTTAATGTACATAGAAGTTTTAATTAACTTGACTGTAAAAGTATGGAAATGGATAGAGTTGATGATAGCACATTATACTGAGTAGCAGCTGGTTTATAAATGGGATTTTGGCTGAAAAGGGTAGTCTAGGAATGTAAATGTCAATTGAAAGAAAGTCAAAGAATAATCTAGGGACTGAATAACACAGTGAACCCAGGGGTGGATGAGAATTGTGGTTAATAGTACAAATGCAAGAAGGTCCTTCTATGAACTAGAACAGATGTACATGACTATTACATGGTGGTGGGACTGTGAAGAATTATGGGAAAAATACAATTAATGTAACCTATGGAGTAGAGTTAACAGCAATAATGTAATATTCTTGTATCAATGCCAAAGTTGTACTGTGTTAATAATATCTCATGTACCACCTAATGTAGAAGTTGAAATATTTTAAAATATCAAAAATATTGAACTAATTTCAGTTTTCCATTTATTAACCTACTCTAAAGACTAATATGGTCTCTTCATGATAAAAAGACAGATAACTGTGGGTTTATGAAGTGAAAATATCCATCAGGTCCATGTCAAGTATAGTTAATTCCCTATTTCACTAAAGGAGGAAATAAGGACTAAAAGAAGGACATTTGGGAAGCCTTAGCTTTCTTCATCAAATATTATTAATAGCATAAAAAGAATCTTAATTTCATGAAGTTGAATTGCATTATGGACTTGATTACATTAAGAAAAATTATTTTATATCATCCATATTGTGACTTACTGCCTTTTTCCTGCTGGTTAATTTAATGCATGTTTATTGTCATAAACATAAATAGTGACTTCATTTGAATTTCACCTGGTCCTGAATTTCTCACATTATCTTGGAATAGAAAGCTTAATCTACTTACTTCACAAGAATCCTCTTTCCAATAGTAATAAACCTGAGAGAACATGTAAGTTTGAGAATTCCTTTGAAATACGCTGCTAAAAAGGAGATATTCAGGGGCTATCCAGGTCCCAGGTACCCAATTATAACACTCACTATCTTTGTGGAATGAAGCAGGAAGAAATCATTCATAATATAATAGGTCCAATAAAATTTTTAAAAGTAATTAATTTATATGTAATTTATGCAAGTGAGATAAAAATTAATTGGCATGAAAGAAAAATCTAAATGTATAGATCCCTAACAGATTCTCAGTAATAATTTGCAGTTCACAATAATAATGATAAAATTAATTGAGAAAAATTTAGTCCTGAAGCATATTACTATAACTTAATAAAATTGTCACATTTTCTAAGCAATGCAATTGAGAAACAATGACTTTATTGATTAACCCAAAGCCATATAGTTAGTGCAAAATGTATCAATACATCAAACCATGTTTATCCATCCATATCATATGGTACTTATCAAACAATCCCTCTGTGTAGCATACTTAATAAAATAATAGAGGAGATACAGTAATGAGGCAAAGCGAGGACTTAGATTAGCTTCAAAATGATAAAGTAGCAATGTCAGGGCAGAGGTTGTCTGAGTCTCCCAAGTCTACAATTTACTAGCTTTATTACTAAAAGTAATGTACTTGAATCCACGAACCTATAAATTCGGTATTCTGACCTATGAAGTGTGGAAAATTCAGTCTCCCTCCATAAGGTTGTTGTAAAATTTAAATGTGATAACATATGTAAAAATTTTCCATTGGTATCAACTAACAACATCAAAAGAAATGAGAAAAGGAATAATAATATAAAATAGATATTAAAATAAATAAAATAGGTAGAAACAAGAAGAGAGATAGGGTCTGTTCCTTTGAAGGGAGATAATCAAATAATTATATAAATTCATAATGATAAATTATGACCAATTCTGTGGAAGAATATTATAAAGTATTAGATTGAATGAGAAGGCCTGTCATAATGAAGGACATCAGAAAAGACTTATCTGAGATAATATTTATCCTGAGAACTGAAGGAGCTCACAAATCAAAGCAGGTGATAAGGGTGGGGTGGCAGACTGCCGGGAGCATAGAAGGAGTGGTCCTGCACAGGTTATATCAAGTGCCAATTACCACCCTGAGATAAGACATTATGTATTCAAAGATGTGAAACAAGTATAGAGTGGCTGGACTCCAGAAAGATAAATAAAGTCTCGGTGAATTAGGTAGGTGAAGTGGGCATTCCAGGCAACATAGGTCCTAGGTAGCACATGTTAAATACTTCAGAGTATAACCTGAGTGCTATAGGGAGCCACTGAAGGGCTTTAATAAGAGTCATGGTATGGTCCAAAGTAGAAAGAGCTTGATAAGTGACTTCAACCTATCCAAGGAAGGCTCTCAGGAAGATGTACAGCGCATACCTTGACTTAAGGTCCTTCCTCAAAAAGAACTGAACATCTCTGTCAGGAGGTTCCAGGTTGTAAAATGGCTTAAGGCAGAGAATTCTACTAAAATAGGGCAGAGAATTCTACTGAAATATCCTACCAGGACCACTTGAGCTAGTTTTCAACCAAGTAAAATAGAATGTTTCTTTAGTACAATAAAAATCGCATATGTGTTGTTTTCCCATCTATTTAATCTTATAGGATCCACTTGACCCAGGACCCATTTTAACAGATGTTTGTGGGCACACACACACACACACACACACACACTTTGATTACCAGCATGAAACTGTGGTTTATATTAGTAATTGCTTCCTTCTGATCAGGAGAATATAAACTGATTTCAGAATCAACAGATCAAATGGTCCACACAGGCTTATAATTTCTACTTTCAGACCTCTTTGTTACAAACATTTGTTTCCTTGATAACTCGATCGCCATGTATACTTCATACCATGACAGCATGATAACCATGGATGCCATAGTTTACAAGCTTCCCATTTATCCCCAGCAAGGGATTCATTTAACTGTTCGTCAAATAGGTGAACATTTCTCATCCACCTGAATATGTCACCTGGACCAGTATAGTTTATTTACATAACAAGTAACAGATGTCCTACATAAGGTATGTAATTTTAAGAGGGTTTAATAAAGCAAATTTTGCAAAGGAATGCATATGTTACAGTACAAACCCATAGAATAGTGTAATAAACCCAGAGCTAGTCACTTTTGAGAACTGTTACCACACCTAGCACAGAAGATAGAATAGTGGTTAAGGGCATGGAGGGGGAGTTCTGGTATAGGGTTTGTCTAGCAGGTGCTATGGTCTCTCTCCATAGCACTTCTCCAACAACTCTCAGCTAAACACATTAAGAAGACTTGAATATATGATCCCACTGAAACAGGTGATACACACAACCTTTCCCCCTAGAACAAAGAGGGAGATGGAAAAGATTGGAGAATGGATTTGGAGGGGCAAATGGAAGATGTCCAGCACAAGATAGACAATCAGAATTTATATGCATATAATTTAATAGCAAGAAGTACACATATAATACATATCCTATGGGTTTAATTTATACATACCTTTAGCTTAATTTCTTCACAACCCAAAATGGAATAAGAAAGAAAATATTGACTGATTGCAGTTTTCCCAAGAAATCACATACTCCAAAATACTTTTTCTCCAACTTATTAAAGAACCAATATTTCAATGCCCAACTTTTTAATTGTCTTGTTAGTCATTCCCCAAGCTATGAAATCCTGAGGGGCTGTAGGAATCCATAATCCCCATGATTCAGAAACTGACATATAAGATTCTGTGTCAGCAGTTTTAATTATTCAGGATAATAGTTTTAACAATGACTTTGGGTAAGTTGCTTATTTCCTATCTTAGAAAGAAAATTGTGTTTGTAGCTGACAACCATCCATTAGACATTTACAGGCTAGGCTATGTTAAGTGCTAAAATAGGGCCCTGTTTCACATATCTTCACCATATTACTAGAGCAGTTTCTGAGACAGCTGAGAGGACAAAAAGGGAGGTATTATTTATCATGTTTGTGCAAAAAAGATGACCATTAGGGAAGGACAGTGGAAAAATAAACCTAAGCAATTACAAGAGCAACAAAGAAACAATCAAGAACTACTGAAAAAGATAAGGTCCCTTGTGAATATTTCAAGACAACTGCAGTAGCAAGAAAAACAGCAGAGACTGAGTCTAAAAGACAAAAGGTATCAAGAAATGTTTAACATTTTCATTTTTATATTTTTTTAGAAAGAAAGACACATGATGTAAGACTTTCAGGTAAAGGAGGAATTAGAAGGGATACCTTGCATATATTGTCAGGTTATCAGAGTCTTCTGGTCCTGTATAACAAAGAGCTCAGCACTTCTCTCGACTTACATACCTAGGTAGATTTTTGGAGAAGCAATAATTTGTATGTTCTATTTTGTTTTTGCATCTAAGGTGAGTGATGAGATCATTTTTCCTACAGAGAAAAATTATGTGCCTTTGCTACAAGTGTCAAAAGGGCCTGGAACCATGTAGAAGTCAATTTTGATTTCCTAAATCAAATGGAACTCAGAACAGAGAACTTAAGCAGAGGGAATCAAAGGAAGGGAACATAACCCTGGGCTCCATGATGGATGATGAGGTCATTGAAAGGACTCTGGGTCAAAGGGTAATGGTGATGAGGAGGAGAGTAGAGAGACCAGAATGGAAAAGAGAATATGTATCAAAGGAATAGACGGGTAACAGGGGATACAAATTTAGCTCATTGCAATGTTTTGTATAAAAAAGCAATTACCACTGCTCTACTACTGTGTAACATCATTAATTACAAATGATAGCTGGGTTTAAAAGTCACACAAAAAACTAAGCCTTTTGTGCACAATATTCCCTTTCAATTTTCTTACAATAATGTAGGAAATTATTATTATGCCCAAAAATGGATGAAAAAACTGAGACTCGAGAGAAATTTTACAAGTTTTCCAGGGTCACAGCAATGGAAAATTTTGGCAATAGGATTCAAATGGAGATCTATTCAAGCTCATCTTTATAAATGTGTAACTTTGCACATCATATTTTACATGTTAGCTCCTTGACTATTCATAGCAGTGCTATATCAACAAAACTGTTGTAATAAATAATAATAATTTAAATATAACAATAATAACACAATGATATTTCATAATTTCTATAGACAAACTGCATTAGAAGCACTTGGGCTGCTTAAAGGAAAGAGGGTTCATGAACCCCATTCACAACATGCTATTTCATAATGGATAGGGTGGGACCAAGGAGATTCTAATGTGTCCTGATTTAAGGGCCACTTGTAGCTTGAGTATTTACCACCTTTCAGGTACTGGGCTCAGCCCTTGCACAGATTTTCTCCAATAATCTTTAAAATAACCCTATGGAGAGAGAAAGTTTCCCTGTTTTATATATAAAGAAACTGACTAGTGATTTCTTCAATGCCCCACATACTGTAAGCAATATATACAGGATGTGAACCCACATTATTTGCCTGGAGGTCAAACATTTTTTCTGTGTTACCCCACCTCTCTCCAATTTGAGCAGTCAACTCTGAATTCCAAGACTTATTTCCTATCCATCAGGACACAAAATCACGGACTAGCTGTTGCTGTAGGAAAATCACCTTGTTTATAAACTCATTCCATTTGGTTAAAAATTAACATGTTATTTGGTCAGACTGACTATTTTGTAGGCAAATTTCTTTGTTGCTATCTATACCTATCTGCAAAGAACACAAATAACCAGTGATTACTTTTGCCAAGAAAAGACGCATGGGCTATCAAACAAATCTTGTGATTTTAGGGTAAAATGGCATCCTTAGAAACCACCCAAAAACAGATTCTGTTGACTTGCTTCTCCCAAAATCAAGGCAATTTATCCATTCATTTATTCAGCAGATATTTATTGTGTGTCTGTTCTATACTAGGTACTATTCTACCTCTGGGTGATGTACTATTGAATGAAAGTGGAAAAAAAAATTCCTGCTAACATGGAGTTTATGTCTCATAGAATGTACAATCTGACATAACAAAAATACCAGGACAAGTTTTCACCCCAAGTATCTCTTCATGACTGCAGTGACTGAAAGAACATTTAAAAGGTGGATTGAGAACTATCTCATAACAGGTAATGTGACCACAAAGGGATATCCTCCAGTTATTTGCTATTCCTTTGCCTCATCCTAGAAGATTTCCATGAAGAATTAGTGACAAAACTGTGGGGCAGAAATTCTCAATGAAGTGGTAAAATCCCTGAAGGAACATTTCTAAAATATGCATTTTGATTTTTGATAATCACAAAGATTGGAATCTCTACAGAACACTTTATATGTAGCAGACAAGGATAATAGGCGTCCTGAACTCACAGGACAGTTCATTTAAAGAAAAATGTCCAAATCCTACACCCAATGTCTTGTGGAAAAGACTTTAAATTATGAATCTGAAATCTATTCCACCTGATAAAAACACAACAAATATATTGAAGTGTTTTAAGATATATCCATTTTTCTAAGAATGCAGCCACTACAAAAATGAAAAAGGATTTTAATTTGGTTTATTTGGTATTTTAACAGGAATCACCACTATTGCTTTTTTAAAAAGTTTGCATATGTACAAAGCATAATTTTACAAGGTTTTAATATATATTAACATGACTAGGAACTAAAAATTGAAGGAAGTTTGTCTTTTTTTGGTTTGGAAAGTTATCAAAAATTGTTCAACTTAGAAAAATCATATCATCAATGTGCATGTCTTTCTGATATTTGAATCACCAATAATCCATATTGATTTTATATTTCTGTGTATCTGACCATTTCATTAAAATTTGTCCCTTTACAGATTGAAATTCACATTATTTTACCATAATACCTATATTATAGTAATCATATGATAATTGTTTTTTAAACTGATTTCCTTTTATATCATCTTTACTTTACAGTTAAAATATTTCCATTCATGTATGCCTGTATATATGGATAAATTTTGTTTCAGAAGTAGGAAGGAGGCATTAACAATATCTGTTATATAAAGGATATTTTTAATGTGATAGAATTGATAATTATTTTACAAACAAATTCAAATTAGAGTATATTTCTTTTATGGAGATATGTACATACATATTTAGACAGATTGTAGAATAATAGTAAATTCAAGGATATTAAAACTCTAAAGATGCACAATTTGTTTACTTAGGATAAAATGTGTATTCATTTCTTGGTCTCCATTCTGTAATTTTGCCCTGAATTTTGATAAGGTTTGCTCCCCTAGGATTTATGGTGATTGCACCAAAGACCCCTCTAGAATAGCAGAGTAGAAATTCCTCTGTGGTTGCAGAAAGGGAGAATGTCATCACCACCTGGTGAGCCATGGGGAAGTTCCTAACTCTCAGGTGATCTGTACAACATGTCCATTCCTAGCTGCGAAATTGAAATTGGGGAAGTCTTGTTTCCCTGTCTAAATTTAAAGTGTGCCTGCCCCAGCTAGTTTACTCCAAGAAACCAGTTTGTTTTCTTAAAAGCAATTAACAGTATCTGAAAATCTTTCCACATTATTTATTTGTTCATTATGTATCTCTCCCTTCTAGACTAAGAATGCCATAAAAGTAAGGCCCAATATTTTTATCCTTACTGCTGTATCCCAGGGAATAGAAATAGGACCTGGGATTCAAGAAAAAAGATTCTGAAAAAAGGAATAGACCCCTAGCAGTATTAAGACATGCTTGTTATTAAACGCATTTTACAGAAAGTAATATATAGTGCAAGAGTTCTTAACCAGGGTCTGTGAGCTTAAATTGAAATTTAAGAAAACATTATTCTTGAGGGAACATGCTGTTGTGGGTGTGATATATTCATTAAATAATACACAGCATAGTGGTGACTTAGTAATGGGTCCCTGGTTTTTACCTGCCTGGCAAAGGGGTCTGTGGAACAAAAAAGTTTGAGAATCAGTGATACAGAGAGTCAAAGAACTCCCTTCACCTCCCAAGTCAGGTGAGATTGCTGCTGAGATTTCCCTACCTCTAATAGTTGTAATCATGACCATATCACATGGTGCTGGCTCACAGAAAGCCTTCATTTCGTATCTGTTATGTGAATTAACCCTTCTCTGCACCTTTTCCAGGTGAAATCTCTTTCAGCCATGGAGAGACACAATCACACTGTGAATGAATTCATCCTCATGGGTTTCACCACAGACCCTGTGTTGCAGGTGATCTTATTTGTGATGTTTCTTGGTGTGTACTCTGTGACTGTAATAGGAAATACCACTCTCATTGCATTGATCTGTAATGACTCCAGTCTCCACACGCCCATGTATTTTTTCATTGGTAACCTGTCTTTCCTGGATCTCTGGTATTCCTCTGTCTACACTCCAAAGATCCTGGTAACCTGCATCTCTGAAGATAAGAGTATCTCATTGGCTGGCTGTGTAGCTCAGTTCCTCTTTGCTGCTGGGCTGTGTTTTACTGAGTGTTATCTGTTAGCTGCCATGGCTTATGACCGCTATGTGGCCATTTCCAATCCACTGCTTTATATTCAAGCCATGTCAAAGAAATTGTGCATCTGTTTAGTGATATATTCCTATTCTGGAGGCTTCATCAACACAATAATACTGACCAGCAACACATTCACAATGGAGTTTTGTGGTGATGATATCATTGATGACTTTTTCTGTGATGTCCCACCCCTGTTGAAATTGGCATGTGATGTAAAAGAGAACTACCAAGCTCTGCTCCTCTACCTTATGGGCTCCAATGTCATCACCCCCATTGTGCTCATACTGGCCTCCTACATCTTCATCATTGCCGCCATCTTAAGGATCCGCTCCACACAGGGCCGCCTCAAAGCCTTCTCCACTTGCTCCTCCCACTTGATCTCGGTCATCTTGTACTATGGTTCTATTCTCTACATCTACTCTCGCCCAAGTTCTAGCTATTCCCTTGAGAGAGACAAATTGGTTTCTACATTTTATACTGTGATCTTTCCCATGTTAAACCCCATGATCTACAGTCTGCGGAATAAAGATGTGAAACAGGCTCTGAAAAAACTCTTCAAGTTAACACAATCTGAAGTCTAATTTGACATATATTTTTTTTAATTAGTACTATGAGATAATGGACAACCCTAGCAAAATGCTGAGGTACTAGGATTTAAAAACCATCATTTTTTTCTATTAAAAGAACTTCAACAAGAATGATTATACTTTTTTGTTTCAGTTTGTTTTGTATTAGTGACCACTCTGTGTACTATAGAAAATAGATCCAGTTTAATACTACTACAATTTTTTGTAAAAGGAAGAATTTTAATTTCATGTAAATAACAAGAGTATATAAACATCTGGTATTTGATTTAGGAACCAGGAAAACTAAAAGAGCAATTGTATGTAATAACTAAAAGAAAAGTTGCCTTAAAATCAGAAAGGTCTATCTTTGAATTTCATCTCTGCATCTCCAAACAGTGACCTTGATGCTAGAGGATTACTTTTCGTTATCTGCTGCATGCCAGTCAATAAACAAGCACTTTGCATCTCATGATGTTCTTATAACAATCATTAGAGATAGACATACCTTCATGATAAAGGTGATAAAACTTAAGCTAAGACAGTTTAACAAGCTTAGCAAGATTAAATGATAGAATAAAATACTGATTCATTGTCTGCCCTTCCCACTGTGACTACTGGGAAGTATTCAAGCTCAGACTATACAGAATGTGCTCTCATACAGGTTCTGCAATTTTCTAGCTGTGTGGCCCTGGGAAATTGCACAATGCCTCTAAATCAAAGTTTTTTCTTATATAAAATGGTAATAATAATGCTGCCCTTTTAACATTTTTCAAATGTATAAAGTATTTGTCATGCAAAAATGCTTAGAAATATTAGTTCCTTTAATTTTTTATTCATTTATATGTCAACTATCCATAATTATGTTATCAATGTAATGTGATGTAGTGTGGAAACTAAATCTTCTGTTTTCACTGTAGTTTGGTAGAAGGATGTACATCCACTTATAATGGCAAGAAAATGAGATAGAAGTTGGATTACTTTGGTCCTACTCTCAGCCCCACCAACAATTATCTCCATAAATCCCTTATTATTGAGAATTTTTTTATGTACCAGGTATTTTGCTGATATTTATACAAATGTTAATATAGTGCTTATGCTCCCACTATTATTAGTAAAAATATTAAAAATTATTTATTACTCTCATGAGCCAGTTATTATTTTGTCTTATACCTAACCCACTTAATCCTTCCAATAACCTTAAAGGCATAAGGTGATTAAAAGTTTATAATCATCTCATAATGATTAAAAACATATTAGAAGCACAGAGAATACTTTTTTTATAGGCTTAAATAATTCCATTTATTTTTCTTGTACAAAAACCCAAAATGGTGCCCATAGCAGGGACCCAGGTCCTCTGCACAAAGACTCTGGTATAGATCTTTACAAGATGATCAGTGAATTCCAGAGAGGAAGACTTGGTCAACATGGTCTCATTCGAGAGTTTGCAGGGGAGATACGTGTAGGTCTTGGAGATGGCATCAAGGTCGCCCTGGCTGAGGTGTAGCATCAATACTGGCTGTGAGTAGCCCCTTTTTGGGCATGGAGATGGAGATAGTATCTGTGCTTCTGGAGGCAGGGAAGTGGTACAACCGCATGGAGACCCAGCATTCCCTCATAATGCAAGAGAAGGTATAGGATTTTCTGATCTTGTCCCCCTATAGCCCTACCACACAGGAACAATTGTTGACTTGGCCAGAATGGTGTCCCCATGGATGATGGTTGCTACCTCCCTGGAGCACTTAACTCTCAGATTGGCCTGGCTGCTGTTGCTGTGCCAAGAGTGACAAAGGGATTGAAATGAGTCCACTGGACCATGTGGGTCTGCTTTTGCACAGACATAATTTTCAAAGTCACAGAGCTGGAGTTTCAGCACAGATTTTTTTAATCTAGGGTCCATGCTATCAACAATTAAGCCAGTTTCCTCTCTTATAGGCGAATATTATACTCTCTTGTCTACCTTACAAAGCCCATGCTATTAGCCTTCTGAAAACCTGAATTTTTTTTTCCACTAAACATGTCTTTAAAATATATGCATATATGTTTTTACAAATACCTTGTTTGCTACTTTCCTCTTTTATTTTATTTTTTTTTATTTTTTCCAAATTCTACTCAGTTTATTCATTTATTTAAAATATTACATTCAAAAAATATGAGGTCCCCATTCACCCCCACCACCCCAACCCTCACAGTAACACTCTCCCCCATCAACATGACACATCCATTGCATCTGGTGAGTACATCTCTGGGCATCGCTGCACCCCATGGCCTATGGTCCACACCATAGCCCACACTCTCCCACGTTTCATCCAGTGGGCCATGGGAGGACATACCATGTCTGGCAATTGTCCCTGCAGCACCACCCAGGACAACTCCAAGTCCCGAAAATGCCTCCACATGTCATCTCTTCCTTCCATTCCCCGCACCCAGCAGCCACCATGGCCACTTTTTCCACACCAGTGCCACATTTTCTCGATTATTAACCACAATAGTTCATGAATAGAATATCATTAAGTCCACTCTAATCCTTACTGTATTCCTCCTTCCTGTGGAACTTGGCTTGGTTGTGTCCATTCCACATCTATGTCAAGAGGGGGCTTAGATTCCACATGGATACTGGATGCAATCCTCCTGCTTTCAGTTGTAGGCACTCTAGGCTCCATGGCGTGGTGGTTGACATTCTTCAACTCCATGTTAGCTGAGTGGGGTGAGTCCAATAAATCAGAGTGTAGGACCTGAAGTCTGTTGAGACTCAGGGCCTGGCTATCATATTGTCAGTCCAGAGATTCAAATCCCCTAGATATATCTTAAACCCCAGCACCAACTACAATTCCAGTAAAGTAGCATGAAAGGCTTGTGAAAAGAGATCACATCTGAGTCCAGTTCCATCATGCAGAAATACAACTCCAAAGAAGGGCCAACTGACATGGCAGTGAACCCCATCTGACATGACCATAGAACCTGTGGGTCTCTTTAGCCCTCAAAAGGACCAATACAGGGGTTGTATCTACTTTATCTGTCTCTGAGACTCTGCTTAGGTGTGCACAAGGGCGATCCTTCTGACAACCTCCAGACTATTTTTTAGAGACTCATAGCCATATAAATTCATTTGTCCTTTCCATTTCCCCCTTACTTTAGGTCAAACAGCATTTTTAACTCCTGTTATTATTTGTAGACAGGGATATTATGCTGGTCCACGTTGAACCTTTAATTCAAGGCCATTTTCTAGTTACATCATCAGCTGGTACTTAGTAGTGATCCCTCAGTGCCAGGGAGGCTCATCCCCGGGTGTCATGTCCCATGCTGGGGGGAAAGCATTGCATTTACATGCTGAGTTTGGCTTCGAGACTGGCCACATTTGAGTAACACGGAGGCTGTCAGGAGGGAACTCTTAGGCACAGTGCTGCTCTAGGCCTTGTTCTTATTTCAGGTGTATAGGCTCACAGGCGTAGTCATTAGTATCAGGGGCTCACTGTTGGACCCTCATTCCTTCTTGGTCCTTGCCATTGCACCTGGGGGACTGCCATTGCTCCCCTAGGGACCATGACAGAGACCCTCCGGCCAGGAACCCAGTACCCCCCCAGCTGTTGTTTTTAATTGTTTCCACTATGAGTATATCCAAACATTTCCATGCACCCTGGACACATGTCCTGTATAACTCTCTGTCAACCATATATCACCTGTCAATAACATCCCATACCAGTATTCTTCTGCTGCCATTGTTGAACCACTCTGTGATCCAAAACTTCCTCAAAAGTGAAGCCCAATATAATGTCAGGTTCCCTTACTAGTAAAATGGAATATAGCGATGAGTTTAAAGGTTAGATATAGAATGAATATTGATTTGGAAAAATTCTACATCCTATCTTTTTTCTTTTATTTTTTCCTAATTATTGAGCTTCTCTTCACAAGAGCCTTAAATCACAGTAATTCATATATACAATATACAGTACTCCCACATATCCATTATAAAACCTTTTCCCTTCCACAGCAATAATCTTTTACCTCATTAATATCATATTTACTGAAACTGATGTACAGATATTGAGAGAATAGCTTTCAAACAAGGTGACATTTGTGTTTACATTGTGGTTTATACTTTAGGCTATACAGTTTTCTAAATTTTTTAGTTATCCTATGTTTTACATTATGGTTTACATTATTAGTCTGTCATCCCCTGTATGTTTTTCGTGTAATATTACATGTTTTATATCCATCCTTGTGGACTCTTGTGAAACACTTCTTTTGCCCTCATATTTACTTTGGTTCCATCTATACAATATCTATGTCCCCTCCCCTTGGGGCCCACAGTGACAGTCAATCTTCATTTCTTGAGGAGCCATGTTCAGAGATACTTGCAACAGTGTTGAGGGCCTGACTTGCTCAACTGCCCTAATGCCCTGGGAGACACCCTTTCTCTTGAGAGATACAGTTCCCTCTATTTGATGGCATTAGTTCTCCCCAGGTTGTGGGTCTACCTTCACTCTCATTATATGGGTCTCTACCCAATGATATAACCCACTCTGGCAAAATGAGCATTCAGATATTCCCTAGGAGTCTGTCCTGCATCAGATTATCCCCTTTGAGTATCTTAAACAGGTAACTTTCCTAAATATATTTTGAAACGGTTTTCTCAGCATTATACTCTCAACCAACATCTGACAATCTCCTATGTTCATATGTTGCCCCACCATCCCCCCAATTTCTTGGGCAATATTACCCATCTGTCCATCCCTAGCCCCCTCAAACCCGCAAAGCCCCACCCAAAGGTAACCCTATGCCCCCATTTTATCTCTTCCTTGTACACATACTTACTGCCAGCTTATCATAGATTTCACCCACGTAGATGTCAGCTTACATCCTTCCTCTACCCCCCGATTTCCTGTAAGCCTATCTTCCAGTCTCTAGCTCTCTGAGGCAGCTTGCTTATTTCATATCATTGAGGTTATGTAGTATTTGTCCTTCAATACCTGGGTTGCTTCACTCAACATAAGGTTCTCAAGATTCATCCATGCTATCACGTGTGTTTGTAGTGTATTTGTTCTTAAAGCTGAGTAGAATTCCATTGTATGTATATAACACATTTTATTGATCCACTCATCTGTTGATGGGCATTTGGGTTGATTCCAACTTTTGGCGATAGTGAAAAATGCTGCTATGAACATTGGTGTGCATATATCGGTTTTTGTCCTTGCTTTCAGTTCTGCTGGGTATATACCCAGCAGTGGTACTGCTGGGTCATATGGCAAATCTATGGTTACTTTTTTGAGAAACCACCAAACTGTCCTCCAGGATGGTTGGATCCTTCTGCATTCCCACCAGCAGTGGATGAGTGTTCCCATTTCTTCACATCATCTCCAGCATTTGTATTCTTCTGTTTTTTTCATAGCTGCCAATCTTATGGGAGTAAGATGGTATCTCATTGTAGTTTTGATTTGCATTTCCCTGATAGCTAAAGATTTGGAGCATTTTTTATGTGTTTTTTAGCCATTTGTATTTCTTCTTTGGAGAAGTGTCTGTTTAAATTTTTTCCCATTTTTTAAATGGCTTGTTTATCTTTTTATTTTCAAGATATAGTTCTTTATATATGCAAGTTATAAGTCTCTTATCGGATATATGGTTTCCAAATATTTTCTCCCATTGTGTAGGTTCCCTTTTTACTTTATTGACAAACTCCTTTGAGGTGCAGAAGGCTTTAATTTTGAGGAAGTCTCATTTATCTATTTGTTCTTTTGCTGCTTGTGCTTTTGGTGTGAAGTTCATGAAGGCATTTCCTATTACAAGGTCTTGTAGATGTTTCCCTACACTTCTTTCCAAGGTCTTGATGGTCTTGGTTCTTATATTTAGGTCTTTGATCCATCTTGAGTTGATCTTTGTATAAGGTGTGAGATTGTGAGATGGTAATCCTCTTTCATTCTTCTACATATGGCTATCCAGTTCACCAAGCACCATTTTTTGAATAGGCCATTCTCTCCCAGTTGAGAGGGTTTGGTGCCTTTATCAAATATTACATGGGTATATATATGGGGTTCTATATCAGAACTTTCAATTCGATTCCATTGGTCTGTGTGTCTCTCCTTATGCCAATACCATGCTGTTTTCACTACTGTAGCTTGGTAGTATGTTCTGAAGTCAAGTAGTGTGATTCCTCCAATTTCGTTTTTCTTTTTCAATATATCTTTGGATATTCAGGGCCTCTTTCCTTTCCAAATAAATTTCAGAGTTAGTTTTTCTAGTTCCTTAAAGAAGGCTGTGTTGATTTTTATTGGGATTGCATTGAATGTGTAGATCAGTTTTGGTAGGATAGACATCTTAATAATATTTAGTCTTCCTATCCATGAACAGGGACTATTCTTCCGTTTATTTAGGTCTTCTTTGATTTCCTTGAACAGTCTTGTATAGTTCTCAGTGTATAATTTTTTTACATCTTTAGTTAAACTTATTCCTAAATATTTGATTTTTTTATTTACTATTTTGAATGGTATTTGTTTCTTGATTTCCTCCTGAGCTTGCTCATTATTGGTGTACAGAAATGCTACTGATTTTTGCACATTGATCTTATAACCTGCGACTTTACTAAACTTGTTTATGAGTTCTGGAAGTTTTGTTGTAGAGGTCTCAGGGTTTTCTATGTATAGGATCATGTCATCTGCAAATAATGAAATTTTGACTTCTTCCTTTCCAATTTGAATGCCTTTTATATCTGGTTCTTGCCTCAGTCCTCGAGCAAGTACATCTAAGACAATGTTAAATAGAAGGGGAGAGAGTGGGCATCCTTGTCTTCTTCCTGACTTTAGAGGGAACGATTCTAGGATTTCTCCATTGTAATTGATGTTGGCTGTAGGTTTTTCATATATACTCTTCATCATGTTCAAAAAATTTCCTTATATTCTGATATTTTGGAGTGTTTTTATCAAGAAAGGGTGCTGTATTTTGTCAAATGCTTTTTCTGCATCTATGGATATAATCATGTGATTTTTTTCCTTCAATCTGTTTATATGGTGTATTACATTCATTGATTTTCTTATGTTGAACCATCCTTGCATACCTGGAATGAATCCCACTTGTCCATGGTGTATAATTCGTTTACTGTCTTGTTGAATACAATTAGCAATTATTTTGTTAAGTATTTTTACGTCTAGGTTCATTAGAGAAATTGGTCTGTAATTTTCCTTTCTTGTGGTGTCTTTGTTTGGCTTTGGTACTAGGGTAATGTTGGCATCACAGAAGGAGTTAGGCAATGTTCCTTCTGTTTCAATTTTTTGGAAGAGTTTCAGCAGGATTGGTGTTAGTTCTTTCTGGAATGTTTCGTAGAATTCACCTGTGAAGCCATCTGGCCCTGGGTTCTTCTTAGTTGGGAGGTTTTTAATGACTGATTCTATCTCTTTACTTGTGATTGGTTTGTTGAGATCATCAATTTCTTCTTTCGTCAATATAGGCTGCTTATGTGTTTCTTGGAATTTGTCCATTTCCTCTGAATTGTCATTTTTGTTGGAATATAGTTTTTCAAAATATCCTTTTATGCTAGTCTTTATTTCTGTGGAGTGAGTGGTGATATCTCCTTTCTTATTTCTTATTTTGTGTATTTGCATCTTCTCTCTTTTTTTCTTTGTTAGTCTCACTAAAGGTTTGTCAATTTTATTGATCTTCTCAAAAAACCAGCTCTTGGTCTTATCTTTTCAAGTGCTTTCTTATTTTCTATTCCATTTAGTTCTGCTCTTATCTTTGTTATTTCCTTCTTTCTTCTTCCTGTTGGATTACTTTGTTGTTTTTTTTCTAATTCCTCCAAATGTGCAGTTAGTTCTTTAATTTTTGCTCTTTCTTCTTTATTGATGTATGAATTTATAGCTATAAATTTCCCTCTCAGTACTACTTTTGCTGCATCCCATTAATTTTGATATGTTGTGTTATCATTATCATGTGTTTCAAGGTAGTCATTGATTTCTTTTGAGGTTGCCTCTTTGACCCACTGTTTTTCTAAGAGTGTGCTGTTTACTTTCCATATCTTGGTGTGAAATCTGGGCCTCTGGCCCTTGCAGATTTCCAGCTTCACTCTACTGTGGTCAGAGATATTACTTTGTATGATTTCAATCTTGCTGAATTCATTAAGCCTTTCTTTGTGGCCTAGCATATGGTCTATCTTGGAGAATGATACATGTGCACTTGAGAAAAATGTATATCCTGCTGTATTCAAGTGTAATGATCTGTATATGTCTATTAGATCCAGCTCCTCTAATATACTGTTCAAATATTTCGTTTCTTTAGTGATTCTCTTTTGAGATGTTCTGTCCAGAGTTGATAGTGGTGTATTAAAATCCCCCACTATAATTGTAGATGCATCTATTCTTTCACTTAGTTTTTCCAGTGTTTGCCTCATGTATTTAGAGGCACCCTTTATAGTAGCATAAATATTTATGATTGTTCATTCTTCTTGACAGATTGTCCCTTTCACTAATATGTAATATCCTTCTTTGTCTCTCACAATTGTTTCACATTTAAAGTCTATTTTGTCTGATATTACTATAGCTACTCCTGCCTTTTTTTGGTTATTGTTTGCTTGTAAGATTGTTTTCCAACCACTTACTTTCAGCCTCCATGAATCTCTGGGTCTAAGATGTGTCTCTTGTAGACAGCATATAGATGGGTCATATTTCCTTATCCAATGTCCCAGTCTGAATCTTTTGATAGGTGAGTCTAATCCATTGACATTCAGTGTTATCACTTTCAAGGAATTATTTATGTTAGCCATATTTTGATTGGACTTGTGTTTGTCATATTTTGTTTATTTGTTTGTTTGTTTTCTTCTCTTTTTGTCTTTTTTGTTGCTGTTACACTCTCCTCCAACTCTGCCTGTCCTGTTTTTTCCTTTCTTCCTGCAGAGCTCCCCTTAGAATTTCATGAAAGGGAGGTTTCTTGTTGGCATACTCTTTCAATTTCTGTTTATCTGTGAATATTTTGAACTCTCCATCAGTTTTGAATGCTAGTTTAGCTGGATAGAGTATTCTTGTTTGGAAATTTTTTTCTTTTAGTACCTTGACTATATCATACCACTGCCTTCTTGCCTTCATTGTTTCAGATGAGAAATCAGCATTGATTTTATGGAGCTTCCCTTGTATGTGATGGTTTTCTTTTCTCTTGCTGCTTTTAGAATTTTCTCTTTGTCTTGAGCATTGGATAATTTGACAAGTATATGTCTTGGGGTGGGCCTGTTGGGGTTTATGACGATTGGTGTGCACTGTGCTTCTTGAATATGTACATCTGTCTCTTTCAGTAGATTTGGGAAGTTTTCAGCCATTATTTCTTGCAACACTCATTCTAATCCCGTTCCCTTCTCTTCTCCTTCTGGGATGCCTATAATACGTATGTTTGTGCATTATGCATTGTCACTCAGGTCCCTAAGTCCTAGCTGGATTTTTTCTATCTTTTTATCGATCAATTCTACTATCTGTTTGATTTCCGATGTACTGTCTTCTACATCACTACTTCTCTGCTCTGCCTCTTGTAATCTGCTGTTATTGCTGCGAGTGTATATTTGATTTTTTGAACTGTGTTGTTCATTTCCATCATATCTGTTATCTTTTTGCGTATGTCTGCAATTTCCCCTCCAAGTGTTGTCTTCATATTGTTAACCTCTTCCTTTACTTCATGAGATTTGCCTTTGATATATGTTCTGAGATCTTTAATTACTTGTGCGCAGTTCTGCTCCCCTTCTTGGATTTTAGTTTGTTCATTGGATTCAGCCATGTTTTCCTGATTGCTGGATTGGTTTGTCGATTTTTGTTGGTGTCTGGTCATCATTTTATCTTGACGGGTTTAATCAGTACTTTAGCTTTTTTGTCTAGTCTTGGGATTAATTAGCTGTTGTTTTTGCATAAGTGTTATATCTTCTCTTTGTCACTTTGTTCTTCTTATTCTAATTTCTTATTGCTGGCTGAGTTCACTTTGAAGGAAATTATTAGGGCCAAGGAAAGGCAATTGTGTAAGCAAGGAAAATGTGTAAAGTAGTATTGGTAATAAATGTTAACAGAGCAACAATATGAGATCTGGGAGGATGGATATTAGATTCATGTAAGTTGTGTAGAGTTATAGCAGTAGGTAAAGTACCTATAATGAGGTAGTCGACTGAATATGGGAGGAATATGATATGAATTAAAAAGCTAGTGTTTTTGTGAGAGAGGGAAAGAGAAAAGAAAGGCAATAGTTTCAAGAGTGGATAAAAGACAGAAAACAAAACAAAGGTATTAGAAATTAAGAGTTAGACAATTTGGGGATCAAAGAAAGAGAGGTGGAATATAGGAGAGACAGTGGATGATGGAGGATATCAAGATGTGGGGGAAAGGGGATAGTGTAGGTAGCCAAAATCAATTCACACAGAAATGAGGCAATGGAGGATGAGGCGACCCAGCAAATGTGAGGTGTTCCCTACAGCACTTTCCCACCAAATCGATGTCCAGACACCTCCTGCCCTGCAAAATCCTGAAACTGCCTGGTCCCGAAGAATTTCCAATGCTGCCCAGCCGCTTCTTTGCAGGAGAGATTATCAGGTGCACTCACTCAGCCACCATCTTGCCCCACCCCGTCTACTTTCCTCTTGTTGATTTAAGATTTTCATGTTTAGTTGGGACATTTTTGATACTGTGGATGCTAAGCACCAGGAAGAATCCACTTTTTCATGTCAAGGGATTGAGAAGGCATGAATCCTATTAGCCAAAATCCTTATGCTCCAAAGCTCTTCCGAGAATCAAAGAGAGAGACATGCATGTAAAATCATTACTATTTCCAAATTAGATTTGATGGTCTCAGTAATCAACTGACATTCTGACTTTAATGGCAGTAGGGGAAAGCAGAAAACAAGAAAAGATTGTGAGTTATCAATGTCTAAAATATTTACCTTTGTAGTCAGCCAGAATCAATGTAAAACTAAAATAAACCCAGATTCTCTAACTTAAGGTCTAATGTTCTGGCTTGTTAGAAAGCAATATGTGGATGTCCTAGTTGTTCAAATATACCTGGTAAAGTTCAGTGATGAAATTGGATAAGTTTCAAGTCCTGAAGGACATTCTAGTTCTCTAAATGATCATATAAAAGGGACATCTATTCACAAATTACAGGTGTTTTAGCCCAACACCCAAAATGGCTTCAATGTACAACCTCTGTCTTACTACTTATTTTCACCCATTCAGGACTTAAACCCAACTAAATTATACATATGATCACTTTACCCATAATAATCTCACATAAGTAGAGAGATTCACAATTAGAAATAGAGCACTTTATTATCAGTCATTTGTATCCTAAAATATTTTTTCTGAAATTTTTGGTCTAAAATCATGTTCTCATGACAGGAATTTATGATTATGCTATGCATGATATAAATAATTTGGGGTTATAAAATCACTGCCTCAATGGTTAGTACGAACTTTCTCTACAACTTACATATGGCTGAATGCATGAATGCACTGTTTGGACTTCTATATTAGCACTGTATCACTTACTTAGACAAAGAAAATTATATCTGGGACATATTAAGCTCATGTAAATTAGATTAATTTAGGCAACACTGGAAAAGCCTGACAAAGCCAATCACTGTACTTAATTATTTTCCTCTATAGAGACTAACAACAGATAAAATAACTTTTCTAGACTTCTGTTCAAAAGCCTTCCAAAAAGAAGACATACTTAAAGAAGACCTGAAACATTAGAAGCATTGATCCAAAAGGCGTCTCATGGTAAGGGAAAGGAAGATAAGAGAGCAGTACCATGAGAAGAAAGAGAATGTACCACATTCATTTCATGGAAGGGAACATAATATGTTCAAGGAACTAAGAACAATTCAATAAAGATGAGGTGGGGTGAGGTACCAGCTATGACACAGAAGGATCACCAAATGCTAATGATTATTTGTAGCCATATTGAAAATGTTGACCTTTAAACCAACCCAAATTGAAGCTATTGCTATATTGAGGAAGTCATGTAATCAGATGTCTCTAGGCCTGGGAAGGAATTGAAGGGGAAAAAGGGTTCCCACTTACCTGGAAACAACCTGAAATCCTGTCACTCATTAACCACTCCTTTAATAAAGGCAGAAATATGAGTAGTTAAAATGTTCTGGAAAGAATTACTAGCGGTTGTATAAACTGTGTTCTTATTCAGGTAGACAGGACACAAAGACTGTCATTCTCAAATTCTTCAAACAGGAATTTATTTTCACACAGTTTTTTACCTTCAAGTTGCCAGTGAAGGTCTAAAGACAAGATACTTTCAAAATATGCATTTATAATGGAAGCTTCCTATCTCTATTTTACACAAGAAACTATAAAGTCCTGGAATTGGTACATAACTAGCTCTGATGAAAGCTTTTAATAGCCCATTAAAGCATTCAACATTATAGTCATCATGTTGACTTCCGTGTGCAATGTAATTGTACAACAATTCCATCACATTGTAGTAACAAAGTTTTGATGTTTAAAATAGATAAGAAATAACAGAAACCAATATTCAATGATATCTGGGGATACTGGGGAAAAAAGTTGTTCTACATCTTTCCAGGCCCTGAATTCAAGAGTTGAGTCTGTTTTCCTATCCCTTTATCTGTGATGACCTTGTGCTTTATTTGTCCAATAGCTTGTAGCATATGCTATGTCCTGTGAATCTGACTTGTCTGGGTCTCAAGTAGTTTCAAAGCTGCTTTTCTCACTTTTGGAACATACGACTTCAAAGGAAGCCAAACTGGGTTAGTGTTTTAGAATTCTGACCAGATTCATCTTCTTGCTGACAATAAGCTGACCTCAAGGCATGTGAGGGGGGCTATTCTAGATAATCCAGCCCCTACTGAGTAAAAAGTGAACACAAACACTTGAGCAAGACTGCTGAGAGCAGACAGATCTGGCAGACAGAATTGCATAATTGAAATGACACCTAATTTCAAATTCAGATTCCATACATTGAAAGCTCTGTAATCTTGGGAAAGTGTTTCAACAAACTCCCAATCAAAGTTTCTTCACCTCTTAAAATACAAGAAAAATATTGATGTTATATGATAAACTGATTAATAAGGAAAATATAGGTGAAATGGATAGACCAGTGTCTGACATAAAATTATACTTAACAAAAGTAGATATTTTGATTCTGAATGAGAAAAATAAGAACTGACTTTTTTAAAAAAGTTGAGCCTTGCAAATTAAAAAAAGGCCAAACTTTCAGTAGGAGGCAATATAAAACCAAGTGGGGTTATCATTCAGAGTCCTGCTAAATTTTTGTTTTAATATTTTTGTTACATACCTCACATATTTTGACAAAAGAGTTGCATTTTGGAACCATAGTGTTTATTGTCTTTGAACTACAGAATCCTGTATTTATGACTGAGCTCCAAAAGGAAACAACTGCATTGTATTAAGAGCTTTGACTTTCCTCCCTGTAATACAGTTCATCTCAAGAAAAAATTGTGGTTGAACATTTTTTTGGCAACCAAATTGTATGTCCACAGTTTGTTAAACTCTCATATAGAATCTATCAGAAATATAAGAAAAGGTAACCTCATCTCTGATGTATGGAATGAGAGAAGAGATTAGCAATCCTTTTACACACCTATATTTGGATACATGGAACATCATCACCAATTTGTTTGAAGTGAGAGACACAATATACTAGAGACAAGAACATTATTTTACTTTGAGAATTATATTCTTATAGCTGTTTCCCTAAAAACCTCTTATAGGAGCTTATATATATACTTTCTAATACATCTGTTCCTTGACTGCTTTATCATCTAATAATGCAGATCTCATCGGTTTTCAGAATCATGGGCCTCTTCAAGTCCCTGGTAAAACAAAGATCATTCCATCAAAATGCACATTGTATAAACATGCAAAATTTTAGAGGTTTCAGAAATTACCAGAAATCTCCCTATGGAATTTCTGGTTATGAAACTCGTATTAAAAATTGCTCTCTTATAGATGCCTAAATTTATTCAGTGTTAACATTCCATAATTATAAAAGATGTGTAATAAATATGTCAAACTTAGCATGCTTAAAATGGAATTTCTAAATTTGACTGCCACAATTTGATCTATCTGCTCATTCCCCAGATCAGAATATAAAATTCCACCCATCCACCCTGACAAGGCAAATATCTGCCATTATCCCTTTCACTTTCCTTCCTACTTTCTCTTCAATCTTCCAGGAAATCCTGGTATAATTACATTCATATCATATCTTAAATCTGATGATTTCTCACCATCTCTACTACTACCAACTAGACCCAAAAAGTTATTTTTACCAAGCACACAGTAATAATCTCCTAGCTAGTCTACACCCCTGTGCCTCTACTGTCTATTTCTTGTGGACTTTTAAAAAGGCAGTTCATGTCACACCTGTCCTTAAAGACATGTAGGAGTTCTCATTTTAACCTAAAGTAAATTTTCGTACAATTCCCTATAGTTCTCCATGAGCTGACCCTCTAATGATCAGTATCCTCACCATTTAAGGCTTGTCCCCTGTTTAACCTTGCTCCTGACATGACGGCCTTCTCACTGTTGCTCAAAAATTCTAACCATGCCCCCAGATCTTTTTCCCACATATAAGGCATGGCTCAACCTCATTCCCTTTAAATTGCCTTCAATTGTTTTTTTTTTTTCAATTAGGCCGATCATATTCATCTATTTAAATACTGAAGCCCATGTCTAACAACCCCTTTCAGTATTTCTCTTCTCAGACTTTGCTTTATTCCTCCCCATACTTATTTTCTTCTTCTCTTTCTTATTTATTTTGTTAATTGGCATTTCATCATACCAGAACATAACCTTCATAAGTGCAGAACAAACACTCTTTTTTGTTTACTGCCATATCTTCACATATTAAAAAGTTTCTAATATAAATTGTTAGTCAGTTAAAAAAACTCTTGGATGAAGAAATGGAAAGTTTCCTATATATTTTTAATATCTTTACCCCCCTAATTCAAAATATACAGTGAATAATCTATATTCAGGAGGATCTAATCAACTTAATACACCAGAAGACCAGTAAGAAGGAAGAGTAATAGAGGACTTATTCCCAAGATGAGATGCAATTCATGTAGAAATGTCAAATAAAAGGCACAAAAAATATCAGAGCCGATCATACTAGAGCACTTCTCAAAATGTGTCTTCCCCTGTAGTAGTGCTGCTCATTTCATCGGGAGCAATCAAAATTCCACACTACTTCTCCTACTTCATGGAAGTAATTGTTCCCTCCAGCACATGAAAATCAGCAACAGCGAGTGAAAATATCATTCTGTGATAGCCTGGACAACACAGAGTAAAACAATTAGTGTCCAAAAACATGCCACTCCTTTTTTCTTCACTGTGAAAGTAAATATATATGGGCCCCAGTGTAATTTCAAGACTGAATTTCTGATTCTAGATGAAGACAAGATGCACCATTAGATGGTACCTATTTTAGAAATTAGCATATGGGTGTGTGAGTGTGGAGTGCATAAGTGTGCATGTAGATACATGTGTGCATAAGTTTGTGTCTGTGTGTGTCTGCATGTGTTTGGTACAGCAATGATCCTTAGAGATAGGCCAGACTTTGCCATCCCATTCTCATTTTCAACTGGAGTTAGAGAGAGCACAAAATGCTTAGCTGCCCCTGATCCCAGCACTCTCCCTGGGTCTCAAAGGTTCATGGAAATGACCATTTTCCCTCTCCTCTGATGTGTGGACTGCCTTTGCTGGACATGATATATTTATTTCCTCAGCAGCCCTTTAGGGCTTTTTCCATACAGCACAAAGAAATATTTACCTTTGTATCCAAGACTCCATTAAAATTCCCGAGTCACAAAAGCATTGATTGAAATTAATGTGCAATTAGGAGAAGATTTATTAATCAGGTATGTTTTATTGAAAATTGACTCTGTAATTATTAGAATACAAACATTAAACATGGTTGAACATAGAAATTCTCTAAATTATACTAATTATTCTAGAATACATTATGTGCTCCATAATTTGTATCCTTGTTATAAAATCTTTTCTCTATCCAGACTATCCTTTCCTAACTTTCTGTTAATATATTCTTATCCTTTCTTGGAAAGCAAGCAGAAAAGCATTTTACAAGGGCAAAAACTCATATTTTATATGTAATTACTTCAATTAGGATATATTTTGCACTGAATGAAAGTCTCCATTTTTTAATTGGAAATTTACCATAAATTAAACTGAAAAAGAAAAGAAATACAAACATTCATGGAATCTTAACTGTCATAAGTCACTGCATCACACAGAAGAGATTGTCACTGAATATTCTGTTAGAGTTGAAGCTTTAAAAATCTAGCTAAATATCTATCTTTCTATCTAACTCTGTATCTCTCCTTCAGCTGTTATACTTTTGCCTTTTATTCTGTAATTTTGGAGAAATTTTCTGTTGCTCAAAGGTCACAGTGACTTCAAGCAAAGATATTTGTTTTCTCTTGCACCTCAGGAAATCTGTTAACTTATGTCATCGCAGGATAGCAAACATGAATCAGAATGAAAATTTTTTAAATTTGTTTCCAAATATTATTAAAGTGGGATAAGAATAATCTTACTCAATTTCATGAAGTTGAATTACATAATGATTTGATTACATTAAGAAAACAAACTTCTTGTCTATTATCCGTATTGTGATTACTGCCCTTTTCCCTTCTGGTTATTTTAATGAAATGCTTATTTCATAAATAGACATAGTGACTTCATCTGAATTATAGCTGGTCCCAAATTTCTCATTGTTTTAGTTTCTTAGGCTGCTCAAAGTGATTATCATTGTATGGGTCAGGTTTAAACAATGGGAATTACTATCTTACAGTTTTGAGGCTGAGAAAATGTCCAAATCAGGCATCACTAAGGCAACGCTTTCTTCTTGAAGAATGGCTGACAGTGATCCTTGGATGTGGCAAAGTGCGTCCAAGACTACTGGTCTCTCCCTTGTCTTTGGGGTTTCCTTGCTTTCCGCTTCTATCTTCCATGGCTTTCTTATTCTCTATCTCTCTGAATTCAATCCATTTATAAAGGACTCCAGTAATAGAATCAAGTCCCATCTTGAATGAGGTGGGCCACACCTTAACTGAAGT
Organism: Dasypus novemcinctus; assembly: GCF_030445035.2. Taxonomy (NCBI): domain Eukaryota; kingdom Metazoa; phylum Chordata; class Mammalia; order Cingulata; family Dasypodidae; genus Dasypus; species Dasypus novemcinctus. Next base: position 22,014,901 of record NC_080682.1, on the reverse strand, counting down.
AGCCTTATCAAAAGATCTGAATTACAATGGATCCACACACTCAAGAATTAAAAACATGTTTTTCTGGGGGACACACAACTTTAAACCACTACTCCCACATGGCTTTGGAAAAGAAAGCTCATTTTCCTACTCCAAAAGAATCCTGTTTCCAGTGGTAATAATCCTAGTAAAACAAAAATGTGAGAATCATTTGGGAATTTGCTAAAAGTAAAGAGGATCTTCATGTGCTTTCCTGGTGCCAAGCATGAATTATAATGCTCACTTATCTTTCTGAAATGAAGTAGAAAGAAATAATTCATTCTGAATATAATAGGTACAAAATACTGTTTAATTTGTGAATTTCATTTATGCAAGTGAGATTAAAATAATATGGCATGAAAGAGAAACTTAAATGTATAGATCCACATAGCAGATCCTCAAGTATTATTTGCATAGCTGCTAATCATGATATAAATAATCAGGTTTAAGAATATAGAAATTTAGTCCTGAAACGTTACTATCACTTAATGAAATTGTCTCCTTTATAAATCTTTTAATTAAGAAAGGAGAATTTATTAACCCAAAGCCACAAGGTTAGTGCAAACTTTATTTACATGTCAGACTATATGCCTGTTTATTCATTTATATCATGCAGCACTTAAAAAACAATTCCTATGTGTCTCTTGCCAAATAAATTAGAAGAGATACAACAATGAGCCAAAGTAAGGACTTAAGTTAGTGTCCTAATAGTAAAGAAGCAAGGTCAGGAGGGAGTTTGTCTAAATGTGAATACCAGATCTAAAATTCACTAGTTGAGTTACTAAAATCAATGTACTTAAATAGATAAAATCCAATTTTCTGATCTGTAAAATGGGGAGAATTCTGTCTTCCTTATAAAGGTTATTATAAAGTATAAATGATATATGTAAGGGGTTTCAACAAATATCAATTAAAATCACCAAAAGAAATGAAAATGGAACAATAATATAAAATAAATACTAAAATTAAATAAAGTGATAAAAGCTGGGGAACAGGAAGAGAGAGATAGCGATAGAGAGACTGTCCATGTGAAACTTACATCCTCATGAGGGAGATAATCAAATAATATAAATTTATAATTATAAATTATGACAAAATCAGTGGAGGAATATTGTACAGTATTATTATGTCATATTTGAAGGCCTGAAATAGAGTAGTTTACCTGAGATAATATTTAGCCTGAGAACCAAAGTTTAATGATAAGAGCTCAAGAGTCATAACAGGTGATGAGAATGGGTTTTTAGACTGCAGGAAGGAAGAGAGAGCAATCCTGCAGAGGCTATATCAAGTTCCAAGGTGAAAAGAATCATTACATATTCAAAGATGTGAAACAACTATAGAATGGCTGGACCCCAGAAAGATAAAGTCTCAGTAAATTTAGTGGGTGAAGTGGGCAGGGTCAAACAACATAGGGACAGGGTAACACATGTTAAATAATTTGGAATACAGCCTAAGTGCTATAGGAAGCCACTGAAGGGTTTTAATTAGAGGCATGATGTGTTTCAAAGTAGGATTACCTTGGTAAATGGCTTCAAGCCATCCAAGGAAGGCTCTCAAGAAGACGCTCAGTACACACATTCACTTGTGGTCCTTCCTCAAAGGGAATTGAACACCTTCTCAATCAAGAGGCTCTGGGCTCCAAATGGTTTAGGGCAGAGAATTCTATTATGATACTCTACTAGGACCATTTGAGCTAGTTTTCTGCCAAGTAAATTGAAATATCTTTTCAATACATTAACAATAACATACGCGTTAGTTTCTGTGACATTTTGAGTTTGGTGAATCTCAAAAATAGATTATGTTCTTGAACTAATTCATTCCTGGGGATGTGAGACCCTTTTGATTGGGCTACATCAGTGAAGGATAACTCAGGTTGGGTCTCCACATTCTTACTGGAGCTTTATATAAATCAGACATAGAGAGAAACAGACAGAGAAAGGAAGTCATTATTTTTGAGGATTGTTGTCAGCCAAGGCTTAAGCACAAAGCCCCGAAAGAGGCTGGGCCCATGGAGAAGCTCAGGGTTGAAGATATGAGTTGTATGCCTGATAAGCTACAGCTGAACTCAGGAAGAAAACAAAGCAGCAGAGACTGAGAGAGGAGGCCCAGAAAGAGACAACTCCTATACCTGATCATCCATAGCTGGGCTCCAGAAGACAGTAGATTCTGAAGGCGAAGGCAGGGCCCTCAACAGAGGTGAGCCACCATCTTGCTTCCCCACATGGCAGAACACCAAGATCACCAGTAGTTGAGTTTTGGGAGAAAGCATCTCTGCTGATGCCTTGATTTGAACATTTCATGGCTTCAGATCTGTTGATGGCTCCCAATGGGGGAGGACAGTCTAGTGTGTCAAGCCCTCAGCATTGTTGCAAGTATCTGTGAATCTGGTACTTCAAGCAGGAAAGCTTGGTTGTCACTGTGGGTCCTGAGGGGAGAGGGAGAGAGAAATAGAATAGATGAAAGCAGGGTAAGTGGGGGACAATGGAAGTATTCAACAGATCATGCAATTATGGATAGAACACGTTAAATTTCACCAAAAATGTATAAAAGAATATAGGCTAAAATATAAACTATAATGTAAACCATAATGTAACTAAAAATTTAGAAAATTGTACAGTCTAAAATATAAACCATAATATAAACCAAAATGGAATCATATTTGGTAGCTATGTTTCAATATCTGTACATCAGTTGCAGCAAATACAACATGAACACACAAAAAGATCATTGCTGGGGAAGGGTGAAAAGAGATTGATGTTGGATATAAGGGAGTCCACCATATTGTATAGGTGACTTTACTGTGATCTAAAACTTTTATAAATACAAAATTAAAAATTAAGAAAGGATGTAGACACTGAGGGAAGAATGAAAGAATTTGCCTTGCCACTGTACATACAGAGCAACACCTATTACACTGATGAAAGACAAAACATCAAAAACAAAGTTTTATGATATTTTTCATTTTTTAATACCCCAATTTATTTTTTACTTTATTTTAGTTTTTTCCAAATTAGAATGTATTCTTTTTTTTAATCTTTAAATGTATTATTACTATTTCATTTTCCTGCTAATTGAATTTGGCAATATATTAGGCTTCATTTTTGAAGAAGTTTTGGACCACAGAGAGGTTTAACTATGGCAGAGGAGGAACACTGGTATGGGGTGTTATTGATAGGGGATGCATGGGTGGGAGGGAGTTCTCCAGGGCATGTATATAGGGTATATAAAAAAGTTTGGATATTCATTGGGTATTTTCATGGTAGTTACAAATGACAACTGGGGGAGTACTGAGTTCCTAACCAAGGGAGCTCTGTCACTTTCTCCAACAGAACAGCAACAATTCACCCAGTGCAAGGGCAAAGACCAATAAAGAAAAATGGTCCAATGGTGAGCCCTTGATCCTGATGACTATGCTTATGAGCTTGTGTGCCTGAAGTTTCAACTAGGCCTAGAGCTGCAGAGTGCCTAAATGTTACCTCTTGAGAGCCTCCATGTTGCTCAAATGTGGCCACTCTCTAAGCCAAATTCAGCATGTACATGTATTACCTAAATCCCAGCATGGGACATGACTCCAAGGAATGAGCCTCCCTGGCACTGAGGGATTACTACCAATCACTAGGTGGTGATGTAACTAGAAAAAGACCTTGAATAAAAGGGGGATAATGACAAAGACAAATATGTTTATATGGCTAGAAGTCTTCAAAAAAGAGTTGGAAGGTCCATCAGAGGAGTTGCACTTACACACATGTCAGCAGGATCCCGGAGACAGCCAAAGTCGATACAACCCCAGGTACCGATGCTCCTGAGAGCTATGGAGACACAGGTTCTACAGTTATGGCAGATGGTTCTGGAGTTCAGTGCCTTCCAGTGGCCCTACTTTGGAATTTGTGCTCCTGAGTGTGATGGAGTTGAACTCAGATGTGACCTTTCTATGCATATCTCTTCTGTCACTTTTAATGAACCTGTGATTGGCACTGGGGTTGGTGTATACTCAGGAGACTTGAATCTCTGGACTGGCCATGTACCAGCTGGACCCTGAGCCTCAGTAGAGTTGCAACTCCCACTCTTCAGTTTGTTGGACTTACCCAGGTCACCTAATAGGGAAGTGAAGATTGTCAGCCACCACACCAGGGAAATGAGTGTGCCTACAACTGCAAGCAGGAGAATTGCATATATCAACCATGTGGAATCTAAGCCCCCCTTAATATAGAGGTGGAGTGGACATCACCATCCCAGGGTCCACAAGATAGAGGAATAAAATATGGATTAGAGTGGACTTTGGTATTCTACTATAGAACTATTGTGACTAGTAATGGAAGAAATTGTAGCATTGCTGTGGAGAAAGTGGCCATGGTAGTTGCTGACAGCAGGGCGAGGGAAGAAAAGATGTGATGTGGGGGCATTTTCGGGACTTGGAGTTGTCCTGAATGATATTGCAGGGACAGATGCTGGACATTATATGTCCTGCCATGGCCTACTGGGTGGACTGGTGGAGAGTGTAAACTACATGTAAACTATTATCCATGCAATGCAGCAGTGCTCCAAAATATATTCACCAAATACAATGAATGTGCCACAATGATGAAAATGGTTGTTTGTGGAAGGAGTGGAGTATGGTGGGGTGTGGAATATATGGGAACCTCTTATATTTTTTAATGTAACATTTTTTGTGATCTATGTATTTTTTTAAAAAGACAATTAAATTAAAACTTTAAAAAAAGAAACTTTTACCATAACTAAAATTCCCATTAGAATATCCAACCCATTTCTGGCAAACCCGTGGCAAACTAAGACTGTTTCCTATCTTTTTAATCCCTTAGGGTCCACATGATCCAAGACCCCTTCTCAGAGATACCTGTATACACACACACACACACACAAAGATTTTGATTACTTGCATGGTATTGTAATTGTTAATTGTTTCCTTCTTGCTACACATGGCCACCTGACTTTTACTTCTTAGGGAATTCAATTTTGCTGCAGTTTCCCATCATCTCTAGTGTGCTTGTGGTAGCTACAGCAGAGCTTCACAGTAATATTAAATCCCCCTTTAGTAAAGCATTTCTAAATATCTGGGTGAAATTAGCACCCCTGAATCCTTGAAGGAAAAAGATGAGAGGTGTGGCGGCTATGATTGTGGAGTAGATGGCAGAGGAGATTACATATAATGGATCATTCACATTTTCTCCATCACCATGAACTTCAGACCTCCCAGAGGTGGTCAGAGGAAAGTTTCTGTCTAAGGCAGTCACTCATTGCTTTATTTGGTGGAGTAGAATTTCTTTTCACGATAAGGATGCTCAGGGGAAATTTGAGTTTCAAAGTTCTCAGACTTGTCTTTTTCTGCCCAAATGTCCCATTCCTAGATCTCAGGATTCTTTCTAGTTGATTCTCTTATCTTTCTATTTAATGCCTGCCAAATAGTAGTTTTACTATTGTCTAACATTATTAATTATAATGATAGACGTTTACATTTCACGCAAGGAACTAAGAATATTATATTTGTATTTGAACTGCAATTCAATTCTGCAGCCCTAACAATCAGGCATGGCCTTAGTCCTCAACAATCTTGTCTCTTGGGACATAGGACTCCTAAAATACAATGTAGGCTTACTGGCTGCCTGTCTATTTTCAGGTGAATATATGCTGATTTCAGTATCAACAGATTTGCTGGCCTATGAAGATTTATAATTCCTATTTTCAGGCCTCTTTGCTACAGATATTTGATTTTTTGATACTTTGATCTCTTGTACTTCATACCGTGATACCATGATAGCCCTGAGTACCATAGGTTACCAGAGCTTCATTTCTCCTCAGAAAGTGAATTGTCTATATATTTATCAAATAGGTGAGTATTTCTGATCAATCTTACTATTTGCCCTTGGTGGTACCTCTAGTACCAATATGAGTTACCAACCCAACAAGCAACAAATGTCTCACCAAAAGTGTGTAATTTTAAAAGGGTTTAATAAAGCAACGTTTGCAAAGGAACACATGTATTATAGGGGAATTCCATGGAATACTATAATAAACCAAGGGCTAGTCAGTTTTAAAGAGTGTCTAGATAAGTGTTGAGAAAGGATTTAGAGGGGAAATGGAAAATATCCAACACAAGATAGACAGTGAGAAATTATATGCAAATACTTTAATAGAGAGTTACATTTGTAGTTCATATTTTATGGGTTTAGTTAACACATATCTTTAGTTTAACTTCTTCAAAACCCTAAATGGAGTAAGAAGGGAAATACTGACTGATTAGAGTTTTCCCAGGATATCACAAACTCCAAAATACTATTTTCAGTATTGTTAAATAAGAACCGATTTTTCAATGCCCAATTTTTTTTAAATTATCTTGTTAGTCATTCCCCAGACTATGAAATCCTGAGGGGTTGTAGAAATCTATAACCCTTAGGATCTAAACCTGATATAAAGGATTCTCTGACCAGCAGATTTGATTATTCCAGTTTATGGTGTTACTCATAATTTTAGGTAAGTTGTCTTCTGCAGATGTTAGATGCAAACAAAAATTCTGTTTATTACTGACAACCTTCCAATAGACATTTACATGCTAAGTTATGCCAAGTGCTAAAAAAGAGAGCCTCTTTTCCAATATCTTCACCATCATATTAGAACACTTTCTGAGACATCTGAGAGGACAAAAAGGGATGTGTTATTTCTCATGTTTGTGCTAAAAAAAAGCAATGAATAATTAGGGAAGAAAAAGGGAGAAAATTAAACCATAGACAATAAGCAACTGCCAGAACTACATAACAAAGGAAATGACTCTTGTAAGTATCTCAAGACTAACTGAAGCAGCAAGGTAAGTAGAAGAGACTTTGAGACTAAGAGATTAAAAGATATCAAGAAATGTTAATATTTTCATTTTGATATTTTTTGAGAAAGCAGGAAGACGTGTGACATAAGACTTCCAGAAAAAGGAGGTGTTAGAAGGGATAATGTAGCCTGCTTTGTCTACATTGTCAGGTTATCAGAGTCTTCTGGTTCTGAATGACAAACACAGAACTCGGCTATTCCAGCCCTTCTCTTAATTTAGGTACATAGGTAGATTTCAGGAGAAGCAACAAAATATGTGGCCTATTTTGTATTTGCATCCAAGGTGAGTGATGAGATTTTTTTTTGCATCCAAGGTAAGTGATAATATATTTTTTCCCTAATGAGGGAAATTATATGCCTCTCCTATGAGCCCAAAAAGGTCCTGGAATTCAGTGAAGTTAATTTCATTTCCTAAGTAATAGAGCTCAGAGCAAAGAACTTAAGAGCAGAGGAAATCAAAGGTTATGGAGAGGCAGCAGACTTGGCCCAGTGGTTAGGGCATCCGTCTACCACATGGGAGGTCCGCGGTTTAAACCCCGGGGCCTCCTTGACCCGTGTGCAGCTGGCCCATGCACAGTCCTGATGCGCTCAAGGAGTGCCCTGCCATGCAGGGGTGTCCCCCGCGTGGGGCTCACCTACGCCCAAGGAGTACTCCCCTTAAGGAGAGCTGCCCAGCACGAAAGAAAGTGCAGCCTGCCCAGGAATGGTGCTGCACACAGAAGAGCTGACACAAGATGATGCAACAAAAAGAAACACAGATTCCCGTGCTGCTGACAGCAGAAGGGGACAAAGACACAGCAAATAGACACAGAGAACAGACATCCGGGGTCGGGGGGGAGGGGAAAGAAATAAATAAATAAATCTTAAAAAAAAAAAAAAGGTTATGGAGAGACCATAACCCTGGGCTCCATGGACAAAATGATAGTTGTGAGGGGGTAGAGGAAAAGAGATGAGAATACATATCAAGGAGATAGAGGAGTAGTATTGGATACAAACTTAGCTCACTGTAATGTTTTCTATAAAAAAAAATACCACTGTTCTACTATTGTCTAATATTATTAATTATAAATGATAGAAGTTTACATTTCACACAAGGAACTAAGAACATTATATGCAATATTTCATTTAAATTTCCTACACTAATAAAGTTATTATTATTCTCATAAATAGATGAGATAGATGAGACTTACAGAAATGGTAAAAAGTTTTCCAGGATCAGAGCAATAGAAATTTTTGGCAACAGGATTCAAACTGAGATCTGTTTAAGTTCAACCTAATAAATGTATAATTTGTTGCAACATATTTCATATTTGTTAGCGCTGTGATTATTGATTATTATTACTGCATTGCAATATAGGCAAGACTGCTGAAATAAATAATAGCCATATAAATATAAAAATAATACAATGATATTTGTTTCAGAATTTCTCAGATATGCTCTATAGACGAACTGCATCTGAAGCACTTAGGCTGCTTGAAAGAAAGTAGGTTCCTGGGCCACATGCCAATTTATAATGGTTGGGTTGAGAAACATGTGATTCTAATGTCCTGAATTTAAGAACCACTTTTAACTTGAGTATTTACCACCTTCCAGGCACTGGTCTCAGTCCTTGCATAGATTTCCTCAACTGATCTTTAAAACAACCCTATGGAGAAAGAAATATTCCCTGTTACACGTATAAACTCTCTAGTGCGTTCTTTAAGTCCCCACATCATGTAAACAATGTAGACAGTACTTTCCTGGAGGCCAAATACTTTTTGTGTTTTACCCCAGCTCTCTCCAGTTTGGGCAGCTATATCCTATCCATCAAAACATGTAATGATGGACTAGCAGCTGCTATATGAAAACCTCCTTTGTTATAAACTTGCTCTATTTGAGAAAACAAATGACCTGTTGTTTGGTCAGACTAACTATTTTGTGGGCAGGTTTCTTTGTTCCTTTCTGTATCTGTCTATGAAGAACACAAATAGCCAGAGATTACTTTTGCCAGGAAGGCAACTACCATGAAAATTAAAAGAACACTGTAATTTGTTTGAAATTTCACAAAGAAATGCTTACTATTGTAGAAAAAATTTCATACGCACAAAGTATATTTTTGGAAGTTTCTTTTAACAAATCAATTTTATTGGTACATATTGACAAAGCATACAATTTATCCAAAGTGTACAATCAATGGTTTTGGTATAATCACATGGTTATGCATTATTAAATCATTATTAAAGTATTTTCATTATTTCAATAATAATAATAAACACAAAACAAACAAGAAAATTCCTCACTTCTCAGTCTTTCTGTTTCCTGTGCTATACATAGCTGCTGTTTCTGGCTATTATTGCGCAAATCATTTATTTGTTTATTAAGCAGTTTTACTGAGATATATTCACATACCATATGATCTATTCAAAGTATAAAATTAATGACTTTTAGTATAATCACAATGTTGTACATTCATCATCTCAAAATATTTTACATCAGAATTGCTTAGGAATTGAAAATTGAAAGAATATTTTTGTTTGTTCTACTGGGAACTTCATTAAAAATCGGTCAACTTACAGGGAAAATCATTTCACCAATGTAAATGCCATTCTGGCTATTTGAGTCACAGATATATTCATCTTGAGTCTACATAGATGTATATCTGATTATTTCCTTAAATTTCCCAGCATTTACATACTGAAATTCACATTATTTTAATATAATGCTATGTTACAGCTATCATATGGTAATTGTATTAAGAACTGCTTTCCTTTTATATCACATTTCATTACAGATTCGTATGAATGTATGTATATACATATTTACATTTGTAGGTACATAATTGATCAATTTTGTTTGAGAAGTATAAAGGAGGCATTAAAAATGTCTGTTATATAAGGGATATTTTTGAATGTGATAGGTGAGAGAATTATTGCTATTGGGATATGTTTCTTTTTTAGAAATATGTACATGGCTAATTAGACTGTAGAATAATGCTATGTTCCTTGGGATTAATACTCGAAAGACCTACATTCAGTTCACTTAATATAATGGGATAGACTCATTTGTTTGTCTCCACTCTGTAATTTTCCCCCTCATTTTCAATCTGGTTGTCTACCCTGGGATTTCCAATGCACCAAAGCCCCTCTAAATGATCAGAGAAAAGAACTTCCTTTGTGGTTGCAGAAGGGGAGAATGTCATCACCTGGTGAACCATGGGGACCTTCTTAACTCTCAGAGATCTTCACAACTAGTCCATTCCATGCCAAGAAATTGGGGAGGGCTTGTTGTACAGTGTCTAAATTTAAATACCTCATTCCAATTTGTTTTCTCCAAGAAGCCAGATTTTTTCTTAAAAACATTTAACATTGCCTGAAAATCTTCCCCTATGTGTTTATTTGTTAACTATGCATCTCTCCCTTCTAGACTAAACACTTCATAAGAGTAAGGTTCAATACTGTTATCCTCATTGTTGTATCCCAGGGTCTAGAATGGAACCTGGGGCACAAGAAAAGTTTTCTGAAAAAAGGTAATAGACTCCCAGGTGCAATATGGTATTCTTGTTACTAAAAGTATTTTACAGAAACGAATATATTGACAGTCAAAGAACTACTTCCAACTGCCTAAGACAGCCAGCTTTCCTGCTGAGATTTTCTTACCTCTAAGAGCTATAGTCTTGACCACAGCATATGGTCCTGCCTCAGAGAAAGCTCTCATTCGATATCTACTGAGGGAATTTACTCTCCTCTACTCCTTTTCCAGGTGAAGTCTCTTTCAGCCATGAAAAGAGACAATCACACTGTGATTGAGTTCATCCTGGTAGGCTTCACCACCGACCCTGTGTTGCAGTTGATCTTATTTGTGGTGTTCCTGTGTGTGTACTCTGTGACTGTAGTGGGAAATACCACTCTCATTACATTGATCTGTAATGATTCCAGGCTCCAAACACTCATGTATTTTTTCATTGGTAATCTGTCTTTCCTGGATCTCTGGTATTCCTCTGTCTACACTCCAAAGATCCTGGTGACTTGCATCTCTGAAGACAAGAGCATCTCCTTTGCTGGCTGCACAGCTCAGTTCTTCTTCTCTGCTGGGTTAGCCTATAGCGAGTGTTATCTGTTAGCTGCCATGGCTTATGATCGCTATGTGGCCGTTTCCAATCCGCTGCTTTATATTCAAGCCATGTCAAAGAAATTGTGCATCTGTTTAGTGATATATTCCTATACTGGAGGTTTCATCAATGCAATAATACTAACCAGCAACACATTCACATTGGAGTTTTGTGGTGACAATGTCATTGATGACTTTTTCTGTGATGTCCCACCCCTGGTGAAGTTGGCATGTGATGTGAGAGAGAGCTACCAGGAAGTTCTGTTCTTCCTCTTGGCCTCCAATGTCATCGCCCCCACTGTGCTCATACTGGCCTCCTACCTCTTCATCATTGCTGCCATCTTGAGGATCCGCTCCGCACAGGGCCGCCTCAAAGCCTTCTCCACTTGCTCCTCCCACTTGATCTCGGTCATCTTGTACTATGGTTCTATTCTCTACATCTACTCTCGCCCAAGTTCTAGCTATTCCCTTGAGAGAGACAAATTGGTTTCTACATTTTATACCGTGATCTTCCCCATGTTAAACCCCATGATCTACAGTCTGCGTAATAAAGATGTGAAACAGGCTCTGAATAAACTCTTCAAGTTAATGCAATCTGAAATCTAAACTGACATAAATTTTTAAATCAGTACTAAGAGATAATGGATAAACTGCAGCACAAGATTTTGGTACTAAGGTTTAAAAAAATCATTTTTTCTATAAAAATAAGTTCACTGAAAAGATTTTGCTTCTTTGTTCTAGGGTCTTTCATTTGTTTAAGTGTTCTGGCTCTAATATGTGCTGTAGAATATAGATAAAGTTTAATATTACTAGATTTTTTTCATAAGAGCACTATTTTGATATATATTCCATTTCCTTCTAGTCAGTTACTCACAGGAATTCTGCGATGATAGAAGAATAAAGAATGTTAAGAATTTTGTGATGAAAATCAGAGGGCAGTGAGGAATTAGAAAATAAATGTGGGTGAAAAGAATAACTACCAGGTCAGATGGCCCCTCTTTGGAAATGGTGTTTATGTGTGATGAATCTGGACTCAGATGGGATCTCTCTTCATAAGACTTTCATGCTAATGTGCTGGAGGTGCAGTTAGTGTTGGGGTTTAAGATATATTTAGGGGATTTGAATCTCTGGACTGACAATGTGATAGCCAGGTCCTGAGCCTCAACACACTCCAACACCTAAAATCTGATTCATTGGACTCATCACACTCAGCTAAGATGGAGTTGAAGAAGGACAACCACCACACCATGGAGCCTAGAGTGATTACAACTGAAAGTGGGAGGATTGCATCCAGCATCCATGTGGAATCTGAGCCTCCTCTTGACATAGAGGTGCAATGGACACAACCAATCCAATGTCCACATAGAAAAGGTGGCATTGGATTGGGAAAAGTGGACATGGTGGCTGATGGGTATGGGGAAAGGCAGGAAGAGATGAGAGGTGGAGGCGTCTTTGGGACATGGAGCTGCCCTGGATGGTGCTTCAGGGGCAATCACCGGACATTGTAAATCCTCACAGGGCTCACTGGATGGAATGGGAGAGAGTATGGGCCATGATGTGGACCATTGACCATGAGGTGCAGAGGTGCCCAAAGATGTACTTACCAAATGCAATGGATGTGTCATGATGATGGGAATGAGTGTTGCTGGGGGGGGAGAGGTGGGGTGGGGGTGGTGGGGTTGAATGGGACCTCATATATATATATATTTTTTTTTTAATGTAATATTACAAAGTCAATAAAAAATAAATTAATTAATTTTTTAAAAAAAAGAATAACCAGAAATAGAGCAAATGCATATAGTGAAATACCTAAAATGAATCTTAAATTTTCAATTTAGGTTAATTTTATAGATGTGTTAATTTCAGAAAGAACTATAACTCTCCAATGCTCAAGTTCTAACTACTGAACTTCAAGCTTCCCTTTTGTAAAATGTAACTGATAATCCTAAACTTTCGGGGCTATAGAGAGTAATGAATACAATATGTAATAAAAATCTGCTAGGAGCCATTTATTAGGGCTTCCAGCTTTTTGTAAATTATGCTGGTGAACAAAAAAGAAACATTACATCAAGAATTCAGTGGGGATTTTTTCTCTGTTCAATTTTATTCCACTTCTTATTTTCCCCTAAAGGGGTTATATACAGTGATATGCCATGAAGGAGAGTATTGCACAATGCCCATTGTATGAGGGAGACCTTGCTTTTATAGATTGAAATATACAATCCTAAATGAGAAATCATTCTGTGGTTTTAGAGCAATATTTTTACAGTCTAAACAACTCTTACACATTTTGCCTAATATATGCTAATTTAGAAGGCCCGAAGTTTAGACAGATATTTTCTACATACTCAATTTGATCTTTACAAAGGAATTTGAAGAGGAAAATTTATTTTAAAAACTTACTTTAAATAAACAATTATAAGAACAGGAGCAAATTTCCCACAGTCCACCCATTCCATATTTTCTCCTTATCCAAGACAGTTTGCTTCCCAAGCTTCAAAGTCAAATTACACACACACAAAGTCTCTAAATCTATTTTTCTCTTTCTAAAAGTTCTCAATGAGAAGCAAAATGATGAAATTTGAGGAAAACCTAATACTGCAAAGTGGCAACACGCCATCCTGCAGTATATCAAAAATCAAATAGTATAGGTTTAAAATATTTTATATCACAACAAAATACTAGATACCAAAGAGTAGTTTACTCAATATTTCATTGTTCTATGTATAATTTGATTAATTTAATTGAACTATCACAACAGATATATGAGTCAATAATTTCAAAAGTGTAATGAGATCATTCAGCAAAAAGAACAAGGAGGTCATTTCATCTCTGTGGTCGTATAGTCTGTGTTGCTTTCCTGAAAGCCTCCTTCACATCCTTGTTCCTCACACTATAGATGAGAGGGTTGAGCAATGGGTTCACCACAGTGTAGAAAAGGGCAGCCACTTTGTCTTTCTCCAAAGAGTAGGTGGAGCTAGGTCTTGAGTACATGAAGAGCAAGGATCCATAGAAGAGCATGACTGAGATTAGGTGGGAAGCACAGGTGGAGAATGCCTTGCGCCTTCCAGAGGCAGAGCGGATCCTCAGGATAGCCAGGAGAATGTTGAAATAAGAAATCAGGATGGCAAGTATGCTGGAGAGGACCGTGAAGCCCACCACACCCAGAAGGACTTTTTCATAGACCTGGGTGTCTGTACAGGACATTTTTACCAATGGTGGTGCATCACAGAAAAAGTGGTCAATGATATTTTTACCACAGAAACTCAGGCGGAAAGTGTTGGCCGTGTGGGCAATGGCATTTAAGACCCCTCCTATGTAGGCACCAGCAACAAGCCCAGTGCAGAGAGAATTGGACATGGTACCTGAATATAGTAATGGGCTACAAATTGCCACATGGCGGTCATACGCCATGGCTGCTAGGAGATAGCACTCAGTGTAGGCTACAACACAGGAAAAAAACAACTGGGCCCCACATCCGGCCAAGGAAATGCGTTTATCTTCTGAGACACAATTGGCCAGGATTTTGGGGGTATACACAGATGTGTACCAGAAGTCCAGGAAAGAGAGATTGCCAATGAAAAAGTACATGGGAGTGTGTAGGCGGGAATCAAATCGGATTAAGATAACCAGGGTCATGTTTCCTGACAAAGTTAACAAGTAGAGAGTCAGAAATATTCCAAACAGAATCAGTTGTAACCCAGGATCTGCAGAGAAGCCCACCAAGATGAATTCATTCAGGATAGTGTAATTTTCCTCTTCCATTTCCATGGAGGGGGACACCTGATTAAGATTATGAGAAAAAAAAGTCATTCAGTGACTTTTCTATTATATGGAGTAAACAAGGGTTTTGATCATGTCAGAAATTACTTAGACATTTGTGGGTTTGTATCTTTATCTAAAATTATAGAACACCAGTCTGTGATTTGGGGGGAGCACTAAAATTAGAGTCAGAATCTATATTTAAAAGGAGAGCTTTTAACTTATTAGCTGTTTAATGCAGGGTCAATCCCTTATTTTAATCAGACAGCTGAGAAAAATGAAGTTCATAAAGTTTACTTACAGCTTCCTGACAGGTCATCCCACTGAGTATAGAAGACTTACAAGAAAACACTGGCCCAATATTTGGCAATTACTGGGTACTCATGAAGTATCAGAATGGGTTGAATGAGACCTCATATTTTTTTAATATAATATTTTTACAAAATGAATAAAATTAAAAAAAAAAAAGAAATATCAGAATGCTTCCACGTATTATTGATTTTTTATATGCTGGGCATTTTTCTGATATTTATAAAAATGTGAATATATTGCTAATGTTCCTGCTATTCTTTATACAAATATCAAAAATTATATAATATTCAGTATGGGCCAGTTATTACTATGACTTATACCTAATCCACTAGATCTTGACAACCATCTAATAAGATAATTATGATTCTCTTGTTTTACTGGATGAAACAGAAGCACAGAGAGTGGTATCTCTTTTTTCAGGCTTAAATATTTTTCTTGCATAAACATAAAAGACCGATATGGTGCCCACAGTGGGCCCAGGTTCTCTACATAGATTCTCTGGTATGCGTCTTTACAAGACCATTGGTGGATTCCTGAGAGAGACTTGGTGAACACGGTCTCTTTCCAGAGGTGGGGGAATATAACCCTAGGTCTTGAAGATGTCATATAATGGACTTGGCAGAGTTGCCAAGGGTGACCATACAGGTTGTGGTCTAGGTGTTGCAATCATCAATACTGGCCACAGCAGCTGCTTCCTGGGCCAAAACAATACTGGTGCCTCTAGGGATGGGGATGATGCTTCACCAGCATGGGGCCTCAGCATTCCCTCACAATGCAAGAGATGGTGTGGGACTTGCTGATCTTGTTCTCACAGTCCCCATCACATGGGGACAATAGAGGGCTTGACCAGATTGATGGCCCTGTAGATGGTGGTGGATACCTCCTTGGAGCACCTGACTTCCAGACTGGTAAGATCACTCTACTACCCCATGGAGGCAAAGGCATTGAATCTGGTCCACTGGCCAACCCGGGCTGTTTTTGCCCAGGCATAATTTTCAAAACCTCTTCCTTGAGGGACAGGTCCAAGTTCAGAGAGCTAGTAAGTACAGAGCTGGTGTTTCAACACAGAATTTTAATAATCTAGGGTCCATGCTCTCAACAATTAAACCATTTTCCTTTTTTATAGGTTAATTCTCATTCTCCTAGCAAAGGAAATGCTGGAAGACTTTTGACAATCTGAACTTCTTTTTCTACTAACTGCAGCTTTACAAAGTATTTTCCTTAAGAGAGCTTTGTTTTCCACTGTCCTCTAGCTGTTTAGATTTACATGTGTAGTTGGGGCATTTTTTGATACCATGGATGGTGTACATTAGGAAGAACCAAGTTTTTTATGTCAAGGCACTGAGAAACCGTGAATCCTTCAATGTTTATGTCCTGTAACTGCAAAATTCTCCAGAGAAACTAAGGGAGAAAGCATCTAGGTGAAAACAATATCATTATCAAATTAGAGCTGTTGGTCTCAGTATCCAGTTGACATGTCCCTGATCAATAATAGCAGGGTGAGGACGCTGAAACCAAGAAAGGATTGTGATTTTTTTCCATGTTTAAAACATTTACCCATGAGCTTAACTGATAATAATGATGAACCTAAAATACAAACCCAAGTCCTCTAACTTGAGGTCCATTATTCTGAATTGTCAGGAAATGAGATGTAGGTGTATAAATATTTTCAAATATAATAATAATGTTTCCAGAAGATGAGACATGAGTGGTGACATGGGTAAGAGTGGACTGGAATCCTGAAAGGCATTGCCTTTCTCTAACTATAAATATATGTGGGATCCTGCCTCATTAGTACATAGAGTATAGCTGCTTTAGCCCTGCTGCCAAGGTTCTTTTTGACCTGGATTCAACTTCCCTTTACAACCTTCTGTCTCATTACTTGTCTTCATTTACTCAGGATTTCCACCAAACTAGGTTACTCAAATGATCCTGTTCCCAAAAATAATATTGCACAACTTAGGAGTGTCAAAGTAGGATATATAGCATCATGCTCTCACCGTTTGTATGGTAAATCTTTTTCTGAATCTCCTCACACTTGAAATCATATTATATTGGCAGGAGTTTATGATTATTGTATACAGGATGCACAGCATGTTAGGTTATAAAGTCACTGTCTCAATGGTTACGCTGAACTTTTTCTGCTGCATTATCATTTTTTTATACAAGAAAATATAGATCTGGGACTTATGAAGCCATTTTAATATAATTTGGGCAGAGCTGGAAAAGTCTGGACAAAATAAATTAGTGTAATTTTTGTTATGCTTCTGAAGTAAACAACTTATAAATTTTCTGGTCAATTGCTCAGTGTTCCCAGAGGGAGAAATACTTTTATGAAACCTCAAAAAATAACATGCATTTATCCAGATGGCAGCTCACTGTACGGATACAGAGAGAGGAGAAAACACTCACATCTGAATAAATAGTATGTATAAGAGTTCTCACATAGGAAAAGAGCTGGCAGAGTTCAAGGAAGAAAGATAGATTAAATAAAGGTAAGGTTAAGTGAGGTAGCAGCAGAGGAGCCAGAATTGTCACCTGATCACAAAGCATATTCAGAGTCATACTGAGGATTTGGACTTTTAAACTAACACAATTGGAAACCATAGTCATTATGAGGAAGTCACTTTATCAGATTTATATATTAAAGTTCATTCTGACTACGACCTAGGAAAGGAATTGAAGGGGAGTAAGGATTCCTTCTTAACTAGAAATTTTTAAAATTCTTACTCCTCTGTTCACCCATTAAGACATATCTCTTCAAAAAGGCAGGGAAAGGAGGTGTTGTGAAATTCTAGAAAGAATGACCAGAAGACAGGGCCCAAAAACTGTCTCAATATCTCTGCCAAACATTAAATTTATAATTACATAGTAATTTATCCTTCAGGCAATGGGATAGTCCCCAAGACAAGGTCCTTTCAATGTCACAAAATCTTCCTCTCTCTATTTTTAACCCAAGAAATTGCAAATTCTTAGCAGTGGTAGATAAATAAATTTGATGAAATCTTTTTATGCTCAATAAAAGATCTATACTTTTACCAGACCTGTGGTTGGTGTTGGGGTTTAGTGTATACCCAGGGGACCTGAATCTCTGGACTGTCCATGTGATAGCCAGACCCTGAGCCTCAACAGACTTGCAACTCCTACACTCTGTTTTATTGGACTTATCCCACTCAGCTAACATGGAAGTGAAGAAGGTCAACCACCACACCAGGAAGCCAAGAGTGCCTACAACTGAAAGCAGGAGAAATGCATCCATCATCCATGTGGAATCTAAGCCCACTCTTGATATAGATGTGGAGTGGACACAACCATTCCAGGGTCCACAGAATGAAGGAATAGAGTATGGATTTGAGTGGATTTACTGATATTCTATTCATGATCTATTGTGATTAGTAATTGAAGAAAATGTAGCATTGATTTGGACAAAGTGGCCATGGTAGCTGCTGAGGGTAGGGAGTGGGAAGAAGAGATGTGATGTGGGGGCATTTTCAGGACTTGAAGCTGTCCTAGGTGGTACTGCAAGGACAGTTACCGTACATTGTATGTCCTCCCATGGACTGGGTACTGGGGGAGAATGTAAACTCTAATGTGGACCATTGACCATGTGGTGCAGCAGTGCTCAGAGATGTATTCACCAAGTGCAATGAATGTCCCATGATGATAGAGGAGGTTGTTGTTATGGGAGGATTGGAGTGAGGGGAGTGGGGGGTATATGGGGACCTCATATTTTTTTAATGTAACATTAAAAAAAGAACGAAAGAAAAAAAAAAATAGAAGACCCAAAATTATAGTCATCATTTTGACTTCAGTGTGCAATACAATTGCATCATGAATTCTTCACATTATACACAGTACCAAAGGCCAGCTTAAAGTAGAAAGAGAAAGAGCTAAAAGCCACAAACCAGTTATCTGTTTATATGTTGCAAAAATTGGCTACATTTCCTTACAGGCCATGATATCATGAGTGAAGTCTGTTTTTCTACCCATTGAATCTGGGATGGCCTTTTGGTTTGCTTTAGCCAAAAGGTTGCATTGTATTCTGTGCCCCATGAATTCCCATCAGCCTGAGTCTCAGAGGCTTTGAATGCTTCTCTTCTTTCTTTTGGAATCCAGCCACCACCACATTAAACAAAACTAGGTTAACTTTCTAGACATCTGGCCATGCTCTCTGTTTCTCCAGATGATAGCAAGCTGGGCCCAAGACCTGTCAGTGGGGCCATTCTAGATTACCCAGCCCCAACTGAGAGAACAGCTGAGCAGATACTAAGCCAGCCAACCTGAGAGCAGACAGGTCAGGCACAGGCAGACTGCGCGATGGAAATGCACCTGATTCCACCACTTGGAGACTGTAATCTTGCGAGTGTCTGTTAACAACACCCCCACCTAAGTTTCTGCACCTTTAAAAAGAAAAGAAAATATTTATGTTTTAAGATATATCAAGGATTGAGGAAAATGTAGGTGAAATGTATAGTCCGTTGTCTGATATAAAAGGTTAACAAATGGTAGCTATTTTAATCTGATTGAGAGGATTAATACCTGACCTATTTACAATATCTGAGTCTGAGGAAGAAAAAAGGGTGCAAGTTTCTACTAACAGCAATATAAGCACAAAGAGGTTGTCAGTCAGAGTCTTTCTAAATCCTTAATTTAATATGTTTGTCACCTATTCTCTATGATTTGAAAAAGAAGTGGCAAGCCTGGAAGTAGGAAGTCCATTGGCCATGGACTGAGAAGTTCTGAGATGGAGACCTGTGTTATTAAAGAGCCTCACCTTTCCTCTCTAGAACCAATTCAACCATTTTAAAAATTTGGTTGATCACGGAAACCAACTTTCTATGATTTCAATTGTTAGCAGCTCCTGTGAATACATCATAAAGTAAGACTAGATAATAACAACTGTCACAATAGGGTGTGGGAGACAGACTACCACTCTATCATAGTCATATATCTTTGGAGTCATGGGACATTATCATTGTCTTGTCAGAAGTCAGAGATCTACTGAAGCAACAGCATTCTTTTCACTTCATGTTTTACATTCTTATAGTTCTCCCCTAAAAATCAATCATTGGTTTGAGTATATTCTCTATCATCTATACCCCTTATTCTTACTGGCAAACAATTAATGGTGGTTAACTTCTTGGAATCTGATCCTCTTTAAAAACCTGATTAAAACAAAGATTGTACCACCGGAACACAAATCTGTATAAACATGAAATTTTAGAGGCCTCACAAATTACCAGTAATCTACCCAAATTTCTAGTTATGATACTCAGAAATTCCACAATTAGAAGATGTCTAAATTTCTTTCCAGTGTTAAAATTCTATAATTATAAGCAATGAGTAACATATATGTCAAATTTAGCATGTTTTAAACTAAATTCTTACATTTCATTTCCAAAAATAGATCTATCTTCTCATTCCACAGATTAATTAATAAAGTTCCACACTTGCAACTTCATAAGGCAAAAATTTGGCATTATCCTACTCACTATTCTCCCTAAGTTCTCTTCAATCTTCCAAGAAATCCTGGTGTAATTATCTTTATAACATAACCTGAATCTGTCCATTTCTCAGCACCTCCACAGCTAACAACTGGGTCTAAACACGTTATTTTTGCAAAACACATTGCAATAATGCCTTAACTTGTCCACACCCTCATTCCATTACTCTCTATAGCCTACAGTCCTTTAATAAAATGTCAGATCATGACCCTTCTGTACCCTGTAAGTACTCCCATTTTGCCCTAAAGTCAAATCCTGTACAATGTCCCCAAGTTCCTCTATAAGCTGCTCTCCATTAATAAGTATTTTTATATCTTCACATTTGCCCCAACATTGATTCTGCACCAGCCTTGCTGGCTTTCTCTCCATTTCTCAGAAATTCCAATCATGCACCAGCATCAGAAATTTTGAGCTGTCCCTTCCCTCTGCCTGGAACATTCTTCTCCCAAGTAACCATTTGGGTTACAACACTCCTCCATTAAATTCCATGCAAGTATCATTTTCTCACTAAAGCCGATCCTAATCTCTCTGTTTAAAATTCCATGCCCACTTCCAACAACACTATCCATCCCTATTACAATGCTCAGACTCTACTTTATGTCCACCATTCCTATAATATTCTTTTAACTCCTGTTTATTGAGTTTATCTTTTTCTTCCACCTAACTGCTGCATTCTCAAGGGAAGAACAATTCATGTGTATTTTTGTTTTGGTTTTGCTTTGCCCAGCATAGTGAACGGTTCCTAGCAACTAACTGGTCTCTGAAAATATATATATAATTGGAAAGAACTTTTTAGGAATAATATTATTTCCATACCTTGTTGAGCTGCATTTTTGAATGGCGTTATATAGAGAAATGGGTAGTTACATTTATATCCAGGAAAAATTCTACCCTCAAGAGGACTTTCACTGCTCTAGGTTCTATAAGACTAATAAGAAGAAATATTGTATATCCTGCCATGACCCACTGAATGGACTGGGAGAGAGTGTAAACTGCAATATAAACTATAATCTGTGCTGTGTAGCAATGCTCCAGAATGCACTCATCAAAGGCAGTGAATATGCCACACCGATGAGGGAAGTTGTTGATGTGGAAAGAGTGGGGGATATAGGGCATGGGGTATATGGGAACCTCTTACATTTTTTAATGTAACATTTTTTGTGATCTATGTGTCTTTAAAAAAAAAAGATAATAAAAAAATGAAAGGAAAAAAAGCACAGAAACAATCAAACCTGAATGGCTTCTCAAAATGTGTCTTCCCCCATAGAAGCCTTGCTCACTGCATCTTCATTGGGAGCACTTAAAATTCTGTGGAGGAATTGCATCCCTCTTATACATGAAAATGACTATCAGAAAATGAAAATGTCATATTCCGATTACCTGGAAAGTACCATGCCACATTTTTTGTCCCCTTGATTTCTGTACTATGGCAGTGAATATAAGAAGGCCCCAGTACAACTACCAAAATGAATTTCCAAATTGAGGTGAAGGCCAAATAAATTACTGGATGATGTCCTATTTAGAGGAAAGCATATGAGTGTGTGAGTATGAGAGTATGTGAGTGTGCATGTAGATGCATGCATGTATTGTGTTGTGTGTGTGTGTTTGACACAGCAATGATGCTTTGTGAGCCAATCCAGATAGGCTCCATTCTTAATGTCAGGTGAGGACACAGAGAGGCCAAAATGCTTTGCTGCCCATGATCCCAGGTACTTACCCTTGGTCAGAAATGCAATTTCCTGGAAATGACACTCTTTTCCCTCTCCTATGATGCTTTTGATTGCTTTGTTGGATGCGATATATGTATTTCTTCAACAGCCTTTTGGGACTCTTTCCATGCAACACCCCAGAAAAATTTACGTCAGTCTCCAAAGACTCAATTGTAATTCATTAGAAGTTTGGGAATGATAAATTACAGAGTTTATGAAATAAGGAGTGTTTTATTAAAAATGGACTCATGTATTACCCACAATGCATATTTAAATAACTATGTAACTGCAATCTTTAGCAAAATGAAAGTTAACCTATAGCAAAATGATTTAGGTAAAAATTATTTTTAATGTATACTTCCACCATTTTTCTGTCTGTTTATATACCTGTTTCTTTGAAAATTATATGCTGTTTGATGATTTCTATTAAAAATGACCACCAATTTTTTTTAAAGTGGACTTTTTATAGATATGTCAGAATATAAATATTAAATGTCTGTGATCATAGAAATTTTCCAGTTGGGCTACTTAGTTTTTCTAGACTATATCATGTAGTCCATAATTTTGTTTCTTGCCATGTGCATGTTGCTCTGGTCAGGCTATCCTTCATTGTCTTGTACTTTAGCAAACACCTATTTACTCTTGGAAACTAGTAAAAGGGACTTTTTTATGTTTATATTTTTAAATGTTGTTGCATTTAGGAAATGTGATGTGCCACAGTGAAATATTCTCCATTTTTAATTACAAATTTATCATATGTAAAACTGAACAAGCAAAGAAATACAAATATTCATACAAACTTGTTTATTATACATCACTGCTTCACCGAGTAGAGATTGTTACTCTGAATCTTACCTTTAGGTTTTGTTTTATTTTAAGATTTATTTATTTATTTATTCCCACCCCACCCAGCCCCCGGCCCCCTGGTTGTCTGTTCTCTATGTCTATTTGCTGCGTCATCTTCTTTGTCCACTTCTGTTGTTGTCAGCGGCAGGGGAATCTCTGTTTCTTTTTGTTGTGTCATCTTGCTGCGACAGCTCTCTGTGTGGGCTGCACCATTCTTAGGCAGACTGCACTTTCTTTCATGCTGGGCGGCTCTCCTTACGGGGCGCACTCCTTGCGCATGGGGCTCCCCTACTTGGGGGCCACCCCTGCGTGGCACAGCACTCCTTGTGTGCATCAGCACTGCACATGGGCCAGCTCCGCACTGGTCGAGGAGGCCCAGGGTTTGAACCACGGACCTCCCATGTGGTAGACGGACTTTCAGTGTCACTCTTAAGGCTGCTTTAATTTTACCCTTGATTCATTAATTTTGGGGAAAAAATTATATTGCTGGAAGCTCGTATTGACCCCAAGGAAAAGTGTTTGTTCTCTCATGCACCTAAGGCAGTCTGTTATCTTTATATCATGGCAAACCAGAAAACAAATTTTTTTTTTAATTAAAAATTCATTTTCAGTTCCACTTTATAGTAGGCTATTGTCTTATAACTTCCTATTATGAACTCTCTCCCAGTAAGTAGAGTAGTACCTTTGGAATCAATTTCCCAGTTTACCTTCCTTATTTCTCCCTGTGAATGACATGATTCAAAGAAAATCATTTAAAACATTCAATCTTGCAATGGTCCTATAGACAGTGGTAATATTCCCATTTACATATGTATAGATTGAAATAGATGTACAAGCACCTATGATTGTTGAGTGGAAATAAAAATAAATCAGCTTTCCTTTTAAACATCTCAAAATATAAGTAGTTTTTTTCTTTTCCTCTTTTCTTGTTTTTATTGAGCAGTTATATAGACTATGTTCCAAGCAAACAGACAGTAGCTTTCCAAAAGTCACAACCCTATGTATACTAAAATATATTTTAAATATATTCAAATATATTAGTAAACAACTTAAAAAGACAAAAGAACACATGTTTCCATACTATCCAATGATTTCCTATTTTCTTGATTTATTTTAATTCTGAGACTCCCAGATGATTATTATGACATGGAAATAATTTGTAAAACTATGGCTATTGTTTACCAAGTATTACCATTTAAGAAAGCTTGACTCTAGCCAACAATTTCTTTAGGGCATCTTTTACATCTTTATTTCTTAAGCTATAGATTAAAGGGTTCAACATGGGAATCACCACAGTATAGAACACAGACACCACTTTATCCCGTTCCAGAGCATAGCTAGTGCTTGGTCTGGAGTAAATGAAGAGAATTGAACCATAGTACAAGGTCACAGCTGTCACATGAGAGCCACAAGTAGAAAAAGCCTTTAGTCGGCCTTGGGTAGAGCGAATGTTCAAAATGGCAGCAATGATGAAGAGATAGGAAGCAAGAATAAGAATGGTGGGAGCCATGACATTGGAGGCAAGTATATAATAGAGCACAGCCTGGTAGCTCTCCTTCACATCACATGCCAACTTCACAAGAGGGGGAAGATCACAGAAGAAATCATCGATGACATTGTTGCCACAGAAGCTCAGGGTAAATGTCTTGCTGGTGATGATTGTTGAGTTAATAAAGCCACCAAAGTATGAAGCTGCAACAAGAGTGGCACATAACCTTGGGGACATTGCCTGTGAATAAAGCAGTGGGTTGGAGATGGCCACATAGCGGTCGTAAGCCATGGCAGCCAACAAGTAACACTCACTGTAGGCCAGCCCAGCAGAAAAGAAGAACTGAGCCAAGCAACCAGCAAAGGAAATGCTTTTGTCTTCAGAAATGCAGGTCATCAGAATTTTGGGGGCATAAACAGAAGAATACCAGAGGTCCAGGAATGATAGGTTCCCAATGAAGAAATACATGGGTGTGTGGAGGTGAGAATCAGCACAGATCAGAGAAATCAGGGTGATATTTCCCAAGAGACTGAAGGCATAAATTATGAGGAAGATCAAAAAAAGTACTCTCTGCAATGGCAAGTCAGCTGTGAACCCTAAAAGAATGAACTCCTTCACTTTGGTGAAATTTTTCTCGTCCATTGGCTTTGAATTTCTGTAGTATCTTTCTGTGAAAAGACCAATGGGTAGGTCCTGACTTAAAATATTCAGCAGTCCCTTCTTCCCATCGTTTGCCGTTTTACATCATTTTGAAAATGCCCAATTGACATACTTTTGTGTCTCTTGATGAGATGTTATCATGCTGAATTGCATGTTATTTCTTTTTGGGTAACTGGAAATCAGTTCTATGCAGCTGTCTTAAGATCTCAGTTATGTTCACTACTATATAATGTGTGTTACCAGTATTTTCAAACTAATTTGTCCTCGTTTGGGGGTAAAGGTGAGCTATTTGTCTTTTCATATTGGATTTAGGGTGATTAGAGACCATGTAAATTAAAGTATGCTCTGAAATCTCTTCCCTTTGTCTTTTCCCAGAGAATCAAATGGAGAAGAAAAATTATACTACTAACTGTTTTACAATAAACTTAGAAAGTCACTAGACTGTAATTTTCCTAGAACTGAAAAGATTTAACTAATCTTTTTTCCTCAAAACCAAACACAAAAGTTGGAATGGAGTAGACAATGTGAAATTGGTTCATAAAAGAGTAGATTTCTTTTCATAATTGGAATCTGAGATCTTAGTTACAAGTCTGATCCTTAAATACACCCTGCAGATAGGTAGGAAATATTAATTGATGGATATTTGTGTTCATATTACTGGCTGAATATTCTGTAGAATTAACAACTAAAAAACACCAGGTCAATGAATGGTCTGGGGGGACTGATGGAACACTGAGAATTTTATCCCTAAAAGCTCCCCAAGCAATGAGCAAAGTTCTATCTCTGCTTCTCTATGTGACAACCTGGAGGGTCCCTACTGCAACTGACCACAATCAAAGAAGAGCAAAATTGTGATTGCCAGGGTTCTCCACTGGCAGAGAGCCTAACGTTATGCTCATAAATCCAGGTTTAAAAATCTCTTAAACTGAAAAACAGTTCTTAACTTGGTTATTATGCCAGGCAGTGGACCTAAAATTGAGCTAGAAAAATAAAGAATACTCTCTTAGAACTGCTCTTATTTGACACCACTAGACTAGTTAAAATCTATATTTCTATTTTTAAAACAAATTCTTATGTCATAATCGTGCTACGCATGGCTCTGGGTGGACCCCAAATGATTTCAAACTCCCCACATCCCATATATACAATTAAGACAGTACATAAGATGAACAATTAACAAAATATTGGGCAACATACTGCCTTCCTTGACATGAACTTCAAAAATCATTTCTCCAGAGATTCCTTTTAATAAGAATTAGTGAAATATAATGCATAATTATTTAATCTTTTTTCTTATACATTCCTATTTCTATAGACAGAAAGGAGAGTTTTTTCCTTGAGTTATATTTGCTTTCCATTAGTTCATAGATTTAGAGTTGACTGCATGCCTTCTTGGATTCCGGAGGTGCTAGAAATCTCTCTACAAAAAACAACTCTCCTAGCCATCTATCAGGCATCTGTCTTCACCAGAAGGCTCCCCAAGAAGTAACTGCCTCCAATCTGATTCCTCAGTGTGCTCAAGGCTTAATGCACCTGCTGTCTGTGGCATTCCACTTTAATCAGATACTTTTTGAATTGTATATTAATCATTACTGCTCAATATTATCCTAAAGTGACATATAATTTCAGTCCCTCTCTTAAGGAGCTCCTGTCTCATGTACTGACTAATGCAGATGAAGAAACATTTTAATGTCATGACAGTTGGACCCAATTCAAGTTTTCTACATATTATACTACTCAAGGGACGAGTATGGTCCCTGTAAGATAAGAGCAGAGACAACAGTGGGCTTATGAGAATGGAAACATCCATCAAGTACATGTCATATCTCATCTAATTCCCTGTTTCACTGACCAAGGAAACAAGGACTGAAGAGAGATATTTGGGACTCTTAACTTGCTTTATCAAATATTATTTTTTTAAAAACTTATTTTGTTTCAAGTTATTATTTGATTACATTTATAATATTTTTTGTCTTTTGTTTATATTGTGATTTGCTGCCATTTTTCCCTCTGATTAATTAAACACAATGTTTACTGTCTTGAATATGAAGAGTCACTTGATTTGAATTTGGTTGAAGTACTGAATTTCCCATCTTACCTTAGAATAGAAAGTGCCTTCTACTATCTCCAAGCATCCTCTTTCTCATAGTAACAATACTTGGAGTACATATAAGATTGAGCATCCCTTTGGGAGATCTGGCTAAACGTAAAGAGAATCTTCATGTGCTGTTTTGGTGTCAAGCGACCAATTATAATATAATGCTCACTTATCTTTCTGGAATGAAGTAGGGAGAGATCATTCATCAGGAAAATAGTGGTCAAATTAAATTTTTTAAAAAAGCCTATTTAATTTGTGGGTATAATTTATGCATTGATACAAAAAGAAACTGGTAGAGAAGAATAATCTAAAAGGATAGTCTGCATATAGCAAATGTTCAAGGATAACTTATAGTTAGTTCATAACGATAATTATAATAATGAAAGGCAAAGACCATAGAACCTCAGACCTAAAACATGTTGATTATTACTTGATAAAATTGTCCCAGTTGAAAACAATGAAATTAAGAGACAACAAATTTATTGATTAGCCCAAAATCATATGGTTACTGAAAACATTATCTATACATTTGTCCATGCACACATTTATTCATTTAAAACATGCAGTATTTATTGAGTGTTTCCTATGCATTCAGCACTGAAGATGTTGAAAGAGACAAAACAATGAGGCAGAGTAAAACTTAGTTTAGTTTATGTAAATATTAATAGACTATGTCAAGACAGAGATTGTTTAAGTATGAATCATAGATCTACACACAATTCACTAATTGTGTGAATAGAAATGGATTTAAATTCTCCTAGCCCATGGTTTTCTTATCTATGAAATGGGGATAATTCTGCTTTCCTCATAAGGTTGTTGTGTAGATTACTTACCATATGAAAAAAGTTTCCATAAATATCAACTAAAATATCGAAAGTCAAACAAAACAATATAATAAAATAACATGAAAATTGAGAGGGAGAAAGAGCCTGCCCTTGTGTAACTTACAGCACATGGGGGAGATAATTGAATAATTATATAATTACAAATTATGACAAGTACTATGAAGAAAAATATAAGGTGACATAAGATTGTATTAGAAGAGTTGACTAGTGAGGGATCTTATGGAATTTTATCTAAGAAGGTAATATTTAACCTGAGAACTGACAGGTTAAAGTAGGAGCTTACTAGTCCAGTAGGTGATGAGGTTGGGGGGGCAGATTCAGGATGGATAGAGAGAGCAGTCCTACAGAAGTTATATCAAGTGTCAAGTTCTACCATGAGAAAAGGCACTGTGTATTCAAAGAAGTGAAAGAAGATTAGAGTGGCTGGACCGCATGGAGATAAATGAAGCAGCATTAAATTAGGCTGGGAGAGTGGGCAGAGCCAGACAATAAAAGGACTAGGTAGCCAATGTTAAAGATTTCGGAGTATAGCCATGGAAGGGCTTTAATTAGATGAATAAAGTGGTCAGAAAACAAACAAACAAACAAAACACTTCTCTTTAAAATGGGAAAAATGGATGTATGGATATAGTTCAGATGACTTATAAAACCCAAGTGAGAGCTGATGGCACTTGGATTAGGTGAACAAAAATGAATTTGGTAAGTGATGGATCTGAGAGATATCTGGGAAGTAACAGGTATAGGAGTTGACAATGAGAACTTTGAACCCCCAAATAATCTTGTATTTTCCATGTTTGTTAAAGTAGCCCTTTATTCCCTCTCTCTGGGAAATAGGGGAAGAAAAAAAAAAAACTATCCTTCCCATATCATCTAGAGCAATTGACTTGCAAGGAATGCCAGTATCTTCTCAATCCCTACTTTTCAACACAACTCTTTGCTTCTAGTCTCAAAGGAGAGTTGTATCCAAATATAACCCTGATGGGGAATACAAGGACTGCTCTGGAAGGACATGGTATAGACACCTGAGGAGAAGCAGGATATTACTAATTGTCATAAGCAGGGTGTTAGAGTTTACTAGGCTGCTCCAGCAAATGCCATGAAATGGATTAACTTCCACATGGGAATTTTTTGGCATACAGTTTTTGAGGCCAGGAAAATATCCAAATCTAAGTGTCATCAAGGCAATGCTTTCTTCCTGAAGTCAAGCTGCTGGTGATCCTTGGCTACTCTGCCATATGACATGGCACATGGTGGTATCACTTGGTCTCTACCTTCTCTTCCTCTTCTGTATTTTGTTGTTTACAGCTTCTCTCTCTCTCTCTCTCTCTCTCTCTCTCTCTCCATTCAATTTATAAAAGACTACAGTAATAAGATTAAGTTCCATCTACTTACAATGGGTTAATACCCACAATAATGCATTAGATTTAAGAAAATATTTGTTTGTTTTTTGTTTTTTTGTTGTTTTTTTTTTGCAGTACAAACAGCCATGCACTCCTCAAATACTGAAGCACAGGTTCCACCTTCATCAAGCATTGGGATGGTGGCCAGACTCTCCATAATCCCCTTGTCACAGGCTCCATTCTCAGAAAAATGGGTGGTAGCACTGTTTCTGAACAAATGGGCAGAAAGCCCACCTTCTCCATGTGTTGGGGCAGACTCACACTTTCTACCCTTTCTCTTGGCCTGAGAAGATGTCTTCAGTCCAGACCTCAACTTCATAGATCTGCCCTTGAAGTTATTTTTCCTTCAATTTGTTCTTTTTCTGTCCCTTTTAGTCCAGGTAGTCAGGGATTCTGTTCATAAAGATCTCAGAAAAAATGTTTTTCCATTTTGCATGTAGTACACAAGGGTACAAACCATCCAGCAAAAAAAACTCCACAGATCCTTTCTGGATAACTACATTTCCATTCCTGACCTGCACTGAAATGGCCGACTAGATTCATGTGCAGTTAAATCCTCACATGGAACAATATTCTCTGGAAACTTGTTTCAGGGAAGTTCAAAATGTTTGAGACCATCAATTTCAGGTTTTTTGTTCTTATGTGTGTGTGTGTGTGTGTATGGTATGTGCGCACGCGCTCAGGAGTTCAGTTATCAGTGTGTCCTTTTCCTCTCTCATTTAATTATAAACTGCAAGGAGAAAACAGACTGCACATTCCACATTTACACTGGATATCTTCACAGCTAAATATGCAAGGAAGTGCTTTCAAATTCTGCCTTCCATGCAACATCAGATCTCAATTTTAGAAAGTTCTCTGTCACTTTAAAACATAGATCACCTTTTCCTTCAGTTTCCAATAACACACTCACCGCTTTCTTCTAAAACTTCATCAGAAGTACCTTTAGCATCCATATTTCTACAGTCTCTTGCAAGAAGTCTAGGCCTATTCTATCAAGCACTGCACAATTCTTACAGCCTCTACCCATTAGCCAATTCCAAAACTATTTCCACTTTTTTTGTATTTGCAAAAAATGTGGGAGTTTCAGGAAAATGGCACCAGACTGTAGGCAGATTCCGACCCTCTCACGACAGGGAGACTGAGAGAGGACAGAGGCCTATCTAAGGGAGCTGCTTTGGATGTGTATAGAACAGGAAGGTGCCCTGAGTGATCTGGGAGAGTTCCAGAGAGAGAAAGAAGCCAACGGAAAACTGTGAATTGCTCGCCCTTCTGGCTGGAAGTGGCAGATATACCCCGCCCTCAGGGCAAGCAGCCTAAATGGAACCACTGCCTTGCTGCTCTGCTGTGCCAATCAGAGTGTGAGGGTGCATTCCCTGGGAAAAAGAGGAGTCTGGCAGGGGGCAGAGTGTTTTCTTTGTGATGAGTTGGGCCATCTGAGTTCATTTTAAATCTTGCAGGGAACCCGGACCTGACCCCATGGGGACCGGAGAGGGAGATCTCCTCAGGCAGGTTGTCATGCCCAGATGCCCAGGTAAACTCAGGAGACCTGAATCTCTGAACTGTCCTTGTGACAGCCAAGCCCTGAGCCTCAGCAGACTTGCAACTCCTACTCTCTAGTTTATTGGACTTACCCTGGCCAGCTAATAGGGAGGTGCAGATGGTCAACCACCACTCCAGGGAGTCAAGGGTGCCTACAACTGCAAGCAGGAGAATTACATCCATCATCCATGTGGAATCTAAGCCTCCTCTTAATATAGAGGGGAGTGGACATAACCATCACAGGTCCACAGGATGGAAGAATAGAGTATGGGTTAGAGAGGACTTACTAATATTCTACTATAGAACTATTGTGACTAGTAATGGAAGAAATTGTAGCATTGATGTGCAGAAAGCAGCCATGATAGCTGCTGAGGGTAGGGAGAGGGAAGAAGAGATATGATGTGGGGGCATTTTCAGGACTTGGAATTGTCCTGGGTGGTACTGCAGAGACAGACACTGGACACTGTATGTCCTGCCAAGCCCCACTGGGTAGACTGGGGGAGAGTATAAACTACAATGTAAATCACTATCCATGTGGTGCAGCAGTGCTCCAAAATGTATGCACCAAATGCAATGAATGTGCCACGATGATGAAAGAGGTTGATGTGGGAGGAGTGGGGTGAGGGAGGTGAGGGGCATTTGAGGACCTCATATTTTTTTAATGTAACATTTAAAAAAAAAAGAAAGAAAGGAAAAAAAGAATTATAAAAAAAGAGAGAGGAGTTAGATTAGAGAGGGGATGGAGAAAGACAGGTGCCCAATCCGCAAGACTCTGGCAAACTGTTAGGAATCTAAGGTGCTGGAGGCAAAGAGGGCAGATAGTCTTCTCAAAGGTTAACAAACCTAAGAAGACACTTTAACTTAGTGGAGGAATTCCCTACTTGCATATATGAAGACTCTAATTAAATTCTCAACTCTTCTTAGAGGAGTGATCCACCAAGTTATCAAGCATCCAGCTGATAATTTGGCAGGGAACATAGGCATTCTTTTCGCATTAGCTTTTCAGGATCTCTTATCAAAAAAAAAATTTCATTTTCTATTTTCCTTATTTTATTTGCTAAAACCTGTTTCAAAACACGCAGGGAGTAGGCTGTAGGGTAATTGATTGATGAACATCAGCAGCCTGAGAAATTATCTAGGGATCTAAGAGGGAAGGCTGTTTTTCTTTATTTTTTTGTTTTGTTTTTGTTCTTTTTAAAAATTAACTGCTGCTGCCTTTTTTCTTATTTGCTGTATTTCCCTTTTTTTCCCTTTCTTCTTTTTCATTTTTTTAACTATTTTTTCTACCTATGCTATCTCTTTTCTTTTTTCTTTTCCTCTCTTCTCATAATTCTGGCCTTTTAATTCATTCCATGTATTTCTCTCTATTCTGCTTCACATTTCATTTTTTCTACTCTACTTTTTTATTCATATTTCTCTGTACTTCTTACTCAAGCTTATTATTCATTTTCCTAGGTCTTGTATGGTTCCTCTTCTACTTTTTACTATTATTATCATTATTATTCTTTTTCTCTTCTTATGTCTTTCCTTTTATCTGGTCCTAATTTTTTCAAAGGAACATAGACAACAGCAAGTAAATAATATAAGGGAATCAAGCGTCAAAGTGAAACTTTACCACACATGCAAAAGCAACAAAATAAAACAGTGGAGTAGGAAGAGAAGATAATCAACTGAATAAACACATCAAGATAAACAGATGTCTAGACAAAAAATTACAAGCCATACTAACAAACAGGAAGACATGGCCCAGTCCAATGAAACAAAAAAAAAAAAAAAACAGGAGAAGATGCAGATCATGAAACTGATCAGAGATGTCCAAACAAAGATCATGAATCAACTTAATGAAGTGAAGAAAGAGGTTAAGGATATTAAGGCACCCCAGGGGGAGAAGAGAAGGAAAGAGGACAGAAGGAGTATTGGAGGAAATAATGGTTAAATACTTCCCAAATCTATTGAGAGACATGGACAAACATATTCAAGAAGTTTAGGACACTCCAAACAATATAAACTCTAACAGGCTTACTGCAAGACATATACTTGTCAAATTGTCCAATTCTCAAGATAAAGTGAGAATACTGAAAGAAGTAAAAGAAAAGAGATCCATTACATAGAAGGAAACCTTGATAAGATTAAGTGCTGATTTCTCATCTGAAAAGATGGAGGTAAGAAGTCAGTGGTAAGACACAGTTAAGGTGCAACAACAAAAAAATCTTCCAGCCAAGAATTCTATATCAATTAAAGCTGGATTCAAAATTAAGGAGATTCAAAATATTCACAGATAATCAGAATTTAAGAGAGTATATTAATAAGAAACCTGCACTTCAAGAAATACTAATGGGAGTTCTGCAGGTTAAATGGCAAAACAAGAGAGAGAGAGTTGGAGGAGAGTGTAAGAACAACTAAAAAGATAAACAGAGAAATAAAAACAACATACATAAACAAAAATATATACGGCTAGTGTAATTTCTTGAGAGGAATGGCATTGCATGTTAATGGATTGAAATTACCAGTCAAGAGACACAGATTTGCAGAATGGATAAGGAAATATGATCCTCTGTATGCTGTCTTTGTTTCTACCTTAGACCCAGGGATGCAAGGAGGCTGAAAGTGAGTGGTTGGAAAACAATTTTACATACAAACAATAACCAAAAAAAGGGTGGCGGTAGCTATACTAATATCAGACAAAATAGACTTTAAATACAAAATTATAGTAAGAGTCAAAGAAGGCCACTATATATTAATAAAAGAGGTAATCTAACAAGAAAAAGAACAATCATAAACATTTATCCACCTAACCAGGGCACCTCAAAATACATGAGGCAAATATTGGAAAAACTAAATGAAGAAATAGGTGTCTCTATAATTATAGTGGGAGACTTTAATGCACCGTTGTAACCATTACACAGAACATCTCAACAGAGGATCAATAAAGAAACAAAGACTTTGAATAATACATTAAAGGATCTAGATCCAATAGACATATACAGAACATTACACCCTAATACAGCAGGATATACATTCTTCTTGAGTGCACCTGGCTCATTCTTTAAGATAGATCACATGCTAGGCCACAGAACAACTCTCAATGAATTCAGAAAGATTTAAATTATATAAAGTGATTTATCTGACCACAATGGAATGAAGCTAGAAATCAATAAGTGGCAGAAAGCAAGATTAGGCATAAAGATAGGGAAGTTAACCACACAATCTTAGACAAACAGTGGATCAAGGAGAAACTCACATAAGAAATCAGTAACTACCTTGAAATGACACTAGAAAAAATAAACAATATTAAAAGCTGGTTATTTGAGAAGACTAATAAAATTAAGAAACCCTTAGATAGACTAATATAGAAAAAGAGAGAGAAGATGCAAATCATACTATAAGAAACAAGGACAAGGATATCACCATTGACCCCAAAGAAATAAAAAGTATCATAAGAGGATACTTTGAAAAATTGTATGCCAATAAGATGGATAATTTACAGGAAATGGACAAATTCCTAGAAATACACAAGCAGCTTACATTGATGAAAGAAGAAATTGATGAACTCAACAGACTGAATTAGTCATCAAAAACCTCCCAACTAAGGAAAGCTCATGATCAGATGGGTTCACAGGTGAATTCCACCAAACCTTCCAAAAAAAAATTAATGACAATCCTGCTTAAACTCTTCCAAAAAATAGAAATGGAGGGAACATTGCCTAAGTTACTCTATGATACCAACCTTACCCTAATACCAAAGCCAAACAAAGATGCCTCAATAAAGGAAAACTATAGACCTATCTCTTGAATGAACCTAGATGCTAAAATCCTCACAAAATACTTGCTAATCATATTCAACAACACATCAAATGAATTATACACCATGACCAAGTAGATTTCATCCCTGGTATGCAAGGATGGTTCAAAATAAGAAAATCAATCAATGTAATACACCACATAAGCTGATTGAAAGAAAGAAAAAAAAAAACCACACATGATCATCTCTATAGAGGCAGAAAAAGCATTAAAAAAAAAATACAGCAGCCTTTCCTGATTAAAAATACCCTGTAAAAGTTAGGAATAGAAGGAAACTTCCTCAACATAATAAAAGATATATATGAAAAACCCACAGCTACCATCGTATTCAATGGTGGAATCCTAAAAGCTTTCCCTCTGAGATCAAGAAAAAGACAAAGATGACCACTTTCACCACTCTTATTTAACATTATGTAAGAAATACTTGCTCAAGCATTAAGGAAAGAAAAGGATATAAAATATATCTAAATTGAAAAGGAAGAAGTAAAAATTTCACTATTTGCAGTTTACATGATCCTATATCTTGAAAACCCTGAGAATTCTACAACACAGCTTCTAGAGCTTATAAATAAGCTCAGTAAAGTGGCAGGTTATAAGATCAATGTGCAAAAATCAGTAGCATTTCTGAACACCAATAATGAACAATCTGAGGAGGAAATCAAGAGGAAAAAACCCCTTTTACAATAGCAATTTAAAAAATCAAATACCTAGGAATAAATTTAACTGAAGATGTAAATGACTTATGCTCAGAAAAATATACAATACTTTTAAGGAAATCAAAAAAGATCTAAATAAATGGAATAATATTCCCTGTTCATGGATAGGAAGACTAAACATCATTAAGATGTCTGTCCTACACAAACTGATTTACAGATTTAACATAATCCCAGTAAAAATTACCACAGCACTTTTTACTGAACTAGAAAAGCTAACTATAAAAATTATTTGGAAGGGCAATGGGTCCTAAATAACCAAAGATATATTGAAAAAGAAAAATGAAATGGGATAAGTAACACTACCTGACTTTAAGATATACTACAATTCTACCATAGTCAAACATGCATGATATTGGTGCAAGGATAGACATACCAATCAATTGAACCAAATTGAGATTTCTTATATATATCTCCACATATGGAGTCACCTTATATTCAACAAGGTCACCAAGCCCACTCAACTGGAAGAATGGCCTCTTCAAAAAATGGGGTTTAGAGAAAGGGATATCTATATCCAAAAGAATAAGAGAGGAATACCACCTCACACCTTATACAAAATGTACCCAAGATGCATCAAACATATAAATATAAGAAATTTAAAAGCGGGACAGGAACAGGTATATGTACACCAATGTTCACATTGGCATTATTCACTATTGCCAAAAGTTGGAAACAGCCCAAATGTCCATCAACAGATGAAATGGATAAACAAATTATGGTTCATATGTATAATGGGATATTACTCAACTGTAATAAGGAATACAATATTAACACACAGAATAACATGGATGCAAGCCAGGCACTGGAGGATAAATATTACATGATGTCACTGATATGAGTTAAACAAATTGAGTTGGCTCACAGAATTAGACTGTGGAAGATAGGTTTACAGGAGACAGAAAGGGAGAAGAAGTTTATGAGTCAAAGCCCAAATGCGCAAAATCTGTGATAACGTGGAAGGGTGTAGTTGTGCAGTGGATGGGCATAACAGTGGTGCAATGATACTATTAGGCTTGGCAGTTCTAGTCTGTGAGGGGAGTAGGGTAGGAAGGGTGGTTTAGACTGTTCATGGCACTAGGGGGAGGATTGTGGCAGGGAACACATGAAATCTGGGGATGTATGGGTATGTGGTTGAAACTACAACATTGGAAATATTCTTTTGGAAAATATGGCAGGGGAGGGTTACTGGTTTAAGGTGTTGGATGTAGGGGACACATGGGACAATGTGGACCTGGGGGGAGGCTTATAGGGAGTGTGTAGTGTTCATCTTGTCATAGTGTGCTGTATCAGGGTGTGGAGCCTCACATAATGAATGGGAAGGAATCCTGGGGATTCCTGCTATTATCTCAAATAGAAGGTCAGGAACCTCTTGAGAACATAGGCAGTGCCTTATAGGGAAGAGCAGCCCAGTATGTCAAGCTTTCAATGTTGTTGCAAGCAACAATGAATCTGGTCCTTAAATAAGTTAATCTTGGTGGTTACTGTGAGTCCCAAGGGGAGAGGAAAGGAAGAATAGAACAGATGGAAAATGGGACATTTTGTGGGTGATGGAATTGTTCTACATGATCTTGTAAGGGTGAATACAGACCATGTCAAACTTCATCAAAATCTATTAAAGTGTACAGTCCAAAATGTAAACCACAAGGTAAGTCATTGACCATGGTTAGTAGTCTTGTTTCAATATTTGTACATCAGTTTTAACAAATGTACCATCCACGTATAAAATGTTATTAATTGGGGAAAGGGGAAAAGGGAGAGGATGTTGGGTTTATGGGAATCACCTATATTCTGTACATGACTTTTCTTTAACCTAAAGCTTCTTTGAAGACAAAATGCAAAAAATAAGACACTGGGGCAATAAATGGAAGCAAATGTCACTGTACATACAAGAAAACAGATGTTACAGTTATGAAAGACAATGTCAAAATTTTTTTAATTTTATACTTTTAATATTTTTATTTAAAACTTTAAAAAAATTGTATTTTATTCATTAGTTTTAAAACTATCATTATTATATCATTTTCCTATTAATTGTATTTGATTATTTTGTTGGCTTCACTTTTGAAGAAGTTTTGGATCACAGAAGGGTTACAACTGTGGCAGGGGAGGATAAATGGTGTGGGATGTCTGAGATGGTGGATGCAAGCAAGGAGGTTAAGGTAAGGCATATCTATAAAGCAAATGAATGTGTTTAAGTGTCCACGGGACACTGTCTTAGTGGGTGGAGATTCATGCAATAACCAAAAGAATATCGAATTCCCATCCTGGAGAGTGTTGCCACATTCTCTAATGGGACAGAAAGAATCACCTGAGTATGGGGGTAGTGCCTAGTGAAGGAGGATGACTCTACTTATGAACCTTTACTTTTGAAACTGAAACTTAGCATAGTATTATAGAATTCTTAAGCATTACCTCCTGAAAGCCTCCTTGTTGCTCAAATGTGGCCTCTCTCTG
Organism: Dasypus novemcinctus; assembly: GCF_030445035.2. Classification (NCBI taxonomy): domain Eukaryota; kingdom Metazoa; phylum Chordata; class Mammalia; order Cingulata; family Dasypodidae; genus Dasypus; species Dasypus novemcinctus. The sequence continues at coordinate 21,976,827 of NC_080682.1, read as the reverse complement.
ATTCAAATTTACCATATAAATACATTACTTCACCCCAGCATGAAACATGACTTCTGGGGATGAGCCCCCCTGGAACAAAAGGATTACTACCAGGCACCAGTTAGCAATGCAACTGGAAAAAGATCTTGACCAAAAGGGGGAAAGGATAAAGACAAATGAGTTTATATGGCCAAGAGACTACAAAGTGAATCGGAAGATCATTTCAGAGGTTCCACTTACGCAACTCTCAGCAGGAACTCATTTACGGCCAAGGTAAATATAACCTCAATAAGCAGGCAGGGCTCCTGAGGGCTCTGGAGACATCCAGATACTATAGACATGGCAGACAGCTCATGAGTCTGGCATCCTGCCAGTGGGCCCTACTTTGGAATTTATGCTCCCCAATGTGATGGCGTTGGACTCAGTTGTGTATTTTCCCCACACAGGGCTCTTCTGCCCCTTTATTTGAATCTACTGTTAGTACTAGAGCTAATAGATGTATATCCAATAGACTTCAGTCTTTGAGCTATACATGTGCCAGTTGGGTCCTGAATTTCAACAGACTTGCAACACCTACTCTCCAGTTTCTTGGATTCGTCCATGACAACTGACAAGGGGATTATGATAGATGACTATCTCAAGGAACAGAGAGTGTCTGTGACTACAAGCAAGAAAGTCCCATCCATCTACCCTATGAGATCTAATCCCCCTTTCAATTGGAGGTGGAGATGGGCATCACCATCACAGAATCCTCAGGATTGGGAAATGGACAGTGGACTAGAGTAGACTTAAAGTTGTTCTTCTGTAGACTTGTTGAGATCCTAGCAATGGAGGTTCTGAGAGACGAAGAGGGAAAAACAGATGCAACTTGGGGTCATTTTCAGGACATGGAAATTATCCTGAATGACATTGCAATGACAGATACAGGCCATTGCATATTTTGTAAGAACTTGCAAAACTATGTGGGAGAGAGTATAAACTACAATGTAAACTATAGGCCATGCTTAGTGGCAATGCTCCAAGATGTGTTCATCAATTGTGGCAAATATATCACACTAATGAAGGACGTTGTTCATGTGGTAAAATATGGGAGGGCTAAGGAGTAGGGCATATTAGAATCCCCTATATTTTTGTGCAACATTTATGTAATCTAAGTTTCTTTAAAAAAAAAAAAAAACAATTAAAAAGTTAAAAAAAATATGTAGCATTCTCCTGGTACCAAAATCTATTTAGTTTCCTAGGCAGCTCAAAGCAGGTAACTTAAACAATGAAAATTTTATTAGTTTACAGTTTTGCTGCCAAGATGATGTCTAAATCAAGGCATCATCAAGGCTTTGCTTTCATCCCAAAGACTGGCTACCAGCAATCCTTGGGTCCTCTGCCTCATGGCTTGGTACATGGCAGCATCAAATGATCTCTCCCTTCTCTTCCATTTTCATTGATTTTGGCTTCTTCCTTGGCTTTCTCTCTCTTTCTCTATTCATTCCATTTATAAAGGACCCCAGTAATGGGATTAAGACCCATCCTAATTGTATTGGATCACTCCCTTAACTGAATTAACCTCATCAAAAGAGTCTACTTACAATGGGTTCATACCCATAAGAATGGATTAGATTTAAGAACATGTTTTTCTTGGATACTTAACTGCTTCAAACCACCAAAAAGCATCTGGGAAGCATGCTAGGGCATGGACTGTAAAGGTGCTGACCAAATATGGATATACCATTAAACAATAAACAGAGGCCTATAATCAATCCCTACACACTGTAAAGGGAAGAGTCCAAAAGCTAAAGACTGTTAGAGTAAATCATTTACATGCAACTGTTCAACCATCACCTAAACTTGTGGTCCTCCAATCTTTTATATTCAGCAACACTTTACATTCAAACAATATTGAGGACCCCAAAGGTATTCCATTTGTGGACATCATATCTAATTATATTTTCTATACCATAAATTAAAACCAATAAATTTTCAATATTTGTTTATTCATCTAAAAACAATAATTAATCCATTACATGTTATTATAGTTTTCTTTTAAAACTATGTTTTCCATTAGAAATAATGTGCTGATGAACATTGTTTACACCAATACTCAACAAATTGTATTGTCTTAAAGATTAAATGCGGAGGGGGCAAGATGGCGGCTGAGTGAACATCCCTGTTAGAGTCTTCTGCAGGGAATCGGCTGGGCGGCGTTGGAGACTCTTTGGGACCGGATTGTTTCGGGATTTTTGCTGGTCCGGAGGTGTCTGGACATCGATTTGGAGGGAAGGTAACAGAGAGGATTCGTCTGTGAAATATACACGGAGATCCCAGCTACCTGTAGAGGATTCCCTTCTTGGGTAGGCGGAGACGAGGCATCTAGCCCCGCTCGGTGGGGCTGAGCCAGGCCGAGCCGGGCCGCGGTAGCGTTTGGAGCCGGGCGGGGCCGGTGCAGGCCCCGGCTGCGGGCCGCGGTAGCGCTTGGAGCCGGACGGGGCCGGTGCAGGCCCCGGCTGCGGGCCGCGGTAGCGCTTGGAGCCGGACGGGGCCGGTGCAGGCCCCGGCTGCGGGCCGCGGTAGCTCTTGGAGCCGGGCGGGGCCGGTGCAGGCCCCGGCTGCGGGCCGCGGTAGCGCTTGGAGCCGGGCGGGGCCGGTGCAGGCCCCGGCTGCGGGCCGCGGTAGCTCTTGGAGCCGGGCGGGGCCGGTGCAGGCCCCGGCTGCGGGCCGCGGTAGCGCTTGGAGCCGGGCGGGGCCGGTGCAGGCCCCGGCTGCGGGCCGCGGTAGCGCTTGGAGCCGGGCGGGGCCGGTGCAGGCCCCGGCTGCGGGCCGCGGTAGCGCTTGGAGCCGGGCGGGGCCGGTGCAGGCCCCGGCTGCGGGCCGCGGTAGCGCTTGGAGCCGGGCGGGGCCGGTGCAGGCCCCGGCTGCGGGCCGCGGTAGCGCTTGGAGCCGGGCGGGGCCGGTGCAGGCCCCGGCTGCGGGCCGCGGTAGCGCTTGGAGCCGGGCGGGGCCGGTGCAGGCCCCGGCTGCGGGCCGCGGTAGCGCTTGGAGCCGGGCGGGGCCGGTGCAGGCCCCGGCTGCGGGCCGCGGTAGCGTTTGGAGCCGGGCGGGCCCGGGTCAGGCCGCGGCGGGTACGGAGCCGGGCAGGGCCGGTCCAGGCCGCGGTGGCGGGAGGTGGACGCCGGAGCCGGCTGGGCCGCTGTAGCGAGCGGAGCTGGGCGGAGCCAGGCCAGGCCAAGGCGGGGTGAGGAGCCGGGCAGAGCCGGTCCAAGCCTCCGTTTTTGTTTTTTTTTTTTTTTTTAATTTTACTTAATTTTTTTTTTTTGAGCATCTGCAGTACTGGGGAGTTCGTGGGCCCTGGGCGGCCTATTGGGGGTTTGTGGGAAGGGAGGTGCTTGCAGACCCATTTGGGCAGACAGACGGGGGGATTTTAGGGCAAAGCGGGGGGAAGTTGTTGTTTTAGATAGTGTTGCAATTGTGACACGTGTGTACCTGTATCTCTCTTCTCCCTATCCGTTCCCCACCGTTTGCCCATCCTCTTTTTCTTTCTTCCTTTCTTCTTGCCTTTCGTTTTTCTTTATTATAATTAGTTTGTTTTTTGTTTTTTTTTTTTTTCGGTTTTCTCTTTCCCTCTTGTCCCTCATCTTCCACTTATTTTTACTTTAACTCAAGTATACAATAGGTGCTACAGGGAACACCTCACATTTGCTGGGTTTTCCCATCCTCCACTGCCTCATTTCTGAGTGAACTGATTTAGGCTACCTACACTATCCCCCTTCCCCTGCATCTTGATATCCACTATCATCTACTGTCTCTCCTATATTCCACCCCCCACCTCCCGTTCTTTGATCCACAAAGTGTCTAACTCTTAATTTCTAATACCTTTGTTCTGTTTTCTGTCTATTATCCACTCTTGAAACTATTACCTTTCCTTTCTTTTTCCCTCTCTCATGAAAACAATAGCTGTGTAGTTCATACCATATTCCTCCCAAATTCAGTCATCAACTTCATAAAAGGTACTCTACCTACAGCTATAACTCTATACAATCTACATGAATCTAACCTCCATCCTTCCAGATCTCATATTCCTGCTTTATTAACATACATCACCAAAACAACTTTACACTTTTCCCTTGCTTACACAATTGCCTTTCCCCAACACTAATACTTTCCTCTAAAGTGAACTTAACCAACAACAAGTAACTAGAATAAGAAGAAAAAAGTGACAAAGAGAAGATATAACACCTGTGCAAAAATAACAACTAATTAACCTCCAAGAGCAGACAAAGAAGCTAAGGAACTGATTAAATTCGTCAAAATAAAGAGATGACCAGAAAGCAACAAAAATCTACGAACCAAACCAATAATCAGGAAAACATGGCTGAATCCAATCAACAAACCAATAATCACGAAGGGGAGCAAAACTTGGCACAAGCAATGAAAGATCTCAGAACATTTATCACCGACAAATTTGATGCAGTAATGAAAGAGGTTAACAACATGAAGACATCACTTGGAGGGGAAATTGCAGACATACGCAAAAACATAACAGATATGATGGGAATGAACACCACAGTTCAAGAAATCAAAAATACACTTGCAGCAAATATCAGCAGACTAGAAGAGACAGAGCAGAGAATTAGTGATGTGGAAGACAGTACATCAGAAATCAAACAGATAGTAGAAGGGGTCAATAAGAAGATAGAAAAAATCCAATTAGGATTTAGGGACCTGAATGACAATGCAAAACGCTCAAACATACGTATTATAGGCATTCCAGAAGGTGAAGAGAAGGGAAAGGGGTCAGAAAGAGTGTTGCAGGAAATAATGGCTGAAAACTTCCCAAATCTACTGAAAGAGACAGATGTACATATCCAAGAAGCACAGCGCACTCCACAAGTCATAAACCCCAACAGGCCCACCCCAAGACATATACTTGTCAAATTATCCAATGCTCAAGACAAAGAGAAAATCCTAAAAGCAGCAAGAGAAAAGAAAACCATCACATACAAGGGAAGCTCAATTAGATTAAGTGCTGATTTCTCTTCTGAAACCATGGAGGCAAGAAGACAGTGGTATGATATAGTCAAGGTACTAAAGGAAAAAAATTTCCAACCAAGAATACTCTATCCAGCTAAACTAGCATTCAAACATGATGGAGAGTTCAAAATATTCGCAGACAAACAGAAACTGAAAGAGTATACCAACAAGAAACCTCCCCTTCAAGAAATTCTAAAGGGAGTTCTGCAGGAAGAAAGGAAAAAACAGGAAAGGCAAAGTTGGAGGAGAGTATAAGAACAACAACAACAAAAAAAAAGACAAAAAAAAATATACAAACAAAATATGACAAACACAAATCCAATCAAAATATGGCTAACACAAATAATTCCTTGATAGTAATAACACTGAATGTCAATGGATTAAACTCACCTATCAAAAGATTCAGACTGGGACACTGGATAAGGAAATATGACCCATCCATATGCTGTCTACAAGAGACACATCTTAGACCCAGAGACGCATGGAGATTGAAAGTGAAAGGCTGGAAAACAATCATACAAGCTAACAATAACCAAAAAAAGGCAGGAGTAGCTATATTAATATCAGACAAAATAGACTTTAAATGTGAAACAATTGTGAGAGACAAAGAAGGATACTACATTTTAGTCAAAGGGAAAATCTGTCAAGAAGATCGAACAATCATAAATATCTATGCCCCTAACAAGGGTGCCTCTAAATACGTCAGGCAAACGCTGGAAAAACTAAGTGAAAGAATAGATACATCTACAATTATAGTGGGAGATTTTAATACACCACTATCAACTCTGGACAGAACATCTCAAAAGAGAATCACCAAAGAAACAAAACATCTGAATAGTATATTAGAGGAGCTCGATCTAATAGACATATATAGATCGCTACACCCAAACACAGCAGGATATACATTTTTCTCAAGCGCACATGGATCATTCTCCAAGATAGATCATATGCTAGGCCACAAAGAAAGGCTGAACGAATTCAGAAAGATTAAAATCATACAAAACATTATCTCTGACCACAGTGGAGTCAAGCTGGAGATTTGCAAGGGAAAGAAGCCCAGATTTCACACCACGATTTGGAAATTAAACAACACACTCTTAGAAAAACAGTGGGTCAAAGAGGAAATCTCAAAAGAAATCAATGACTACCTTGAAACAAATGATAATGATAACACAACATACCAAAATTTATGGGATGCAGCAAAAGCAGTACTGAGAGGGAAGTTTATAGCCATAAATTCATATATCAAAAAAGAAGAAAGAGCAAAAATTGAAGAACTAACTGCACATTTGAAGGAATTAGAAAAACAACAACAAAGTAACCCAACAGGAAGAAGAAGGAAGGAAATAACAAAGATAAGAGCAGAACTAAATGAAATAGAAAATAAGAAAGCACTTGAACAGATAAACAAGACCAAGAGCTGGTTTTTTGAGAAGATTAACAAAATTGACAAACCTTTAGCAACACTAACAAAGAAAAAAAGAGAGAAGATGCAAATACACAAAATAAGAAATGAGAAAGGTGATATCACCACTGACCCCACAGAAATAAAGACTATCATAAGAGGATATTTTGAAAAACTATATTCCAACAAAAATGACAATCTAGAGGAAATGGACAAATTCCTAGAAACACATAAACAGCCCATATTGACAAAAGAAGAAATTGATGATCTTAACAAACCAATCACAAGCAGAGAGATAGAATCAGTTATTAAAAATCTCCCAACTAAGAAGAGCCCAGGGCCAGATGGCTTCACAGGTGAATTCTATAAAACATTCCGGAAAGAACTGACACCAATCCTGCTGAAACTATTCCAAATCATCGAAACAGAATGAACATTACCCAACTCCTTCTATGATGCCAACATTACCCTAGTACCAAAGCCAAACAAAGACATCACAAGAAAGGAAAATTACAGACCAATTTCTCTAATGAACCTAGACGCAAAAATACTTAACAAAATACTTGCTAATCGTATTCAACAACACATTAAACGAATTATACACCACGACCAAGTGGGATTCATCCCAGGTATGCAAGGATGGTTCAACATAAGAAAATCAATCAACGTAATACACCATATAAACAGATTGAAGGAAAAAAATCACATGATTATATCTATTGATGCAGAAAAAGCATTTGACAAAATACAGCACCCTTTCTTGATAAAAACACTCCAAATGATTGGAATACAAGGAAATTTTTTGAACATGATAAAGAGTATATATGAAAAACCTAAAGCCAATATTGTTTACAATGGAGAAATCCTAGACTCCTTCCCTCTAAACTCAGGAACAAGACAAGGATGCCCACTGTCGCCGCTCCTATTTAACATTGTCTTAGAAGTACTTGCTCGAGCACTGAGGCAAGAACCAGAAATAAAAGGCATTCAAATTGGAAAGGAAGAAGTCAAAATTTCATTATTTGCAGATGACATGATCCTATACATAGAAAACCCTGAGAGATCTACAACGAAGATTCTAGAACTCATAAATGAGTTTAGTAAAGTCGCAGGTTATAAGATCAATGCGCAAAAATCAGTAGCATTTCTGTACACCAATAATGAGCAAGATCAGGAGGAAATCAAGAAACAAATACCATTCACAATAGTAAATAAAAAAATCAAATACTTAGGAATAAATTTAACTAAAGAGGTAAAGAACTTATACACTGAGAACTATACAAGATTGTTCAAGGAAATCAAAGAAGACCTAAATAAATGGAAGACTATTCCTTGTTCATGGATAGGAAGACTGAACATTATTAAGATGTCTATCCTACCAAAATTGATCTACACATTCAATGCAATCCCAATAAAAATCAATGCAGCCTTCTTTAAGGAACTAGAAAAACTAACTATGAAATTTATTTGGAAAGGAAAGAGACCCCGAATAGCCAAAGACATACTGAAAAAGAAAAACGAAATTGGAGGAATCACACTACCTGACTTCAAAACATACTATAAAGCTACGGTGGTGAAAACAGCATGGTATTGGCATAAGGAGAGACATATAGACCAATGGAATCGAATTGAAAGCTCTGATAAAGAACCTCACATATACAACCACATAATATTCGATAAAGCCACCAAACCCTCTCAACTGGGAGAGAGTGGCCTATTCAACAAATGGTGTCTGGAGAACTGGATAGCCATATGTAGAAGAATGAAAGAGGATTACCATCTCACACCTTATACAAAGATCAACTCAAGATGGATCAAAGACCTAAATATAAGAGCCAAGACCATAAAAACCATAGAAAACAGTGTAAGGAAACATCTACAGGACCTTGTAATAGGAAATGGATTTATGAATATCTCACCAAAAGCACGAGCAGCAAAAGAACTAATAGATAAATGGGACTTCCTCAAAATTAAAGCCTTCTGCACCTCAAAGGAGTTTGTCAAGAAAGTAAAAAGGGAGCCCACACAGTGGGAGAAAATATTTGGCAATCATATATCTGATAAGAAACTTATAACTTGCATATATAAAGAACTCCTACATCTTGAAAATAAAAAGATAAACAATCCATTTAAAAAATGGGAAAAAGACTTAAACAGACACTTCTCCGAAGAAGAAATACAAATGGCAAGAAAGCACATGAAAAAATGTTCCAAATCTCTAGCTATCAGGGAAATGCAAATCAAAACCACAATGAGATACCATCTTACACCCATAAGATTGGCAGCTATGAAAAAAACAGAAGAATACAAGTGCTGGAGAGGATGTGAAGGAAGGGGAACACTCATCCACTGCTGGTGGGAATGCAGAAGGATCCAACCATTCTGGAGAACAGTATGGCGGTTTCTCAAAAAACTAGCCATAGATTTGCCATATGACCCAGCAATACCACTGCTGGGAATATACCCAGCAGAACTGAAAACAAGAACACAAACCAATATATGTACACCAATGTTCATAGCAGCATTGTTCACTATTGCCAAAAGTTGGAATCAACCCAAATGCCCATCAACAGACGAGTGGATCAATAAAATGTGGTATATACACACAATGGAATACTACTCAGCTGTAAGAACAAACACACTACAAACACATGTGATAACATGGATGAATCTTGAGAACCTTATGTTGAGTGAAGCAACCCAGACATTGAAGGACAAATACTACATGACCTCAATGATATGAAATAAACAAGCTGCCCTAGATAGCAAGAGACTGAACGATAGGCTTGCAGGAAATCGGAGGGTGGAGGAAGGATATGAGCCGATGTCTGCAGGGGTGGAATTTAAGACGAGATGGTGGTAAGTATGAACACAAAGAAGAGATAAAAGGGGGGCAAGGGGTTGCCTTTGCTTGGGGCTTTGCGGGTTTGAGGGTGGCTGGGGAGGGACGGGTGGGTAACGTTGCCCAAAAGTGGGGGGAGGGAGGGGTAGCATACGAACCAGGAGAGGGTCAGGTGTTGGTGGAGAGTAAAATGCCGAGAAAATCATATCAAAATATAATAAAGAGGGTTACCTGTTTAGAATGCTCGGAGGGGAGGGCCTGATGCAGGACGGGCTCATTCTGCCTAAATGCTCATTCTGCCAGAGTGGGTGACACCATGGGGTAGAAACCCAAGTAGTGAGAGTGGGGGTGGACCCACATCCTGGGGAGGACTAATGCCATCCAATAGAGGGAACTGTATCCCTCGAGAGAAAGGGTGGCTCCCAGGGCATTGGGGCAGTTGAGCAAGTTAGGCCCTGAACACTATTCCATCTATCTCTGGAAGTGGCTCCTCAGGAAACGGAGGTTGGCTATCACTGAGGGCACCAAGATGGAAGGGAAAATGGACGTTAAATGTGTGGAACCAAAGTAAATGGGGGGTAAGAGAGGAGTTTCTTGAGAGTACACAAGGATGGATATAAAACATGTAATATTACACCATAACATATAGGAGATGACAGACTGATAATGTAAACCATAATGTAAAACATAGGATAACTAAAAATGTAAAGAACTGTGTATCCTAAAGTATGCACCATAATGTAAACACAGATGTCACCTTGTTAGAAAGCTAATGTCTCAGACTCTGTACATCACTTTAAGTAAATATGATATGAATAGGGCGTAAGAGTATCACTATGGAAGGGAAAAGGTTTTCTGGTGGATGTGTGGGAGTGCTGTATATTATATATATACATTGCTGTGGTCTAGGACTCCTGTGAAGAAAAGCTGAATAATTAGGGGGGGGGAAAAAAAAAAAAAAAAAAGAAAAAAATAGGATGTGGAATTTTTTCAAGTCAACATTCTTTATCTAAGTTCTTTATCTAACTTTATCCAAGTTCTTTATCTATCCTTTAAACTCATCGCTATATGCCATTCCCTAGTAAGGGACCATGACATTATATTGGGCTTCAAATTTCGGGGAGTTCTGGATCACAGAGTGTTTCAACAATGGCAATGGAGGGATACTGGTATGGGATACCAATGACAGGTGATATATGACTGACAGGGAGCTGTACAGAACATATGTCCAGGGTGCATGGTAATGTTTGGATATACTCATAGTGGCAACAATTAAAAACCACAGTAGGGGGGGTACTGGGTTCCTGGCCAGTGGTGCTCTGTCGTGGTCCCTAGGGGAGCAGCGACAGTCTCCCAGATACAGTGGTGGGGACCGGGAGGGAGTGAGGGTTCAACAGTGAGCCCCTGATACTAATGACTATGCTTGTGAGCTGATAAACCCAAAATAATAACAAGGCCTAGAGCAACTTTGTGCCTGGGAATTTCCTTCTGTCAGCCTTCATGTTACTCAAATGTGGCCAGTCTCGAAGCCAAACTCAGCATGTAAATGCAATGCCTTCCCCCCAGCGTGGGACATGACACCCGGGGATGAGCCTCCCTGGCAACGAGGGACCACTATCAACTACCAACTGATGATGCAACTGGAAAATGACCTTATACGGAAGGTTCAATGCGGATCAGCAGAATATCCATGTCTACATAAAATACCATGACTTTAAAATGCTGTTTGACCTAAAGTAAGGGGGAAATGGAAAGGAGAAATGAGTTTATATGGCTACGAGTTTCTAAAAAAGAGTCTGGAGGCTGGCAGAAGGTTTGCCCTCATGCACAACTGAGCAGAGTCAGAGAGACAGATAAAGCAGATACAACCCCCAGATATTGGTTCCTTTGAGGGCTAAAGAGACCCATGGGAGTTATGGTCATGGCCGATGGGGTTAACTACCAGGGCAGATGGCCCCTCTTTGGAAATGGTGTTTATGTGTGATGAATCTGGACTCAGATCTCCCTTCATAAGACTTTCATGCTAATGTGCTGGAGGTGCAGTTAATGTTGGGGTTTAAGATATATTTAGGGGATTTGAATCTCTGGACTGACAATGTGATGGCCGGATCCTGAGCCTCAACAGACTCCAGCACCTACAATCTGATTTATTGGACTTACCACACTCAGCTAAGATGGAGGTGAAGAAGGACAACCACCACACCATGGAGCCTAGAGTGATTACAACTGAAAATGGGAGGATTGCATCCAGCATCCAGGTGGAATCTGAGCCTCCTCTTGACATAAAGGTGCAATGGACACAACCAATCCAGTGTCCACATAGAAGAGGTGGCATTGGATTGGGAAAAGTGGACATAATGGACAAAGGGTATGGGGAAAGGCAGGAAGAGATGAGAGGTGGAGGCGTCTTCGGGACATGGAGCTGCCCTGGATGGTGCTTCAGAGGTAATCACCGGACATTGTAAATCCTCACAGGGCCTACATGATGGAATAGAGGAGAGTATGGGCCATGATGTGAACCAATGTATATGAGGTGCAGAGGTGCCCAAAGATGTACTTACCAAATCCAATGGATGTGTCATGATGATGGGAACGAGTGTTGTTGGGGGGGGGGGGGAGAGGGGGGGTGGGGGGGGGGGGTTGCATGGGACCTCACATATATATTTTTAATGTAATATTATTACAAAGTCAATAAAAAATTAAAAAATTAAAAAAAAAAAAAAACTGGTAATAGCTGCTTAATAAATAATTAATTGTGCAAGAATAGCCAGAAATAGCAGCGATGTACACAACAGGGGAAGCATAGAGAGATAAAGGGGTGAAGAATTTGTTAGTTTGTCTTTTGTTAATTATCATTATCAAAAGAATGAAAATGCTCTAATGATGATTGAGGTGATGAATGCACACCTGTGATTATACCAAATACCATTGATTGTACACTGGATGAATTGTTGCTTTATTAATACGTAGCCATAAAATTGCCTTGTTTAAAAAAAAAAAAAAAAAAAAAAGATTAAATGCAATGTGAAATATAAACCCATTATCAGTAATGTCTTGTAGTATTATGAAAATAGCTTTGACTCTGTGGACTCTGTGAAAAGGTTTAGGGACCCTAAAATGTTCCTAGACCACACATTGAGAACAACTACTCTAAACATGCACCTTGAAAAGACCCAGATGACATTCTTTTACCAAGTCACAAGGAAATTCATTAATGAGAAGAATATCAGCATTCTTGAAAATCTCTGTGTGACTGTTTGCTACATGCTAAAGATGACAGTTAATGATGCTATCACAAAATTGGTTTTTTTTTGTTATCAAGGAGAGTAATCAATTACTGAAGCGTTTCTCCTAAGAGGAGGCATATGGTCTTCAGAGATAAGACAGGTGTGATTACTTTTTAATAAGATTTTATTGAAATATGCCATTCATACATAAACATATATTAAACAATGTGTATAGTAAAAGTTGCGAACTTACAAAACACACATGTATATCATCATACAGGGCTCCCATACATCACCCCACCAGCAAGACCTTGCATTGTCATGAAACATTTACTACAACCTATGATAAAGCATCATCAAAATGTTGCTACTAACTATAGCCCATATCTTACATTTGGTGTATATTCCCCAACCCACCAAATTATTAACACCCTGTATTAGTATAATGTGTTTGTTATAGTTCATGGGAGAATGTTTTCCTATTTGTCCAGTTAACCACAATATATCTTCCACCACTGAATTCCTTGAGTTATACAGTCCCATGTTATACAAGCCATTCAAAGTGTACAATTGTTGGATCTCATTTTCATCCCAGAGCTGTGCTTTCATCACCTTAGTCAATTTTAGAACATTTTCTTTACTCCAAAAGGACAAACACCATACCCATTTAGGAAAAGGGAAGAGTACTAGATATTGTTAAAACCAATAAAAGAGTAGTATACATGCCCAAGAAAGATTTTTTAGTGGAGGAGGAAATATGAATTTTTCTTGAAAACTTATTAAAAATGTAGAAGTTGGTTATAGGCCATGCCAATTATTAAGCTATTGTCTCTGCTTTAAGATACCATGTCTGAAACTCTGCAAACCACATTCCTCCTTTGTGAACTGGCTTCCTGTTAGGTTCTACCCATAAGGGGTTGAAAGAAAGTGTGAAGAGCTAATTGAAGGATTAAAGTATTACTCCTTCCTGTTGTTACTTCCTATTCCTATCGGCCTAGAAATGAGCCTCCCTGGCACCAAGGGATCACTACCAAGTACCAGCTGATGGCATAACTAGAAAATGACCTTGAATTAAAGGTTCAATGCAGACCAGCAGAATATCCCTGTCAACATATAAAAACAGGAGTTAAAAATGCTGTTTGACCTAAATTAAGGAGGAAATGGAAAGGACAAATGAGTTTATATGGCTATGAGTCTCTAAAAAAGAGTCTGGAGGTTGTCAGAAGGATTGCCCTTATGACACACCTGAGCAGAGTCTCAGAGACAGATAAAGTAGATACAACCCCAGGTATTGGTTCTTTTGAGGGCTAAAGAGACCCACAGGTTCTATGGTCATGGCAGATGGAGTTCACTGCCATGTCAGTTGGCCCTTCTTTGGAGCTGGTGTTTCTGCGTGATGGAGCTGGACTCAGATGGGATCTCTTTTCACAAGCCTTTCATGCTACTTTACTGGAATTGTAGTTGGTGCTGGGGTTTAAGATATATCTAGGGGATTTGAATCTCTGGACTGACAATATGTTAGCCAGGCCCTGAGCCTCAACAGACTTCAGCTCCTACACTCTGGTTTATTGTACTTACCCCACTCAGCTAACATGGAGTTGAAGAAGGTCAACCACCACGCCATGGAGCCAAGAGTGCCTACAACTGAAAGCAGGAGGATTGCATCCAGTATCCATGTGGAATCTAAGCCCCCTCTTAACATAGATGTGGAATGGACACAACCAAGCCAAGGTCACAGGAAGGAGGAATACAGTAAGGATTAGAGTGGACTTAATGATATTCTATTCATGAACTATTGTGGTTAGTAATTGAGAAAATGTGGCATTGATGTGGGAAAAGTGGCCATGGTGGCTGCTGGGTGCAGGGAATGGGAGGAAGAGATGAGATGTGGAGGCATTTTCGGGACTTGGAGTTGTCCTGGGTGGTGCTGCAGAGACAATTGCCGGACATTGTATGTCTTCCCATGGCCCACTGGATGGAACGTGGGAGAGTGTGGGCTATGGTGTCGACCTTTGGCCATGGGGTGCAGTGATGCCCAGAGATGTATTCGCCAGATGCAATGGATGTGTCATGATGATGGGGGAGAGTGTTACTGTGGGGGGAGTGGTGGGGTGGGGGCGGTATGGGTGAATGGGGACCTCACATTTTTTGAATGTAATATTTTTTTAAAAAACGAATTAAAAAAATGTTAAAAAAAAAGAAATGCTTCTTCATGTAGGCCATAGCTCTTTTGTTCCAGCAGTAGCAGTTGAGTCCAGTTTTCAATTTTCTAACATTTGCTGAACCAGTCTTATTGCATCTCCTCAAAGATACCAGCTCCAGTCGTCAATCATACCCTCCTTGGACTTCTAGGTCCCAGCTTATTAGGCAAATCCTTTGAACTCAGAAACACCAGCTGAACAGCAGCCCTTTTTCTGAGATCAGAGTTTTAGCTTTGTAGAAGATTTAATAATTTCAGGCTTTTCCCTCTGGTGCCCAACCCTATGTGTGACAGCTTCTTCTTGAAGTTGCTACCTCTATTATACCTTAGTTTTCCTTTTGGCCTTTTCAAGTCTTTGATACCTAATTAACAATTGCTCATATTTAAATAAAATAATTGTGGTCTCCTACCTGGACCCAATCTGATAAAAAGAACATTGCTAGCAAAGAAACAATGTAAAAGCATGAAAGTATGAAACAAATGTTGGATAGAAGATGGAATAATTATAAAACAGACTTGCTTTGTAGGCAGATACTATTTCCAAGCTTGCATGCTCCAAATTTTCATGAAAATAGCATGTCTTGTCAGTTTTGCTGTTTTGTTTTGTTTTGTTCTGTTTTCAGAAATTTCTCTTGGATTTATTTTGTCTTCCAGATCTAGTGCACTCTGTACAAAGCACTTTGCCTAACACAGAGAACTCAGAATTCCATCCACTTTGGAAACCATTCTCAAGTCCTAAAATATGGATGGCTACAATTCTAAGTGCTTACAAATGCCAGATACAGGGCTGAACATTTTGTGGATATCATTTCATTCAATCATCAAACATGCAAAGAGACAAAATCTGTATGGAGCAAGGAGAAACTTTTCTAAACAAGGGACAATTAAAAAATGAAAATGTGTAGAGGTGACATTTCTGTAAGAAATAAAGTTCTTCTCAAAAAAATAGAAAATGCCCTACAACTGTGTTTAACCATTCCTTTAACAATAAATTGATAAATCAATTAACACATTTAAGGAGGTTAGAATAAATAATAAGTGATATATAACTTAAGAATCAATGTTAATATTGTTGCTGTTGCTTTTATTTCTCTATTTGGACACTGAAGTCCTTTTTTTATGTAAACCTTTTTTTCTGGTCATTGGCCACAGCTAATATAATGTTCACCCTGTCATGTATGTGTGCTATCATGTCATGTATATATGTATGCATAATTTACACATACAGGAAATGAAATATATCATATGTAATTATATATTTCCTTACATAACTATACCCTTTCAAAAGTGCATGTCAATCAAAATAACTCTAAGAGGAAAGGTCCAGGGAAATTAAAAAAAAAAAAAAAAAAGGTGAATGAGAAAATAAGAACAAAGTAGGAGGTAAAAAAAAAAAAAGAAGTATCATTACATCCCTGAGTGGTCAAAGGTATTCCTTTTTCCTTTTTTGGTTTTATAACAAAGTACAAGGATGTACCAACCCTTTTAAAATAATCTCCTTCTCTGCCCTATCACAGATATCTAAATTTCCTTATGGATACATTCCCTTATACTTCTTCTGTGTAAATGGAAGTACCTTTGGGAAGAAGCATCATGGGCGAGAGATAAAGTGTTTATTATTCCCTTTCCAATGTGCCAACTATTTGAGCTTTTCTTTTCTTGCTTCCTTTTTGTTTAATAAGCAGGTATCATGTCTTGAATAAGGAGGACTTGCCCTAAATATCAGGAGGACCAGGTTCTAAGCCTGGATGTGCTAATAATTAGCTCTGCGATCTTCAACAGTTTCCTTGCCTAAATTGCTTCTTAGTTCCCTCAGCTGCCAAACTAAAGATTCAGCCCAAATCATCTGTAAGGCAGTTTTCAGTTCTAACATTTCGGTGACTCAAAAACCTATGCATGAGTTTGCAATCAGCAGTTAACTTTTCAGAGAAACCATTAGAGGAAAATGCTAACTGTTCTTGCCAGTGTGAGACTGAGGCTCCAAGGAGCAATGCTTGTTACTGATCCCCTTATTGCCTTGGGCCTTATTAAAATTGATTGGGTGCTCAGAGACGGGCAATTACCAAACTTGAAAGAAATTATTTCCTTTACTCCTAAACAAGTTTCAGAGAAACTAATTAACTGAGACACTTTTAAATAGGAAAAATTCCTGGGTGACCATTGCAGTTCAGCTCTGAAAGTTAGTGCATAGGGACTGTCACACACCAGGTCACAAAGAGGGACAGGTGCTGGAATGGGTAATGCCTGTGTAAATCGATGTAGGGCAAGAGGACTGCTTGCCAGCATTGTGACTCATCATCTGCTATTCTGGCTTCTTGAGGTTGATCCCTTGCCCTATAAAACAAAAGACAGTAAACAAACAAAAACATCATCCCAATCAGCAAAAAAGTCCTCAAAACCCAGAAGATTAAATTAGTTCATAAAGTTGGAAGCTATAGGAAAAGTTTTATTTCATATAATTATTATGTTGAAAAACTTTGGGTTTTGCAGTAGGTCATTCCTAGTTCGAATGCCAGCTCTTGGCCTTGAGCAAGATACTTAAATCTCTTTGGTTTCAGGCCCCTCAAATGTATAGCTCTAGAGCACATGCTCTTATAGTAAATATACTGCTCTCTAGAGCTAAATAGGAATAGGCTTCTCAAACTACAGTGTAAAACCTATTAATGGATAACAAATTCACATTAGCAGGTCCTGACAAGTGTTGTTTAAAGAAATGGAAAATAGTAAAGTAAAATAGAGGTCATCAACCTTTTTCTGTAAAGTGGCATAGTGTCATACTTTAGGCTTTACTGGAATACAGTCTCTGGTACAATTCTTCAACAACAGTGCACTTGTATCACCTAAGCAGCCACAGACAATACCTGAACCAGTGATTCTGTTATACATATTTTTGCCCCACAGGGGAGACATCTAGATAGAATTTTGATTGTCAAAACTGTGGTTAGGGTGGGAGGTGAGTCAAGTCATATTTTCCTGACCACTCAAATAGAGTAATCAGAATGTATTGCAGGTAGTTCTATGGAACTCTTGTTTCAGTTGTATATCTATATGTCCCCAATGAGTCTTTGTGTAAAACATATTTCTTACTGTGGGACATTTTTGAAAGACAATGCTGAGGAAAAGTGATTTTTTTCCATGAATTAATTTAGGTTACAGTATCACTGTGAATTGTACCTGATTCAATATGTTCTCTTCAAACTAGATCTTCATAAGAACTACAAAATTGAGACTCTATAGGTATCACTTTAGATGATGACAAGACTACAAAGACCTGAACACAGATTGGGTAAACGCAACCCATATCCAGCTCTGAGGGTTTGCATGTGGTGTTGTCCCAGACTAATCACTGAGTCTTTACCAAAGAGTCTATCAATGAAGTCCTTGCTCTGATGGGTTGTCCTGCTACAGTCCACAAAGTCAGCCCCTGTAGATTCAGGGAAAGCTATGTCTAAGTGCAGCTCCAAGTTATTCTCAGAATTACACTTCTTTCTTATTAGCATTGACCTGTAATAAAATGTCATTAAAACTTGATACCTGACTTCAGCTATGCTGTAGGCAATTTAAGATAAGGTCGGTCTGTTCCCAGGTTGAGGAGGAAAAGGTTCAGGAAAGGATAGCTGCTGCTTTAAAGCAGAAGAGGAGACTTGTAGGAATGGGAGCAGTGGTATCTGAGTTGTATCACCTGCGGTACCTTGAAATATATGGAGAAAAGGAATCATAAAACTTTACCTTTCTTGCAGCAAAGAAGGATGATACCTTGTGTCCACTGTAATTTGGTACTAAAGGAAAGATAATGCCATTTCTTAACTATTAGCTAGTGAAGCCAGGGGAATCATGGATTATGTTCATACACAGTGATAATCACACGTCTGGATAAAGGATGCCTCCCTGCTCTATTCATATTTTGGATTATTTCCTTAGGGCAGATTATTTGAAATGGAATAATACAGTTAAATTGTCGGAATGTTTTAGAGTCTTTTAATAAATACTTTGAAATTTCCTTTGTCGTTTATAAAAGCAAAACCGTAATTTAATAATTAACAAAGGACATCTTGCTTAAATATCAATTTTACTTACTGTGCTGTGAGATACTTTTCAATTTCTGTGTGAGTACATAGATTTCCCTTTCTCTTGTTATTCTCTTCAGAACCATTCCTCACTAGATATAAGGTTTTCCAAAAATGTTTCATAGACATTGACTATGTTTTTATTTTCTGCAATTATTTCCCCAGTTTTAAATGGATTTTTAATGCTTTAACCTAAAGAAGTTTAATGTTGGCTCAAATCTATCTATCATTTTTAATTTATTCCACACTACTTTTAAGCTTAGAAAATATTCCTCTACCCTCACAAGTTTAACTAGCATTATGATTTTTGCCAACCATGATCAGGGACATTTGTCAAAGCAAAGATTGATGACAACCAAAACATTTTCTTCCTTCCTATTTCTCTAAGAAACTAAGAGAAATTTGGAAGTCATAACTAAAGAATCATAGCAATACTTCCCTCTATCACTCCTCAAAGTTCAATTAATTCTATCACAAGTAAAAGGAAATACCTGTATTCCTATTTCTTTCTTTCTTTCCCTGCAAAGCAATGTTTCTCAAACTATTATTGCAAGTAAAAGTACTTCACAAAGGATGCCATGACCAAATAAATTTGGAAAACACTGACATTATCAAATATAAACAGGTTTATTTAATTTAAAACTTCTAAGAACAGTTCATATGCTAAAGTACTTTGTGAGTGAACAAGGAGGAGGAGGTGGAATGGATGTATAATGCTCTCTTCCTCAAACTATTTTATTATGAATTTTTTCTATATATATTCATATCTGACATGGTTTGGGAACCATTGTATGGGCAAGATGTCCTAGGGTGCCCTCTTGCTTCCATTCTAGGTGTATGAAGGACCAAAGAACAAAAATGTTTGAGGTGTGATAAAGATAACCTCGTCCTAAACAAAGATAGAGACAATGGCACTGAATCACCTCTATCCCCTGCTGACTCCTCTCTATAAATCAGTGTATTACCAACCACTCACTTGTTCCCCAATATCAGCGGAACAAATTCAATAATGGTTATGTAGAGAACTATCTTCTCACTTTGGCTGACTGAATTCTAGTCAATTCCATTTTCAGTGTTAAATTGTCACAAGACACCACCCAAAGACCAAAAAATAAGTGGAAAATATATAGACATACATTTTGTGAATGGCAGTATGTGAGTGGAGCATGAAGCAATAGTGATAATGCTATAGATCCATGTATTAAGTGCTTATTATGTGACAAAAGATGTATAATGTGGTAAACAATGCATAACTTTTAATATTACAGGAGTCTCATTTCATTAAGAAACTGTGATTCCATTATGGTTATTGACTTGTTTTGTTCTTTGCTTCAAAAGAATCTCCTATTGAGCAACTTATTAGTACACTATCACATACTACAAAAAATTAAATTCATGTAAACAACACTGTAGGATGAATATTATCTTTAATTTACATACAAGAAGATTTGAGTTCAAAATTACATGGGTTACTCCTTTTCCTAATATGTTGCATCCATCTTTTTCTCTCAGTGTGGGGCATGGCTCACCCAGGCATGAGCCTTCCTGGTGCTGAGGGATTACTACTGTCACCAGCTGGTGATGCAACTAGAAAAAGACCTTAAATAAAAAGAGGAAATGGTAAAGACAAATGAGTTTATATGGCTAAGACATTTTAAAGTGAGTTGGAAAATCATCAGAAAGATTGCACTTATGCACATCTCAGCAGGATTCCAGAGACACCCAAAATATGTATATCCCCAGGTACTGGTACTCCTGAGGGCTATAGAGACATACAGGACCTATGGTCATGACAGATGGCTGTGGAGTTCAGTGCCTTGCCAGTGGGCCCTACTGTGGAATTTGTGTTCCTGAATGTGATGGAGTTGGACTCAGATGTGACCTCTCTACCTCTTCTGTCACTTTTACTGAACCTTTGGTTGGCACTGGGGTTGGTGTATACTCAGGAGACTTGAATCTCTGGACTGTCCATGTGCCAGCTGGGTCCTGAGTCTCAGCAGAGTTGCAATACCTACTCTCTGGTTCATTGGATTTAGCCAGGTCAGCTGACAGGGAGGTGAGAATGGTCAACCACCACACCAGGGAAGCGAGAGTGTCGACAACTGCAAGCAGGAGAATAGCATCCATCAGCCATGTAGGATCTAAGCCCACTCTTGATTTAGAGATGGAGTGGATATCACCATCCCAGCATCCACAGGATGGAGGAATGTAATATGAACTGGAGTGGATTTGCTGGTATTCTACAATAGAACTGTTGTGACTCTAACTATGGAAGTAATTCTATTTTTGATGTGGAGATGGTGGCCACAGGAGTTGATGAGGGCAGAGAGAGGGAGGAAGAGGTGTGATATGGGCATTTTGGGGACTTGGAGTTGTCCTGAATGATATTGCAGGACAGATGCAGGACAGTGTATATCCTGCCATAACCCACTGGATGGACTGAGGGAGTATGAAGTATAATATAAACTATGGTCCATGTGGTGTGGCAGTGCTCCAGGCTGTATTCACCAAATGCAATGAAGGTGCCTTACTGATGAAAGGGGAAGTTGATGTGGGAGTAGTGGGAGGGGAGGGTATGGAGTAAAGTATATGGAAACATTTATGTTTTTGTTTAATGCAACATCTTGTTTGATCTTTTTATCTTTAAAGAAAAAGACAATAATTTTTTAAAAATTAATAAAATAAATAAATAAATTACATGGGTAAATCAATAGGGATATGGTATTCTTATTCTCATTATGTGATCCAAGATATAATTGAGAAAGTAGTTTTCTTGTCTCCTCTACCTCATGATTTTTCTGCAAATTGAGCTTTCTTATCATAAAGTTCAGTATTTAAACATTACTTAAATTCCAATACAGAATCGATGGGTAAATTAACTTAAAATTATTTCTGGCAGTTCTAAAGAAGTAAAGTCAACTTATTTGTATAAAATAAAAATAAGGGTCTTTATTTGTTAACTCATTACTCTAGGAAAAAAAAACCAACTATAATAATCTACATTTTCTCAGTTGTATATATTTTTTATGGTACTGTAATGAAGCAACTAGTAATAATAAAGAAATTAAATGTCCTTACATGCAGCAATGTTTAGAGATTGTCACAAGTCAAAAAAATATGTGAGGGAATTAAGGAAAGATGGCATCAGACAAGCACGTGGGGCTCAACTCTTTCAAGAAACAATGGAGAAAGAGAGAACAGCTGTCCAAAGGACCTGATTTTGGGCTCAGCATCCCAGGATAGTGCTACATAACTCCCAGAAGGGTGAGGGCCAGAGAGATGAATAACCCAAAATATTGGCTCTTGAGTTCAGTCCCTTGCCAGAGGGCCCTACTTTTGAATTTGTGCTCCTGAGTGTGTTAGAGTTAGACTCAGATGTGACCTCTCTACCTCTTCTGTCATTTTTACTGAATCTGTGGTTGGTGCTGGAGTTGATGTATGCTCAGGAGACTTGCATCTCTGGACTGCCAATGTGCCAGCTGGGCCCTGGACCTCAGCAGAGTTGCCACTCCAACTCTCTGGTTCATTGGACTTACCCAGGTCAGCTAACAGGGAGGTGAAGATGGTCAACCACCACATCAAGGAAACAAGAGTGCCTACAACTGCAAGCAGAAAAATTGCATCCACCATCCATGTGGAATCTAAGCCCCCATTGATATAGAAGTTTGTTGGACTTACCCAGGTAAGCTAAGAGGGAGGTGAGAAAGGTCAACCACCACATCAGGGAACCAAGAGAGTCTAAAACTGCAAGCAGAATCCCATCCATCAACCATGTGGAATCTAAGCCCCCTCTCAATTTAAAGGAGGAGTGGACATCACCTTCCCAGGTCCTCAGGATGAAGGAATAAAATATGGATTAGAGTGTAGAGTGGACTTACTGGTATTCTACAATAGAATTTATTGTGACTCTATCAATGGGGGAAAAAAAGAACTCAAAATAACAAACATGGGTTACCAAATCCTCCCCTACCTCACCCCTAAGATATTAAGCTTGGGGGAAAATCCCTGACTCACTGCAGCTAAGAGGAGAACAAACATCTTCCTCCTGTGAGCTGTTACAAGAGAAAGGGGGGAGGCATTGCCAGGAAGATTTTCTTCAGTGAATTTAGCCAGCAGAGCTAGCTTTGACTGTCACCACTGGCCGGGCCAAAACACAGAAAAACGGAGATTCAAACACCTCTGTGGAAAGGTGTGCTGACAAGCGCCATCTGCTAGCAGGTCTGGAAATTGCATAGACAAAAAATGCTTTTGGCTCTCTCTGTACCCTAACTTCTGTGAGAAAATTTGCACCCAATTAATGAGTCCCTGGCACAGTTTTGGTAACTTAAGCTGGGTAATTTTAAAGACTTAGAATAAGTTAAAACAAATATAAAAGAAAAGTGTGGGAAAAAAAAGCCAGTAGACGAGAGGGGGAAATTGGCCATCAGAGTAAATTTACCAACATATTAAGATGCCTAGACATCAGCAAAACCTTACAAGCCATACTAGGAAAAATAAATGACCCAGCCAAAGGAACAAACCAAATATCCTGAAGAGATACAGGGTTTAAGACAATTAATTAGTGATAATCACATGACACTCCTAAACCAATTCAAAGAATTGAAAGAAAATATGATAAAATAGATAAAGAATATTAAGAAGACACTGGGTAGCCATAAAGAACAATTTGACAGCCTGCAAAAAAAAAAAAAACAGATTTGATGGAAATGAAAGACATGATGGTTAATTAAAAATACATTAGAGACACATAAGAGCAGATTTGAATTTCTCAAAGACAGAATTAGTGATTTCAAAGACAAAACATCTGAACTGGAAAAGACAGAACAAAAGGAAGAGAAGAGAATGGATAATATGGAACAGGGTCTCAGGGAATTGAGACAATGTGAAACACACAAACATATGCATTATCAGTGTCCCAGAAGGAGAAGAAAATGGAAAAGGGGCAGAAAGAATGTTTTGAAGAAATGACGACTGAAAACTTCCCAATCTTTATGAAAGACATAAATATCAATATCAAGAAGGACGATGCAATGCAAACTGAATAAATTAGAATAGACCTACCCAGAGACACCTTCTATTCAGAATGACAAATACCAGAGACAAAGAGAAGATCCTGAAAGCAGCGAGAGAAAAGAAAATCATCATATAAAAGAGAATCATGATAAGATTAAGTGTCAACCTCCCATCAGAAACCATGGGAGAGAGAAGAAAGTGATGTATTCAAGGTACTGAAATTGAAAAACTGCCAGCCAAAAATTCTATCTGGCAAAGCTGTCACTCAAAAACAAGGGTATGGTAAAAAGATATATCTCAAGC